>NC_086447.1:647712658-648365158 GCF_028390025.1 Pseudophryne corroboree | reverse complement strand
CGCACAGCACTGCAGCTGTGCGCCATTGCTCCTCTCAATCACTTCACACTCCGGTCACTGAGGGTGCAGGGCGCTGGGGGGGGCGCCCTGAGGCAGCAATAAAAACACCTTGGCTGGCTAAAATACCTCAATATATAGCCCCAGGGGCTATATATGAGGTAAATACCCCTGCCAGAATTCCATAAAAAGCGGAAGAATAGGCCGCGAAAAAGGGTCGGAGCCTATCTCCTCAGCACACTGGCGCCATTTTCCCTCACAGCTCCGCTGGAAGGAAGCTCCCTAGCTCTCCCCTGCAGTCTACACTACAGAAAAGGGTTATTAAAGAGAGGGTGGGGCACTAAATTTAGGCGCAATATATATTATATATAAAAACAGCAGCTATAGGGGACATAACTCAGTTAGTCCCTGCATTATATAGCGCTCTGGTGTGTGCTGGCATACTCTCACTCTGTCCCCCCAAAGGGCTTTTGTGGGTCCTGTCCTCGTTTAGAGCATTCCCTGTGTGTCTGGGGTGTGTCGGTACGGCTGTGTCGACATGTTGAATGAGGAGGCTTATATGGTGACGGAACAGAGGCCGATATATGTGATGTCGCCCCCTGTGTGGCCGACACCAGAGTGGATGGATAGGTGAAAGGTATTAACCGACAGTGTCAACTCCTTACATAAAAGGGTGGATGACGTAACAGCTGTGGGACAGCCGGCTTCGCAGCCCGCGCCTGCCCAGGTGTCTCAAAGGCCATCAGGTGCTCAAAAACGCCCGCTCTCTCAGATGGCAGACACAGATGTCGACACGGAGTCTGACTCCAGTGTCGACAAGGTGGAGACATATACACAATCCACTATGAACATCCGTGACTTGATCCCGGCAATAAAAAATGTGTTATACATTTCTGACATTAGCCCAAGCACCTCTAAAAATGGGTTTTAAGTTTGGGGAGAAAAAACAGGCAGTGTTTTGTTCCCCCATCAGATGAATAAATGAAGTGTGTGAAAAGCGTGGGTTCCCCCGTTAAGAAACTGGTAATTTATAAAAAGTTACTGATGGCGTACCCTTTCCCGCAAGGAGGATAAGTTACGCTGTGAGATATCCCCTAGGGTGGATAAGGCGCTCACGCGTTTTGTCAAAAAAGGTGGCACTGCCGTCTTAGGATACGGCCACTTTAATAGGTACCTGTTGATAAAAAACAGGAGGCTATCCTGAAGTCTGTATTTACACACTCAGGTATTAGACTGAGACCTGCAGATAGTGCTGCTGCAGCGTGGTCGGTGACCCTGTCAAACAGGGATACTAGTTGGCAAACATAAAAACATATTAAAGACGTCGTCTTATATATGAGGGATGCACAGAGGGATATTTTGCCGGCTGGCATCCAAAATAAATGTAATGTCCATTCTGTCAGGAGGGTATTAGAGACCTGTCACTGGACAGGTGATGCTGACTTAAAAAGCGCATAGAGAGCCTTATAAGGGTGAGGAATTATTTGGGGATGGTCTCTAGGACCTCGTATCCACAGCAACTGCTGGGAAGAAATCATTTTACCTCAGGTTTCCTCACAGACAAAGGTACAGTCCTTTCGGCTTCAGAAAAGCAAGCGGGTCAAATGGCGCTTCCTTTCTGTACAGAGACAAGGGTAGAGGGAAAAAGCTGCACCAGTCAGCCTGCTCGCAGAATCAAGATTCTTCCCCTGCCTCCTGTGAGTCCATACCATGACGCGGGTGCTCCACAGGTGTAGCCAGGTACGGTGGGGGGCCGTCTCAAAAATTTCAGCAATTAGTGGGCTCGCTCACAGGTGGATCCCTGTTTCTTTCAAGTAGTATTTCAGGGGTACAAGCTGGAATTCGATATGTCTCCCCCCAGCCGTTTCCTAAAATATGCCTTGCTGACAACTCCCTCAGGCAGGGAGGCTGTGCTAGAGGCAATTAATAAGCGGTATTCCCAGCAGGTAATACTCAAGGTGCCCCTACTTCAACAAGGACGGGGTTACTATTCCACACGGGTTGGGGTACCGAAACCGCATGGTTCGGTGTGACCCATTTTATATTTAAAATCCTTGAACACATACATAAAAAAATTCAAGTTCAAGATGGAATCGCTCAGGGTGGTTATTGCAAGCCTGGACGAGGGGGATTACATGGTATCCCGGGACATCAAGGATGCCTACCTGCATGTCCCCATTTACCATCCTCGCCAGGAGTACCTCAGATTTGTGGTACAGGATTACCATTACCAAGTCCAGACACTGCCGTTTGGACTGTACATGGCACCGAGGTTGTTTTATCAAGGTAATGGCCGAAATGATGATTCTCCTTCAAAAAAAGGGAGTTGTAATTATCCCGTACTTGGACAATCTCTTTATAAGGACGAGGTCCAAGGAGCAGTTGGTAGTCGGTGTAGCACTATTTGGGAAAGTGCTACAACAGCATGGTTGGATTCTAAACAGTCCAAAGTCACAGCTGGTTCCTATGACACGTCTACTGTTCCTGGGGATGGTTCTGGACATAAACCAGAAATAGTGTTTCTCCCTGAGGAGAAAGCCAAGGAGTTGTCATCTCTAGTCAGAGACCTCCTGAAGCCAAAATAGGTAGCGGTGCATCATTGCACGCGAGTCCTGGGAAAAATGGTAGCTTCCTACGAAGCAATCCCATTAGGCAGGTTCCATACAAGAACTTTTCAGAGGGACCTGTTGGACAAGTGGTCCGGATCGCATCTTCCGATGCATAGGCTGATAACCCTGTCTCCAAGGACCAGGGTATCTCTACTGTGGTGGCTGCAGAGTGCCCATCTTCAAGAGGGCCGCAGGTTCGGCATACAGGACTAGGTCCTAGTGACCATGGATGCCAGCCTTTGAGGCTGGAGGGCAGTCACACAGGGAATAAACTTCCAGGGACTTTGGTCAAGTCAGGTTATTTCCCTACACATAAATATTCTGGACCTGAGGGCCATTTACAATGCCCTGAGGCCGGCAAGGCCTCTGATTCAAAACCAGCCGGTACTGATCCAATCAGACAACATCACGGCAGTTGCCCATGTAAACCAACAGGGCGGCACAAGAAGCAGGATGGCGATGGCAGAAGCCACAAGGATTCTCCGATAGGCGGAAAATCAGGGGTTAGCACTGTCAGCAGTGTTCATTCCCGGAGTGGACAACTGGGAAGCAGATCTTCTCAACAGACACGACCTCCACCCGGGAGAATGGGGACTTCCTCCAGAAGTCTTCCAATAGGATTGTACACCATTGGGAAAGGCCACAGGTGGACATGATGGCGTCCCGCCTCAACAAAAAGCTATAAAAGATATTGCGCCAGGTCAAGGGACCCTCAGGCGATAGCTGTGGACGCTCTGGTAACACCGTGGGTGTACCAGTCGGTTTATGTGTTCTCCCCTCTGCCTCTCATACCAAAGGTACTGAGAATAATAAGAAGGCGAGGAGTAAGAACGATACTTGTGGATGGCCAAGAAGAGCTTGGTACCCAGAACTTCAATAATTTATATCCGAGGACCCATGGCCTCTGCCACTCAGACAAGACCTGCGGCAGTAGGGGCCCTGTCTGTTCCAAGACTTACCGCGGCTGCGTTTGACGGCATGGCGGTTGAACGCCGGATCCTGAAGGAAAAGGGCATTCCAGAGGAAGTCATTCCTACGCTTACTAAAGCCAGGAAAGAGGTTACAGCAAATCATTATCACCACATATGGCGAAAATATGTTGCATGGTGTGAGGCCGAAAGGGCCCCAACAGAGGAATTTCAACTAGGTCGATTTCTGCATTTCCTGCAAGCAGGAGTGACTATGGGCCTTAAATTGGGTTCCATTAAGGTACAGATCTCGGCTCTGTTTATTTTCTTTCAAAAAGAACTAGCTTCAGTACCTGAAGTTCAGACATTTATAAAAGGAGTGCTGCATAGTCAGCCCCCGTTTGTGCCTCCTGTGGCACCTTGGGATCTCAACGTGGTGTTGAGTTTCTTAAAGTCACATTGGTTTGAGCCACTAAAAACCGTGGATCTGAAATATCTCACGTAGAAGGTGGTCATGTTATTGGCCTTGGCTTCGGCCATGCAAGTATCAGAATTGGCGGCTTTATCATGTAAAAGCCCTTATCTGATTTTCCATATGGATAGGGCAGAATTGAGGACTCGTCCCCAGTTCTCCCTAAGGTGGTGTCAGCATTTCACCTGAATCAGCCTATTGTGGTGCCTACGGCTACTAGGGACTTGGAGGACTCCAAGTTGTTAGACGTGGTCAGGGCCCTGAAAATATATGTTTCCAGAACGGCTGGAGTCAGAAAATCTGACTCGCTGTTTATCCTATATGCACCCAACAAGCTGGGTGCTCCTGCTTCTACGCAGATTATTGCTCGTTGGATTTGTAGTACAATTCAGCTTGCACATTCTGTGGCAGGTCTGCCACAGCCAAAATTTGTCAATGCCCATTCCACAAGGAAGGTGGGCTCATCTTGGGTGGCTGCCCGAGGGGTCTCGGCTTTACGACTTGCCGAGCTGCTACTTGGTCAGGGGCAAACACGTTTGCAAAATTCTATAAATTTGATACCCTAGCTGAGGAGGACCTGGAGTTCTCTCATTCGGTGTTGCAGAGTCATCCGCACTCTCCCGCCCGTTTGGGAGCTTTGGTATAATCCCCATGGTCCTTACGGAGTTCCCAGCATCCACTAGGACGTCAGAGAAAATAAGAATTTACTCACCGGTAATTCTATTTCTCGTAGTCCGTAGTGGATGCTGGGCGCCCATCCCAAGTGCGGTTTATCTGCAATACTTGTACATAGTTATTGTTAACTAAATCGGGTTATTGTTGAGCCATCTGTTGAGAGGCTCAGTTGTTTCATACTGTTAACTGGGTTTCATATCACGAGTTATACGGTGTGATTGGTGTGGCTGGTATGAGTCTTACCCGGGATTCAAAATCCTTCCTTATTGTGTACGCTCGTCCGGGCACGGTGTCCTAACTGAGGCTTGGAGGAGGGTCATAGTGGGAGGAGCCAGTGCACACCAGGTAGTCTAAGATCTTTCTAGAGTGCCCAGCCTCCTTCGGAGCCCGCTATCCCCCCATGGTCCTTACGGAGTTCCCAGCATCCACTACGGACTACGAGAAATAGGATTACCGGTGAGTAAATTATTATTTTTAACTTACAAACTTTGTTGTATGCTCATAATATGTGCCTTTTTAGTATACTCCAGTATGTAAGCGGCCCTACACACTAGCCGATCCGCCGCCGAGCTGCCTGACGGCGGATACGGCCGACGAGCGACCCGGCGACGGGGGGGGCAGTAACCGGGATGAGTGAAGTTTCTTCACTCCCCCTGTCACCCGGCTGCATTGAAGTGCAGGCAAATATGGACGAGATCGTCCATATTGGCCTGCATGCACAGCTGACGGGGGACCAGCGATGAACGAGCGCGGGGACGCGCATCGTTCATCACTGGAGCCTCCACACTGAAAGATATGAATGAGTTCTCGTTCATTTATGAACGAGATCGTTCATATTTTTCAAGAAAATTTGCCAGTGTGTAGGGCCTATAAGCCTTGCAAAAAATATATTTTTTTGTCATTAAAAACTGCTTGTAATGTATTCACTGTATCTTATGCTATGAAATCTCCCTTATTTTGTTAATTTTTTTTTCAACCCCCTTCAGCCATTGGAAGTTTTTCTCCTCTGTGTTTCACTGAGGACTCCGGTAGGTAATTTCTTTGTTTTTAATATATTGACATAATGTATGGTTCAAAATGCACTTTGCATGATTTTAAATTGCTGAAATGCTATTTGTACTTATGGAGGTGCCCCAAAGAAACAGCCAGGATGCCAAAATCCCGATAAGACTCTAGACCACGCTTGATCTGCCGACATCCCACAGTTAAGTATCTGGTTTCAGGGATAGTTAGGGCCTTCGGGGTGGGTAGGGTTAGGCACTAGGGAGTATGGTTAGCCATAGCCGCCACCCCCGGAACGGGTAGTGTACAGGGGAGGGTAAAAATACATACTCTGTTCGCTCTTGTTAGCTTCAGTGTCTGGATGCTTCTGTTGGTCTTGTAACCGCCGACATCCCGACCACCGGTATTCATATATTTTCCACAGCTATCAGTTGCCGCCACCAAGTGTGGGACATCGTGTCATGCTTGAAGTTAAAGTTGTCATTCATACTCACCGCCTGGTTAATAGATGCCATGCATGTGCACATGGCATCTATACACTGTGCGTGTACAGCTCAGGGGCAGCCCACCATCTTCATAAGTGCTGGGTATGCTCCCTACAGTGATAAACAGGGTGTGTGTCACAAAACCACCCATCCTTCCTGAGCAGATGTTTCCCTTGTGCGTACGCAAAAGGTCCCTCTTTCTTCTTCAAGATCCATAGGCATCATAGGATGACTTTATGGAATTACGATGGATAACAATATCAGGCACCAAACATTTAAGCTTTTAGTCTCCCAAGATGCACTAGATCTTTTCCTTCATACCCCTCCCACAGCTCCGGCTATTCAGTTTTAGTTTGTGGAACATTGTTTCTCTAAGCTTTAATTTCTCTTACGTCCTAGAGGATGCTGGGGTCCATATTAGTACCATAGGGTATAGACTGGTCCACCAGGAGCCATTGGCACTTTAATAGTTTAACAGTCTGGGCTGGCTCCTCCATCTATGCCCCTCCTACCAGACTCAGTTTAGAGAATGTGCCAGAGGAGCCGGTCACAGCTAGTAGAGCTCTACTCAGCTTTTCTATTAAAGTTTAAATTTAGATTTTACTTTTTTTACAGGAGGCTCTTGGCAACAACCTTCCTGCAGCGAGAGACTGATAGGAGTAGCAGTGTCCGCACTGCGGGGACTAAGCCACTCTCTCTGCTGACTGGACATTCAGCTCCAGAGGGTATAGATAGCGAACTGCCGCAGGGGAACGCTCACCCCAGCAGTATGCCGCCACCTCCTTGCAGAGCTGAATTTTGGCAAGTGAGTCACCATCCCCCCTAACAAGCATGGGGTCGGTGTGAAGATGGCGGCTTCAGGGTATGAGCGCAGTATTAACTGTGCTCCCGGACGGCTCAGCGGTACATAGGTTCGGCGCTGATAGGGGTGCCCTGAGCCAGCGCCTGACCCTACACTGACCAATCCATCCTGTTGTGGTCTGTGGATCACAGCCAGCACACACATACCTCAGGCCAGTATAATATTGAAGAGTGGGAAGACAGCGCCATTAAGGGGGCCGAGCTTCACACGGCTTCTGTGGCTATACTGCAGGCTACTATTGCCTGTGCATGGATTACTAAAGCTATTGCCAGGTGGTCAATCACTCTGCAGAAGGACTTGACTGCGATGGATAAAGGTCACGTTGATTTTTTTTATTTTCTATACGTAATATTTCGTATTCTGCTTGGATCTTGTTAGATTCCATGAAGGACCTGGGTTCCATGGCTGCTGGGATCTCCTCCATGTCCGTCTCGGCTTGCAGGGGTCTCTGGCTGCGCCAATGGTCTGCGGACGCTTATTCCAGGAAGAGTGTGCAGGGCCTACCCTATACTGGTCAGGCTCTCTTTGGGGAGGCGCTGGATGCGTGGATTGCCACGGCTACCGCGGGTAAGTCTCCTTTTCTCCCCTCAGCTGCATCGGCTACAAAGATGCCTTTTACACCAGCCACGTCACAGTCCTTTCTGCCCGCGAGGCCTAGAAAGAACAAGCCTTCTAACACCTTCTTCAGAGGTTGTCATGCTCAAGATCAGAAGCCTGCTCATTCAGGTTCCCAAGACCAGAAGCCTGCTTCTGGTACCCCAAAGTCCTCCGCATGACGGTGGACAGCTCAGCCTGGAGTAAGGTCAGGTAGGGGTAAGACTCAGGTATTTCAGCTGCGTATGGATATCGTCTGGCCTGGACCCTTGGGTACAGGATATAGTGTCCAGGGGGTACAGGCTGGATTTTCAAACTTTCCCAACTCACTATTTCTTCAAATCAGGCTTGCCAGCTCTGCCGGCAGACAGAACAATTCTTCTGAGGCTGTTCAAAAATTTGTGGTGTCCGAGGTAATTGTTCCAGTTCATCAGTAGAACAAAGGTTACTATTTGAACCTTTTCGTGGTACTAAAGCCTTATGGTTTGGTACGGCCAATTCTGAACTTAAAATCTTTGAACCCTTATCTCAGGGAGTTCAAATTCAAAATGGAGTCTTTGAGAGCTGTCATCTCAGGACTGACGGAGGGTCATTTCCTTTTGTCCCTGGACATCAAGGATGCGTACCTCCACATTCCCATTTTGTAGCCGTATCAGGCATATCTGAGGTTTGCACTGTTAGACGATCAGTTTCAGGCGCTGCCGTTTGGACTCTCCACAGCACCAATGGTCTTTACCAAGGTGATGGCCGAGATTATGTTTCTCCTCCGCAAGCAAGGGTTGAACATAATTCCGTATCTTCACGATCTCACGATCAAAGCGTCATCCAGGGATAAGTTGTTAAGATTCATTACTTTCACGACACAACTGCTCAAGGAGCATGGTTGGATCCTGAACCTTCCAAATTCTCATCTGGAGCCGACAAGGATGCTGTCATTACTTGGGTTGATCCTAGACACGGAAGTTTATAGCGTGTTTCTACCGGTGGAGAAAGCATTGGTGATTCAATCAATGGTCCGGGATGTCTTGAAGCCTACCCGATTATCTGTTCATCAGTGCATCCGCCTTCTCAGAAAGATGTTTTCCTCCTACAATGGGTCTGCAGTACGTAAGGTTTCATGCT
Organism: Pseudophryne corroboree; assembly: GCF_028390025.1. Classification (NCBI taxonomy): domain Eukaryota; kingdom Metazoa; phylum Chordata; class Amphibia; order Anura; family Myobatrachidae; genus Pseudophryne; species Pseudophryne corroboree. The sequence goes on along the minus strand of NC_086447.1, from coordinate 648,356,432 downwards.
CGATCCTTTCAGCTGGATCTATTTGACCAGTGGTCGAGATCTCACCTACACATGCACCATGGGATATGTCTATCACCGAAAGCCAGTATTTCGCTCCTCTTGTGTCTACAACTACCACACCTTCTGCAAGGCCGAAGGTTTTGAGATCAGGACTGGATCCTTCTAACCACAGATGCAAGTCTAAAAGTTTGGGGAGCATTCGCTCAAGGGGAAACCTTCCAAGGAATGTGGTAGAATCAAGATTCCTTTCTCCCAATAAACATCCTAGAGCTAAGGGCTGTATACAACTGCCTTCTGCAAGCAGCACACCTTCTACAGGATCGGGATGTTCAGGTGTATTCGGACAACGTGACCACAGTGGCCTATATAAACCGACAAGGTGGAACGAAGAGCAGGGCTGCAATGTCAGCAGTGTCAAGAATCCTCCTCTGGGCAGAAAGACACGCGTTGGAGATGTCATCAATCTTCATTCCATGAGTTGACAACTGGAAAGCATACTTCCTCAGCAGACACGATCTCCATCCAGGATAGTTGTGCCTCCACCTGGAAGTGTTTGATGAGGTAACTGATTGGTGCGGGGTTCCCCACATAGACATCATGGCCTCCGTCCTCAACAATAAGCTGCGTAGGGTACTGTTCCAGGTCGAGAGACCCGGAGGCAGTGGACGCACTGGTAACACCGTGGGTGTTCATGTCAGTGTATGTGTTCCCTCCACTTCCTCGGATACCAAAAGTTTTTCAACTGTTAAGAACAAAGGTTATGGCAATCCTCATTGCTCCGGACAGGCCAAGGATGGCTTGGTACGCGGATCTGCTGGATCTTCTGCTGGAAGATCAAAGGCCCTTACCTCTTTGGGAGGATCTGCAACTGCAGGTGCATTTTGTTTATCAAGATTTACCACAGATATGTTTGACGGCATGGCTGTTCAACGCCAGATCTTTACTCGGCAGGGTATCCTGAGTGATGTTATTCATACACTGATACAGGTTAGGAAGGGGTTAACGTTTAAGCATTATCGATTTTTGAAGAAAAAGTTTCTTGGTGTGAATCCAATAATTTTCCTGCGGTTGATTTTCAACTATGACGTTTTCTCCTTTTCCTGCAAGCAAGTGTTGATATGGGCCTGAAATTAGGCTCCATCAAGGTCCAGATCTCTGCTTTGTCCATTTTCTTGCAAAAACAATTGGCTGTCCTCCCTCAGGTTCAGACCTTTTTGAAACGGTTTCTGAACATTCAGCCTCCCTTTGTGGCACCAACGGCACCCTTGGATCTTGATGTTGTGGTACAGTTTCTGCAATCAGCTTGATTTGAGCCTCTGCATGAGGCTGACATCAAGTTTCTCACGTGGAACGAGTTCACTTTGTTGGCCTTCGCTTCTACTCGACGCGTGTCGGAATTCGTGGCTTTGTTTTGTAAAAGTCCCTATCTGATCTACATTGATAGGGCGGAACTTAGGACTCGTCCACAGTATTTGCCTAAGGTTGTATTGGCTTTTCATATCAACCAACCTATTGTTGTGCCAGTGGCTACTGACTCCTCAATTGCTTCAAAGGCCTTTGATGTTGTGAGGGCTTTGAAGATTTATGTGAAGGTTTCGAAAATCTTACTCTGTTTCTCCTCTATGATCCCTATAAAATTGGTTGTCCTGCTTCTAAGCTGTCTATTTTCACGCTGGATCAGGTTCACCATCCAGCATTTGTATTCTACGGCAGGATTGCCGTGTCCAAAGTCTGAAAAGGCCCACTCTGCTCGTAAGGTGGGCTCTTCCTTGGTGGCTTCCCAGTGTGTCTCTGCTGTACAGCTTTGCCGAGCGCCTACTTGGTCTGGGTCGAACACGTTTGCTAAGTTTTACAAGTTAAATACTTTGGCCTCTGATGACCTCTAGTTTGGTCAAGCAGTCTTGCAGGAGCCTCTGCGCTCTTCCTCCCATTCTGTGAGCTTTGGTACATCCCCATGTTACTAATATGGAACCCAGCATCCTCTAGGACGTCAGAGAAAATAGGATTTTAATTACCTACCGGTAAATCCTTTTCTCGTAGTCCGTAGAGAATGCTTGTCGCCCCCCCCCCCCCCCCCCTCCCCAGTGCGTCATTTTCCTTTATTGGTTTTATTGTTCTGTACTGTCTGTTACCTAGTTAAGTTCTGCCTTAGTTGCTGTTTCAGTACTCTTTCAGCTGTTGCGGAGTTGTTCCTGCATGTTGGCCGGATTTGCATGTTGTGTGAGCTGGTATGAATCTCTCCACTATCTGTGTAATTTCGATGTGCACAAAAGGAAACATTCCTTTTATCCTCCTCCAGCATCTGATTGTACTATGTAGGAAAATACCCTGACTGTTTCTCTATCGTCCTAAGTGGATGCTGGGGTTCCTGAAAGGACCATGGGGAATAGCGGCTCAGCAGGAGACAGGGCACAAAAGTAAAGCTTTTACAGGTCAGGTGGTGTGTACTGGCTCCTCCCCCTATGACCCTCCTCCAGACTCCAGTTAGATTTTTGTGCCCGGCCGAGAAGGGTGCAATTCTAGGTGGCTCTCATAAAGAGCTGCTTAGAGAGTTTAGCTTAGGTTTTTTATTTTACAGTGATTCCTGCTGGCAACAGGATCACTGCAACGAGGGACAGAGGGGAGAAGAAGTGAACTCACCTGCGTGCAGGATGGATTGGCTTCTTGGCTACTGGACATGAAGCTCCAGAGGGACGATCACAGGTACAGCCTGGATGGTCACCGGAGCCACGCCGCCGGCCCCCTCACAGATGCTGAAGCAAGAAGAGGTCCAGAATCGGCGGCTGAAGACTCCTGCAGTCTTCTTAAGGTAGCGCACAGCACTGCAGCTGTGCGCCATTTTCCTCTCAGCACACTTCACACGGCAGTCACTGAGGGTGCAGGGCGCTGGGGGGGGGGCGCCCTGGGAGGCAAATGAAAACCTTTAAAAAGGCTAAAAATACCTCACATATAGCCCCAGAGGCTATATGGAGATATTTACCCCTGCCTAAATGTACTAAATAGCGGGAGACGAGCCCGCCGGAAAAGGGGCGGGGCCTATCTCCTCAGCACACGGCGCCATTTTCTGTCACAGCTCCGCTGGTCAGGAAGGCTCCCAGGTCTCTCCCCTGCACTGCACTACAGAAACAGGGTATAACAGAGAGGGGGGGCAAAATAAATGGCAATATATTAATATAAAAGCAGCTATAAGGGAGCACTTAATCATAAGGCTATCCCTGTCATATATAGCGCTTTTTGGTGTGTGCTGGCAGACTCTCCCTCTGTCTCCCCAAAGGGCTAGTGGGTCCTGTCTTCGTATAGAGCATTCCCTGTGTGTCTGCTGTGTGTCGGTACGTGTGTGTCGACATGTATGAGGACGTTATTGGTGTGGAGGCGGAGCAATTGCCAAATATGAGGATGTCACCTTCTAGGGGGTCGACACCAGAATGGATGCCTTTATTTGTGGAATTACGGGATAGCGTCAACTCGCTTAAGCAGTCGTTTGCCGACATGAGGCGGCCGGACACTCAATTAGTGCCTGTCCAGGCGCCTCAAACACCGTCAGGGGCTGTAAAACGCCCCTTGCCTCAGTCGGTCGACACAGACCCAGACACAGGCACTGATTCCGGTGGTGAAGGTGACGAATCAACCGTATTTTCCAGTAGGGCCACACGTTATATGATTTTGGCAATAAAGGAGATGTTACATTTAGCTGATACTACAGGTACCACTAAACAGGGTATTATGTGGGGTGTGAAAAAACTACCAGTAGTTTTTACCGAATCAGAAGAATTAAATGACGTGTGTGATGAAGCGTGGGGTGCCCCGATAAAAAACTGCTAATTTCAAAGAAGTTATTGGCTTTATACCCTTTCCCGCCAGAGGTTAGGGAGCGCTGGGAAACACCTCCTAGGGTGGACAAAGCGCTAACACGCTTATCAAAACAAGTGGCGTTACCCTCTCCTGAGACGGCCGCACTTAAAGATCCATCAGATAGGAGGATGGAAAAGATCCAAAAAGGTATATACACACATGCAGGTGTTATACTACGACCAGCTATTGCGACTGCCTGGATGTGCAGTGCTGGGGTAGTTTGGTCAGAGTCCCTGATCGAAAATATTGATACCCTGGACAGGGACAATATTTTACTGTCGTTAGAACAAATAAAGGATGCATTTCTTTATATGCGTGATGCACAGAGAGATATCTGCACACTGGCATCACGGGTAAGTGCTATGTCCATTTCGGCCAGAAGAGCTTTATGGACACGACAGTGGACAGGCGATGCGTAGAGGAGTTATTTGGGGTCGGTCTATCGGATTTGGTGGCCACGGCTACGGCCGGGAAATCCACCTTTCTACCTCAAGTCACTCCCCAACAGAAAAAGGCACCGACCTTTCAACCGCAGCCCTTTCGTTCCTTTAAAAATAAGAGAGCAAAGGGCTATTCATATCTGCCACGAGGCAGAGGACGAGGGAAGAGACAGCAACAGGCAGCTCCTTCCCAGGAACAGAAGCCCTCCCCGGCTTCTACAAAAGCCTCAGCATGACGCTGGGGCTTCGCAAGCGGACTCGGGGGCGGTAGGCGGTCGTCTCAAGAATTACAGCGCGCAGTGGGCTCACTCGCAGGTAAATCCCTGGATCCTGCAGATAATATCTCAGGGGTACAGGTTGAAATTAGAGACAGAGCCACCTCGCCGTTTCCTGAAGTCTGTTTTACCAACGTCCCCCTCAGAAAGGGAGACGGTTTTGGAAGCCATTCACAAGCTGTATTCTCAGCAGGTGATAGTCAAGGTACCTCTTCTACAACAAGGGAAGGGGTATTATTCCACTCTTTTTGTGGTACCGAAGCCGGATGGCTCGGTAAGGCCTATTCTAAATCTGAAGTCCTTGAACCTGTACATAAAGAAGTTCAAGTTCAAGATGGAGTCACTCAGAGCAGTGATAGCGAACCTGGAAGAAGGGGACTTTATGGTATCCTTGGACATCAAGGATGCGTATCTCCACGTTCCAATTACCCCTCACACCAGGGGTACCTCAGGTTCGTTGTACAAAACTGTCACTATCAGTTTCAGACGCTGCCGTTTGGTTTGTCCACGGCACCTCGGGTCTTTACAAAGGTAATGGCCGAGATAATATTTCTTCTTCGAAGAAAAGGCGTATTAATTATCCCATACTTGGACGATCTCCTAATAAGGGCAAGGTCCAGAGAACAGCTAGAGATGGGTTTAGCACTATCTCAAGAGGTGCTAAAGCAGCACGGATGGATTCTGAATATTCCAAAATCCCAATTAATGCCGACAACTCGTCTGCTGTTCCTGGGGATGATTCTGGACACAGTTCAGAAAAAGGTTTTTCTTCCCGAAGAAAAAGCCAAGGAGTTATCTGACCTGGTCAGGAACCTCCTAAAACCAGGAAAGGTGTCTGTACATCAATGCACAAGAGTCCTGGGAAAAAATGGTAGCTTCTTACGAAGCAATCCCTTTCGGCAGATTCCATGCAAAGGGATCTGTTGGACAAATGGTCAGGGTCGCATCTTCAGATGCACCTGCGGATAACCCTGTCGCCGAGGACAAGGGTATCCCTTCTGTGGTGGTTGCAGGAGGCTCATCTATTGGAGGGCCGCAGATTCGGCATGCAGGATTGGATCCTGGTGACCACGGATGCCAGCCTGAGAGGCTGGGGAGCAGTCACACAGGGAAGAAATTTCCAGGGAGTGTGGTCGAGCCTGAAAAAGTCTCTTCACATAAGCATTCTGGAACTAAGAGCAATCTACAATGCTCTAAGCCAGGCGGAACCTCTGCTTCAAGGAAGACCGGTGTTGATCCAGTCGGACAACATCACGGCAGTCGCCCATGTAAACAGACAGGGCGGCACAAGAAGCAGGAGGGCAATGGCAGAAGCTGCCAGGATCCTTCGCTGGGCGGAGAATCACGTGATAGCACTGTCAGCAGTATTCATCCCGGGCGTGGACAACTGGGAAGCAGACTTCCTCAGCAGACACGACCTTCATCCAGAAGTTTTCCACATGCTATTAAACCGTTGGGTAAAACCAATGGTGGACATGATGGCGTCTCGCCTCAACAAAACACTGGACAGGTATTGCGCCAGGTCAAGAGATCCGCAGGCAATAGCTGTGGACGCGCTGGTAACACCTTGGGTGTACCAGTCGGTATATGTGTTTCCTCCTCTGCCTCTCATACCAAAGGTATTGAGGATTATACGGCAAAGAGGAGTAAGACTAGTGGCTCCGGATTGGCCAAGAAGGACTTGGTACCCGGAACTTCAAGAGATGGTCACGGACGATCCGTGGCCTCTACTTCTGAGAAGGGACCTGCTTCAGCAGGGTAGTTGTCTTTTTCAAGACTTACCGCGGCTGCGTTTGACGGCATGGCGTTTGAATGTCAGATCCTAAAAGGAAAAGGCATTCCAGAAGAAGTCATTCCTACCTTGATAAAGGCAAGGAAGGAAGTCACCGCGAAGCATTATCGCCGTATTTGGCGAAAATATGTTGCGTGGTGCGAGCAGCGGAGTGCTCCGATGGAGGAATTTCAACTGGGTCGTTTTCCTACATTTCCTGCAATCAGGATTGTCTATGGGTCTCAAATTGGGATCTATTAAGGTTCAAATTTCGGCCCTATCAATATTCTTCCAAAAAGAATTGGCCTCAGTCCCTGAGGTCCAGATTTTTATCAAAGGAGTACTGCATATACAGCCTCCTGTGGTGCCTAAGGTGGCACCGTGGGATCTAAATGTAGTTTTAGATTTCCTCAAATCCAATTGGTTTGAACCACTAAAGAATGTGGATTTGAAATATCTCACATGGAAAGTGACTATGTTACTGGCCCTGGCTTCGGCCGGGAGAGTATCTGAACTGGCGGCTTTGTTTTATAAAAGCCCTTATTTAATTTTCCATTCGACATAGGGCAGAGCTGCGGACGCGTCCGCATTTTCTCCCTAAGGTGGTATCAGCGTTTCACCTGAACCAGCCTATTGTAGTGCCTGCGGCTACAGACGACTTGAAGGACTCCAAGTTGTTGGACGTTGTCAGAGCCTTAAAAATATACATTTAAAGGACGGCTGGAGTCAGAAAATCTGACTCGCTGTTTATACTGTATGCACCCAACAAGTTGGGTGCACCTGCTTCTAAGCAGTCGATTGCTCGTTGGATTTGTAACAAAATTCAACTTGTACATTCTGTGGCAGGCCTGCCACAGCCTAAATCTGTTAAGGCCCATTCCGCAAGGAAGGTGGGCTCATCTTGGGCGGCTGCCCGAGGGGTCTCGGCATTACAACTCTGCCGAGCAGCTACGTGGTCAGGGGAGAACACGTTTGTAAATTTTTACAAATTTGATACCCTGGCAAAGGAGGACCTGGAGTTCTCTCATTCGGTGCTGCAGAGTCATCTGCACTCTCCCGCCCGTTTGGGAGCTTTGGTATAATCCCCATGGTCCTTTCAGGAACCCCAGCATCCACTTAGGACGATAGAGAAAATAAGAATTTACTTACCGATAATTCTATTTCTCGGAGTCCGTAGTGGATGCTGGGCGCCCATCCCAAGTGCGGATTATCTGCAATACTTGTACATAGTTATTGTTAACTAATTCGGGTTATTGTTTAGGAAGCCATCTTTCAGAGGCTCCTCTGTTATCATACTGTTAACTGGGTTTAGATCACAAGTTGTACGGTGTGATTGGTGTGGCTGGTATGAGTCTTACCCGGGATTCAAAATCCTCCCTTATTGTGTACGCTCGTCCGGGCACAGTACCTAACTGGAGTCTGGAGGAGGGTCATAGGGGGAGGAGCCAGTACACACCACCTGACCTGTAAAAGCTTTACTTTTGTGCCCTGTCTCCTGCGGAGCCGCTATTCCCCATGGTCCTTTCAGGAACCCCAGCATCCACTACGGACTCCGAGAAATAGAATTATCGGTAAGTAAATTCTTATTATTCCCATGTGATATGTTTAGTAGAAAGCTCGACCTTACGTATCCCTACAGAATCTTCCCTGAACTACATGGCAGACAGTTGGACGAGTTTCTTAAATCTTTATATTCTTACACAAGCTATTTATTTCCCTGCCACAGCAATGGCCTTTTTTCTTCAGACCATAGAGAACTAGATGTGTGTCCTAGAGAACAGTTTCTCCTTGGATACTACATGGGACCAACTGTCATTCATTTAAAATTCTGTGATTGCCGTCCTTTATATTGGAGAAGCGTCTCTAGATATTGACCTACAAAGCTTCAGCCACCTCATTGGTTGACCTCCGCATTGTTTGTCCTTGCTCATATATAACACTCTTCTTGGTTCAGAAACTCAATGACTATCATCTGGCCATTCTCATTCCCAAGTTACTGAACAAATATCTCAGTCCCCAGGTTTATTATGGAAGCCCTCTGCTTAATTGTACTATCTATGCTGCCCGTGGACTTTGTTCTCTCTCTGGACATCCATGACGCTTACCTACATCTATCTTTATCACCTTTTCATCAGCAATACCTTCAGCTTGCTGTCCTACAACACATTTTGAATTTCACGCTCTGACCTTTAGACTTTCCAAGGCCCCGCAGCTCTTTACCAAATGACTGACTGTCATTGTGGTTCAGCTTAGTTGTCAGTGAATCAGGATACATACTCCCCTACCTGGAAGACCTTCTGATTCCTCATCTGCCAACTTCAGGTAATCATAGCCTTCCTGCAGAACCACGGTTGGCTAATCAACTGTAAAAAGTCTTACCTGATCACCTCTCAGATATCGTTACAACTGCAGGCTCTTCTGGATGCTCACATACAGAGAATATTCCTATCTCCTGACAAGATTGCGACTCTGCACCTATGGTTGCGCAGTTTTCTTCACAGTTTCCGTGTGTCAATTCACTCTGCAATGCAGCCCCTGTGATCTATGGTATCCACCTATGACATGGGGGAAATATGCTTGTTTCAATATCAGGCCTCTACAACACATGATCCTAACCAGGTCGAATGGCCAACCCAAGCAGATAAAACCAGACATCTCTATTGACTTTTGGGTTTCCCCCTCATGTTGGTTGCAAACTTCCCACCTGCACAGGGTTCGTCCATTTATGATTCCTGATTGAGTCCTTCTCACCACGGATGGGTGGGGAACAGTTACCGGACGTCACACCTTCCAAGGCCGATGGACTACTGCCGAAAGGGGCCTTCCAATAAATGTCCTTGAACTTTGTTTAGTATACAGGGGCCTCTAGCTGTCTTAGGTCATTCTTCATGGTTATCCGTTCCAAGTTCAGTCAGACAAAGCTCTGGCAGTGTCCTATCTAAATCACCAGTGAGGCACTCGCAGTTTGTCTGCGATGACTAAAGTGGCACAAATTCTCGAATGAGCAGAATACCATCTCTGCGGTGTTAATTTCGGGAATCCTCAACTGGGAATAAAAATTCCTCAGTCGCCAGTATGTTCACGCTGGTGAGTGGTATATACATCCATAAGTCTTTCAGCTTCTTTTTGACAAATGGTGTCCTCATACCCTCCAGACACAATTTTAATATGCTAGTATACGGGTCATGGACAAGTGATCCAGAAGCAGCCTTCGTGAATGTATTGGCAGTCTTATGGCCTTTCCTTCTGGTATCCCTCCTTCCCAGAATGCTTCGCAAGTTGAAGCAGGAAAGCGGTACCATGACCCAGATATCTCCGGCATGGCCCATTCTTCATTGTTTCACGGATCTCCACAGTCTACCCATATATGTTCCCTGTCTACACCCAGAACTAGCTCAACAGTCTTTGATGGCGTAGCTCTTGAGTCATCTTAAGGTCTACAGTTTTATGTTGTTCAGACAATGCTCTGTGCGCTGAAGACTGCTTCAGCCTGTACTATTACTGCATATGGTATTCTTTTTTCCAAAGGTGTGTTTAATGACACTGACCCGTGGGTATTTCAAGAATCCTGGCAAATCTCCATTCCTGGTTTGTCTCTTGGACTACTCCTTGCTTCTCTTAAAGTATAAGTCTAATCTCTGCCCATTTGGTTACAGAAATGGATTTCTCCATTTCCGGATGTGTGTATCTTCCTTCAGGTGGTGCTCTGTAGTCAACCTCCCTTTGTCCCACTGGTGTCTCCTTGGGATTTTTCTATAATTCTCTAAGCACTACACGAGTAACTGTTTGAACCACTGTACTCTGTTGACCTTAAATGGGTAAGAGCACAGACTCCTTATTAATTTCTCTAACGTCCTAGAGGATGCTTTTGACTCCGTAAGGACCATGGGTATAGACGGGCTACGCAGGAGACATGTGCACTTTAAGAAAGAATTTAGTTCCTGGTGTGCACTGGCTCCTCCCTCTATGCCCCTCCTCCAGACCTCAGTTTGATACTGTGCCCAGAGTAGCTTGGTGCTTTTCAGTGAGCTCTCCTGAGTTTGCTGATAGAAAGTATTTTGTTATGTTTTTTATTTTCAGGGAGCTATTCTCGCAAGACTCCCTGCATCGAGGGACTGAGGGGAGAGAAGCAGCCCTAATCTCTGAGTCCAGATCCTGCTTCTTAGGCTACTGGACACCATTAGCTCCAGAGGGATTGGTACGCAGGATCTCACCCTCGCCGTCCATCCCATAGCCGCTCCGCCGTCTCCCTCGCAGAAGGGCGGCAGAAGACTTCATGATCTTCGCTGAGGTAACGTACAGCACGGCAGCTGTGCGCCATTGCTCCCACACACCTCACATACTCCGGTCACTGTAAGGGTGCAGGGCGCAGGGGGGGTGGGGTGGTGTGTGGGGGGGGGGCGTGTGCCGCATTATGGAGCCAATGCGCCGGGCTGAAGCACTGTGCAGTTTCCCTCTCAGCACAATTGAATAGTTTCTGCATGTGCACAGCTGCACTCTGCATGTGGGAGAGGGGTTTGTGCATGCCATTGTGTTTTTGGTTTGGTGGAGGCATCATTGGATTTTAAGACCACTTTTGGTTCTGTTGGCAATGGTGGTTTGGAAGTTAATTTAAAATGGTTGCGCACTGGGATGGGGGCGGAGTTGTGCAAAACTCTCTCTCTCTCTCTCTCTCTCTCTCTCTCTCTCTCTCTATATATATATATATATATACATATAATTTTTTCTCACATGACACAAAATGCAAATATAGCAATTTGAGACATAGAATAATGAGACAATAAGGTATAACAGTGCAGATACATGGTCACCCTGCCATAGGGCTGTGGGATATAGAATATTCAATCTCACAGTCAAACAAGGAGAAATCAAAACACATTTTCTAAATTTTCCTCAAATAAAACATGTAAACATTGCAATAAAAGATTTTTTTTTATTACAAACAAAATTTATAAATATTTTTACATGATTAAAAATTCTGAATTGGATTATATTATTTGAAATTTCAGCATCTCCCTTATTGTATTCTGATCATTGTTTTTTTAAATTAAAAATAATTTCAGTCTACTGCCAACAATATCAAAGAGACAGCATACAAGATTTACTATTGCTGATACTATACTCCTGTTAGACTCAAACTCTTCCCGTCCTCTTATCCAAATTGTTTGAGGGACTGTGGTTGCAGATGTACTATGCTCCATATTTTTTGGACCTGTCCGATCATCGTTCCCTTCTGGGACTTGGTCCATACCCACCTGAATTCACTTCTGGAGTCTCCTGTATGGAAAGATACCTGTATTTTTATCAAAACATTTTCCAAAACTCATTTTAACAGCTGAAAAATCACTTATTGGCTTTTAATTGTGAAATAAACTTCTACCCCTCCTCTCTCTGCTCTTAAGGCCAGAATCTGGAACATTGCATCAATGGACCAAACTAACGCTTTTTTTCAGGTTTTGCCTCCTTGTAGAGCGTATGTCATCGCCTCCTTCCCCCCCCCCTCTTAATTTTCTCCGGACACGTGGACGTCACCTGCTTTTTTGCCTTCCTTACTGATATTTCCACTTTTCTACTTTATAACATTTTTACGTTTATTTTTTCTAATTTGGAAGGTTTTGAAAGTATTAACTCTTCTCTATCTTGTTTGCTTATACAAAATAAAGAATTTTATTTAAAAAAAAAAAAAAAAAATAGAACTGTGACTTCTTAATACATGATTTGAAACTGTTATTGCTTCGTGATTTTCATTTTCTGTCCTGTTTGAAATAGAAACAATTGATCTGCAAAAATACAATGTTTTATTTTTATTTTTTTAATTATTTTTATTTTTTTGCAGAAAATGGACATGGGGGACACTGTCGGGACATTAGTCATAAACGGACTCATTTTGCAACATGTTCCTTTATTCCTATCTGATCTATCTCTCTTTAAAAAAAAATTAATATTAACATATAAAATAAATATATAATATTATGACATTCCAATAGCCACAGTAATTTAGTAACGGCTAATAGATGCCCTTGGAAGCAGTTAATATACCAGCTTTCAGGACCCTTGCGTTCAGGGCACCTACACTGCAATAACGACAGCCGGCAAAATGCCTCATGCTGGAATTCCTTCAAACGCGGGTTAGTCACACTTAGTGGGCCAGGCCACGAGTGTGACTAAAACCTGTGTTGTGCGAAGCAGGCCACCATTCTTGTAGCGTGGTGGGCCTGCAATGGGACTCTAAAAGACGGTATACCGCTGTCTGCATACTGACAGCCAGGCATCCGGTCTGCCGTTAAATCGTATTTATTTATTTAATTTTGGTGGTTTGGTTCCACTTGAAAACACCATGGCAGCTGATAAGTTTAGATTATTTCTAATAAATATTTAAAATGACAGCGTTAATATATGCTGCTGAAGCAATCTTATTACCATATACAATAAAAGTGCGCTTTACGTCGCAAACACTACATCCCTTAAGAGAAAACAAGCACTCGCACACATTGTTTGAGTTCCAGCGCTCAGTAATGTATACAGTATATTTGATATTAAAAGCATATGTATACAATATATCACATGTACAGTATATATATCATTCAGTTATGTTACAATTACACAAGAAGCAGATATTTACAAAAGAATCCATTACAGCCACAGCCAGCATACTTTACCCTGTCCTTCAATACTCAGTGAACAGTCGTCTCCATCTTAAGCTCTCCCTCAACAGCAAACAAACAGCAACAGAAGAACAGCAAACAGCAACTAACTCAGTCCTAAAAAACTGCCTATATCAAAACATTGAGAGTTAACAGGTTTTTGGTTTCAGGCTCCTTCCATTGGTAAAGGAGAGGGAGGTCTCTCATTCATGATGTGTCATTGGTCAGTTCATATGTAAGCAACGTCCAGCCTTCAAGAAGTCATCATATGGTTTGTCCACTGTTTTCCTGCCCACACATGCTTTGTTTACGGAATGTCCTTTTGTTCTAATAAGGGTGACTTTTTAGATTTAATACATTTAATCATAACTAATCGTTGCAATGTGCTACAATCGAACCACAGCTATCAAACCAACACACTCATTCCCCAAATTATTTTGGCACCAAGCATTACATGTTTATTTTCGTCCGTTCCATTAGTACATAAACATGATCTTATACTCTATTATATAATTTAATACATTATAATGTCTTGCGCTTGACATGTTTAATTTGTGTGTGTTATGAAATGTGTTGAATATATCTTTGTGGCTTGTCTGTGTCAGTGCGTATGCTACCATATATCGCTGTGCAAGTTGCGTGTATTCACACGCACAGCGAATCATCTGTTTGGAGTTTGTATTTTTTATGTATGTCATTTTTGGGACTTCGGCACAGCTATACTCCACCTAGCAAACTTCTCTTTTCTATATCTTTTTATTTATTTATATCATAATTTTGGAAAATTAAATTGCAGTGCACACACATGAAATGGTTCACGTATGTACAGATACAGCATTCACTATATAGCAAAAATTAATTGTACCTCTGCAAGCCAGGATAACTGATGAATTGGATATAACCCACCAAGCCCCAAAAAATCATATTAAAAAATGGTAGAAATTATTGGTTTATTTAACACTTTAAACAAAAAAAACAAAAACATTTTAGATATTCCATTAATAACGTTAAGCTCAACTAGGATTTGGTATAGTTCAGTTTATTTATAATTAAAAAAACATGGACTGCAAACAGAGAACATCTTTATTTAATAAATAAATGAACCTTAAAATGTATGCCTCACAAAGAAATGTCCAGAAAAACATACAAATTCTTTATCATCCATAGGGGACGTTGGGATGACAGTATTACAGTGGGGTATAGACGGTAGAGATGTTCCACGGAAATTTTTCGGGTTTGTTGTTTTGGTTTTGGGTTCGGTTCCGTGGCCGTGTTTTGGCTTCGAACGCGTTTTGGCAAAACCTCACCGTTTTTTTTTTTGTCGGATTCGGGTGTGTTTTTGATTCGTGTGTTTTTTTTCAAAAACCCCTAAAAAAACAGCTTAAATCAGAGAATTTGGGGGTCATTTTGATTCCAAAGTATTATTAACCTAAATAACCATAATTTCCACTCATTTTCAGTCTATTCTGAACACCTCACACCTCACAATATTATTTTTAGTCCTAAAATTTGCACCGAGGTCGCTGGATGGCTAAGCTAAGCGACCCAAGTGGCCGACACAAACACCTGGCCCATCTAGGAGTGGCACTGCAGTGTCACGCAGGCTGGCCCTTCAAAAAACTACTCCCCAAACAGCACATGACGCAAAGAAGAAAAAAAAGAGGCGCAATGAGGTAGCTGTGTGACTAAGATAAGCGACCCTAGTGGCCGACACAAACACCTGTCCCATCTAGGAGTGGCACTGCAGTGTCACGCAGGCTGGCCCTTTAAAAAACACTCCCCAAACAGCACATGACGCAAAGAAAAAAAGAGGCGCAATGAGGTCGCTGTGTGAGTAAGATAAGCGACCCTAGTGGCAGACACAAACACCTGTCCCATCTAGGAGTGGCACTGCAGTGTCACGCAGGATGGCCCTTCAAAAAACTACTCCCCAAACAGCACATGATGCAAAGAAGAAAAAAAAAAGTCGCAATGAGGTAGCTGTGTGACTAAGATAAGCGACCCTAGTGGCCGACACAAACACCTGGCCCATCTAGGAGTGGCACTGCAGTGTCACGCAGGATGGCCCTTCAAAAAACTACTCCCCAAACAGCACATGACGCATAGAAAAAAAAAAAGAGGCGCAATGAGGTAGCTGTGTGACTAAGATAAGCGACCCTAGTGGCCTACACAAACACCTGGCCCATCTAGGAGTGGGACTGCAGTGTCACGCAGGATGGCTCTTCCAAAAAACACTCCCCAAACAGCACATGACGCAAAGAAAAAAAGAGGCGCAATGAGGTAGCTGTGTGAGTAAGATAAGCGACCCTAGTGGCCTACACAAACACCTGGCCCATCTAGGAGTGGGACTGCAGTGTCACGCAGGCTGGCCCTTCAAAAAACTACTCCCCAAACAGCACATGACGCAAAGAAAAATTAAAGAAAAAAGAGGTGCAAGATGGAATTGTCCTTGGGCCCTCCCACCCACCCTTATGTTGTATAAACAGGACATGCACACTTTAACCAACCCATCATTTCAGTGACAGGGTCTGCCACACGACTGTGACTGAAATGACGGGTTGGTTTGGACCACCACCAAAAAAGAAGCAATTAATCTCTCCTTGCACAAACTGGCTCTACAGAGGCAAGATGCCCACCTCATCATCATCATCCTCCGATATATCACCGTGTACATCCCCCTCCTCACAGATTATCAATTCGTCCCCACTGGAATCCACCATCTCAGCTCCCTGTGTACTTTGTGGAGGCAATTGCTGCTGGTGAATGTCTCCACGGAGGAATTGATTATAATTCATTTTAATGAACATCATCTTCTCCACATTTTCTGGAAGTAACCTCGTACGCCGATTGCTGACAAGGTGAGCGGCGGCACTAAACACTCTTTCGGAGTACACACTTGTGGGAGAGCAACTTAGGTAGAATAAAGCCAGTTTGTGCAAGGGCAATCAAATTGCCTCTTTTTCCTGCCAGTATACGTACGGACTGTCTGACGTGCCTACTTGGATGCGGTCACTCATATAATCCTCCACCATTCTTTCAATGGTAAGAGAATCATATGCAGTGACAGTAGACAACATGTCCGTAATCGTTGGCATGTCCTTCAGTCCGGACCAGATCTCAGCATCAGCAGTCGCTCCAGACTGCCCTGCATCACCGCCAGCGGGTGGGCTTGGAATTCTGAACCTTTTCCTCGCACCCCCAATTGCGGGAGAATGTGAAGGAGGAGCTGTTGACCGATCAAGTTCCACTTGACTTGATAATTTTCTCACCATCAGGTATTTGAACCCCTGCAGACTTGTGTCTGCCGGAAAGAGAGATACAACGTAGGTTTTAAATCTAGGATCGAGCACGGTGGCCAAAATGTAGTGCTCTGATTTCAACCGATTGACCACCCGTGAATCCTGGTTAAGCGAATGAAGGGCTCCATCCACAATTCCTACATGCCTAGCGGAATCGCTCTGTCTTAGCTCCTCCTTCAATGTCTCCAGCTTCTTCTGCAAAAGCCTGATGAGGGGAATGACCTGACTCAGGCTGGCAGTGTCTGAACTGACTTCACGTGTGGCAAGTTCAAAAGGTTGCAGAACCTTGCACAACGTTGAAATCATTCTCCACTGCGCTTGAGACAGGTGCATTCCACCTCCTATATCTTGGTCAGATGTATAGGCTTGAATGGCCTTTTGCTGCTCCTCCAACCTCTGAAGCATATAGAGGGTTGAATTCCACCTCGTTACCACTTCTTGCTTCAGATGATGGCAGGGCAGGTTCAGGCGTTTTTGTTGTTGCTCCAGTCTTCTGTACGTGGTGCCTGTACGCCGAAAGTGTCCCGCAATTCTTCTGGCCACCGACAGCATCTCTTGTACGCCCCTGTCGTTTTTTAAATAATTCTGCACCACCAAATTCAAGGTATGTGCAAAACATGGGACGTGCTGGAATTTGCCCAGATATAATGCACGCACAATATTGCTGGCGTTGTCCGATGCCACAAATCCACAGGAGAGTCCAATTGGGGTAAGCCATTCTGCGATGATCTTCCTCAGTTGCCGTAAGAGGTTTTCAGCTGTGTGCGTATTCTGGAAAGCGGTGATACAAAGCGTAGCCCTGCCTAGGAAAGAGTTAGCGTTTGCGAGATGCTGCTACTGGTGCCACCGCTGCTGTTCTTGCTGCGGGAGTCAATACATCTACCCAGTGGGCTGTCACAGTCATATAGTCCTGACTCTTCCCTGCTCCACTTGTCCACATGTCCGTGGTTAAGTGGACATTGGGTACAACTGCATTTTTTAGGACACTGGTGAGTCTTTTTCTGAGGTCTGTGTACATTTTCGGTATCGCCTGCCTAGAGAAATGGAACCTAGATGTTATTTGGTACCGGGGACACATTACCTCAAACAAGTCTATAGTTGGCTCTGCAGTAATGATGGATACCGGAACCACGTTTCTCACCGCCCAGGATGCCAAGGCCTCAGTTATCCGCTTTGCAGCAGGATGACTGCTGTGATATTTCATCTTCCTCGCAAAGGACTTTTGGACAGTCAATTGCTTGGTGGAAGTAGTAAAAGTGGTCTTACGACTTCCCCTCTGGGATGACCATCGACTCCCAGCAGCAACAACAGCAGCGCCAGCAGCAGTAGGCGTTACACTCAAGGATGCATCGGAGGAATCCCAGGCAGGAGAGGACTCGTCAGAATTGCCAGTGACATGGCTTGCAGGACTATTGGCATTCCTGGGGAAGGAGGAAATTGACACTGAGGGAGTTGGTGGGTTGTTTTGCGTGAGCTTGGTTACAAGAGGAAGGGATTTACTGGTCAGTGGACTGCTTCCGCTGTCGCCCAAAGTTTTTGAACTTGTCACTGACTTATGATGAATGCGCTGCAGGTGACGTATAAGGGAGGATATTCCAATGTGGTTAACGTCCTTACCCCTACTTATTACAGCTTGACAAAGGCAACACACGGCTTGACACCTGTTGTCCGCATTTCTGTTGAAATACTTCCACACCGAAGAGCTGATTTTTTTGGTATTTTCACCAGGCATGTCAATGGCCATATTCCTCCCACAGACAACAGGTGTCTCCCCGGGTGCCTGGCTTAAACAAACCACCTCACCATCAGAATCCTCCTTGTCAATTTCCTCCCCAGCGCCAGCAACACCCATATCCTCCTCATCCTGGTGTACTTCAACAGAGCCGGCCTTAGGCATAGGCAAACTAGGCAATTGCCTAGGGCATTTGGTATGCTTAGGGGCACCAGCAGCTTCTGCTGATTAAAATGATATGCGGCATCCCTATATTCTGTGTGTATTCCGGGAAATCACTGTAATGTAGCATTTCGTATGCAGATACAGCCAGTGTCGCACACAGAATATAGGCATGCTGTATATCATTTTAATCAGCAGAAGCTGCTTGCGCATCCTAGCCACATAGTAATGCAAATAAGATGCATTTTTATAAACAAAAGGCACCCAACGTAAGCAGAGCTGCCAGCTGACTCATGCCAGGCATCTCTTGCAGAACTAGCGGCGGTGCTAGGGGGCACCAGCCAAAATCTTGCCTAGGGCATCATATTGGTTAGGGCCGGCTCTGTACTTCAACACTGACATCTTCAATCTGACTATCAGGAACTGGACTGCAGGTGCTCCTTCCAGCACTTGCAGGGGGCGTGCAAATGGTGGAAGGCGCATGCTCTTCACGTCCAGTGTTGGAAAGGTCAGGCATCGCAAACGACACAATTGTACTCTCCTTGTGGATTTGTGATTTCGAAGAACGCACAGTTCTTTGCTGTGCTTTTGCCAGCTTAAGTCTTTTCATTTTTCTAGCGATAGGCTGAGTGCTTCCATCCTCATGTGAATCTGAACCACTAGCCATGAACATAGGCCAGGGCCTCAGCCGCTCCTTGCCACTCCGTGTGGTAAATGGCAAATTGGCAAGTTTACGCTTCTCAGACGATTTTATTTTAGATTTTTGAGTCCTTTTTTTTACTGATATTTGGTGTTTTGGAATTTACATGCTCTGTACTATGACATTGGGCATCGGCCTTGGCAGACGACATTGATGGAATTTCATTGTCTCGGCCATGACTAGTGGCAGCAGCTTCAGCACGAGGTGGAAGTGGATCTTCATCTTTCCCTATTTTTGGTACCTCAACATTTTTGTTCTCCATATTTTAATAGGCACAACTAAAAGGCACCTCAGGTAAACAATGGAGATGGATGGATACTAGTATACTTATGGATGACGAGTGACTGACGACACAGAGGTAGCTACAGCCGTGGACTACCGTACTGCGTCTGCTAGTATAGAGATGATAATGATATAAAAAAGATATATATATCACTACTGCAGGTATATATAATATAATGACGGACCTGCTGGACACTGTCAGCAGACTGCTGAACTACTAGTATGAAGAAGATAGAAAAAAAAACCCAACCACAGGTAGGTATACAATTATGGACGAGCACTGACGACACAGAGGTAGCTACAGCCATGGACTACCGTACTGTGTCTGCTAGTATAGAGATGATAATGATATAAAAAAGATATATATATCACTACTGCAGGTATATATAATATAATGACGGACCTGCTGGACACTGTCAGCAGACTGCTGAACTACTAGTAGGAAGAAGATAGAAAAAAAAAACCACCACAGGTAGGTATACAATTATGGACGAGCACTGACGACACAGAGGTAGCTACAGCCGTGGACTACCGTACTGCGTCTGCTAATATAGAGATGATAAAGATGATAGAGATGAACTAAAAAAATATAACACTACTGCAGGTAAATATTTATATAATATAATGAATGACGGAACTGCTGGACACTGTCAGCAGAATGCGTTTATAGAATAAAAAAAAAAAAGACCACAGGAGTGTTTGTTTTACTTTTTCAGGTAAACAAACTATACTGGTGGCCAGTCTCAGTGGTCACACTGGCAGCAAAAGTGTGCACTGTACTACTGCTATAACTGCTCCCCAGTCTCCCCCACAATTAAGCTGTGTGGGCACTGGCATTGAGCACTCAGCACAGTCAGATAATTATATTATATACATACATAGATGATATATCATGCAGCACACTGAGGCTGCTCAGGCTGAGCACAGATATGGTATGTGACAGTGACGTTATCATTTTTTTTCAGGCAGAGAACGGATTAAAATTAAACTGGTTGTCACTGGTCACACTATCAGCAAAACTCTGCTGCACTGTACTGAGTAGTAGTACTCCTCCTAATGCTCCCCAAAATTAGTAAATCAATCAACTTAAGTGGACTGTCTAATCTAAACGGAGAGGACGCCAGCCACGTCCTCTCCCTATCAATCTCAATGCACGTGTTAAAATGACGGCGACGCGCGGATCCTTATATAGAATCCGAGTCTCGCGAGAATCCGACAGCGGGATGATGACGTTCGGGCGCGCTCGGGTTAACCGAGCAATGCGGGAGGATCCGAGCCTGCTCGTACCCGTGAAAAAAAAGCTGAAGTTCGGGTGGTTTCGGATTCAGGGGAACCGAACCCGCTCATCTCTAATAGACGGGGTTCACAGAGACTATCCACTTATATAAATCAATGAGTTTTAGGCTCCTCCCCTTTCACAGTTTTATAAAAAAGTGACCTCAGAGACAGATGTATCTCTGGAGGGCTCGACAGTTTTTTATTTAACTTTTACTTTATTTAAACTTTTTTATTGTGACGGCAATAGGGAGACAGCTGTGCCGTGTCTCCCTACTATGTTGGATCTACTGTGGTGACCCATTCCCACCCTGCGGGGTCGGCAAATTTGTCCCCCAACTGCAGCTACTTCTGTCCCTGGGATAGTGCTTGGCAGCCATAGTAGGAATAATCACAGGAGTCCTCGCAGTCCGCTGCCACCGGCTAGCTGGCCGAAGAGGCAGCGGTATGTATAGGCGGCGCAGCGACAGGGAGTTTACAGCTCCCAGTTCACAGCGGGGCACCAGGCAGCTCTGTGAGGGGTCGGGTGGAGTTACAACGCAAAGCAGTTCCCTTAACAGTGGTAGCACCATTTTACATAGCAGCGGTCACAACGGTGTCACAGCCGTGAAAGCTCCATAGTTTCAATGAATGCTGCCAGTTTCTGCAGAGAGACTGTGACAATCCCCAGTTAAGGTTTCTTACAGTTGTGATAGCAGGGTTAGGTTATATATTTGCCTTAGCCTGTTAATGCAGGAATAACATACAGTGTTACCGGTTTTATTTAACATAGAGTAATAAGGGTGCACTTCTCCTTTCTAGTCCACCCCCCCCCCCCCCATATCTCTCTCTCTCTCGTACCCTTATCACTGCAGTGAGAATGAAACATGGCTAATAAGACTGCCTCTGAAGGCTCACAGATATTATCTTTCAAAAAATGTGGAAATAAATTTACTCAGTCATCTGAGATCTCATTGTACTCAGTGTGCTCTTGTAGCACAAGAGACTGCCCCAGCATGGTTCTCTCTTTAAACTGGGGTTATGTCTGATTTATCATCGGACTGGCGGCTGCTAGAAGGGAACGAGATTAATTTTGTTAGGCTCCGGAACCTGCGTAGGCTCAGACCTTGGTTAAATCAATGAAAAGTTTAGCTCCGGCTATGTGTTCTGCACAGAAATAATTTCTTCCCTGTAAACAGGTGACTAAGAAAAGTCAGTACTACAATCAGATGAATCTGATGAAATGCCAGCACTGTTGAAGGAGAATTTGTTCATGAATCTAAAGAGGAGTATTCTCAGTTAGAACCTGACTCAAGGGTTTTAGGCACTTATCCTATTGGTAAGATATGTTTTACAAATACCAGACCCTCACCCAGGTCCTACTCAGCCCTCATTTTTTTGACCACGACAAAGATGGTCGTTATTGTTTCCAGTAGCACAAGAATTAGACACTTTATTTGAGTAGGCTTGGTCTCATCCAGATTATAGGTTTCAAATTCCTAAAATAATTTTCACCTATTCTCCGTTTCCAATGGATAACAGATGGAAGTGTGAAAAATACACCTACGGTGGATCCGTTAGTTTCGAGGTTATCCTAATAGATTGTTATTTCGGTCCCGTGGGCTAGCTCCCTTTAAGTTTTTTTTTTCTAATTTACGGTCCAATGCTTTCATAAAGTCAATTTACACAGTGGCATGGGTAAACCTTAGACCGGCCCTAGTTGGTTAATTGATAAATAGGTAAGTAGAAGACTGGGTCCAGAAATTAGTTTTAGGTATTCAGGAAGCCCTTCAGACAGATGAGTTTGTGGTACTAGCACAACACATGTAAGAGTCAGCAGTATATATCTGTGATGCATCCAGAGAAATAGGCTTGCTACACTCTAATTTCAGCAGTAGCTATATCAGCTTGTAGGGATCTCTGGCTCAGACAGTCTTTAGTTGACACACTATACAAACGAGGTGTTGAGTGTTTACCTTTTTAGAGAGTGGCCCTTTTTGGAGAATAACTTCATAAATGGATTTCAAAAGCTACAGGAGGTAAGTCTACCTATTTTCCTTCGTCAGCTCATCCTCAAAGACATCCGTATATGGGACCTTATTTTCGTTCCTTTGAACCACCTACAAGATATAGAGTCCGCGGCAGAGTAGCCTCAAAGGCTCATGCAAAGTCTGCCGCATGACTTTACCCTATGACCTGTTGTATCCTAGAGTGGGTGCAAGTCTCTAAGTTTTATCATGTTTGAAAAATTACCCGTCAGGATGCATGGGTAAGGGATCTCATTACTCTGTGGAACAAAATATAGTTCAAGACGCAACCACCACCTCTGTTTTCTACATCCTGTTTAACAGTTTCAAAAGAAAAAAATAGAATCCTGCAAGGGGCCATTCACAGTATTTTATAGCAGCATGAAAATGGTGTATAATAGTTATTTGCTTGCTAGCTAGTAATCTTTAATCATATATTCACTCTTTATAATATTAACAGAAAAGTATAAATGGGCAATTATTTTCCCTTATTGCATTTTTTCCCTCCATTTGAATGTTATCAATATGGCTGTCATCAATAACTCACATGTAAACTTGCAAGCCTAATATCTCATTGATGAACTTGTCCAAGCTAAGGCACGCTAGTCTATGATGGTTGTATCATTGATGGTGTCTCATTGCCCAATTGTCCACCTGCTAATTCCTGCATAAAATGATTCACATAATGCATGCTTCATTTTTATTTTATTTTGAGAGTCTTCAATCAACAATTAAATTTTTAGATATTCCATATTGTTCTTGTTCGTATAAGGTCTACCACAAATGCTATGGATGTATCCACAATAAAATTCAACTGAGTCCATGTAACAATGCAAGATATCTATTATTCTCAATCTCTTTTCTAACTTAAAAGCATCTCTCCTTATAAAAATTGTTGCCCTCCAATATTATAACTGCACCTCCCAGTGTTGATCAACATCATCATATTTGAAAACGTTATTCATTGGTAAGTTCAACATTAACTTTTTATTAAAATAATATTTGCTACTTTTGCTATTGTGTTTTTATAAAGTCTTGAGTATACATATAATCCTAATCATTACACTTTAGCACTTTCGATTGTTCACTCTACGTGCAGCGTCATGATCAATGTGGAGGTCATATTTCCCGAGCTGTATCCTCCTCCACCTAACTATGCCATCCTCACTGATTAGCACTCTGCAACTAAAGAGAGATCACAACTTTTTCTAACAAATATGTTAATCAAAGAGTGTGTCTGTGATGTACTAAAGTCCAAGTTCATCGCCCGGACGGGATGCCAGTTCAACTAATTTATTTTTTGTTTATCATACATCCGAGAGGATGCTGGGGTCCACTTCATGACCATGGGGTATAGATGGTTCCGCTTGAGCCATGGGCACGTTAAGACTTTTCAATGGGCGTGAACTGGCTCCTCCCTTTATGCCCCTCCTCCAGACCTCCGTTTTAGAAATCTGCCCAGGCAGACTGTATGCACTTCAAAGGAGCTCTACTGAGTTTCTCATAAAAGACTTTTGTTAGGTTTTTTATTTTCAGGGTGAACTGCTGGCAACAGACTCCCTGCTTCGTGTGACTGAGTGGTCAGAAGTAGGAACCAACTTCCTGAAGAGTTTCATGGCTCTGCTTCTGGCTGACAGGACACCATTAGCTCCTGAAGGGTACTGAACGCTAGCCTTGTCTAGATGCTCACTCCCACAGCACGCCGTCACCCCCCTCGCAGAGCCCGAAGTCAGAAGACAGATGAGTAGTACTCATTCTTGTGTCGACGATAGTGACTCCACAGAAATAGATCATAAATTGACTAAAAATATACAATATATGATTGTAGCTATAAGGGAAGTTCTGGAAGTCACGGAAGCCACTCCTGTACCTCAAGAGAAGGCTTATGTGTTAAGTGTTATGTTGAATGCCATGTTGTGCGGTATGATTGATTTGTGAGCTAGTATGTACCTCACCACTAGTATTAAAGTAAATCCTTTTCTAGGAATTTCCGTCTCCCTGGGCACAGTTCCTATAACTGAGGTCTGGAGTAGGTGCATAGAGGGAGGAGACAGTTCACGCCCATTAAAAAGTCTTAAAGTGCCCATGGCTTCTCCAGAACCGTCTATACCCCATGGTCATGAAGTGGACCTAAGCACCCTATACGTACTAGGAGAAAAGGGTTTACCTCTAGTTATTAAATTCGTTTTTTTTTTTTTAAATGGGCAATTATTTTCCAAACATGGTTTATTCTTTTAAATCATTGCCCCGTAAAAAAAATATATATAAAATGGTTGAGTTTGGCAGGCATCACACACGGCTGCTGAACATTGACTTCAATGCATCCAGGCATGTGTATTTTTCATGACTGGAAACAGGGTAACTAACCCTTTTTAAAATTTTTATAATTTCAGTAATGACCTCTGAGTCCTTGCCAATAGATGAAAATGCAACTGCGGTTCTTGCTAATTTTGGCAATACCAAATTAACAGAAGAAGAGGTAAAGCGTTTTGTAATATAATCAAATCAATAATGAAAAAATAATTGAGTAAAGCAAACCATTCCATCCCTATTAGACTGCTAAGCATTAAATTATTTGTCCAAAGTTTTTGCTTTATTCTTCAGATAATATAAAAATTATTGAATTTTTAAAAAAACTGTTATTGAAAAAGATTAATTATACAATACTGTATTTAGAAAAAAAATCTACATTTTTAATTTTTATATTCTTTCCTCTTTTTGAACCATATAATAAATGCTTAGTCCAGTGCATCTTCATCAGAGGAAAATCTAGTGCAAAGTTATAAGTCTTACGAAGATTTGTTGACAGCAATAAGTGAATATGAGGAAATTAACAAATCAAATTTTGTGTCTTATGAACGCAATAAAAACTTTGGGAATACAGGTATGTTAACAATAAATGAATGTCTATCTAAGTTACATTATATTGAATAAAAATGACTTCAATTATGGTTTTTCAATATAAGAACATTGGTAACTTTCAAATAATTTCTGTTTTCCTCAACGTATTATGAGTATTTACAGTAAACCCGAAATACATGGTAGATTAAGCAATGTTTTATACTACAATTAATATTTTTGGCCTGTGTCTTCTTAGAGCACCTGAAAAATAAAGTTTATTTTATTTTTAATTTTTTTTGTCTTATTTTTATATTTTCACATTATAGTCTATAAATGTAAACGCTAACCACAAATATTTTCACCACATTTTCTGTACTTTCCATACTCTGTAAACTTTATAATTTCCTTGGTTTAAATGTTATAAAAAAAACTCTGCCTGAGAAGTGGAAATGGTTATAATGAACCAAACAAATAATTGTACAAAGCGCCACTAGGAGAGTACCATGAATGTATGGCAGTATCGCTTTATATTTGTCTATACTCTCTCCCTCCCTGATTTGCACTTTTAATTGTGTAGCACCACGTCACTTAAGAGTACCAATAAAAACTATTGAAGGATGTATGTGTTATGCAGAGCACAGTTTATTTTTTAAATTCTCAAAAGTAGATGGCATATGTGGATGTATCTTACTGAGAGGCTTTATTTCAAGTCTCTTCTAATGTCAGTCTCTGTTTTATTTAACATTTTAAAGTTTCTTTACAAAATCAACATAGGACAAAAAAATAAGCTACAGTCTCTTATTTCCAATCCACTAATTCAATGTTTTTATATTTTTGATGGAAAAAATATTCCTGTGTGTTTGCTATTTTTTTACCATAAACTTCGAAGTTTGTCACTCTTTAATAAAAATAAAGTATTCTATAATTAAAAATAGTGTTACCTGTAGGGGAGATTGCTGTCATCTCCTGCTGCCTTTGCCCATCTAACTGCCCACTGCAACTATATTTAAGAACATAAATTCCATAAAAAGCAAAACTACTTCCTATAGGGGGCACAGGGATACAACTGGTATATCCTGGAGAGGAGAGTCTGTGCACCAAATATTTTATCATTTTTACCCTGCCACGCACACTGATTATGCTATCCATTAAGTTTGATGTTGCCAGGAGCATGCCCCATTTTGTCATGGTCTGCTATTAAGTGGTCACCAAGTTACTTTTATTGAATTTAATATTATTTAAGCTTTAACACGGCAATCTGTTTAAGTTGTCCCTCACAGCTGCTCCAACACCCAGCGCCTGTTGCAGCTTCACTGGCGACTGGATTTATGATTTCCACCATGGGACTCTGTGGAGGGCAGTTCAGACAGCTCCCGACAGCCAGACCCAGTGAGTCAGCTAAGCACGTCAGAGTTCCACATACTCATATTTATACATCTGTGTTAGGGACCACCGGTACAGATTACCCTTCGCTGAACACTGGACCTCATGGGCACTTTTTTAACAAGATGGCTGCCATTGAACTAGGGGTATACACCAATGTGTGGAGGAAAGCTCTACCTGTTGTCTCCCTACCATCGCTAGTTGTGCACACACATGGTGATAGGCCATCTCAGTTAAACACCGCTTCTGGAACGGTTAACAGCCATTTTAAAAACATTGTCTACCTCAGCTAAACGGGGAGAAAAGTTTGTGCTTCAGTCTACACACATATCTTGCTCCTGGTTCTCATTATATACACTGCACAAAAAAATAAAGGGAACACTTAAACAACACAATGTAACTCCAAGTCAGTCACACTTCTGTGAAATCAAACACTTAGGAAGCAACACTGATTGACAATCAATTTCACATGCTGTTGTGCAAATGGAATAGACAACAGGTGGAAATTGTAGGCAATTAGCAAGACACACCCAATAAAGGAGTTCTGCAGGTGGTGACCACAGACCACTTATCAGCACCTATGCTTTCTGGCTTATGTTTTGGTCACTTTTAAAAGCTGGCGGTGCTTTCACTCTAGTGGTAGCATGAGACGGAGTCTACAACCCACACAAGTTTCTCAGGTAGTGCAGCTCATCCAGGATGGCACATCAATGCGAGCTGTGGCAAGAAGGTTTGCTGTGTCTGTCAGCGTAGTGTCCAGACCATGGAGGTGCTACCAGGAGACAGGCCAGTACATCAGGAGACGTGGAGGAGGCCGTAGAAGGGCAACAACCCAGCAGCAGTACCGCTACCTCAGCCTTTGTGCAAGGAGGAGCCCTGCAAATTGACATCCAGCAAGCCAAAAATGTTCATGTGTCTACTCAAACGATTAGAAACAGACTCCATGAGGGTGGTATGAGGGCCCGACGTCCACAAGTGGGGGTTGTGCTTACAGCATAACACTGTGCAGTACGCTTGGCATTTGCCAGAGAGCAACAAGATTGTCAAATTTGCCACTGGCGCACTGTGCTTTTTACAGATGAAAGCAGGTTCTTAATGAGCACATGTGACAGAGTCTTGAGACGCCAAGGAGAACTTTCTGCTGCCTGCACATTCCTCGAGCATGACCGGTTTGGCAGTGGGTCAGTAATGGTGTGGGGTGGCATTTCTGTGGGGGGCCGCACAGCCCTCCATGTTCTCGCCAGAGGTAGCCTGACTGACATTACGTACCGAGATGAGATCCTCAGACCCCTTGTGAGACCATATGCTGGTGCGGTTGGCCCTGGGTTCCTCCTAATGCAAGACAGTGCTAGACCTCATATGGCTGGAGTGTGTTAACAGTTCATGCAAGACGAAGGCATTGATGCTATAGACTGGCCTGCCCGTTCCCCAGACCTGAATCCAATTGAGCACATCTGGGACATCATGTCTCGCTCCATCCACCAATGCCACGTTGCACCACAGACTGTCCAGGAGTTGGCGGATGCTTTAGTCCAGGTCTGGGAGGATATCCCTCAGGAGACCATCCGCCACCTCATCAGGAGCATGCCCAGGCATTGTATGGAGATCATACAGGCACGTGGAGGCCACACACACTAATGAGCCTCATTTTGACTTGTTTTAAGGACATTACATCAAATTTTGATCAGCCTGTAGTGTGTTTTTCCACTTTAATTGTGTGTGACTCAAAATCCAGACCTCCATGGTTTAATAAATTTGATTTACATTAATAATTTTTGTGTGATTTTGTTGTCAGCACATTCAACTATGTAAAGAACAAAGTATATAATAAGAATATTTCATTCATATCTAGGATTTGTTATTTCAGTGTTCCCTTTATTTCTCTCACCCCGCCGTTCGTCTCTGTGCCGCGCCGCCGTCCTCCACGCAGAGGCGGAAGATAGAAGCCGAGTGAGTATAAGAAGAAAAGAAGACTTCAAGGCGGCAGAAGACTTCAGATCTTCACTGAGGACTGCGCGCCATTGCTCCCACACACAACACACAAGGCACTGATGGCTGCATGGAGCGGGGGGGCGCCTTGGGCAGCAATAAACCTCTAGGGCTGGCAAACATACATATATAGGCTACAGAGGCACTATATATCATAATACCCGCCAGTATTATCCACTACATGTATAGGTGGGAGATTACGCTGAGGGTTGATGCCTCCCATTGGTAGACTGTCAAGTAGAAAGACAATCTTGCCTATACCAAACGTAAATATTTTAAATGAGGCATCTGAACTTAAGGTAGACACAGCACTGAAACCACCGGTCAGAAACAATTTTTTGTATCTGCTTAGACATCACACAGACCTACTATTGATAGTGCCTGTGTCACCAAGGCTATTGTAGCATGGTCTGATCGTTTTGTTCAGGCTGCAGAGAAAGATACATCATGAGTAAATAATTAGACTAGTGTAGCATATCAGTTAGTCAACTACTTACAATTGCCAAGCCGCAAAGGGATGCTACCAGAATAGCCTCATACTTCTCTACATTTCCAATATACAAATTAAGGATTCTGTAGCTTAGACTGGCATCACACAGATCTATGAGGTCTTGTAATGAGGTTTTGTTTTCATGTTTCCTATTCTCTCTGTCAAATTTTTCTAACTAAGTAGGAGTAGACGGCTGTGAATACATTTTTATTTAGATTGTGCCACACAGGTGGTCTACATACTTAACACCCAGCTGTCTCAAGTGTTCCAGTGTCCACTATTGTATTCTGAAAAATGGATTTATCCGTATGTAACAAAATACTCTTCTGTTTTGTTTTTGTTTTTTCATTTTCTTTTAGATTTCTGTCCAAATTCCAAATCCCGTCTGCATTGGGAAAGCCTATTTAAATATTTGCCTGAAATCAAATGGACAGGCATTCCTTATGTTATAGTTGGAAGAAAAGTTCTTACCTGTCACTTAGGAAAAGATTTATCAATTACTCAAAAAAATAAATATGAAGCTGAAAAGAACATTAAACAGGTAAGAAATGTAGTAATGCAAACCTGACAGGGTTAAGATCCCTGCTAATATGTTATACCGAGTGGCTCTGCATTTTCACACAGTGATTCCTCTGCAGGTATGTTTTCTCTGTGTCGACAAACATTGACTTTGGGAGCCATGTTGATGATGTAGCAGCAGATAAGTTGTTTCAAGGGTCCATGGTAGTCCATCTTAGATCATATCTGTGAGATGCTGAATAGGTAGCTACAGTGCACTGCAGGTGGGTACTGGCTAGAACTGGTCAGGCTCACAAGGTGCTAATGCTGAGAGGCGTCACTAACCTCTGTAACATCAGGTGCGGCAGCAAGAAAAAAATGGGTGGTGATTCGCAGAAATGGGCTGGGCATAAATAGAGGTGTGTGTCTTCGCTGGCAGCACTTGTTTTTAGCCCATTGAAGGCACAAAAAGGTGTGGGGATTTGTGGGATGGGCTTTGCGTCCCGAAAACCTTTTTTCTCTTACGTCTTAGAAGATGATGGGGACTCCAAAAGGACCATGGGGTATAGACGGGATCCGCAGGAGACATGGGCACACTAAAAAGACTTTGACTGGGTGTGGACTGGATCCTCCCTCTATGCCCCTCCCCTAGACCTCAGACTCTGTGCCCAGGAGTGACTGGACACACACTAGGTTAGTTTTTCTGAGTTTCTCTGGAAAAGAATTTAGTTTGGTTTTTTTATTTTCAGGGAGACCTGCTGGCTACAGGCTACCTGCATCGAGGGACTGAGGGGAGAGAAGTCAGACCTACTTCTACTTAGTTAAGGGCTCTGCTTCTTAGGCTACTGGACACCATTAGCTCCAGAGGGTTTGATCACTTGGTTCGCCTAGCTGCTTGTTCCCGGAGCCGCGCCGTCACCCCCCTCACAGACGCCAGAAGAAAGAAGCAGGGTGAGTATTAGAAGAACATAAGACATCAGACGGCAGAAGACTTCAGTAACGGTACAGCGCAGCGCTCCATGCTCCCACACACATCACCAATGGCACTCACAGGGTGCTGGGGGGGAGCGCCCTGGGCAGCATGTTACTGGGGTCATATTGAGCTGGCAAAAAGGCATATTTGTTGGACGGGCACCGTATTTAATACCCCTGCCAGCATAAGATTGTGACTTTAGCGCGCCGGGAAGGGGTGGGACTTAGCTGCACAGCTCACCAGCGCCAGTTTCTTCTCTCCACAGCCGCTGCAGAGAGACGCTGGCCCGGACCTCCAAGCTCCTCACAAGTAAAAGGGAGCAAAATGAAGGGGGGGGGGGGGGGGACAGACAAATTGGTGCCTTTTTATTATTAACAGCGCTACCAACATCTATTATCGTTGTGTGGTATATGGGTGCTGGTGTGTGAGCTGGCATACTCCCTCTGCGTTTCTCTCTCCATGCTTCCCTGTAGGTCTGTCCCCTTAATTTGGCCAGTGTGAGTGGGGGTGTCGGTACTACGTGTCGGCATGTCTAAGGCTGAGTGTTCCTCCACGGATGAAGTTACTGGGGGCGCATAAAATGTGTTGGAAATGGCTCTGTCGGCACTGCTGATTGGGTTACTATATTAAGTACACTTAATGCAAATGTGGCTTTATTGTCTAAGAGGCTGGATAAATCTGATTCTCAGACACAGACATGGAGAAAATTCATGGAGGATGCTTTTGATCAGGTACACAAAAACATTCATTTACCCTGATGGTAGATACAGAATCCGACACGGACTCGTGATTTCGCTGTCGATTTTAATGAGGCTACTTTACACCCAAGGTTAGTTAAGAGTATTCAGTATAGTATTGTGGCTATTAAAGATGTTTTACATATCTCTGACGAACCTGCTGTTCAGGACACAAGGATTTGCTTATTTAAAGGGAAAAAAACGTAGGTGAAGTTTCCCCCCTGTCATGAAATGAATGCTCTTTGTGAAAAAGCTTGCTAGTCACCGGACAAGATGTGGCAGATTCCCAATAGAATTTTTATGGCATATATTTTCCCCTCTGATGACAGTTAAAAATGGGAGTCACCTCCAAATGTTGACAAGCCTCTATACCGTTTGTTCAATAAGGTGGCGCTTCCGTCCCCTGACACGGCTGCTCTCAAGGATCCGGCGGATCGCAAACTGGAGACGACTTTGAAGGACATTTTCGTTAATACTGGTGCATTGCTCAGACCTACACATGCCCCGGAAAATAAGTCTATCGTCCAGGGCCAGGATCTCTCTCCTGTGGTGGCTGCAAGGCTCTCACCTTCCAGAGGAACGCTGTTTTGCAATCCAGGACTGGGTCCTGCTGACCACAGATGCAAGTCTCCAAGGCTGGGGCGCAGTTGCGCAGGGAAGAAATTTCCTTGGAAAATGGTCAAGCCAGGAATCTTCTATCCACATAAATGTTCTCGAGTTAAGAGCCATTTACAACGGCCTACTGCAAGCAAAGAGTCTCCTTCAGGGTCTCCCTGTCCTGATCCAGTCGGATAACATAACAGCGGTGGCGTACGTAAACCGCCAAGGCAGAACAAGGAGCAGGGCGGCAATGGCGGAAGCCACAAGAATTCTCCGCTGGGCGGAACAGCAAGTGAGCGCTCTGTCAGCAGTCTTCCTCCCGGGTGTGGACAACTGGGAAACAGACTTCCTCTGCAGACACGATCTTCCTCCAGGAGAATGGGATCTTCATTGAGAGGTATTTGCAGAAGCGACATGCGTTGGGGAATTCCTCTGATAGCAATGATGGCGTCTCACATCAACAAGAAACTTCAGAAATATTGTTCCAGGTCAAGGGACCCCCAAGCCTGTGCAGTGGAAGCCCTGGTAACTCTGGGTGTTTCAGTCGGTGTATGTTTTCCCTCCGCTTCCTCTCATTCCAAAGGTGTTTAGGATCATAAGAGGAACAAGGGTTCAGGCTATACTCGTCGCTCCAGATTGGCCACGGAGGACCTGGTATCCGGATGTTCAGGAATTACTAGTGGAAGACCCCTGGCCACTTCCTCTAAGAGAGGACCTGTTACTGCAGGGGCTCTGCCTGTTTCTGGACTTACCGTGGCTGCGTTTGACGGTGTGGAAGTTGAACGCCAAATTTAAGCTCGGAAGGGTATTCCCGGTGAGATGATCCCCACTCGCCTTAAGGCTAGGAAGGAGGTCACGGCGAAACATCACCGTATTTCGAGAAAGTATGTGTCGTGGTGTGAAAACAAAGCAGTTCCGGAGGAGGAGTTTAACTTTGTTCGTTTCCTCCATTTTTTGCAGGCAGACGTGGATGCAGGCCTGAAATTGGGTTCCATCAAAGTACAGATTTCGGCTTTATCTATTTTCTTTTAAAAGGAATTGGCCATCCTTCCTGAGGTTCAGATTTTAGTGAAGGGTGTTCTGCATATCCATCCTCCATTTGTGCCACCAGTGGCGCCTGTGGATCTTGAATTGTTGTTGCAGTTTCTTATGTCTCACTGGTTTGAACCGTTGCGCAAGGTTGAGTTAAAGTTTCTCACTCGGAAAGTCGTCAAGTTTTTGGCTTTGGCGTCTGCCAGACGAGTTTCCAAGTTGGCGGCTTTGTCTCACAAGAGCCCATATTTGATTTTTCATGTGGATAGAGCGGAATTGAGGACTCGTCAACAATTTCTGCCGAAGGTGGTTTCTTCTTTTCACATTAATCAGCCTATTGTCTTACCTGTGGCTACGGATGCTGTGGCAGTCAAAAAATCTCTTAATCTTGTAAGGGCATTTAAAATTTATGTCACCAGAACGGCTCTTGTTAGGAAAACGGAGGCTGTGTTTGTCCTGTATGCTTCCAACAAGATTTGTAATACGAATCAGCGCTCTCATTCTTCGGCTGTGTTGCCGTTTCCCAAGTCAATAAAGGCCCATTCTACCAGGAAGGTGGGCTCATCTTGGGCGGCTGCCCGGCGGGTCTCGGCACTTCAACTTTGCTGAGCAGCTACGTGGTCGTGTTCAAACACTTTTGCTAAGTTCTACAAGTTTGATACCCGGGCTGATGAGGACCTTATATTTGCTCAATCTGTGCTGCAGAGTCGTCTGCACTATCCCGCCCGGTCTGGAGCTTTGGTATAGACCACATGGTCCTTTTTGAGTCCCCAGCATCCTCTAGGATATAAGAGAAAATGGGATTTAATACCTACCGGTGAATCCTTTTCTCCTAGTCCGTAGAGGATGCTGGGCGCCCATCCCAGTGTGGACAGTTCCTTGCAGCTGTATTCATACTGGTTATGTTCGGTTACACGAGGTTTGTGTATCGGTAATATTCAGCTTGTTGCTGTTGTTAGTTCATACTGTTATCTGGTATTAATGCTGATCCAGTTGTACAGTGTGTTTATGGTGTTGGCTGGTATTTTTCTTGCCCTTAGTTTAACAAAAATTATTTCCTCGTAATGTCCGTCTCTCCTGGGCACAGTTCCTATACCTGAGGTCTGGAGGAGGGGCATAGAGGGAGGAGCCAGTTCACACCCAGTCAAAGTCTTTTTAGTGTGCCCATGTCTCCTGCAGATCCTGTCTATACCCCATGGTTATTTATGAGTCCCCAGCATCCTCTATTGACTAGGATAAAAGGATTTACCGGTAGGTATTAAAATCTAATTATTTTTTTCACTGTGGGGCTCCTGTCACTGTTCAGGAGCCAGCATTTCGGTGTCACCCCTCGGCGGGTGACACCCGGTAGCGTGACGCACCCCCCTTGTGACGCCATTGCTCACGCTGCCTCAACGGGAATCATTAAAATATAGTGTAGTATCGGCCACTTTAACACAAGTAGCGGCAGCACAAGGCCAGTGGTCACAAACAGGAGCTGGTTTACCAAATTTTTAATTTGATGGGTAATGTAGATAGAGGTTGACCCAGGTGTGAATGCTGTAGCAATGGCAGATGCCAGTCCCTCTGGCAGGGGCAGATGTCAGTCCTCAGAGGCAAGTGTGGTTAGTGTTGCATAGGGGAAACTTCAGAGGATGTGCCTCTACAAATTAGAGATTACCTGGCTGTATTCCGGCATAAAAAAAGAATCTGTGACATTCAGGAGCCACAGTACCGCTCTCCGGTGGTAAAAGTCTGTTTGCTCCAGTTATGGGATGTCATGCTGCAACCCATTCAAAACCTCTGGGTGAGTGACTTGTGTCCATAAGATATATACTGGACTTGACTGTTTCCATGTTCATGAGATTTTTTTTTTTGCACACTTAAAATCTGTACATACGTAAGGCCCACTAGCTTGCACTACATTCTCTATTATATTTGAGTTTATGTGTTTTTGTGTTTCATTTATGCCAGCATGGGCTTTGATTTTACTCAAAGCTCTTCCTGTTAAGCATGCTGGATTTGTCCTCCTATTGGATTCTGAATTTGAAGGAGCTGAATTCACATCTCATTCTACCATCTCTTCTTTTTAGTTAACCCTCCTGGAAAAAGCATAATGGATGCAAGGTAATTATCATGAATAGATAAAAAGGATGCATGTATTCCGTTTCCCATGTGGAAGGACATAATAAAATCCTCATCATTGCAATGAGAGACTTGCATTTCCTGTTCCAGGCCCTACCATTAGGCTTGTTCATAGAGTCCAAAGTTTACTCAAAGGACTTTGCACAAATGTTTTCTCTGTTGAGGCACAGAGGAAACACCATCATCCCTTATTTGGACAAACTTCGAATAAAGTTTCCCTCATGATTCTTTTTTCAGCAGCATCTTCAGATGGCATTTTAAGCTCTAGGTTGGATCCAAAATTATCCTAAATTAAAACACTTTCCTAGCGAGAATGGTTTAGTTGTGCCTGTTTTGTTTTTTTAAACGCTGTGTCAGAGGGTTTTTCACCCTGCAATGAAGATTCAGGCACTCCATTTGTTAATGAAGTTGCTTCTTTTGCTGCATCAGATACCTGTAATTTTGCTTGAACATTGTGGTGTTATTCAAAGTATTAAAATTTTCCATGTTTCATTCCAGGACATTTCAGAGGCAGATCGTACACTTGAATAAAACCTTGTTGCACTTGTTAATATAAGGATAGAGAATTGACAGCATTGGAAAGGAATGAGTTAAACATCTTGTGAGGGGTGGACCTAGCTGGAAGGAAAGTACAGCCCTTTGAAAAAGGGGAGGGATAGTATATATAGGGAAGAATAGGCCATTTTGTCTCTCTCTTGCTAGTGAAATTGCCTTGTGCTGGGTGAGTGCTGCAGTGCAGAATATTCCCCAAAGTTTCTTTTACTGCATTTAATTCACATTATCATATAACATGTCTTCCCGTCCTCGCCGGTCTGCTGGGACCCCAGCCCGCTACCACATGCCTGGCGGTGGGACTGGGCCCGAAGACGGGGTGGCTGGCCAGGTGGTTGGGGCCCCGTCCCCTGGGGCCTCCACAGGGGCGGGAAGGCAGGCAGGAGGCGACCCATTGATGCGGCCTTGTTGTCGGCTGTCATCAGGGCGGTTGGAGGTGTCGCGTCGTCCATGTTTGAGTCTCTGTTGTTCATTTTGGCATTCTCAATGGCTTACCACGGGGCCTTTAGGGTTTCGGAATTGGTAGCGCCTTCTAAGCGAGCAGATTCGCGCATGCTTGTCGGGGACGTTGTGGTGGGTGAGAGGTCCTTGCTATGCAGATTGCGTCGCTCTAAGACGGACCAGTTGGGGAGAGGTCGATGGGTCACCTTGGTTCCGGCAATTGAGGAGAGCGTTTGCCCAGTTAGGTTGGCTGTGCAATATGAGGCAGTACGGCCCGACGGTCGGGGGTCGTGGCTGCTACATTATGACGGGCTGCCGGTGACGAAATATCAATTTCGTTGGATGTTTGGGCGCTGTCTTGCGAGCTTGGGCCTTCCCCCCGCTGCGTTCGGGACGCATTCCTTCCGCATAGAGGCTGCAACGTCGGCTGCGGCGACGGGATTTTCCATGGCTGAGATCCAGGCGGTGGGGCGATGGAAGTCGTCGAGTTACAGACGGTATATTCGCCCCGTTGCGTGAGATGTTGGCTCGCGCGTAGTTTGTTGTTTAATTACAGTTGTTCAGTCATGTTGTACAGTTCAGTACGTTATGGTGTTGTGCGTGTGTTTGTCTTCCCCCTTTTTATCCTACTCAGGGATTAGCTACTCGCCGTTGCTGGCATAAGCCAGCAGCGGGGTTCTGGAGTTATTTTCCGATTTTTTTGCCTGACTTGACGGACTGAATTCTAATCCACAATTCGGCTGATCTGTTCTAATCAGAGTCCCTCAGCAGGTCTTTACGCTTTCACCTCCAGCTGAGTTCTTAAATGTTTTACCCCATTTTTTAACCCCCCCCCCCCCCTGTTTATTTTCTTAAATTTTGTTTTAATCTTTCCCATTTGTGTGTTCTTGTTCAAAGTGCTTCAAATTGGCTAGAAGCTCGTGCAGATCGGCTAGGCCGTGACTGCTGCAATATTCGGTAGCAAAATTTTTTTCTTTTTGGCAGATCCTTCAGGTTAACGTAATGACAAACAATGGCATAGATATCGGGTAACCAATTTTACCCCTTTTTTCCTCCTCTTCAGGTTGGTTTGCTGATGGCTTGCCAGTTTGGGGGGTGGGCCACTCGTATGTCTTTTGGGCAGCAAAGTTCTTGGCCTCGGAGGGGGCTCAGCGGTTTCCTAGGGCTCAGGGAATTAGATGGCTTGGTTGGCGAGGAATGATGTGGAAGGATCTGAGGAATAGACTAGTCAGTCAGGCCAGCAAGCATGGAGTCCCCAAGGTACTGGTTGTCCATCCAGGTGGCAACGACCTTGGGAAGTGGACTTCTTTGGAGCTACGGTGTGCCATGATACAGGATCTGGCAAGGCTGGCCACAGCTTGGACAAATTGTGTATTGGTATTTTCCCTGATGGTGCCAAGGTTGATTTGGCGAGGTGTGAAGGACGGTCGTGTTATGGATGAGGCCAGAAAGAAGGTGAATGGGTCGGTGGCGAAGTGGGTGCTGTCCCACGGAGGCAAAGTAGTTCGCCACCCTAGGATTCGGTTCCGAGACAGTCACCTTTTTCTGCCTGATGGTGTGCATCTATCCAATGAGGGGATAATGTTTTTCCTGGAGGATCTGTTCCTAGTGTTACAGGAGTTAGGGTGAGGTTATGGTGGCGGTGCCAAGTCTCTGGGGAGGAGTCTTTTGCTGTTGGCGGAAAAGAACGGCATTTTTGTAGTTGTATGGTAAGCTGTAGTGATTTAGAGTTTGATTTGGTTTAGGTGCACTCACCTCCATCGACTTATTGGCCGCTCGACCACCCGACCGGGAGGCAGCGGAATGACCACCCATCAGGGTGGGAAGTCACTGTGGGGGTTGAGCTAGTACCTATTACCGTTTTGATAGTTTGTAATTAAATTAGGATGGTTTTGATTTTAGCATTTTAAGGTTAGCGTCAGTTTAATAGAGCCGTTCTTTTTTCTGCCACCATATGCCGGCTGATTCGGCATCTTAACAAAGTTTTCATTTACAGGTTTGCTATGGTTAGGGTCAAATAAATAGCAAGCAATTTTTCTGCCAAATTCAAGTCTCTGTGTCTTTATTTCTTGGTATTAGAGGTAACGAATGCTTTAC
Organism: Pseudophryne corroboree; assembly: GCF_028390025.1. NCBI lineage: Eukaryota > Metazoa > Chordata > Amphibia > Anura > Myobatrachidae > Pseudophryne > Pseudophryne corroboree. Next base: position 648,318,237 of record NC_086447.1, on the reverse strand, counting down.
TTAAAATGAAGGGGTCCACCAAATGTCACTAGGATGTTTAGTAAATTATATTTCTAAGTGATATTAAAAACTGGGTGTTTCAATAGCTGTTAGGAGGAGTGTAAGGTCTCCTGATTATATATCACTATGTAGAGCTATAAGATGGGCTATAAAAAATAAATGCACAGTGCAGGAGACCCTAAAGTCTAATTGTAATATACAGTAGTTAACTGGACCTGTTAATAATTTAAAAAAATGAATTCAACGATATATGGATGTAGAAACTTACCAAGAAATTTAATTAGCATTTTGTTAACCAATCTGAATCAATTCTTAAATAATGTAGCAATCTAAGTACTTAATTTCACAAATACATTTTTTAGATTGGTACCACTGCTACTCACAATAATCACAATGTAGTAGTGATAGCTATATCCATGTAAAAGTAGGTCAGCATTGAGTGGACACCGAACTGAGTTCAGCATGCTTGACCCATTTGGGGATATGAAATCAAACGATACCGTATGGTTACTTCTACAGCTAGCCAGCATTGTTATGCACTCACCTCTCTACACATAGGGCAGGAAAGGGAAGTCTAGTTCCTAAAAAAAGCAGTGCACGCATGTGGTGATATATGAGCCTGTAGAAGCTGACTGGTACAGACAGAAGTGTAGACAGTTTGTAAGTTTGTGTGTGGTCCAATTGTCCAGCAATGACAGCATGAGTTGAGCTCTCTGATTTCTTTAGATAATTCCGCGTACTCTTTTTGTTATTGAGTTCGAAATGATCCGGTGTTCAGTTAGCGCTGGACAGCAAGATACCTTATATTGATGTTGATCTGTATTATATATACATTTTCTAAATAAGTACATACATCAATACTCCACAAGGGAATCCAAATGGGATCCAGTCATGATACCAAGTGTCATGGTCCCGGCAGTAGAAATTACGAAGCTGGAATAACGACACAATGTGAATGCTTGCGACGGCATACCGACAAGGTTAACAAACCCACTGGCGGGATCACGAATGAGTATTTGCTGGTCTTCAGTATTAAGCTTTGGGGGTTGGTTTATGATACGTTAAGGGGGTTAGTTTAGGCTGTGGGTAGGGAGGTTTAGAGTTGAATTGATGAAAAGGTAAGTATACTTACCTTGCCCCTGTAGTGATTCTCACCATTGGGATGCAGCTGTCGTTATTCCGATCGCTGCCATACCCAAAGCCCTAATTTCATACCAAAAAATCTGTACACATGGGGAACCTGCACAACATTTTAAATGCAAAAAGAGTCTTTCTAATCCTTAAAAGTCGTTGCTAAGAGTTACAATTATCCTTTACAATGGCAATTAATTGAGAATAGCGTAGTAGAAAGCAATCTGGGATAAACATGATCACCACATCTTTAACAGTCTGGTCTATTGAGTATATGTCTGGCACCCACAGTTTTTTGGAATTTGTTAGCAATTCAAGCAAACTTGTGTGTGTATAAATATAGAGATGTAGATATATGGATCTATATATCATGATGGATTTTTTTTAGTTGGAGGACCATACATCCCTGGATAGCAGACTACTTGTCCAGGATACAAAGAAGATGGATTGCCCTGCAAAAATTTACATCTATCATGTAGCATCATTTCCTAAATTTAAGGTATTTTCATAAATTAGGATCTAACATACTTTATAAAAAATTTTAATTATATTTAACCATTTTAAATCATATTTTTTTTGACAAACATAATCATTTTTCTCAAGTTTTGTTAGTAGAAAAAAATGTAAGGGGTTTGAAATAAAATATTTTAAATCCATTTAAAAAAGGTACAAAGTCTATAAGAAATAACAGACTCATTCCAATGCAGTGGAAAATTTTTTTTTTTTTAGAAATTTAATGACATTTTCTTACTTCAAATGCATCTGGGATGCAATGCGCGCAAACAGCAATTGAATTATCCGGTTAATTTTCCCATGTTATTTTCAGTTATTGACAGGAAGACAGCATTCAGGGTTGGTAACAGGAAGTGGCTAGATAAACCCAGGCGTGTTGTTTGCCATTAAGAATGCATTTTCTGGCAATGCCAAATATAGCATTTGTAATGTTATGCAGATATTGGTGGTGGGCCGAGAGAATGTCTTGTGTTTGGAAATCAACCTGTCAAAGATCCTTAAAAGAAGCTCTAATAAAGGAAAGGGTAGAAAGTATTATAAGTATAAGATTATGGGTGATCCAGAGATCAACTAACGGATAGCCCGTGCATGCAGACTTTTCTAAAGTAACCCAGCACTTTGGACATTCCTACAATAGGAATGTTCCACAGCTGAGCAATGAAACGGTGTCTAACAATGTACAGGAGAGCTTGCCCACCCTGTCTTTTAGGATAAATGCCAGGTCATTAAGGTCTGGCATTTATCAAAGTTGGATTTATGAAAACTGTATGGAATAGTTCTAAATAGATAAATAACTGTAAAGTAACCTTTTATAGTAGACAGACGCCTTTACTCTTATATATAATAAGAGAACCAACACTTTGTAAGGATCACCGATTTATCTAGAAGAGGATGAACATTAACATCAAAACCTTTGAAAGAAATAGAGGGATATGAATTACCAAGTAAAAAGGATGGAAAAAAAACCTCTCAAAATTTATATAAAATACTAATTGGTAAAGCTTCAAAAGTTATATGCTTTCAACTTATTATAGGAGTCACTACTATAGTTGTGTAATAAATCATAGAAAAATGGCAATGAGGACCATTAAAAAATAATGTCGCCATTGCAAATACATAATTTAAGTTTATCTTCTCAATCCACAAAGGTCCTCCTCCAAAAACATATTAGAATAAAATGTGGGCACTGAGGCTATGCAAAGGCCAAAATATAAGGTGGTGATCAATCTGGCAGTGGGAGACTGACGGACACCGAGCATTTTAACGAGTTAAGGGTCAAAGAGCAAGTGTTTTTATTTTACTTTTCCTCTAAAATTTTATAACTGATATTATATAGAAAATAATTTTTACAGGGCATGGAAAATTTAAATTTAAGTTCAGAAAACAGTTTTAATGAGTTGGCGTTGGTAAAATCATTTGGGAATCTAATACCACCTTATAGCCTGGAGGAGCTATCTTAAGGGACAAGGACATGCAAGAAATCAGGAGAGTTAAATATGAATAACGGGTGGGAGATGGCTAAAAGAATAATTAATGTTTTAACAGCAGAGTCTTATAGGCATTTTTACATGTTGATGGACAAAGCAAAATCAATCATTGAGTCGGAATTATGGATAGGAAATAGAAAAGTTATAGTCCTGGGCCCTTGTATTTGGTGACCTCCACACATCATACAGGTAGAAGTTAAAGTCTGAAAAGAGGTTACAGAATGCAATGGAATGTAAAGGATAACTTGTGATCCTTACTGACTAAGATACATTGTGTCAAAATCATTTTTGTGAGTCATGATAGCCAGGAGTTCCGGCTTAACTTCTCAGATATGATCATTGAGATCATTTTAAAGTTTATTTTTTAATGCTTATAGAAGATAACAGATGTTTATAATTATTATAGGAGTCAGAGTTGACCCAAGATTGCTCAATTAAGCTAGCGGTTCCCCGTGCAAGGCAAGAGGGTAGTGTGTCACCTACAGAAAGTGCCTGGCTGGAGGGTGTATTATACCTCAAATCTACAAACTTCACTGGTGGTGGTAGTGATGCTTTATACTGTTTTTGAGGCATGCTGAGATGGGGTAACAACGAATGAGAGGAAAAATATACAAATTATCCAATTCAATCCGTGTTTGAAAAACTGGATATGCATATGTAAAGTAAACAAGCATTTGGGAGACGGAACAGTTTGGAGAGAATACAGTATTGAAACAGCATATCAGGAATACACCTGTAGGAAACATGGGTGGTAGACAAGGAGTTAACATATCACATCCTTAGGCAGAATGAGGGGAGACTGTTAAAAAAGGAGGCAATTAACTTGATCCAGACTGCTTCAGTAAAATGGTTGAAAAACAGCAGAAGTGAGGTATCCAGCATGGAGACACAGCACGAGCAGCAGCCAGTAACTGTTGAGAGTGACTGGGACCAGTCACAGCAAAAAAAGGAGCAGGCAGTAGAGTGTATTAGTTGAATGACAATAGGGATGATATAGGGAAGGAATTGCACAGCTAAAGGCTGGGAACAGAAGGTCTTGACACCTCCACAATGTCAACTTTGAAGACACGATCATGGCAGCTTATAGGGACACACCCTCTGTATGGGTTAACCTCTGTGAGCCAGTCAAATTTAGCTGTGTTAATAAGCAGTATCAGGAATGTAAGATACAATGAGTTCATGGAGGCAGAGAAGGCCGCATTGCGCTTAGACTCGTGACATGCTTCATGGGTTCTGCAGATGGCACAGATGTTGTGGTCACATGGAGAAAATAAATTCTGGGCTATAAGTGGGGAAGACCCCAGTTGACAGCCTTTTTAAATTGGCATAGTGCTGTAGCAGTAGTAATATGTGTACACTCTGTGTGCCAGCTAGGCAAGGCAACCTTCAATTATTTAAAAATAAAAGAAGTGAACATTTTAAGATGTTAAGTAAACCTTTAAATTGATTAAAATTGGGCTGCTTTTCCATCAATATTTATTATATATATGTATATAATTTTTTTTTTAACATTCTTTAATGTAGATCCTACATAACACTGAAAGAAGGAAAAAGATTGCATCTAAAAAAATAAAAAGGCAACTGGAAAAGGATCCCAAACAAATTATTTGGGATCATAGTTATACTGTTAAATTTCCACACATTTCTGAACATGAATATCATGCTACAAGTGGAGAGGTAATATACAGTTTATCAGAGTATCACTATAGCATTGATAATATCAAATTATAGTTTACCACAGTATAAAATGACTGTTTCTGTAATCCAGGTAGCCAACGTAAGAGAGAAAGTGGATAAACGAGTGAAAGACAAGGTAGTGGAGTTGCACAGGGGTGGATTACGAACAGTAAGCGAAATCATAAAGCATACCGATATATTTGTTAATCGAGAGCTGTTCCATGATGATGATCCAGTTGAACGGACAAGGAGAAGATATTTTCCTACTCGGAAAGATATTGCCAATTTAATGGGAAAGTCTAGGCAAGAAGGTCGAAACTCCTTGTTAGACCAGGAAAATTTGAATAAATTGGTCAGCCAATGGCAACATAAATCGCCAAAAGATCATTTTTATTTCAGACCAAATTTAAGCACAGATGAAGAACCTGAAAAGCCAAAATTTTTATTTTGTTATCAATCTGAATGGCAAAAAAGATTGTTAGAAATGTATGGGAGCATAACTTTGTTGGATGCCACTTACAGAACAACACGTTATGCATTGCCACTCTTTTTCCTCTGTGTCCGTACTAATGTGTGTTATTTAGTAGTGGGCACTTTCGTAACACAGGAAGAAACATCCACCAGCATTGAAGAGGCATTGAGTATGTTCAAAGATTGGAACCCTAAATGGAAACCAGATACATGGATGGTTGATTTCTGTTTAGAAGAAATAAAGGCTTTATCTAAAGTCTTTCAGGGTAAGTTCTTTCCTAACATAAGGGTAATTAATATTTATATGACATCCTAGTGGATGCTGGGAACTCCGTAAGGACCATGGGGAATAGCGGCTCCGCAGGAGACTGGGCACAACTAAAGAAAGCTTTAGGACTACCTGGTGTGCACTGGCTACTCCCTCTATGACCCTCCTACAGACCTCAGTTAGAATCTTGTGCCCGGCTGAGCTGGATGCACACTAGGGGTTCTCCTAAGCTCCTAGAAAAGAAAGTATATTTTAGGTTTTTTATTATAAGTGAGATCTGCTGGCAAAAGACTCACTGCTACGAGGGACTAAGGGGAGAAAAAGCGAGCCTACCTGCTTGCAGCTAGCTTGGGCTTCTTAGGCTACTGGACACCATTAGCTCCAGAGGGATCAAACACAGACCCAGCCTCGGTCGTCCAGAGCGGCGCCGCCGCCCCCCTTACAGAGCCAGAAGCAAGAAGATGGTCCTGGAAATCGGCAGAAGAAGACTTCGGTCTTCAACAAGGTAGCGCACAGCACTGCAGCTGTGCGCCATTGCTCCTCATGCAGGGCGCTGGGGGGGGGGGCCACCTGAGCAGCAATATTAAACACCTTGCTGGCATAAAAAGCACATAATATAGTCCTAGCGGCTATATATTTGAAAAATACCCCTGCCAGATATCCATAAAAAAGCGGCAGAAGTACGCCAAAAAAGGGGCGGTGCTATCTCCCTCAGCACACTGGCACCATTTTCTCTTCACAGTGCAACTGGAAGACAGCTCCCCAGGCTCTTCACTGTAGTTTTCAGGCTCTAAGGGTTAAAAAGAAAGGGGGGGCACTAAATTTAGGAGCAAATCTGTGTATTATAGCAGCTATAAGGGAAAAATCACTGGGTAGTGTGAATCCCTGCACTATATAGCGCTCTGATGTGTGCTGGCATACTCTCTTTCTGTCTCCCAAAAGAACTTTGTGGGGTCCTGTCCCCAGTCAGAGCATTCCCTGTGTGTGTGTGCGGTGTGTCGGTACGGCTGTGTCGACATGTTTGATGAGGAAGGTTACGTGGAAGGCGGAGCAGATGCTGATAAATGTGATGTCGCCCCCGGTGGGGCCGACACCAGAGTGGATGGATAGGTGGAAGGTATTAACCGACAGTGTCAACTCCTTACATAAAAGGCTGGATGACGTAACAGCTGTGGGACAGCCGGCTTCTCAGCCCACGCCTGCACAGGCGTCTCAAAGGCCATCAGTGGCTCAAAAAACGCCCGCTACCTCAGATGGCAGATACAGATGTCGACACGGAGTCTGACTCCAGTGTCGACGAGGTTTAGACATACACAATCCACTAGGAACATACGTTGCATGATCTCGGCAATAAAAAATGTGTTACACATTTCTGACATTAACCCAAGTACCACAAAAAAGGGGTTTTATGTTTGGGGAGAAAAAGCAGCCAGTGTTTTGTTCCCCCATCAGATGAGTGAATGAAGTGTGTGAAGAAGCGTGGGCTTCCCCCGATAAGAAACTGGTAATTTCTAAAAAAGTTACTGATGGCGTACCCTTTCCCGCCAGAGGATAGGTCACGTTGGGAGATATCCCCTAGGGTGGATAACGCGCTCACACGCTTGTCAAAAAAGGTGGCACTGCCGTCTTAGGATACGGCCACTTTGAAGGAGCCTGCTGATAAAAAGCAGGAGGCTATCCTGAAGTCTGTATATACACACTTAGGTACTATACTGAGACCTGCAATTGCCTCAGCATGGATAGTGCTGCTGCAGAGTGGTCTATTACTCTGTCAAGACAGGAAGACTATTTTGCTAACCATAGAGCATATTAAAGACGTTGTCTTATATATGAGGGATGCAGAGAGGGATATTTGCCGGCTGGCATCCAGAATTAATGCAATGTCCATTCTGCCAGGAGGGTATTAGGGACCCGGCAGTGGACAGGCGATGCTGACTTTATAAGGCACGTGAAGATTTTGCCTTATAAGGGTGAGGAATTGTTTGGGGATGGTCTCTGGGACCTCGTATCCACAGCAAAAGCTGGCAAAGAAATTTTTTTTACCTCAGGTTTCCTCACAGCCTAAGAAAGCACCGTATTATCAGGTATAGTCCTTTCGGCTTCAGAAAAGCAAGCGGCTCAAAGGGGCTTCCTTTCTGCACAGAGACAAGGGAAGAGGGAAAAAGCTGCACCAGACAGCCAGTTCCCAGGATCAAAAATCTTCCCCCGCTTACTCTGAGTCCACCGCATGATGCTGGGGCTCCACAGGTGGAGCCAGGTGCGGTGGGGGCGCGTCTCGGGAACTTCAGCGACCAGTGGGCTTGCTCACTGGTGGATCCCTGGGTTCTGCAAGTAGTATCACAGGGATACAAGCTGGAGTTCGAGGCGACTCCCCCTCGCCGTTACCTAAAATCAGCCTTGCCTGCTGCCCTCGAGGGGAGGTAGTACTGGCGGAAATTCACAAGCTGTACTTCAAGCAGGTGATAATCAAGGTACCCCTACTTCAACAAGGCCGGGGTTACTATTCCACAATGTTTGTGGTACCGAAACCAGACGGTTCGGTGAGACCCATTCTAAAATTGAAATCCTTGAACACTTATATAAGAAGGTTCAAGTTCAAAATGGAATCACTCAGGGCGGTTATTGCAAGACTGGACGAAGGGGATTACATGGTATCACTGGACATCAAGGATGCTTACCTGCATGTCCCCATTTACCCTCCTCACCAGGAGTACCTCAAAATTGAGGTACAGGACTGTCATTACCAATTCCAGACGTTGCCGTTTGGTCTGTCCATGGCACCGAGAGTATTTACCAAGGTAATGGCCAAAATAATGATACTCCTTCGGAAGAAGGGAGTTATAATTATCACGTACTTTGACGATCTCCTTATAAAAGCGAGGTCCAAGGAGCAGTTGTTAGTCAGTGTAGCACTATCTCGGGAAGTGTTGCAACAGCACGGCTGGATTCTGAATATACCGAAGTCGCAGCTGATTCCTGCGACGCGTCTACTGTTCTTGGGCATGCTTCTGTTATGATTCCAGTACTCCTGACCGGAGGAGATCTCATGGCAATGGTCAGAGTACTGGAAGGGAATGCTGGTTATGGGAGCGGGAATAGAAAATAGCCCCTGGCGCCCTAACTCCGTTGTCTCGCCCGTGCTGTCAGAAATCCCCTGCGAGACTATGGTTGCTTGAGCCCATGGCAGCCGCGTTTGAAGGGCGGATTAAGTCTGCCCAACTCCGATGCCCCCTCAGGTCTTAATGGGAGACAAAGGGAAATCCGAGACAGGGTGATAACAAGGGGCCCTCTGACTAAACAACCAGGCCACGGCTACAAGCTAACTGACAAAACCTAAAGTATGTGCGGAAACCCGCCAGGGAAAAGGACAACCAAAATCCACTTGTCCAATACTCCTACCCGGCACCGCCGGATACCAGAGTGGACCTGTGGAAGCGGAACCCTCTGCGAAATGCACCAAAACATAAATAATAAATAATAAAGCGGACAAGCCGCAACACACGGCAAGGCCGTGACTCACGAACACCACTGGATGTTATAAGGTGATTAGTCAGGACTCCAGGAATTAGATGACAAACTTCCGAGTTCAGAGCTTCCAATACTGGAATGACCGGATACAGCAAGACTGGAACAGACTCTCAGCAAACAAAGACAGCATGCAGGAAGCTATTACCGGCGTCTGTGAGAAGCCCTGGGAGTGTATTTAACAAGGAGTCCTCCAATCAGCTGCCAAAAGGCTGATTAGAATAAATGCCGTGCAGCTGCCTTGCTGCCCGGCCAGAGAGCAGGAGAAAACATTAACCCTTAAAGCCTAGCAACGGGGAACACGGTCCGCCAGTGGCGTCCCCGTTGCTAGGGTCCGTGCAGCTCAGCGCGCCCGGCGTCCAGCGTTGCCAGGGAGCTGGCGGCTGTTCGCGTACGGCGTCCCTGGTTGCTAGGCGCCGGGCCGCACCGACGAGCGGAACCCGGCGCCTAACAGCTTCTGGACACAGAACAGAATAAGGTGTTTCTCCCCGGGGAGAAGGCACAGGAATTGTCATGTCTGGTCAGGGACCTCATGAAACCAAAACAGGTGTCAGTGCACGCGGGTCCTGGGAAAGATGGTGGCTTCTTACGAAGCAATTCCCTTCGGCAGATTGCATGCAAGGATCTTTCAGTGGGATCTGTTAGACAAATGGTCCGGATCACCTCTTAAGATGCATCGGTTGATCACCCTGTCCCCGAGGGCCAGGGTGTCTCTGCTGTGGTGGCTGCAGAGTGCTCATCTTCTCGAGGGCCGCATATTCGGCATACAGGACTGGGTCCTGGTGACCACGGATGCCAGCCTTCGAGGCTGGGGGGCAGTCACGCTGGGAAGAAACTTCCAAGGACTTTGGACAAGTCACGAGACTTCCCTACACATAAATGTTCTGGAACTGAGGGCCATTTAAAATGCCCTGAGTCAGGCAAAGGCCCTGCTTCAAAACCAACCGGTTCTGATCCAGTCAGACAACATCACGGCTGTTGCCCATGTAAACCGACAGGGCGGCACAAGAAGCAGGGTGGCGATGGCAGAAGCCACAAGGATTCTCCGATGGGCGGAAAATCACGTGTTAGCACTGTCAGCAGTGTTCATTCTTGGAGTGGACAACTGGGAAGCGGATTTCCTCAGCAGACACGTCCTCCACCCGGGAGAGTGGCGACTTCATCCAGAAGTCTTCCAACAGATAGTAAACCATTGGGAAAAGCCACAGGTGGACATGATGGCGTCCCGCCTAAACAAAAACTTGAAAAATATTGCGCCAGGTCAAGGGACCCTCAGGCGATAGCTGTGGACGCTCTAGTGACACCGTGGGTGTACCGGTCGGTTTATGTGTTCCATCCTCTTCCTCTCATACCCAAGGTACTGAGGATAATAAGAAGGAGAAGAGTAAGAACTATACTCATTGTTCCGGATTGGCCAAGAAGGTCTTGTTACCAGGAACTTCAAGAGTTAATTTCAGAGGACCCATGGCCTCTGCCGCTAAGACAGGACCTGCTGCAGCAGGGGCCCTGTCTGTTCCAAGACATACCGCGGCTGCGTTTGACGGCATGGCGGTTGAACGCCGGATCCTAAAGGAAAAGGACATTCCAGAGGAAGTCATTCCTACGCTGATTAAAGCCAGGAAAGATGCAACTGCAAAACATTATCACCGCATATGGCGGAAATATGTTGCTTGGTGTGAGGCCAGAAAGGCCCCAACAGAGGAATTTCAACTGGGTCGATTTCTTCACTTCCTACAGGCAGGAGTGACTATGGGCCTGAAATTAGGCTCCATAAGGTACAGATCTCGTCTCTGTCGATTTTCTTCCAGAAAGAACTAGCTTCACTACCTGAAGTTCAGACATTTGTAAAAGGAGTGCTGCATATTCAGCCCCCTTTTGTGCCTCCAGTGGCACCTTGGGATCTCAACGTGGTGTTGAGTTTCCTAAAATCACATTGGTTTGAACCACTTAAATCTGTGGATTTAAAATATCTCACATGGAAAGTGGCCATGCTGTTGGTCCTGGCTTCGGCCAGGCGCGTGTCGAAATTGGCGGCTTTATCCTGCAAAAGCCCCTATCTGATTTTCCATTCGGACAGGGCGGAATTGAGGACTCGTCCTCAGTTTCTCCCTAAGGTGGTGTCAGCTTTTCACTTGAACCAACCTATTGTAGTGCCTGCGGCTACTAGGGACTTGGAGGATTCCAAGTTACTGGACGTAGTCAGGGCCTTGAAAATTTATGTTTCCAGGACGGCTGGAGTCAGGAAAACTGACAAGCTATTTATACTGTATGCACCCAACAAGATGGGTGCTCCTGCTTCTAAGCAGACTATTGCTCGCTGGATTTGTAGCACAATTCAGCTGGCGCATTCTGCGGCTGGACTGCCGCAACCTAAATCGGTAAAGGCCCATTCCACAAGGAAGGTGGGCTCATCTTGGGCGGCTGCCCGAGGGGTCTCGGCTTTACAACTTTGCCGAGCTGATACTTGGTCAGGGGCAAACACGCTTGCAAAATTCTACAAATTAGATACCCTGGCTGAGGAGGACCTGCAGTTCTCTCATTCGGTGCTGCAGAGTCATCCGCACTCTCCCGCCCGTTTGGGAGCTTTGGTATAATTACCATGGTCCTTACGGAGTCCCCAGCATCCACTAGGACGTCAGAGAAAATAAGATTTTACTCACCGGTAAATCTATTTCTCGTAGTCCGTAGTGGATGCTGGGCGCCAGTCCCAAGTGCGGACTGTCTGCATTACTTGTATATAGTTATTGTTAACTAAAAGGGTTATTGTTGAGCCATCTGTTGAGAGGCTCTGTTATGTTCATACTGTTATCTGGGTATAATATCACGAGTTATACGGTATGATTGGTGTGGCTGGTATGAGTCTTACCCGGGATTCAAAATCCTTCCCTATTGTGTCAGCTCTTCCGGGCACAGGATTCTAACTGAGGTCTGGAGGAGGGTCATAGTGGGAGGAGCCAGTGCACACCAGGTACTCCTAAATCTTTCTTAGATGTGCCCAGTCTCCTGCGGAGCCGCTATTCCCCATGGTCCTTACGGAGTCCCCAGCATCCACTACGGACTACGAGAAATAGATTTACCGGTGAGTAAAATCTTATTTTTTGGGGGGGTATTTTTTTCCCAGTAGAACTACAGGTACCAGCGGGCCCGTTTTTCTCCTGCATGGTGGTACTTGTGGTTCTCCAAGTACCAGCTTGTGTGGTAGGCTTGCTGGGACTTGTAGTACTACTGGGAAAAAAAATTCTGTCATTTTTCTCAAGGCTATCAGCCTCCCATCCGCAGCCCTTGGATGGGGGTGACAGCCTCGGGCTTCACCCGTGGCCCTTGGGTGGCTGGGGGGGAACCCTTGATTAAAGGGGTCAACACTCCCCCAGGGTACCCCGGCCAGGGGTGACTAGTTGGATATTTAATGCCATGGCTGCAGGGCACTGTATAAAAGTGACCCCTGGCTGTGGCATTATCTGTCCAGCTAGTGGAGCCCGGTGCTGGTTTTAAAAATACGGGGGATCCCCTGTCAATTTTTTAAACTGATTTTTAAAACCAGGACCAGCTCGAAGAGCCCGAGGCTGGTTATGCTTTGGAGGGGGGATCCCACTCCATTTTTTTCCGTGTTTTTCCCGTTTCTTCCTGTTTTTTTAAATCGCGTCAAAATCCTGAAAATCGGCCGTTTTTCGCCCGCGGGACTGTCAAATCCGTTTTTCATTGAATATGGTGAATTCCGGCAGCCACCTGCCGGAATTCACCTGTCGAATTGTGTCGAATAAAAAAACGTTGATAATTTGCCGCGATTTGCCGCTAATTGCATATACCCCATAGTCTGCTTTATTTGAAAACATAGACCCCTATATATTGCAGTTTAAAACCCTGGGAAGGTGAATTCATGGAGGTTGTAGAGGTCTTCCTGAAATAAATCTATACTACTTGAACTCACATTTCTATCACTTTGTTGCTTCCTATTCTAACTCAGACTCTACTTCTTGGCTTAACATTGAATTGGCCTATATTAATCTCACATACCTCTTCCACATATGGGGTATTATCCTTCTTGCCAATCATATTGTGCATTGACTTTTTACACACCACTCTCACCTACCTTTATAAAGAGAACTGTTATTTGTAGAAAGATTTATATGTTATTTAATGGTTAACAACACATGCTATGGTGGCTGGACAATATACTTATCTAGGGCCCTTAACACTATATTCAATGGTGTACCTTACATGACCTAGTACAACACTGTCTTCACATATGTGTTTTTGTTAGTGTAGGCTGTTTTAAAGAAAGGGGTGATGCCTCTTCTCAAATGGGAAGAAAATCTCAAGATTAATAAAATTGATTCATAGAACACCTAAAATATAAAATTAATTTTTAAAACTATATTTTGGAGTATTAGTGGGAGTGACCAAGAAGAAAGACTAGATTTATACTGATAGAAAAGGTATGAAAGGAGGGAGTTGGAATTATTTAAGATGTTATTAAAAAATTACATGTTAATTACGAATTGTGAGATTTTATGAGTAGTGAGGCTTATAAAAAATGTTTTGCTTTTATTAATAAAAATGTTGATAACTCTGTTTCCCTTCCTACAGACCTGTAGCTACGTTAACTCAGTACTATCTGTATTGGGAAATAGGGGTATATCCATTGAGCTTGATAGTGCCATACGACACAATCCAGGATCCCCACTCATTACTCACAAATCAATGACCATGCCCGCCTACTACTGAACCTTGATGGAGGTACCACGGGATTGTTAAAATGTGAACGCGATTTCACTGGTCTTACCATGAAATCCATCCTCTCAACTTACCAAACTCTGAACAAACAATTAGTCTCTCTCATATGTAGAGATGAACCCTAAAATTGTACATAGGGTGTATTTCATGTCCAGGCTCAAATTTTTGATGGGAAGAGCGGACACGTCGGCTTGTTTTAAGTGTGGTGACCTGGATGCCGACATTAAGCACTGTCTTTGGTCATGTGCCCTAGTTCATTCCTTCTGGTCTGCCCTTATAAAGTTCAATCACAATTTACATCTATCCTTTACTATCAGTGATATGTGGGCCTTTTGGGGTATAGTCCCTGCTTAATCGAGATCTGTCCAGTGTTAAACTTAAACTACTCAACAAGCTGGACGCAACAGCTAAAAAAATGATAGTATCACAATGGATATTTCTTGACTCGGTACCTATTACTCTTCTATACCCCAGGTTATCCTACTTGTTAACAATGGATTTGTCTGAAGTTTACCTACAAAAAGAAAAACGAACTTCAGTTTTATTTGACATTGGGTTACATTACATTACAACACTATCTCCAGAAACACTTTTACGTCAGACTTTTCGACTCACTACGCGGTACAATATGACAGTATTATATACTGGCCACCCTTTTTAAACCTACACTTGTGCTTCACTATTTTTCAACATGCACAAAAGCTATAGTTTTGTTCTTGCACACTCTAGCCTTTCAATTGTTTACCATGCATAATTTTCTTTTCTCTAATGTGATTTTATTTTCTTTTTGTCTTGATGATGTTTTAACATTTTCTGTTTACAATTTTCCTGTCAATAAAATTATTTTAAAAAAATACTAATTTGTATTTCTGATCAGTAATTAACTCTATTATCTTATCATACTTTAGGAACAAACATTACCTTATGCGATTTCCATCGGGAAAAGGCTTGGACAGAATGGATTAGAAAAAAAGATCATGGGGTTTCAACCAGGCAGTTGGAAATCTTAAGCATGCTCCGTGGCATTGCCCAGGCTCACACAATGCAAGAACACCACGAGGCATTAAAATCACTTACGGAAAGTGACACTTGGAAAAAGTGTGATTTGTTCAGGCAGTGGTTTTCATCCAAATGGTTACCCGCAATTAAAGTAAATCCTAAAATTTAACATTGTTATAGAAAATATTTAAATAATATACACCCAAAAAATCTGCTACAATTCTACCTTCATTATGTATTATAATTTGACCTTTATATTAAAATTAGAAATCTGGAGTGAATATAATATTAAGAAAAAGTTTTCCATTAAATTAATAGTAGAAGTACATTAAATTATAATAGGAATGGCAATTGTATTTTGAAGTTACATATCTTAGATTTGGGATTATGAGTCCAGACATCATGTTATATTTATATTTAAATTTTTGGTTAATTTAAATAAAGTTTATCTTACGTCCTAGAGGATAATGGGGTTGCATTTCGTGCCATGGGGTATAGACTGTTCCACTAGGAGCCATGGGCACTTTAAGGGGTATATTCAATTGAAGTCAGATCCATTCAGACATTCATTTTGTTATCTAAATGGGTGCGACCTTGGCTATTCAATGAAATCTCAATTTGACTCGAAAAAAAAAAAGTTGAATTAAGATGAGGTAGATGAGACGGAGGAGAGACGCCAGCAGACGGGGGAGAGCAGCACTACAGCATCGGCTACAGCAGTGTAGCCGAAGGATGTGTCACAGCCGACGCTCACGGCAGTGTCCAGCCGGCTCCAGCAAGCAAGGTCTCGCTTGCTGGAGCCGGGTGGACGCTGCCGTGAGCGGCGGCTGTGATACATCCACCGGCGCTGCTCTCCCCCGTGTCTGCTCCCGCATTAGCTTCACACCACTACTGTATAACACGACTACTGTATAGGACTCCAGTGTCCCCTAGAGGATTCATAGAAATGGATTTATCGGTAAGTACCAAAATCCTATTTTTTTTATTCCCAATAACAGATGTGGGCACACGTTTACAGAAATAAAACAATGCATGTGGTTATCAATACCAATAATGGATTGGAAAGACAAAATGAAACGCTAAAACATTCTTATCTTCAGGGCTACAAAAACTGCACACTTAGTGAACTGTTCAGTGTTCTTTATTCACGTTTCTTCCCTGATGGCTACAGAAAGTAAGATTAATTTTCACTTTATTTTATAGTTTGTGTTTTCACATTAGAATAAGCAACTGTATTGTTAATTGTTTGTTTTTGTCTATATGTCATTATGCTTATGTGACTTTAGATATTAAATAGATGTAAATGCCAAAACAAACACACCAAGCTATATTTAGAATAGAGCAGTAAAATCCGTTTTGTTTTAAATAGGATTTATGTATTATTATGTTTTTAAAAAAGTGTAAGATTATTTTGTGTCTATACCATAGAATTTTTCATCATAATTATTAACCTCGAAAATATTATACATTTTATTCATGAACACATCATGTGTAGGCAACAAAGCATTTAGGGGCATGTTCATCAACACTAAACAGGGTTTTATTTAAATAAAATATCAACCCTTTTTCCCATTTTATTTCATAGCAGAATAATTTCTAAAGGCTGTAATGGCTGAGATATTGCTCATATCTCCCAGTAACTGACTTGCCGCAATAATTTACACATAACCCATACTAAAATAATGGGATTTATAAATTTTGATATTTATCAAGTTTTGACAATAAAATATTGTAAAAATTTTTACAGTGAAACTGTTCAACATTTTTAAATGGTGTACAGCCCCCGAATCTATTAACAAACAGCCATTTACATGGAAGCTTGTGCAGCAGAGGGATCTATTGAGATCACTTCAAACTGTTTACAACGTGATAGCAGCTGTGGTGTTCATTGAAACAGTAACAGCAGTGAGGTAGGGGTACACCATGGCTGGAGCACATCCTCGTGCAGCCCAGGTAATCATTGCCGGCAGTGGGGAATATGGGGGAATGCAGCTGCAGGAGGGGGAAATATAAATTTTAAAAGAAGAGGCTTTGAAAAAAAAAATTTTTAATTTATGATTATTTTCATATTTATGAAAAATATATCTTAAAATGCTTTTCCTTTTCTCTAGGTATGTGCAGTTGAATGTGCAATTCTCAGAAATGTACAGAAAATATAAGAAAGAATTGCCAGCTTTCTTACAGAATCGTCCAAGGGGATTTGTACTACATGTGTTAAAACGGTGGTTTAGCAATCTGGATAAAGATCACATTACCTGTTTGAATGTTGACAAAGGCATTTTCATGGTAAAGAGTGAGGCAGATAGAGAAAGGGAGTACAATGTAAATTTAGGAAGTGATTGTCCATCTTGTACCTGTATTGACTGGTTAAGGTTCCTTTTGCCTTGCAAGCACATGTGTGCCATTTTGCGCTGCAATACAACATGGAAGTGGGAAAATATTAATCCACTGTATGCAGAAAACAGACTATTTACTCTAGACAAAGAATTTTTTTGGGGGCGTACAAAGCGTGAACAAACTGAAGAGAATGTGGACTCAAAAGATAAACTGGTTTTAAAATCCATGTTAAAACCCGGCAAATTACCTCCACGAAGAAGAACAGGAGTCACTCGAAGATGTGTACAAGCTTTAAAACAAAGCATTGATTGTGTGTATTTGGTTAAAGATAAAAATTTCCTTATGGAATTTTTGGTTGATTGTACTAAAAATTATGAGAAAGTTTTTGCAGCTATACCAAAGGATCATGGAATTCCATTAATTGAATCCCCCAAAAAAACAAACAAAACAGAGAGTATAAATCCACTTCCAAAAAGGAAGTATGGAAAGCCTAAACAGACAGGAGCCCAGCGTTTTGGGGTAAAGGCAGAAATGCAAAAAGCTGAGGTGAGGATAGATATCTCTCAACCTGTAGATGATGAACTGGAAGCTGTCAGTCCAGTTAACCAAACAGATACTTGGTTGACCATAAATGGCATCAAGCTGACATACCAAGATAGAGAGGAAATAAGCAGTGGAGCATGGCTTGATGACAATATAATAAATGTTTGTCAGTACTTGATCTCACAGAGCCATCCTTCATATGCAGGTTTCATTGATACCCTGATCCTTGCACAAAATTCAGGTACTGCTTGTGATAGTGACCAGGTGCTTCAAATTCACCATCTTGGGGCACACTGGGTCACATCTCAAAGAGTTAGGAATACAGTTACTGTTTACGATTCCTTAACTTTTTCAGGTGTCCCAGATACACTAAAAAAACAGCTCAAACAGTTATATTTGCCACTGTTTGATGGGGTTAATCAAGTGCTTGATATTAATTTTAGGTGCTGCCAGAAACAGATGGGAATCAATGACTGTGGTCTGTTTGCGTTAGCAAACTGTGTAGCTCTTGCAAATTGTTTCAAATTGTCTACAATCAAATTTGAGCAAGATCAGATGAGGAAGCATCTCATAAAATGCCTTGAAAATGAAAAAATCGAAATGTTTCCACACACACATTTCAAATCAAAGCAAAAAAAGAAAAAAGTTAAGATGACACTTCATTGTACATGTAACTTTTATTTGACAGATGAAGACATGATTCAGTGTCATCAGTGTAAACTGTGGCTGCATTTTTCCTGTGCTGGTGTACAGAAAAATGATAAAAGGGTTACTACAAAAAAGAAGTTTTTGTGCACAGAATGCACTAAATAATTCATTTTTTAGTGTTGTACAGCCCCGTATTTAGTAAAAAAGAAAGTAGATAACTGAATTAGTCCAGGACCTTTAGCCAACTTAAATATAGCCTGATTATATAATACAAACCACACTAGATCAAAGTGGACAAAAGGAAATCACTGCATCAACAAGCTCTGTCCCCCTTTTCTAGGCTGCTGGGAATAGCATTTGGTGGGGTTTGTATCACCATGCTTTCATCTCATTGACATTTCAAATGTGCTGTAACATTTTTCGAAGTTTGATATTCAATACATATTGCAGTCTTGCATGCCTGTTAGTAAACAAATTAAAAATTTAGGAATATTTTTTTTTTTGAAAAATTTATTACATTTTATATGACTTCAATACTATAACTGGTTTGTTAGAAAAATGTGTTTTGTTATGAAAAATTAATAAAGAAAAAAATGTTCATGCTCTAGCTCACTTGCACATATCTTAACTACATATAATAGAGCATTGGCCATGATTATAAGTTATATGTCCTTCACAGCCACCATAACTTTGTTCACAACGGACATTATAAAAAATGCACATGCAAATGCTTAAGAAGATGTGTTCTGTAACTCGATGACTACTGTTGGCTTTTGTGTTCAGTTGATTTCTTAAGATTAAGTGATAATGTCAAATATTACCTTTAAACATAAAGCTATATACTAATACCGTGGAGCTGCTATGGCCGCTAGACCAGGTGTACGTGCTACGCACTTTGTACGCTATTTGCGTACAGAGTCCTTCACGTGGTACGCACTTGGCGTACACACGCTGCGCTGAGTGTACGGAATACACACAGCAGGCACACACACAGTCGATAACATTTAAACCTTGCTAATAAAACACAGTAAGGATATGCTTATACTCTAAACCTAAGTAGTCAAATACTGCAGTGATGTAAAGCTTAAAACCATTAACAATGTGTATGCTGTTTGAGCGATTAAGACGCTAAGAGAGCCCTTTGCAGGAAAGTGAAAACACAAGACCGGGTTTGGTTAAAACCACAGCAGCTCTAACACTGCCGTGGATTGTTTAGAGAAAAAGGGGAAAACCAATACAAGTTATACAATACAAGCTAACACAGAAATCTAACATAATAACAGATAATAACATGAACAATGGCAAACAAGAGCGAAGAAATGGCTACAGATAAATATGCATACGTGGGGAATCTTTCGCAAGCGCAACCTGGAGTCCAGTCATCAGCTGTTCAGGTAGAAAGCCTTCAGAGACATGAGGCTGGCAAGGCAAGAGTGGTCTTTATATACACAACATACATTCACAATACAATGGTACCTGTAATCTCATTGTTCACTGGACACAGAGATGTGTCTCTACATTACAGAAAAGGTCATAGGTAGATTTGAACAGGTGGGCTGTGTCTTTCCCCAACTGCTCATGTGGGAGGTATCCTAAGGATTCCCGCCGCATCTGTAACTTACAGCAAATACAGTTAATGTTCATAATCTACTTCTCTACATAACTATACGCAAGAGCGAGCGATCCTTTCCTAACTAACATCTGAATATTACCCTTAAAATACCCTACAGCTGGATACTAGACACCACTTTTCAACCTTTATCTGACCCTTCATATCATGCAGAGAGGAATCTCTCTGTCCAGGAACAGTTTAAACTAATCATACTCGCTGACATGGTCTAGGTGAATATTAACTACAAAACGCACTATATGGGTTAAATATGCTACAATCGAGTCGCACGCTACACGCTCACAAACTCTACCGTAAATGCGCATACCAAGCGCATGGCCGTGGAAGCTCCATTACGCAAAGTGCGGATATGCGTACGCACGGCAGAGCGAGTGCACGCACAGCGGGCATGTGCATGGGGTTAGTACAAAAGGATATGCATCATGATATTTTTCAACTTTGACATAAGCATTTTATCACTGCATGAACATTAGCCTTCTGAGTGACCCTTTGTTTACAGCCTTCTGAGTGACCCTCTGGTTACTGAGGATGACTGTGGAATTACTGCAGCTGAAGCTAGGGAAGTTAAATTTAACACTGCAGCATTGTGAATTTCTGAAAAATACAGTCTACGTCATGCCTAAAAAATCGGTACATAAAAAAAAAATTCAGTTATATAAATATCAATCTTTGAGATAACAGAGATTGATAGCAATCCCTACTAAGAAATATCTGTATTCCTCACCACCGATGGAATCTATTTTACAGCATCATTTTGGAAAAATGTATTTGAACTAAAGTGTTCCTATCTATTTACATCCATACAGTATGATAGTTACGGAAGGCTCATAGCCTGATTCATAAATGCAAAATGTTGATGCGACATGCAGGCGGGCAATATTTAGTCTGTTCATGCAACTGATTCGCACTGCACTTGTATCCCAATGGTTATTACTTTAAGATAAAAATTTACTAGAGACAAATGCTATTTGGATTTGCAACTTAGAATAGTAACCATTGGAATACAAGTGCAGTGCGAATTGGTTGCATGCACAGAATGTAAATATCACCAGCTTGCATGCAGCAATAATAGGATGCACTTATGAATCTGGCTCTGAGCCCGGCAGAACTAGTTCTGGCTGTCACCATGGAGGCAATTTTCACACACAGAAATACATCTTAATGGGGTTGATGCAATCTATGTGTGAGAATTTGGTGTGTATTAATACGCACAATGTAGGATTATCAAGGTTGCTGATGGATGACTCTGAAAAACAATTGGTTGCAAGATTAGCAGAAATACACAGTTGTAAACTGGCATACACTATAAAATTATCTGGCAGATAATAGGAGGTTGGAATGAAAACCTGGGAATGGATTAGAGCAAGTGACAATGGACCATTTACTCCTGGAAAATAAACAAAACCTGTCTTTTATACAAATTGGTAAAATCAATAATGTTGTCCATTTTACAGAGTTTGTTAACAAATGGTTGATTGTCAGCTGCTTGCATCCATGACCATGTTTTCATTCCAACCACAGATTAGGGTGGTATTCACTATGCCAGCTGTCAGGATCAAAGCAATCTATACCGCCGCCGGAATCACAACACCCGGCATATGGGGGTCAACGACCGGCATGGAGGGAGAATTTGCACGCAAGCGTACACGCAACGGGCTAATTTGCGCTCAACCCGCTGTCGGCATGTCGGTGGAAGAGATCCCAGCGCCAGTATGTTAAACACCGGGAACCCGTGGCAAATCATAATAAACCCCACAGATTATATGCAAGATAATTGTATAGTGTATGCCCATATTTAGTCTCAATAGCATGCACCGATGAATCAACACATCAAGCTCCAAATGCAAGTGTATAAACAGTGATTAGACTCATGGATGCACCTCAACATTTATTGCTACAAATTCATTTATACAAACTAATTTTGGTTGGATTGAGGATTAACCCAACAACCTATTACAATTTATTGAGTTCCAGTGCTTAGGATCATACCTAGTTCTCACTTTACCTTGATCTTATACTGCAAAGTATGTCTAGAAGTCAAATCTTAAGAGCTTGTGCAGTGTAAGGAATAAACTGCTGCCGTGGGGGACTAATTTGAAGAACAAGGGGGGATCTGGGGCACAACACTGGCCCTGTGGAGGAAGACTGACAGAGAAATATAAACATGTACTGTGCAGCATCTACACACAGATCTCTCCACAAGTGTGCATGCAAATCTGAATCATCCAACTTGACCATTTAATCTACTTGGATGTTGCATTTGAAGGTTGCTTAATCATATAAAACTGGCTAGTAACAGTGCCTTGCTAAAGTCTTCAGCCTGAAAAAGCTTTCTAAGAAGACTTCAAGGGCCGCAGCACTTACATGTCAGAGTGACATTCAGCGCTGCGGCTCCATCACCTTCCAAGCAGTGTCGCATACTCCCATGGCTCAGTTCCCGGATACTTGCAGTGGAGACACTCCGACTCTAGGAACACGGTAGCAGACGCTCTCAGGGTTGTCGTGGCTGCCACGGGGAGGAGGTAAGAGGGTCAGCCAGGCGGGACCCGCTACTAAATCATGTTCTGTTCGCAGTCTAGGGAGACGGAGTGGGGCGCTGGCATGGACACTGTTATGCACAGGGACCCCACTATATCTGCTAGGGCATAGAAGTACAAGTTGGGTGTACTAACGCACAATTTAATAAGACTACGTAGTAACAGGTGGTGAGTACCAGCATAGGGGAGCCAGCGTTTGGCCTGGACCAGGGTGCCAACTTTGAGTGGATTTCCTGCCCTTGAGCTGGCTTTCACTCTCCCTCACTACCTGACTGAGACGCTGGGCGCCATCTTTGGGATAGCTGCAACTGGTCTCAATGACTGCAGGGCAAGGTCTACCTTGTAAAGCCACCTGTAATCAGGGCAAATACTTTACAAACACTTAAGTGTTCTACATGTCTCTTTACAGACGGCGTTAGTCAACAAGAAGTGTATCTTACAGTATATATTGTACGAGTATTCAGATATATACCTCAGAACTAGGACCGCGCTGTTTTATATATCTCATTGGCTTAGCAGCAGGTCTATCACACCCAGTCCACAGCTGATTGGGCGAGAAACGTCCTCCCACACAGGTTACATCCAATGGA
The DNA here is from genome assembly GCF_028390025.1 of Pseudophryne corroboree. Classification (NCBI taxonomy): domain Eukaryota; kingdom Metazoa; phylum Chordata; class Amphibia; order Anura; family Myobatrachidae; genus Pseudophryne; species Pseudophryne corroboree. The sequence continues at coordinate 648,295,147 of NC_086447.1, read as the reverse complement.
AGTCTCTGCCCTTTGCCTGCTGTGTTTTGACAGAGCAGGATTAGCAATGGGGCTGATGGAGCTGCAGCTCCAGCCCAACAACCCAAAATAGTCCCCCTGCATCTGCAGCAACACACCCTCCAACAATTTAAACATAAACATTGATACTAATTCGAAAAGGGGGCGTGGCAATGGGTACAGCGCCGTGACAACGCACCTTTTCCTATACTTTCAATGGAAGCTTGGAGAGTCAAAAAACAGTACAGACCATAAAAAAAAGGGACTGTACCTGTCAAAAAGGTGCAGCTGGAGGGTCTGCCACTGTATCTGCAGCAAGTCTCTACACTGTAGATAGGGGAAAAAACATTGTTTTACTGCAGCGTCCTATGGGGGTCATTCCAAGTTGTTCACTAGCTGAATTAGTTCGCTGTAGTAGAGACACTTACAAATGTAATGCCCTCTGTACCAGTGTTGCTTACACACGTAACACAACCTGTACCGGTGCCGCTTACACACGTAACGCCCACTGTACCAGTGTTGCATACACACGTAACGCTCCCTGTACCAGTGACGCTTACACACGTAACACCCCCTGTACCAGTGTTGCTTGCACACGTAACGCTCCCTGTACCAGTGTTGCTTACACACGTAACGCCCCCTGTACCAGTGACGCTTACAAACATTATGCAGCAGTCACACATACACACACAACAGACACATATATATACAAACACACACAAACATACATAGTCTACATACATTACACACATACACAGTCACACATATATACAGTATACACAGACACTGTATATACATGAACTCACTCTTTTTCCAGACACTTATCTAATGAAGTCTGGCTGGCTGAAGCTGTAGTAGCTCATCCTCCTGCTGCAGCATGGTACCGTGTAGCTCCACACCTTACTCCCATCTAGCTCCACCGACTTTGCCTCCCTCCCAGCCACTGAATGTCACACAGGGGAGGGAAGGGGGGAGAGGAGGTTTTGTGCTGACGGCGCCGAGGGGGAGAGGAGGCTTTGTGAGGCAGGTACCGAGGGGGAGAATAGGTTTTGTGCTTCCGGCGCAGCTGCATGTGTGACAGCAGCCGGCAGCAGGGATAGCAGCAGCAGCTCACAAAAGGGATGCAGAGCAGGGAGAATGCCTCTCCTTCCTGGTGCCTCCCTGCACTGCATCCCTTTGCTGAGCGGCTAGCGCCGGACCTGTGTTCAGTGTCACTGACACTGCACAGCATTCTCACCTTTTACATTCAGCCAGTCACTCAGTTCTGCCAGCCAGTCTCTATTGTTAGCACCAGTGTCCCAACGCACCGCATTACAGGAAGTAGACGCACTAAATAAACTGCAGCTCAGAGCAGCCCTTAGCGCCAAAGCATTCCGGCTCTTGGGGCTGCTGGGAGCTGTTGTTTATTGAGTGCATCTTCTTCCCTGTAATGCGGCGCGTTGGAACACTGGCCATAACAATAGTGACTGGCTGCTGTACGAGTCTCCGGGAGAGCCACTGCCAAAGGGAGGACAGCAGCTTAGCTGCTTCCAGGAGAAGCAGGATAAGCATTACTCACCCCTCCACCATCACAGTACCTCTGGCCCCATCCGTGGCACCCCAACACACCCCCTCCAGCACCCGCAGTAGCTCCGGGCCCCCTCACCCTCCTGCCTCCTGCTGAAACCCTGCATCCGCCCCTCCTGCCGCACCACAGTATCCGCCCCTCCCCCACCTGGGGCACCCCTGCAACTGCTCCTCTCCCACCCGTAGTGGCTCCGGACCACCACACGTGGCACGCATGCACCCTTCCCCACCTGCAGCACAACCGCACCAGTCCTTACCCCACCTGCATCACCACCGCAACAACCACAGAACCTATTAGGTGATTCACAAGGCACTGCATGCGCTGTTCACAACGTTGCAAGGGGCTTCGACCCCTTAACCATTGCACGCCCTTTGTCCGTGCAATATTTAACCACTCACACAATTATGATTGGATGTAATACTCTATATAATAAAAATATTGCACACCACAAGGGTGTGCAAGGGTTAAGGGGGCGTAGCCCCTTACGACGGTGTGAAGAGCGCCCGTAGGGCGCGATGAATCAACTAGTATATATATATATGTCCTTGTATTTGGGGTCCCTGGCACTCCGGACTTACGTTCACCTTGCTCCGGTGCCCTCCCTGCAGACCAGCGCCTATGTATAAATCCTTTGTATGGGCGGCACTCAGAGACTTGCAAGCAAAGTTTTAAAGTGCAAAAAAAGACCCAAAAGGGCCAATTTATTCGTGACGTTTCGGGGTGTTATTCCCCTTCCTCAGACCTGAACCTAGACTCGAACCTAGTGAGCTAAAGGACCTGGTCCTTTGTGAAAACTGCCTGAAAATTAAAAGGTCCCTTAGACCACTTGGATATAGCCTGCCTATGTAAAATGGACTAGAACCTAGTGGGCTAAAGGACCTGGTCCTTTGTGAAAACTGCCTGAAAATTAAAAGGTGCCTTAGACCACTTGGATATAGCCTGCCTATGTAAAATGGACTAGAACCTAGTGAGCTAAAGGACCTGGTCCTTTGTGAAAACTGCCTGAAAATTGAAAGGTCCCTTAGACCACTTGGATATAGCCTGCCTATGTAAAATGGACTAGAAACTAGTGAGCTAAAGGACCTGGTCCTTTGTGAAAACTGCCTGAAAATTAAAAGGTCCCTTGTACCACTTGGATATAGCCTGCCTATATAATATGGACTAGAACCTAGTGAGCTAAAGGACCTGGTCCTTTGTGAAAACTGCCTGAAAATTGAAAGGTCCCTTAGACCACTTGGATATAGCCTGCCTATATAAAATGGACTAGAACCTAGTGGGCTAAAGGACCTGGTCCTTTGTGAAAACTGCCTGAAAATTAAAAGGTCCCTTGGACCACTTGGATATAGCCTGCCTATATAATATGGACTAGAACCTAGTGGGCTAAAGGACCTGGTCCTTTGTGAAAACTGCCTGAAAATTAAAAGGTCCCTTGGACCACTTGGATATAGCCTGCCTATGTAAAATGGACTAGAACCTAGTGGGCTAAAGGACCTGGTCCTTTGTGAAAACTGCCTGAAAATTGAAAGGTCCCTTAGACCACTTGGATATAGCCTGCCTATATAAAATGGACTAGAACCTAGTGGGCTAAAGGACCTGGTCCTTTGTGAAAACTGCCTGAAAATTAAAAGGTCCCTTGGACCACTTGGATATAGCCTGCCTATATAATATGGACTAGAACCTAGTGAGCTAAAGGACCTGGTCCTTTGTGAAAACTGCCTGAAAATTGAAAGGTCCCTTAGACCACTTGGATATAGCCTGCCTATGTAAAATGGACTAGAAACTAGTGAGCTAAAGGACCTGGTCCTTTGTGAAAACTGCCTGAAAATTAAAAGGTCCCTTGGACCACTTGGATATAGCCTGCCTATATAATATGGACTAGAACCTAGTGAGCTAAAGGACCTGGTCCTTTGTGAAAACTGCCTGAAAATTGAAAGGTCCCTTAGACCACTTGGATATAGCCTGCCTATGTAAAATGGACTAGAACCTAGTGGGCTGAAGGACCTGGTCCTTTGTGAAAACTGCCTGAAAATTAAAAGGTCCCTTGGACCACTTGGATATAGCCTGCCTATGTAAAATGGACTAGAAACTAGTGAGCTAAAGGACCTGGTCCTTTGTGAAAACTGCCTGAAAATTGAAAGGTCCCTTAGACCACTTGGATATAGCCTGCCTATGTAAAATGGACTAGAAACTAGTGAGCTAAAGGACCTGGTCCTTTGTGAAAACTGCCTGAAAATTGAAAGGTCCCTTAGACCACTTGGATATAGCCTGCCTATGTAAAATGGACTAGAACCTAGTGGGCTAAAGGACCTGGTCCTTTGTGAAAACTGCCTGAAAATTAAAAGGTCCCTTGGACCACTTGGATATAGCCTGCCTATGTAAAATGGACTAGAAACTAGTGAGCTAAAGGACCTGGTCCTTTGTGAAAACTGCCTGAAAATTAAAAGGTCCCTTGGACCACTTGGATATAGCCTGCCTATATAATATGGACTAGAACCTAGTGAGCTAAAGGACCTGGTCCTTTGTGAAAACTGCCTGAAAATTGAAAGGTCCCTTAGACCACTTGGATATAGCCTGCCTATGTAAAATGGACTAGAACCTAGTGGGCTAAAGGACCTGGTCCTTTGTGAAAACTGCCTGAAAATTAAAAGGTCCCTTGGACCACTTGGATATAGCCTGCCTATGTAAAATGGACTAGAAACTAGTGAGCTAAAGGACCTGGTCCTTTGTGAAAACTGCCTGAAAATTAAAAGGTCCCTTGGACCACTTGGATATAGCCTGCCTATATAATATGGACTAGAACCTAGTGAGCTAAAGGACCTGGTCCTTTGTGAAAACTGCCTGAAAATTGAAAGGTCCCTTAGACCACTTGGATATAGCCTGCTTATGTAAAATGGACTAGAAACTAGTGAGCTAAAGGACCTGGTCCTTTGTGAAAACTGCCTGAAAATTGAAAGGTCCCTTAGACCACTTGGATATAGCCTGCCTATGTAAAATGGACTAGAACCTAGTGGGCTAAAGGACCTGGTCCTTTGTGAAAACTGCCTGAAAATTGAAAGGTCCCTTAGACCACTTGGATATAGCCTGCCTATGTAAAATGGACTAGAAACTAGTGAGCTAAAGGACCTGGTCCTTTGTGAAAACTGCCTGAAAATTGAAAGGTCCCTTGGACCACTTGGATATAGCCTGCCTATATAATATGGACTAGAACCTAGTGAGCTAAAGGACCTGGTCCTTTGTGAAAACTGCCTGAAAATTGAAAGGTCCCTTAGACCACTTGGATATAGCCTGCCTATGTAAAATGGACTAGAAACTAGTGAGCTAAAGGACCTGGTCCTTTGTGAAAACTGCCTGAAAATTAAAAGGTCCCTTGGACCACTTGGATATAGCCTGCCTATATAATATGGACTAGAACCTAGTGAGCTAAAGGACCTGGTCCTTTGTGAAAACTGCCTGAAAATTGAAAGGTCCCTTAGACCACTTGGATATAGCCTGCCTATGTAAAATGGACTAGAAACTAGTGAGCTAAAGGACCTGGTCCTTTGTGAAAACTGCCTGAAAATTGAAAGGTCCCTTAGACCACTTGGATATAGCCTGCCTATGTAAAATGGACTAGAAACTAGTGAGCTAAAGGACCTGGTCCTTTGTGAAAACTGCCTGAAAATTAAAAGGTCCCTTGGACCACTTGGATATAGCCTGCCTATATAATATGGACTAGAACCTAGTGAGCTAAAGGACCTGGTCCTTTGTGAAAACTGCCTGAAAATTGAAAGGTCCCTTAGACCACTTGGATATAGCCTGCCTATGTAAAATGGACTAGAAACTAGTGAGCTAAAGGACCTGGTCCTTTGTGAAAACTGCCTGAAAATTGAAAGGTCCCTTAGACCACTTGGATATAGCCTGCCTATGTAAAATGGACTAGAACCTAGTGGGCTAAAGGACCTGGTCCTTTGTGAAAACTGCCTGAAAATTGAAAGGTCCCTTAGACCACTTGGATATAGCCTGCCTATATAAAATGGACTAGAACCTAGTGGGCTAAAGGACCAGGTCCTTTCAACCACTTGGATATAGCCTAATCTATACACAATAGGCTAAAACAAAGTGGACAGATGGACCAGGTCCTTTAGCCCACTTGATTTTAGACTCAACCGTGCCTGGAATCATCACAATAGTTATTTATGTATGAGGCACTTCCTGCTCCTCCTCCTCCCATTACTGCTTCCTGCACCAGTCCCTCTCAGGTGCTGCTGGTGGTAGATCTGGGGGCCGGGCTGCGCTCGCCTCTGGGCTGGGGGAACTGCAGTCTCCTCTCCGGTGAGTGAGTCTCTGCTTGGCGGCTGCGGTCGCTGCTGCTATGGGGTATTATTCCCCCGGTGACGCTGCTGCTATGGGGTATCATTCCCCCCGGTGACGCTGCTGTCACTCCCAGTGCTCTGTCCTCCTAACCCGGAGACACTACCCCTGTAACATGGCTCCTAATCCAGCTAGGCTCAGGGAGGACATGGTGCTAGGAAAGCGCTGTACACGGGCCCTGCACACGCCTCCTGTTCCTTGTCTACATAGTACACGCTGTGCGTGGTGCGGGCACCGAGAGCTGCTGAGTCTTGTAGTGCCTCTAGTGTCCTGCTCTGCATTACGGTGACAGCAGTGTTGCTATCCGATACACAAGCAGGAGTGCTATAAATGTCAGTCTGACTACGTGTGAACACTTGCATGCAACTTATTTGCATACAAGTTATTAGTGTCTGGTTTTCATTGCATAGTTTATTTTCTCGTTGAAGACCAACTTTTTGCATAAACAATAGCCGAATATTGCAGAATAATAAAACCTGATTTCCGTATGATAAAGCTATCAGCTGACGCAAGTGCAGTATCTTTGTGCCAACCTTTGTATATGTTGGACGCTTTAGTTTTCTGACCTGTGGAAGGGGCATTTTCCCTGTGTTCCCTGTGTAAAAAACCCCTAAAACACAAGGTTGTACCACACCGGCTCTTTGTATTCCAGAGTTTTTTAAACTAGAACGTGCTAGCATTAAACTTGGGATTCACTTACCCATTATCACACTTCAGTTCTGAGCCAGTGGTTCTCCCTCCTTTTCTACCTGGGTACAGCCAGGCAGTCCAGCTGTGTTCTCTGTGCCACCGAAATGTACAAAGCTAAATATTTATAAGAAATATAATTGCCATAACATAAAAATGTTTAGACCTCAAGATATATAAAAGCATTAAATGTGCTTTAAACAACAAAAGACAATAGAATTAATTGTACATATAAATTTCTCAAGTATTTTAAATACAAAAATACAAAATATTAATGACAATAAAACTATAGCCCACATGCTTTCTGTGTATTTTTAAAAGCTGTGTTAGATTCTAACAATTACAGGGATATATTTAAATTTTTTTTAATGATTACAACTTTGTTATTTTGTACCCTCTAGTTAGTAAAAATATTAACATGCACTATCATAATTGCTGTAATTAGGGCACTTTATCGTAAATGATCTAGATTTCACTAAACTGAGAATCTCTTATTTGGAAAGCACCAGTGATAATGTCACTGTATTATCTTTCTGTGAGGGTGCAAGTGTGATTCATGGGCGTAGAGATTCCTAGGACACTGGTTTTCATAGGGGCAGTTTCAATTGCTTTGGGCACCCGTACTGTAGCTCCCATCTGCAGTGACGGGAGCTATTCAATTGTTCGCATGACCAGTCTCTCACTGGTTGTGATGGCAGCATTCTAATGACCAAAATGAACGGGATTACCTGCTTAAAGTACCTTCTTCCATGCTAAATGTATGCGCTGCAGTTCAGGTGCATCCAGCACTCATGTCAGCCTCAAAGCCCTACTTTACATGGATTTCTGCTTGCACATCAGGAGGGTGCAAGCAGAAATCCACGATAAGTACTGCCTTGGCACCCAAAACAAGTAAACAGCTCCTGGTCACTTTAGACCATAGGTTCTCAAACTCGGTCCTCAGGACCCCACACAGTGCATGTTTTGCAGGTAACCCAGCAGGTGCACAGGTGTATTAATTACTCACTGACACATTTTAGAAGGTCCACATGTGGAGCTAATTATTTAACTTGTGATTCTGCGAGGAGACCTGCAAAACATGCACTGTGTGGGGTCCTGAGGACCGAGTTTAAGATCCAGTGCTTTAGACAGTAACTACAAGCAACCAAAACAATTGAATCTCATTTCCCCCAATATGTATGTTTAATTGTCAACTGCGTGTTTGTCCCCCCCACACAATTACAATTATATTTCTTGCATACTACTGATTGTCACAGCAAGTTGCTCAGGTTGAGAACTGGTGCTCTAAGAGGGAATTCAATGCAATGCTAGGCCTTCTACGGGGTGCCAGGGAAACTGGCGATGCCAGCAGGCGTCATGTGCCCTTGTGGAATGGCATATCGTGTCCTTCATACTCAATTGAATTCTCTGAATGTTCAGTTGTGACAGGAAGAGCATTTTCTATTCAATTCGACACAAAGTACATTGCGGGTTATTATGGGAAGTAATACCTTGTAAATATTTGCTTACACCTACATTGATAACAGGTGTTATATTATCACACAAAATGTTCTGACAGCACCCTACACCTACCTGTAGTGCTGATACAGGGAAAATTCAAACTACAGTCCTGATTCATACTTTGGCGATGTTTTCACAATTGAGCTAATATCCATAAACTGCACATGCATCACTGTCGCAAGTGGTTGACAGAAAGCGGACATTTTCTGGGAGGTAACGGAGTGACAGCAAAAATGTGGGCGTGTCAGAACCGTTGTTGGGGCATGTATCATCCGCCTGCAGCAAGCCTGTACGCAGGAATCACATCTCCGGCGCCTCTGTTGCAGCGTCCATTCTGAGTGACCATAGACTTACTACAGGAGTTAATGTTTTCCAGATCTGCGTCGATGCTGTGAACATTTATGTAGTTGCAGACAGCTGCGGAGGCTTCGGTGGTATACAAATCCCAGCGGCTGTTACATTAGCATGTTTTCGCACATCCTTGGAGTATAAAATCGCATTTGCAGCAGCATTAGTGCACAACTATGAAGCAGGGCCTATGAATCTTTCCAGTTTGGAAAACTGCTAGGGTGACACTGATAGCTATTCTACACAATCTCTCAAACATTAACAGAAAATTGCAAGTTGTAAATGAGGGTCAGGACTACAAAATTGCTGCAAATGCACTCGCTGCTGGCTTGTAGGGTGTGTCTGCTTGAAAAATATATTTTCTTTCTTTCTCTGAAGACCAGGGCATTTCTGTTTATGTGATATAAAATGGACACCATACTTCCACATATTTCATAGCCTAGAGATAATTATATATCGGGTGCTAGAAAGGGGTAGGGGATCACAAACAAACAGCAGACATGTATATTAATGGTTATCATTAATGTGGTTCATCAGTTTATTTTAAAAAATTTTGCTATCTGTCCCTAAATAAACTTATTTAATATTGGCAAACTGCTCTCACATTATATACATTTCTCCTCTGCTGTTCCTGCTATGTGTACTATAAAGGTGACATTTGTTGAAGGTAGTTTAAAATATAGTGGAATTGCATTCCAATTATGGGTTTGTGGGTGTGTGGTCTCTCCTCGGTGTAGTCTATGGGGTATGGTTACTAAGCAGTGGCTTTTGCAAGCCGCCAATTATCTGCATGTTTAAACCCGCAATGATATTAAACGCAAAACATACCACATAGTAAATGTACCAGTATGCATGTTGCATAGAAAACACCTGTGGTAAAGAACATACTGTAGGGGCAGATTTATTAAGTTTGGTGAAGTGATAAAGTGGAAGGTGATAACGCACCAGACAGTCAGCTCCTGTCATTTTTTCAAACCCAGCCTGTGACATGGTAGTTAGGAGCTGATTGGTTGGTGCGCTATCACCTTCCACTTTATCACTTCACCAGACTTAATAAATATGCCCCATAGGTCATCATCATTTCTGCTGCGGGGTACACTGGGCTCCACAAGGATAGACATTGGGGTGTAGAGTAGGATCTTGATCCGAGGCACCAACAGGCTCAAAAGCTTTGACTGTTCCCAAGATGCATAGCGCCGCCTCCTCTATAACCCTGCCTCCCTGCACAGGAGCTCAGTTTTGTAGTTGGTGCTGCAGATAGCAGGCACATAACAGAGGGGCTGCTTCAGGCAGCCCTAAGAAGAGCTTTTTAAGAAGAAAAGTGAAGACTTCAAGAGCTGCAGCAGTGTGTAGATGTCAGGAGACATTCACTGCTGCAGCTCCAGCTCTCCCTAGCGGCGCTGTACACTCCCGTACCCTGGTTGCCGGGTACCTATAGCGGGAGGCTCCGGTTTTCTTCTCGTCAGGCACACACGACTGGGGGTCTGCGGGATCGCGTGGCCGCGCTTCGGGAGGTGGTGAGTGGGTCCCGCTTGCGGGACCCGTGCTGTATCGCGATCTGGCACGGTCGGTGGGAGACGGGCCGCGTGCGCGCTGGTGGTGGACACTGTGGCATACAGGCGATCCCACTAGATCACCAGGGCATGGGTGCAGGTCAGGTTTTCTCTCTAAACCGTTTTACAGTAGCCCGCAGCACCAGGTGGTTTTGCCAGCAGGGGGATAAGGCTTAGACCTGGAGCCCCTCCCCCAGGGCGCCATTTACAGTAAATGTTCCCGCCCTGGAGCTGCATATCTGTCTCTCCCTCACTCCCTGTCAGTGTGTGGGTGCCATTTCTCTCAGCTACACTGTTCCTGGGACTGCTTGGGCAAATCCTCCTTTGTAAAGCCGCCTGATAGTCAACGCTGTGACTTTACAAGACACTTAAGTATTCTACATGTCATTTAGACAGTGATAGTTAAGAAACAGTGCATTTAGTCAAGGTTCTCTGGTACAAGTACCCTGTGATATACATCCAGTTCTTACTGTGCAGTGTTATATCTATTGACTACATAGCTATATACATAAGCTGGTCCAGTGCAGTATTATTGTTGGTAATAACCTCTGCATTGTACAACTGTGACTATATGTGTGTGCATTAGCTTGCTGGGTGATTTTCATTTCGTGTCTCTCATTCAACTTTCTATCCCTATATTCTATAACCTGAGGGGGCTTGGTGAGTCAGGTTTATAATACTGTAATATAGGATATTCACAAGATATACTCTAATTGTATTTCTCTAACGTCCTAGTGGATGCTGGGGACTCCGTAAGGACCATGGGGAATAGACAGGCTCCGCAGGAGACAGGGCACTCTAAGAGAATTAGGACTACTGGTGTGCACTGGCTCCTCCCTCTATGCCCCTCCTCCAGACCTCAGTTAGAATCTGTGTTCGGACGGAGCTGGGTGCATTCTAGTGAGATCTCCTGAGCTTGCTAATAAGAAAGTATTTTGTTAGGTTTTTTATTTTCAGAGAGATCTGCTGGCAACAGACTCTCTGCTACGTGGGACTGAGGGGAGAGAAGCAAACCTACTAACTGCGGATAGGTTGCGCTTCTTAGGCTACTGGACACCATTAGCTCCAGAGGGATCGAACACAGGAACTCACCCTTGATCGTCCGTTCCCGGAGCCGCGCCGCCGTCCCCCTCGCAGAGCCAGAAGACAGAAGCCGGCGAGTGAAGCAAGAAGACATCAAAATCGTTGGCAGAAGACTCCTGTCTTCATATGAGGTAGCGCACAGCACTGCAGCTGTGCGCCATTGCTCCCACACTAACCCACACATTCCGGTCACTGTAGGGTGTAGGGTGCAGGGGGGGGGGGCGCCCTGGGCAGCAATTAAGTACCTCCTGGCAAAATAGAGCATATATACAGCTCGGCACTGTATATATGCATGAACCCCCGCCATTATTTTTCACAAAATCGCGGGACAGAAGCCCGCCGCTGAGGGGGCGGGGCTTCTTCCTCAGCACTCACCAGCGCCATTTTCTCTCCACAGCTCCGCTGAGAGGAAGCTCCCCAGGCTCTCCCCTGCAGAAGCACGATAGAAGAGGGTGAAAAGAGAGGGGGGGCACATAAATTTGGCGTAAAAACAATATATACAGCAGCTACCGGGTTAACACTACGTTACTGTGTGATTCCTGGGTCATATAGCGCTGGGGTGTGTGCTGGCATACTCTCTCTCTGTCTCTCCAAAGGGCCTTGTGGGGGAACTGTCTTCAAATAGAGCATCCCCTGTGTGTCTGGTGTGTCGGTACGTGTGTGTCGACATGTCTGAGGTAAAAGGCTCCCCTAAGGAGGAGATAGAGCAAATATGTGTGTGTGAGGGTGTCTCCGTCGACAACGCCGACACCTGTTGGATATGTGTAATTAAGTGCTAAGGTGAATTTATTGCACAAAAGATTAGAGAACAGACAGGAAATCTACCCATGTCTGTCCCTCTGTCGCAGAGACCTTCAGTGTCTCTCAATGCTCAGTATCCAAAATAATAAACACTGATGTCGACACGGAGATTGACTCCAGTGTCGACTACGATAATGCAAAGTTACAGCCATAATGGCAGAAAAGTATTCAATATATGATTATTGTATTAAAAGATGATTTGCATATCACTGATGACTCATCTGTCCCTGACACAAGGGTACACATGTTTAAGGGGAAGAAAGCTGAGGTAAATTTCTCTCCTCTCATGAGGAAAAAGAGCGGGAATCTCCAGACAAGAGATTGCAGTGTCCCACAAAGAATTCTCAGGCAGTATCCTTTCCCCACTAGGGCCAGGATACGATGGGAATCTTCCCCTAGGGTGTCACGTTTGCCCAAAAGGTAACCTGTCGTAACAGCTATTCTCAGGGATCCTGCAGATAGCGTGCACATTCTGGTACACTACTCAGACCGGCGATTGTGTCGGCATGGGTTTATAGCACTGGGGCAGCGTGGACAGGTACCTTATCAGCAGAGATTGAGACCCTAGTATGTAGATATATATAGATATATGTATATATAGAGATTAAAAAGATGCTGTCTTAAGAGATTTTTATATATATATATATATATATATATATATATAACATGCCCAAAGAGACATGAGTATACTGGGTCCTAGAGACAAAGCTATGTCGATTTCTGCTTGACGTGTCCTGTAGAATATGCAATGGACAGATGATGCCGATTTAAGAGGCATATGGAAGGCTGAGGATTGTATGGAGAAGGGTTCTCGGACCTGGTCTCCACAGCTATAGCTGGTAATTCTGATGTTTTGCCTTATATTCCTGCACAGCCTAGGAAAGCACGACATTATCAAATGCAGCCTTTAGAACAAAGAAACAAGAAAGTCCGAGGGGCGTACTTTCTTGCCAGAGGCGGGGGCAGAGGAAAGAAGCTACACAACACAGCTAGGTCCCAGGAACAGAAGTCCTCCCCGGTCTCTACAAAAATCCACCGTATGTCACTGGGGCTCCACAGGCGGAGCTAGGCCCGGTGGGGGCACGCCTATGTAAGTTCAGCCACAAGTGGGTTCACTCCCTGTTAAATCCCTGGGCAATAGATAGTGTCTCAGGGAGGCAAGCTGGACTTTGAGAAGATGCCCCCTCACCGACGGCCCTGCCGGCTTCCCCCCACGAGAGGGAAACAGTGTTAACTGCAATTCACAAATTGTATCTTCAGCAGGTGGTGGTCAAGGTTCCCCTCCTTCAACAAGGAAAGGGTTGTTATTCGACCATGTTTGTAGTACTGAAACCGGACGGTTCGGTCAGACCCATATTGAATTTAAAATCCCTGAACATATACCTGAAAAGGTTCAAGTTCAAGATGGAATCGCTCAGAGCGGTCATCGCAAGCCTGGAAGGGGGGATTTTATGGTGTCTCTGGACATAAAGGATGCATACCTTCATGTCCCCATTTATCCACCGCATCAGGCGTACCTCAGATTTGTGGTACAGGATTGTCATTACCCATTCCAGACGTTGCCGCTTGGTCTGTCCACGGCACCGAGAATATTTACCAAGGTAATGGCAGAAATGATTGTGCTTCTGCGAAAGCAAGGAGTCACAATTATCCCATACTTGGACGATCTCCTTATAAAGGCGAGGTCCAGAGAGCAGTTGCTGATCAGCGTAGCACACTCTCGGGAAGTGTTGCAACAGCACGGCTGGATTCTGAATATTCCAAAGTCGCAGCTGATTCCTACGACACGTCTGCCCTTCCTGGGCATGATTCTGGACACAGACCAGAAGAAGGTTTTTCTCCCGGCGGAGAAGGCTCAGGAGCTCGTGACTCTGGTCAGAGGCCTCTTAAAACCAAAACAGGTGTCGGTGCATCAATGCACGTGAGTCCTGGGAAGGATGGTGGCGTCATACGAAGCCATTCCCTTCGGCAGGTTCCATGCGAGGACCTTTCAGTGGGATCTGTTGGACAGGTGGTCCGGATCGCATCTTCAGATGCAGCGGCTGATCACCCTATCCCCCAGGGCCAGGGTGTCTCTTCTGTGGTGGCTGCAGAGTGCTCACCTTATTGAGGGTCGCAGGTTCGGCATTCAGGACTGGGTCCTGGTGACCACGGATGCAAGCCTCCGAGGGTGGGGGGCAGTCACCAGGGAAGAAATTTCCAGGGTCTGTGGTCAAGTCAGGAGACTTGTCTGCAAATCAATATCCTGGAACTAAGGGCCATATACAACGCCCTAAGTCAAGCGGAGCCTCTGTTTCGCAACCAACCGGTGCTGATTCAGGCAGACAACATCACCGCGGTGGCTCATGTAAACCGCCAAGGCGGCACAAGGAGCAGGGTGGCGATGGCGGAAGCCACCAGAATTCTTCGCGGGGCGGAGAATCACGTAAAAGCACTGTCAGCAGTGTTCATTCCGGGAGTGGACAACTGGGAAGCAGACTTCCTCAGCAGGCACAACCTCCACCCTGGAGAGTGGGGACTTCATCAAGAAGTTTTCACGCAGATTACAAGTCGTGGGGAACTGCCACAGGTGGACATGATGGCATCCCGCCTCAACAAAAAGCTACAAATGTATTGCGCCAGGTCAAGAGACCCTCAGGCGATAGCTGTGTACGCACTAGTGACACCGTGGGTGTTCCAGTCGGTTTATGTGTTTCCTCCTCTTCCTCTCATACCCAAGGTGCTGAGAATCGTAAGGAAAAGAGGAGTGAGAACAATACTCATTGTTCCGGATTGGCCAAAAAGGACTTGGTATCCGGAACTGCAAGAAATGCTCACAGAGGACCCATGGCCTCTGCCTCTCAGACAGGATCTGTTGCAACAGGGGCCCTGTCTGTTCCAAGACTTACCGCGGCTGCGTTTGACGGCATGGCGGTTGAACGCCGGATCTTAGCAGAAAAAGGCATTCCGGATGAGGTTATTCCTACGCTAATAAAGGCTAGGAAGGACGTGACGGCTAAGCATTATCACCGTATATGGCGAAAATATGTTGCTCGGTGTGAGGCCAGGAATGCCCCTACAGAGGAATTCCAGCTGGGCCGTTTCCTTCACTTCCTACAGTCGGGTGTGACTTTGGGCTTAAAATTGGGGTCCATTAAGGTCCAGATTTCAGCCCTATCCATTTTCTTTCAAAAGGAACTGGCTTCTCATCCTGAAGTTCAGACGTTTGTAAAGGGAGTGCTGCATATTCAGCCCCTTTTGTGCCACCAGTGGCACCTTGGGATCTTAACGTGGTGTTGAGTTTCCTGAAATCACACTGGTTTGAGCCACTTAAAACCGTGGAGTTATAATATCTCACGTGGAAGGTGGTCATGCTGTTGGCCTTAGCTTTGGCTAGGCGTGTGTCAGAATTGGCGGCTTTGTCACACAAAAGCCCCTATCTGGTTTTCCATATGGACAGGGCAGAATTACGGACTCGTCCGCAATTTCTGCCAAAAGTGGTGTCATCTTTTCATTTGAACCAACCTATTGTGGTGCCTGCGGCTACTCGTGACTTGGAGGATGCCAAGTTACTAGAGGTAGTCAGGGCTTTGAAGGTTTATGTAGCCAGAAAGGCTGGAGTCAGGAAAACTGAGTCGCTGTTTATCCTGTATGCATCCAACAAGCTGGGTGCTCCGGCTTCAAAGCAAACTATTGCTCGCTGGATCTGTAACACGATTCAGCAGGCTCATTCTGCGGCTGGATTGCCGCCTCCAAAATCAGTAAAAGCCCATTCCACAAGGAAGGTGGGCTCTTCTTGGGCGGCTGTGCGAGGGGTCTCGGCATTACAGCTTTGCCGAGCAGCTACTTGGTCGGGTTCAAACACTTTTGCAAAATTCTACAAGTTTGATACCCTGGCTGAGGAGGACCTTGTGTTTGCCCATTCGGTGCTGCAGAGTCATCCGCACTCTCCCGCCCGTTTGGGAGCTTTGGTATAATCCCCATGGTCCTTACGGAGTCCCCAGCATCCACTAGGACGTTAGAGAAAATAAGATTTTACTTACCGGTAAATCTATTTCTCGTAGTCCGTAGTGGATGCTGGGCGCCCGTCCCAAGTGCGGACTTCTTCTGCAATGCTTGTATATAGTTATTGCTTACATAAGGGTTATGTTATGGTTGCATCAGGTTGGTCTGATGCTCTGTTGTTGTTCATACTGTTAACTGGGTACGTTTATCACGAGTTATACGGTGTGATTGGTGTGGCTGGTATGAGTCTTACCCTGGATTCCAAAATCCTTTCCTTGTAATGTCAGCTCTTCCGGGCACAGTTTCCTTAACTGAGGTCTGGAGGAGGGGCATAGAGGGAGGAGCCAGTGCACACCAGTAGTCCTAATTCTTTCTTAGAGTGCCCTGTCTCCTGCGGAGCCCGTCTATTCCCCATGGTCCTTATGGAGTCCCCAGCATCCACTACGGACTACGAGAAATAGATTTACCGGTAAGTAAAATCTTATTTTTTCTCTGATTTTAGTCACCATATCTCTCCTGTATCCCTGCTTGTGCTGACTACACTGCGCAGGGGTTTGGGCAAGAGGTATTGTGCTGCTGACAATTGTACTGTGTTACCTGATATTGCAAGTTATATCATGTCTGCTTCTGAGGATAACGGTTCTGGGGCTGAACACACTACTGGTGTTGCTGACGCCACAGATCCCTATGAGGAGATATAGCAGCTGGGGGCTCTGGTTCTGGCGGCTCCTTGCCCCCCAGTGGGACTGTGGCAACGGGGGTCCATAATGACCCACCGTGGGCTACCTTCTCCACACTTCTGAATACGCTAGTTACTAAACTAACGCCCCTATGGGACCTCCTACGCTGGTTCAACCGTATGTGGTCCCCGCGGCTAACCCGCCGTGGGCAGATTCCTTGTCTGCTCAATTGAAGAAATTGAACCAGTCTTTGACTACTAAAAGGTCTGACCCTCGCTCGCCTAAGACCAAAGGGTCCTCTAAGCAAGCTCTTACCTCCTCACAATCCACTGCTGTCACTGACACCTCGTCTAATGAAGATGGCGATCACACTGACCCCACAGATTCTGACACAGATACTGCTGATGGGGAGGGTAGTTCACAAGTGAATGATCCTGATCTTTTGGAGGCTATTAAGTTGATTCTACAGATTACGGATGATCCCTAGCCATCCGTCCCTCCTAAGAACCAGATAGGTTCAAGCGTCAGAAGGTGGTTAAACAGGTTTTACCTCATTCTGATCACCTGGTGGATATACAAGAAGATGCTGGCTCGCTATTCCCTCGCGCCAGAGCTGTCAAAAAATTGGGAAATGCCCCCTCTAGTGGACTCGCATGTGGCAAGGATGGTGGTTTCCTCAGCTCTACCTGTCACTACCGTCACGTCTCTGAAAGAGCCTACGGATAAATGTGTGGAGGGTTGTCTGAAAGCGATTTACACCCTCACGGGTGCTGCCCAAAGGCCCACTATTGCAGCGACATGGGCTGCAGAGGCTATTGAAGCGTGGGCCCTAGAGTTAGAAGCTGAAATCTCTTCAGGCCATGCTAGACAGTGCTTGTCATATATTGTCACTGCTTCTCACTATATTAAAGAGGCGGCTTTTGATGCCGGTGTTCTAGCAGCCAAGGCCTCTACTACGTCAGTCCTGGCTCGCCGGATATTGTGGCTGAGATCCTGGTCCGTGGATCTGGATTCTAGCAAAACCCTGGAGGTACTCCCTTTCAAGGGAGATATTCTGTTTGGGGAGGACTTAAATAAGATAGTGGCTGATTTGGCTACTGCCAAAACTGCCTGTTTGCCAAGTACCGCTCATTCTGTGTCGAAGGCTAAAAGTACTTCTTTCGTCCTTCAGGTAAAGCAAAAGGTCAGGCGTACCACAAACAGGCCCGCACTTCCAAACCTGGTAATTCCAAAGCCCAAAAGAGCCTGGGCTGCCCGTCAGCCAGCTTCCAAGACCGATAAGCCTGCCGTATGACGGGGCGGGCCTCCCCCTGGGGGATCCCAGGGTGAGGGGCCGGCTTCTAGGGTATACCCAGGATTGGTTGAAGTCCACTTCAGATGCCTGGGTAAGGGAAGTCGTCACTCGAGGTTACGCCATAGCCTTCAAAAACCGCCCCCCTCAACGATTTTGCCTGACAGACGTCCCTTTGGACCAGACAAAGGCAAAAACTCTTCATTCAGTGGTACAGACCCTCCTGGACACAGGAGTGGTAGTACAGGTGCCTCTTGCTCAGAAAGGCCAGGGGTACTATTCTCCGCTATGTCTAGTCCTGAAACCGAATGGGTCCTCCCGGCCCATTCTCAACCTCAAGGCATTGAACAAGTTTGTGAGAGTCTCCAAGTTCCGTATGGAAACCCTTCGCTCTATCGTTCTGGCCTTGGAACCTGGGGATTATATGGTCTACCTTTTGGTTTAACCACGGCTCCGCAAGTCTTCACCAAGGTTATGGCGGTGATACTCCGCCGTCAAGGGGTCAGGATCCTACCGTATATCTGGACGACTTGTTGATCCTGGAAATAACCCCAGAAATTCTCCTACGTCACCTAGATCTGACTGTCCGGTTTCTGCAAGCCCACGGGTGGCTCATCAACTGGAAGAACTCCTCCCTGGCCCCTGCTCAGAGCATGGTGCACCTGGGAGCGCTATTGGACACACACAACCAGCGGTTGTTCTTGTCTGAGGAGAAAGTCCTGAAGCTTCAGGACAGGATTCGTTGCTTCCTCTCTCGTCCGCAAGTGTCGATACATTCGGCGATGCAAGTGCTGGGCCTCATGGTGTCAGCATTCGACATGGTGGAGTATGCTCAATTCCATTCTTGCCCCCTCCAGAGGCTGATTCTGGCCAAGTGGGACGGCTTGCCTCACCGAATCAGGTCTCACATGATCTCATTGACTCCGGAGGTCCGTTTGTCGCTGTACTGGTGGCTTCAGGACCAACGATTGTACAGGGGCCGTCCCTTCTGGATATCCGACTGGATCCTGTTGACGACAGATGCCAGTCTAAGGGGTTGGGGCGCGGTGTTGGAGCAACACTTCCTTCAGGGTCGGTGGACCAAGGAGGAGTCTCTCCTGCCGATCAACATTCTGGAATTGCGGGCGGTCTTCAACTCATTGAACCTGGCCCAGCATTTAATTCAGAACCGTCCTGTTCAAGTAGTCGGACAACGCCACCACTGTGGCCTACATAAATCATCAAGGCGGCACTCGAAGCCGCTTGGCAATGAAGGAAGTTTCACGGATTCTTCAATGGGTGGAACGCCATCTACCGGCCATATCGGTGATATTTATTCCGGGAGTCCTGAATTGGGAAGCGGACTTTCACAGTCGTCAGGACGTACACGCCGGAGAGTGGGGCCTCCATTCAGAAGTGTTTCAACTCCTAGTGGAAAGGTGGGGCCTTCCAGACGTGGATCTGATGGCGTCTCGAAACAATCACAAGGTTCCGGTCTTCGGAGCAAGGACAAGGGATCCTCAAGCAGCATTCGTGGATGTGCTGGCGGTGCCGTGGAAGTTTCGGCTGCCGTACGTGTTCCCTCCGGTGTCACTCCTGCCCAGGGTAATTCGGAAGTTCAAGCAGGAAGGAGGAATCCTGCTTCTCATAGCTCCAGCGTGGCCCAGACGGCACTGGTTCTCAGACCTCCAGGGCCTCTCGTCAGAGCGTCCAATTCTACTTCCACAACACCCAGACCTCCTCGTTCAGGGCCCCTGTGTCTACCAGGCTGTCTTTGACGGCGTGGCTCTTGAAGCTTCCGTCTTGAGGGCTAAAGGGTTTTCTGAGGCGGTCATTCAAACTATGTTGCGGGCCCGGAAACCGGCTTCTGCTCGGATTTACCATAGGGTCTGGCATTCTTACTTTGTTTGGTGCGCATCTAACAATTATGACGATTCCAAGTTTAGTACAGCCAAGTTGTTGGCTTTTCTTTAGCAGGGCCTGGACTTAGGCCTGCATCTGGCCTCCCTCAAGGTTCACATTTCTGCCTTGTCGGTGTGGTTTCAGAGAAAAATTGCGACCTTACCTGATGTGCATACCTTTACTCAGGGTGTGTTGCGTATCCAACCTCCCTATGTCCCGCCTGTGGCTCCTGGGACTTGTCAGTGGTTTTGGAGGCGTTACAAGAGTCTCCGTTTGAACCTCTTGGTTCAGCTGATCTTAAGTGGCTTTCCCTTAAGGTGGTGTGTCTGCTGGCTATTGCCTCAGCTAGAAGAGTGTCGGATTTGGGTGCCTTGTCTTGTAGTTCCCCATGTCTGATATTTCACCGTGACCGGGCGGTTCTTAGGACTCGTCCCGGATATTTACCTAATATCTCTTAGTTCCACCTTAATCAGGAGATTGTGGTTCCAGCACTTGTTTCTCCTGATCTGTCTTCCAAAGAGCGGTCTTTGGATGTGGTACGGGCTCTCCGTATCTATGTGAAGCGAACTGCTTCTATTAGGAAATCTGATTCTCTCTGTGTTCTGTTTGGATTTCACAAACGTGGCTGGCCTGCTCACAAGCAGACTTTGGCTAGATGGATTAGAATGGTAATTGCACATGCTTATGTACAGGCTGGTCTGTCAGCTCCTGCTCACATTACGGCCCATTCTACTCGGTCCGTTGGACCTTCTTGGGCGGCCCGTCGTGGTGTGACCCTTGCAATTGTGCAAGGCGGCTATGTGGTCCTCAGTGAACACGTTCATAAGGTTCTATGCCTTCGATACTGCCGCTTCCCAGGATGCCGGGTTCTTATGCCCGCTACAGTGCGTCCCCTCCCATAAGGAACTGCTTTAGGACATCCCCAATGTCTATCCTTGTGGAGCCCAGTGTACCCCGCAGCAGAAAACGAGATTTAAACCGTTGTCAAATCTGTTTCTGCGAGGTACACTGGGCTCCACAAGGCGCCCACCCTGACGCACTTAGCTTTGGGTTGGTATGGCATTAGCCGCTGACACTTCTGTCATGAGTGTGTGGTGTATGTGGCTACTAACTGTTGTTGTCTCTTTTCCTGCTACTGCATTGGGCTGGTTAACTAAAAACTGAGCTCCTGTGCAGACAGACGGGGTTATAGAGGAGGTGGCGCTATGCATCTTGGGAACAGTCAAAGCGTTTGAGCCTGTTGGTGCCTCGGATCAAGATCCTACTCTACACCCCAATGTCTATCCTTGTGGAGCCCAGTGTACCTCGCAGAAAGAGATTTAACAACGGTAAGTTCTTACCATAAACCTCGTTTTTGTGGTTAGTTTTCATGTGCATTTGAAATTAGAAAATGACTTTTTTTTTTTCTTTCCCCCCGCCCCCCCAACCCTTTGGATGTTCTTACCAAGTCCAGTAGAGAGATGGTGTCGCACTGGGGAAAGCGCCTTCTGACACTCTTTGCCCTATCCACTTTATCTCTGGTGGAATGTTTCACAGATGATGAGATACCAGATGAGTGGCTGCTCCTCCATGTGGTCCAGGGACAAATAGGGGCCGGAAATTACAGTTATCTCAGACTTAACCAGGAAGGAAGAATAATACTGGAGATGAAGAGTCTGAGAGGCGATGCAGACATGTATGTTTCTGATTCAACGCTTAATCCCAGTTTTGATGTGTATGAGCTACAATCTACAACATGTGGCCTGGATGTAATAGTTGTTCCAGACCATTTTCACCGCCCAGTGGGAATTGGAATCTATGGCCATCCATTTTACATAGACAGTGAGTTTGAAATTAAAGTTTATTTTGACCGAACAATTCATGAGGACCCTTTTGCTGGAGCCTCGTATGACCCTGAACAGCTTGAAGCAAGTCAGAAACAGCAAAGACAAGTCCCACTGGAAACATCTCAAGATGAAGAACCAATGCTACGGACTATACTCATAGGGATTCTCAAGATAGTTTTAGAGATTCTTTTCTAAGTGCTATTATATTTGTATTCAGTACACCGAAACTCAGTGAAGTTTGTACTTTGTAATGAGAACTGGAATTTTCCATTAAAAATAAAGGACAGTGTCCAGGATATAAACTATAGAGCAGCATTCCCATGTATTTTTGTAATGCATGTCTGATAAGCAGCTGTCTGCTTTGAAATACAGTAATACCCTTTGTGACTTCTAGTAATTAGCAACTATGTTATAAAAGCCATAAATGTTTAAAAGTCCTAGAGTGGTATCCTATTAAGCCCAATGTAATTTCAGCCAATTAAAATAGCTGGATCTCACGATTAATGACCGATGGTAATCATCGTGGTACCCAATTAGAGGCCATTTTAATTGGCCAAAGTTGGACCCACAATTGAACACAAAACATAAGATCGGGGTTAAGTCCCCGATCCAATGTGGTATTGCTTAACGGGGATTATGCTTTGGGTGCCTGTGGCACCCAAAGCATAATCCTCAATAAGTGCTGGCATTGGGTGCTAATAGGATAGCCCCTGGCGATCTTATTAACAGCAGTAAAGTACCGCTGCTAATAGGATACCGCCCCATGTGTCACTATGGGTATATTATGGCTAAAACAGCTATAGGAGAGATGTATTTATAGATCCAGGCAATGTACTACTGCTCTTTAGGCTGCCTACAGGATAGAAGTGGCATTATACCAACAGTGGGTTAAGTTTTTAAAAAAACAAGTTGATTCAATTGAACGCAAATTGAATAGCACCGGAAAGGATATATCGGCGCTATTCAATTCAGCACACTGTTTAGTCTCGACTAGTGGATTTCTGCTCACACCACTCCTGGGGTGCGAGCAGAAATCCGACAAAACTAGTGCCGCAATGCTGTTTTGTGCCCTAGATTCTTCTCTAAGTGCTATTATATTTGTATTCAGTACACCGCTGAGGGGCACATATGTCGGAGAATGCCCGTTCTCCTGCCTAAACACCATTTAAGGCGCGAGTACGGACAGTCTCCGACAAAGCAGCATGCCGAATTAAATAGCGCAGGGCTTCCTGGCGCTATTCAATTCGCGTTCAAATGAACTGACCCCAAAGTGACTGAAGAGGAAACCAACATTACAAATATTTTTTGCCATTGTCTTTACAGTTTATCGAATCAGCAAGAAACCTTATGCCATTGCAGGGTGTACAGCTTGGCAACATCTTATTGCCAGTCTAATTTGACTGGTTGGAACGAAAACCTGATTGTGTATGGGAGGAAATGACAATCAACCATTTGAGCTCAAATGTGAGAAAATGTAAAAATAATAAAAAAAATTTCAGATAAATTGGTTAGATCAAATGTACACACCTCAAGGTGTGTACCCAGCCAAGACTGGCTTTCCCAAAGGGAAGCTTGATCTGCACAGTAGCATATACTGTATTTTTCAGTAGTGTATTATGACACAGTATAACACCTAGAACAGTATCGCATTAGCCATGATAATTACTGCAAATAATTACTGTCCCCGGGGCTGTCCAATTAGCCCCAATGCCGGCACTTAACAAATTTTCTGATGCGAAAATAAATAGGATCTGTAGAAAGTCGCAGGCCTATGTGTTTTTGTGCAAATGGCAGATTTTTCAGGTGGAAAAACCGGGGGGTTAATTGGACAGCAGCCCCTCCCCCATTTTTCACATCTAAAAATCTAATCGGATAGTCCCCTTAATATTGAAATAGACATAACCAGAAGTCTTGAGCTCTTATCTGCTATTCCAAATTGCATTAAATACTGCGGCATAAAATAGATGGGTAAGGATGGCAGCTCATGTAATTCTGTGATAAATAATATTACAGACTGGGGGAGTGAGAAAATGTTTATTTTTTCATGCCTGTTACACCTTCCTACATCTTAATGTACATTTGTGTAGAGAATACACCAAGTGGTAAATGAGTGTGGTTGCCAAGAGAAGCACTGTTTAAATACAACACATTTCCTTTATCTATATTGTACTAAAGAATATCTGAGAAATGTATCTATATGGGACAATTTAGTCCTTGTGTTTACACTGAAACGGTACAGCATTAATGAACGCAGGAAAAAAAAATCATAATATGGACTACTTTTTTAAATAAGTTTCTTACTACCTTATGCACATATGTAAATTGATCATTCAGAATATATTTTATGTAAAACAGATTTAACGTAAATACAGACTGGTATCTGTAGATAGGCATTTTTTTTGTAGTAACATGCATTGGGAATAAAATGTTATTAGCTGTTGCGATTTCCCCCCCCCTTCTTTTGTATGAAGGTCATGAAAGTTCTGTTGTCTCTACTCACTAGCCATTATATACATATAAAATATATGTACAATGTCTTGATTTTGCATAGTAATAGGTGGCTGGATTACTTACGACCATCATGGTATGAAATCTTCAATAATTGCAGTTTTCAAAATATATACCTTCTGCTCATTAGTCTATAACATAATACACATTCAGTAAAAAAAAAAAAAAACAACCCTATTATAAACTTATACCCCTTTCACATCGTCAGAATAAGCTGGGTTATTGCCGTGTTGATCCGGATCAAGGTGCAGTGGGATAGCGAAAAAGTGAAATTACCCGGGTTGAGCAACCCGTCATTTTAACCTGAGAGTAAAGCTGGGTTAAACACGGGTCGGATCCGAGTCAACATGAGATTCGAGGGTCTGACCCAGGCTATTGAACCAGCGACTCAAAAAAAGGCGCCGATTGGATATTCCGGTATCTCCCTTGATGATGACATCAGCCACAGACCTAGACACACAGGCAGCACACTGCAGACGTAAAGAGCAGCATTTTAGAAGTTCAGCAGTGTGTGGTTTAATTATCATGGCCAATTGGAGTGATGAGTTGAGGGAGCTGTTGAGGATGAGGAAGCTGGTATGACCGTATGCTACAGAATGTCAGAAGGTGAAATAACCTCTCACTGGCTGTATCAAACAACAGTACAGTAGAAACAATCAATCATGAACTCATGGCTACACACGCGCTCCATCCGCCACGATTGCTGCAATGCTGTGAGCAGTCCCCACCCCCTCCTTTTGTTTCCTTTTGACACCATCTTTGTGAGCCAGAAAAAGTACATTTTAAATGACATCCATATTGTTTACGCAGGTGACTTGCGTTCAGTGTGAGAGAGGCCAAACCAGGAATAATCTGGGTCGAAAGTGCAGTGTGAAAGGGTCTGACCCAGGTTTGTGATGTGAAAGCAGTATTAATAACTGGAGGTGCTGGATCCAAACCATCTTGTTCATGGGTAAAGAAGGGAAGCATACAAAAGATTGGTGTTAGATACACAATTGCAGACGCGCAATGTCTTCAGCACCATCTGTTATTCACCAGATTAATGGTGTTGGGTTCCACAAGATATCTTCTGAGAATTTTTTTTATTACTTGAATTTCACTTTGGTGCCAATCTGTTAGCAATAGTTACCATGCATCCATACAGCCATTATTACCGTGAACGCAATATGAAATGTATAACAAGCTTTATGTTAAGAACTTACCGTTGTTAAAGCTCTTTCTGCAAGGTACACTGGATTCCACAAGGATTAACATAGAGTGTAGAATAGGATCTTGATCCGAGGCACCAACAGGCTCAAAGCTTTGACTGTTCCCAAGATGCACAGCGCCGCCTCCTCTATAACCCTGCCTCCGTGTACAGGAGCTCAGTTTCATTAACCAGTCCAATGCAGTAGCAGGTACCAGAGACGACTATCGCCAGTAGCAAAGTACACAACACACTCCACTACAGGAGAGGGTGGCAGCGGCAAATGCCACACGAACCCAAAGAAGCCAAGTGCATCAGGGAGGGCGCCTAGTGGAGCCCAGTGTACCACGCAGAAGGAGATTTAATAACGGTAAGTTCTTACCATATATCTCATTTCTCTAACGTCCTAAGTGGATACTGGGGACTCCGTAAGGACCATGGGGAATAGCGGCTCCGCAGGAGACTGGGCACATCTAAAGAAAGCTTTAGGACTATCTGGTGTGCACTGGCTCCTCCCCCTATGACCCTCCTCCAAGCCTCAGTTAGATCTCTGTGCCCGAACGAGAAGGGTGCACACTAGGGGCTCTCCTGAGCTTCTTAGTGAAAGTTTTAGTTTAGGTTTGTTATTTTCAGTGAGACCTGCTGGCAACAGGCTCACTGCATCGAGGGACTAAGGGGAGAAGAAGCGAACTCACCTGCGTGCAGAGTGGATTGGGCTTCTTAAGCTACTGGACATTAGCTCCAGAGGGACGATCACAGGCCCAGCTTGGATGGATCCCAGAGCCGCGTCGCCGGCCCCCTTACAGAGCCAGAAGGCAGAAGAGGTCCGGAAAATCGGCGGCAGAAGACGTCCTGTCTTCAACAAGGTAGCGCACAGCACTGCAGCTGTGCGCCATTGCTCTCAGCACACTTCACACTCCGGTCACTGAGGGTGCAGGGCGCTGGGGGGGGGCGCCCTGAGACGCAATAATAAACACCTTGGATGGCAAAAAATGCATCACATATAGCTCCTGGGCTATATGGATGCATTTAACCCCTGCCAAAATACATAAAAAAACGGGTGATAAGGCCGCCGATAAGGGGGCGGAGCCTATCTCCTCAGCACACTGGCGCCATTTTCCCTCACAGCTCCGTTGGAGGGAAGCTCCCTGGCTCTCCCCTGCAGTCACTACACTACAGAAAGGGTTAAAAAAGAGAGGGGGGCACAAATTAGGCGCAGTATTAACTATACAGCAGCTATAAGGGGAAAAACACTTATATAAGGTTATCCCTGTATATATATAGCGCTCTGGTGTGTGCTGGCAAACTCTCCCTCTGTCTCCCCAAAGGGCTAGTGGGGTCCTGTCCTCTATCAGAGCATTCCCTGTGTGTGTGCTGTATGTCGGTACTTTTGTGTCGACATGTATGAGGAGAAAAATGATGTGGAGACGGAGCAGATTGCCTGTAATAGTGATGTCACCCCCTAGGGGGTCGACACCTGAGTGGATGAACTGTTGGAAGAAATTACGTGACAGTGTCAGCTCTGTATAAAAGACAGTGGTTGACATGAGACAGCCGGCTACTCAGCTTGTGCCTGTCCAGACGTCTCATAGGCCGTCAGGGGCTCTAAAGCGCCCGTTACCTCAGATGGCAGATATAGACGCCGACACGGATACTGACTCCAGTGTCGACGGTGAAGAGACAAATGTGACTTCCAGTAGGGCCACACGTTACATGATTGAGGCAATGAAAAATGTTTTACACATTTCTGATAATACGAGTACCACCAAAAAGGGGTATTATGTTCGGTGAGGAAAAACTACCTGTAGTTTTCCTGAATCTGAGAAATTAAATGAGGTGTGTGATGATGCGTGGGTTTCCCCCGATAACAACTGATAATTTCTAAAATGTTATTGGCATTATATCCTTTCCCGCCAGAGGTTAGGGTGCGTTGGGAAACACCCCCTAGGGTGGATAAAGCGCTCACACGCTTGTAAGGGTTCTATCCTCTCCTGAGATGGCCGCCCTTAAGGATCCTGCTGATAGAAAGCAGGAGGGTATCCTAAAAAAAGCAAATTATACTTACCGATAATTTCATTTCTCCGAGGTACTTCATGGCAGCCCTTACTCTTGGGATTGTATCCCATTCCTAGACTTAGACAGGGAATCCTTTCAACACTTTAGGACCACCCACCTTGGGTATATAGCCCTGCTCCTCCCCTTCCTCCATTAGTCTTTTGAGTGTCTCCTGTGACCAGACTATATTTAAACTTCACCAAGGGAGGGTATATTGTAGGCTGCCATGAAGTACCTCGGAGAAATGAAATTATCGGTAAGTATAATTTGCTTTTTTCTCCTACACTACTTCATGGCAGCCCTTACTCTTGGGATATACCAACACTCAATATAGGGAGGGCAATAACAAAAGTACCACAGACATCTGGTCAATGCTGAAAACTATAATTTGTTTAATTCAATGCTGCATCAAAGACACGTTTCCCAAAGTGTGCCTCCATAACATCCACCGCATAATGACTGGAGAATGTATGAATAGAAGACCATGTGGCTGCTGCACATATATCCTTCGCCGAAAGCCTTGCCTTCTTAGCCCAGGAAGCTGCCATGGCCCTGGTAGAGTGTGCCTTTAGCTGCTCCGGAACCTCTTGACCATTCTGTTTGTAAATAAACGCCAGGAGTTCTGTGATCCATCTGGAGATGGTCTGTTTCGTAGGTTTCTCACCCTTCCTTGCACCTGAATATAATACAAACAGGTGTTTCGTCTTACGGAACTCTTTCACTCTATTCAGATACACTGAAATTGCTCTGATTAGATACAAACTATGCATTCTTTTTTCTTCCTCATTCTGCGGCTGTGGGTAGAATGATGGTAACACGATGTCTTGGTTCAAATGGAAATCTGACACCACCTTAGGCAAAAATTCTGGATTAGTCCTTAAAACAAGTCTACCCGGAAGGAAATTAAGGTAGGGCTCCTCTGACCACAGGGCCTGTAGCTCCCCAACTCTTCTGGCTGACGTAATGGCTACCAGGAACACTACTTTCCAAGTTAGAAATTTAACTGAGACGTCCTGCAATGGCTCAAACGGAGACAACATTAATGAATTTAAAACTAAATTCAGATCCCACGGAGCGACCACCGACCTGAAGCGAGGTCTTATCCTTTTAATTGCCTGACAGAACTTCCTCACTAAGCTCTCATCAGATAATCTTCTCTCCAATAGGACACTCAGTGCTGCTATCTGGACCTTGATGGTAGATACCGCCAGCCCCTTCTCAAATCCATCAAACAAGAATTGAAGGACTTGCGATGTCTCTGCTTCCTGCGGGTTAAATCTTGAGCCCGACCAGGCAATGAAAGTTTTCCAGACTCTATAGTAGATCTTAGAGGATACCTTCTTTCTCGACTGAATCAACAAATTAACAACTTGCTCAGACAACCCTTTATCTCTCAATAATTGCCGTTCAATTTCCATGCCGTCAAATGCAGTTGTCGCAAATTCGGGTGCAGCAATGGACCCTGATGCAATAGATCCGTTATTAGCGGCAACGTCAAAGGTTCCCCTGCTGCCATCCTCAGTACTGAAGGAAACCACGCTCTCCTTGGCCAATATGGAAGAACTATTATGACCTGCGCCCTCTCTTCTCTGATCTTCCTTAGAATACGTGCAACCATTGGAAACGGAGGAAAAACATATGCTAGTCTGAACCCCCATGGGAGAGAGAAGACATCCACCCCGCTTGATCCTGGGAGATGATATCGGGAGAAGAACAGAGGAACTTTCGTATTGACGTGTGTGGCCATCAGATCCACCTGTGGCTGGCCGAACCGTTGTACAATCTGATTGAACACTGCGTCGTTCAATTCCCACTCTCCCGGTAACACCTCTTGTCTGCTGAGGAAATCTGCCACGTAATTGTCCACTCCGGGAACATGTAGTGCTGATAGGGATTCTAGATGACGTTCCGCCCAATGAAGTATGTTTGACACCTCTTCCATTAATACATGACTTCTGGTGCCTCCTTGCCGATTGAGGTAGGCTACCACTGCTACATTGTCTGAAAATATCCTGAGATGTTTCCCCTGTAACTGCTTCTGGAAATATTTCATCGCCTTCCACACAGCTCTCATTTCCCTGTGGTTTGAGGATAATCTTCTCTCCTGGTGGTTCCACCTTCCTTGGCAGTTCTGTTGCAACAAGTGCGCCCCCCAACCGACTGCACTTGCATCTGTTGTTAGAATGAGGAAGTGACGATCCGACAGAGTCGTCTTCCTGTCGACCAGTTCTGTTTCCATCCACCAGTCTAGAGAACGTTTTGCCCCTTGACTTAACCCTATGCGATGATTCAGGGAATAACGTCTCCGACAATAGCCTAGTATCTCTAGCTGAAGGCCCCTCATCCGCCATCTCGCCCACGGGACCACGTCTATGGAGGAGGCCATCATACCCAAAAGACTCATCCCCTGACGCAGAGTCACACTGTTGCATTCCCTTAGTAACGAAGCCAGACTCCGAATCTTCGAGCATCTTTCTTCTGACAGACCTATTGTATAATTGGCAGTATCCACCTGTACTCCAAGAAACTGAATTTCTTGTCTTGGTTCTAGTTGACTTTTCTTCCAATTTATTAACCAGCCATGTTCTTGTAGGATCTGCAGCGTCACTTCTAACGCCATCTTTACTTCCTGTTTTGACTCTCCGCACACTAGTAGATCGTCTAGATATGCCCAAATTGCAATTCTTTGACCTCTTATTACGGTTACCAGTGCCGACAGCACCTTGGTAAATATCCTTGGAGACGACTTCAGACCGAAAGGGAGGCATGTAAACTGAAAATGCTTGCCCATGACCGAAAACCTCAGGTATCTTCTGTGCCGTGTGTGTACCGGCACATGAAAGTAAGCATCCTCTAGGTCTATGGACGCTAGGAAATCCTCCTTCCTTACTCCTGACAGAATGGATTTCATCGTCTCCATACGAAATTTTATCGTCTTCACATAATCGTTGAGCTGTCTGAGATCTAGTATCGTTCTGAAATCTCCCGACGCCTTTCTTATCAGAAAAATTCTGGAATAAAATCCCCTCTTTCTTTCTGAAGGCGGAACAGGCTCTACCGCATTCACCTGGATCAATTTTTCCAAACTGTCTTCCAGAGCCTTTAGTTCCAGACTCGCAGCTGGGCTTCTTGAACTCACAAATTTGTCCCTCTTTGGAACTTCGGAAAACTCTATCCGGTATCCCTGAGATATCACATCCAGTACCCAAGTGTCCTGAATTGAATACTGCCAGAGACTGGCAAACTTCTGGAGCCTGGCTCCCACCGGAAAGGATACCAGATCTCCGCGACAGTCATTGTCTCCGTCCACCTCTCCTATAGGCCTGGCGAAAGGACTGCCTACTCGTCCCTGAGGAATACCTTCCCATATAAGCTCGCCCCGGCCTATAACTTCTCGCTTCCTTAAATTGTTGTTTAGAAGAAGGAAACGGAAATTTATTCCTCTTGTCCTGAGGCAGCCTCGCTGACTTACCCCCTGACATCTTTTGTATAATAGCCTCAAGCTTATTTCCAAATAATAGGGAACCCTCATACGGTAATGACACCAACCGGTTCTTGGAATGCATATCCGCCGACCATGATCTAAGCCACAAAGCTCTTCTAGCCTTAACGCCTGCCGCCATGGATTTCGCTGCGAAATCTAACACATCCAAAGAAGCTTCGCACAGATACTCTATGCCCTTGAGCATAATACCCAGGCTTCTCTGCAAATATTGCCTTGAGATTTTCTCTTCAATATCTGTGGACAACACTGATCCCCAAACTCTCAAAGCTCTGGAAACAGATGCCACAGCCACACCGGACCTTAAGGATACTGCCGAGGACATATGTAATTTCTTTAGCGCACTCTCCATACGCTTATCCATGCCATCCTTAAGGACAGCTCCGTCCTCTAACAGAATCGTAGTTTTAGACACCATTTCTGCCACTGCCGCATCAATCTTAGGCACTGTGCACCAGCCCAGAAATTGCTCATCTTCTACTGGAAACATCCGATCCACTCGTTTAATACTTCCAAGTCTCTTATCTATGTTTTGCCACTCCTTAGACACTACATCCTTCAATGCTCTGTGAACCGGAAAGTATCTGCTCCTTTTGGACTTATCTCCAAACAAGACATCCTTATCTTCATCTCCTTTATCCTTTTGCCTATAGTTCATGGTCTTAAATATATTCTTTAAGAGACTGTCAACGAGATCCAAATTAAACTCTCTGACTTCCTCCTTCTCTTCTGACCCAGAACTAGAGGAAACCTGATAATCAGCATACAAAGAGGCTGACTCGTCCTGAGAGTCAATACTAGCCAGGGATCTAGACCTCTTATTTCCCTGCAAATCAGCCAGCTGTTCTCTCGTAACAAAAGACCTCTTCATCCAGTCCTTCAATTGCTGAATCTGACTGGTTTGACTGGCCTGCTGAGTGTCACTCTGTATACAGTCCTCACAGAACTTCATATTCTCAGTGGAAGAAAAGATCTTATCACATGCTGCACACTGTATATCCATATGCCTCTTCTTGCATAGCCTCTTCTTAGGAGGAGACACACTCTTCCGGGCACTCATCGGCTTATGGGGAGAAGGCTCTCTATCCATCCTGCTGGTAAGCATACACCTGCCCAGCTCATAGGAGACTCTCACTCCTAGTGTGCAGCGCCATATTTAAGCTCCCAAAAGATCATAGAGAGCGGCGCTGAGCAGACCGTCCCAGCTACAGGACGGCCGCCCCAGCACTTCCGCCCGCCAACCGCCGCACGCTGTCTCTCACAGCGCTTCCGCCCGCCAGCCGCACTTCCCCTTCACCCCGCTGCCCTTCCGGCCACCCGCACTTCCGGTCTCGCCGGAGATACAGGCGCTGCGGCTAGCGGAGCAAAGCACCCGGGGAGACGGCTTCAGACAGCGGCACTAGGGAGAGGGACCAGCAGCAAAACAGCGGGCGGACACCTTAAGCTGAACAGCGGGGACTTACAATCGCCCCAAGCACACTCTGCCTTCTCCAGGGAGCCACCCTCTTCCAGTACAGCTACACAGAGGCGTATCACTGGGAATAGAGGTAAGAAGTTCTCAAAAATCAAACACATAATCCCCTGTCATTAGCTAGGAGACAGGAAAAAGACTAATGGAGGAAGGGGAGGAGCAGGGCTATATACCCAAGGTGGGTGGTCCTAAAGTGTTGAAAGGATTCCCTGTCTAAGTCTAGGAATGGGATACAATCCCAAGAGTAAGGGCTGCCATGAAGTAGTGTAGGAGAAATGTATTTACACACATACTGGTGTTATACTGCGACCAGCAATCGCCTCAGCCTGGATGTGCAGTGCTGGGTTGGCGTGGTCGGATTCCCTGACTGAAAATATTGATACCCTAGATAGGGACAGTATATTTTTGCCTATAGAGCATTTGAAAGATGCATTTCTATATATGCGTGATGCACAGCGGAATATTTGCCGACTGGCATCAAGTCTAAGTGCGTTGTCCATTTCTACCAGTAGAGGGTTATGGACACGTCAGTGGTCAGGTGATGCGTATTCCAAACGGCATTTGGAAGTATTGCCTTATTAAGGGGAGGAGTTATTTGGGGTCGGTCTTTCAGACCTGGTGGCCACGGCAACAGCTGGGAAATCCACGTTTGTACCCCAGGTCGCCTCTCAACATGAGAAGACGCCGTATTTTCAGGCGCAGTCTTTTCGTGGATAAGCGGGCAAAAGGTTCCTCATTTCTGCCCCGTGACAGAGGGAGAGGAAAAAGGCTGCAGAAATCAGCCAGTTCCCAGGAACAGAAACCCTCTCCCGCCTCTGCCAAGCCCTCAGTATACGCTGGGGCTTTACAAGCAGAATCAGGCACGGTGGGGGGCGCGTCTCAATGAATTTCAGCGCGCAGTGGGCTCACTCGCAAGTAGACCCCTGGATTCTTCAGGTGATATCTCAGGGGTACAAATTAGAATTCGAGACGTCTCCCCCTCGCCGTTTCCTAAAGTCGGCTTTACCGATGTCTCCTTCTGACAGGGAGACAGTTTTGGAAGCCATTCACAAGCTGTATTCCCAGCAGGTGATAATCAAGATACCCCTCCTGCAACAGGGAACAGGGTATTATTCCACACTGTTGTGGTACCGAAGCCGGACGGCTCGGTGAGACCGATTCTAAATCTAAAATCTTTGAACACTTACATACAGAGGTTCAAATTCAAGATTGAGTCACTCAGAGCAGTGATTGCGAACCTGGAAGAAGGGGACTACATGATGTCTCGGGACATCAAGGATGCTTACCTTCATGTCAAAATTTACCCTTCTCACCAAGGGTACCTCAGGTTTATGGTACAGAACTGTCACTATCAGTTCAGACGCTGCCGTATGGATGGTCCACGGCACCCCGGGTCTTTACCAAGGTAATGGCCGAAATGATGATATTCCTTCAAAGGAAGGGAATTTTAGTTATCCCTTACTTGGACGATTCCCTGATAAGGGTAAGATCCAGGGAACAGTTGTAGCACTCTCTCAGGTAGTGTTGCTGCAGCACGATTGGATTCTCAATATTCCAAAATCGCAGCTGGTTCCGACTACTTGTCTTCTGTTCCTAGGGATGATCCTGGACACAGTCCAGAAAAAGGTGTTTCTCTCGGAGGAGAAAGCCAGGGAGTTATCCGAGCTAGTCAGGAACCTCCTAAAACCGAGCCAAGTCTCAGTGCATCAATGCACAAGGGTTCTGGGTAAAATGGTGGCTTCCTACGAAGCAATCCCATTCGGCAGATTCCACGCAAGAACTTTCCAGTGGGACCTGCTGGACAAATGGTCCGGGTCGCATCATCAGTCGCATCAGCGGATAACCCTGTCACCAAGGACAAGGGTGTCCCTTCTGTGGTGGTTGCAGAGTGCTCATCTTCGCAGATTCGGCATTCAGGACTGGGTCCTGGTAACCACGGATGCCAGCCTGCGAGGCTGGGGAGCAGTCACACAGGGAAGGAATATCCAGGACTTATGGTCAAGCCTGGAGACATCACTTCACATAAATATCCTGAAGCAAAGGGACATTTACAATGCTCTAAGCTTAGCAAGACCTCTGCTTCAAGGTCAGCCGGTGTTGATCCAGTCGGACAACATCACGGCAGTCACCCACGTAAACAGACAGGGTGGCACAAGAAGCAGGAGGGCAATGGCAGAAGCTGCAAGGATTCTTCGCTGGGCGGAAAATCATGTGATAGCACTGTCAGCAGTATTCATTCCGGGAGTGGACAACTGGGAAGCAGACTTCCTCAGCACGACCTCCACCCGGGAGAGTGGGGACTTCACCCAGAAGTCTTCCACATGATTATAAACCGTTGGGAAAAACTCGACAGGTATTGCGCCAGGTCCAGGGACCCTCAGGCAATAGCTGTAGACGCTCTGGTAACACCGTGGGTGTACCAGTCAGGGTATGTGTTCCCTCCTCTGCCTCTCATACCCAAGGTACTGAGATTGATAAGATGGAGAGGAGTAAGCACTATATTCGTGGCTCCGGATTGGCCAAGAAGGATTTGGTAACCGGAACTTCAAGAGATGCTCACGGAGGATCCGTGGCCTCTACCTCTAAGAAGGGACCTGCTCCAGCAAGGACCCTGTCTGTTCCAAGAATTACCGCGACTGTGTTTGACGGCATGGCGGTTGAACGCCGGATCCTGAAGGAAAAAAAGGCATTCCGGATGAAGTCATCCCTATCCTGATCAAAGCCAGGAAGGATGTAACTGCAAAAACATTATCACCGCAATTGGCGAAAATATGTTGCGTGGTGCGAGGCCAGTAAGGCCCGACGGTGGAAATTCAACTGGGTCGATTCCTACATTTCCTGCAAACAGGAGTGTCTATGGGCCTGAAATTGGGGTCCATTAAGGTTCAAATTTCGGCCCTGTCAATTTTCTTCCAAAAAGAACTAGCTTCAGTCCCTGAAGTTCAGACGTTTGTAAAAGGGGTACTGCATATACAGCCTCCTTTTGTGCCTCCAGTGGCACTTTGGGATCTCAATGTAGTTTTGGGTTCCAAAAGTCACATTGGTTTGAACCACTTAAATCTGTGGAGTTAAAATATCTCACATGGAAAGTGGTCATGCTGTTGGCCCTGGCCTGGGCCAGGCGCGTGTCAAAATTGGCGGCTTTATCCTGAAAAAGCCCTTATCTGATGTTCCATTCGGACAGGGCGGAATTGAGGACTCGTCCTCAGTTTCTCCCTAAGGTGGTTTCAGCGTTTCACCTGAACCAACCTATTTGTGGTGCCTGCGGCTACTAGGGACTTGGAGGACTCCAAGTTGCTAGTCGTTGTCAGGGCCCTGAAAATATATGTTTCCAGGAGGGCTGGAGTCAGGAAATCTGACTCGCTGTTTATCCTGTATGCACCCAACAAGCTGGATGCTCCTGCTTCTAAGCAGACTATTGCTCGTTGGATTTGTAGTACAATTCAGCTTGCACATTCTGTGGCAGGCCTGCCACAGCCAAAAATCTGTAAATGCCCACTCCACAAGGAAGGTGGGCTCATCTTGGGCGGCTGCCCGAGGGGTCTCGGCTTTACAACTTTGCCGAGCAGCTACTTGGTCAGGAGCAAATGCGTTTGTAAAATTATACAAAATTGATATCCTGGCTGAGGAGGACCTGGAGTTCTCTCATTTGGTGCTGCAGAGTCATCCGCACTCTCCCGCCCGTTTGGGAGCTTTGGTATAATCCCCATGGTCCTTACGGAGTCCCCAGCATCCACTTAGGACGTTAGAGAAAATAAGAATTTACTTACCGATAATTCTATTTCTCATAGTCCGTAGTGGATGCTGGGCGCCCATCCCAAGTGCGGATTGTCTGCAATACTTGTACATAGTTATTGTTAAACAAAAATCGGGTTATTATTGTTGTGAGCCATCTTTCAGAGGCTCCTCTGTTATCATGCTGTTAACTGGGTTCAGATCACAGGTTATACGGTGTGATTGGTGTGGCTGGTATGAGTCTTACCCGGGATTCAAAATCCTTCCTTATTGTGTACGCTCGTCCGGGCACAGTATCCTAACTGAGGCTTGGAGGAGGGTCATAGGGGGAGGAGCCAGTGCACACCAGATAGTCCTAAAGCTTTCTTTAGATGTGCCCAGTCTCCTGCGGAGCCGCTATTCCCCATGGTCCTTACGGAGTCCCCAGCATCCACTACGGACTATGAGAAATAGAATTATCGGTAAGTAAATTCTTATTTTTCTGCTGCAGGGTACACTGGGCTCCACAAGGATTAACATCGGGGATGTCCTAGAGCAGTTTCTTATGGATGGGGACACACTGCAGCGGGCTCAAGAACCCGGCGTCCAAAGGAAGCATCCTGGGAGGCGGAAGTATCGAAGGCATAGAACCTTATGAACGTGTTCACTGAGGACTACGTCGCCGCCTTGCACAATTGTTCAAGGGTCGCACCACGGCGGGCCGCCCAAGAAGGTCCAACAGACCGAGTAGAATGGGCTTTGATGGTAGCAGGAGCTGGAAGACCAGCCTGTACATGAGCATGTGCAATCACCATTCTAATCCATCTGGCCAAGGTCTGCTTGTTAGCAGGCCAGCCACGTTTGTGAAAACCAAACAAGACAAAAAGAGAATCAGATTTCCGAACGGAGGAGGTTCTCTCCACATAGATACGGAGAGCCTGTACCACATCCAAAGACCACTCTTTAGAGGACACCTCAGGAGAATTAAAGGCCGGGACCACAATCTCCTGATTAAGGTGGAAGGAAGACACCAACTTAGGAAAATAACACGGACGCGTTCTAAGAACCGCCCGGTCACGGTGAAAAATCAGATGGGTCCCTTATCCTGTAAGTCCCCCTAAGTCCGAGACCCTTCGAGCTGAAGCGATAGCCAGCAAAAACAAAACCTTAAGTGAAAGCCACTTAAGGTCTGCAGATGCAAGAGGTTCAAACGGGGACTCTTGCAAGGCCTCCAGAACCACAGACAGATCACAAGGGGCCACAGGTGACACATAAGGAGGCTGAATCCATAATACGCCCTGAGTGAAGGTATGAACATGAGGTAGGGCAGCAATCTTTCTCTGAAACCAAACCGACAAGGCAGAAATGTGAACCTTGCGAGAGGCCAGACGAAGGCCTAAGTCCAGGCCCTGTTGCAGGAAGGCCAACAGTTTGGCCGTACTAAACTTGAAAATGTCATGATTGTGAGACGCGCACCAAGTAAAGTAAGCATTCCAGACCCTATGGTAAATCCAAGCAGAAGCCAGCTTACGGGCCTTCAACATGGTTTGAACGACCGCCTTAGAAAAACCCTTAGCCCTCAAGACAGAAGCTTCAAGAGCCACGCCGTCAAAGGCAGACGGGCCAAGTTCTGGTAAACACAAGGGCCCTGAACGAGGAGGTCTGGTCGTTGTGGAAGTAGAAGGGAACGATCTAACAAGAGGCCCTGTAGATCGGAGAACCAGTGCCGTCTGGGCCACGCTGGAGCGATCAGAAGTAGTTTTCCTCCTTCTTGCTTGAACTTCCGTATTACTCTGGACAGGTGTGACACCGGAGGGAACACGTACGGCAGCTGAAGGTTCCATGGAATAGCCAGAGCATCCACGAACGCTGCTTGAGGATCCCTTGTCCTTGCTCCGAAGACAGACACCTTGTGATTGTGTCGAGATGCCATCAGGTCCACATCTGGAAGGCCCCACGTGTCCACGAGAAGTTGAAACACTTCTGGATGGAGGCTCCACTCTCCGGCGTGTACATCCTGATGACTGAGAAAGTCTGCTTCCCAGTTTAGGACCTCCGGAATGAACACTGCATATATGGCCGGCAGATGGCGTTCTGCCCATTAAAGATTCCGTGATACTTCCCTCATTGCCATGCGGCTCCGAGTGCCGCCTTGAGGATTGATGTACGCTACTGTGGTGGCGTTGTCCAATTGTACTTGAACAGGTCTGTTCTGTATCAAAGCTGGGCCAGGTTTAGTGCATTGAACACTGCCCGCAGTTCCAGAATGTTTATTGGGAGTAGTGACTCCTCCTTGGTCTACCGACCCTGAAGGGAGTGTTGTTCCAACAGCACGCCCCAACCTCTCAGACTGGCATCCGTCGTCAGCAGGACCCAGTTGGATATCCAGGAGGGATGGTCCCTGCTCAATCGATGGTCCTGAAGCTCCAGCTGAGTGACAGGCGGACCTCTGGAGACAAGGAGATCATGTGATATCTGATCCGGTGAGGCAGGCCATCCCACTTGGCCAGAATTAACTTCTGCAGAGGGCGAGAATGGAATTGAGCATACTCCACCATGTCGAAAGCCGACACCATGAGATCTAGCACTTACATTGCCGAATGTGTCGACACTTGCAGACGAGATAGGAAGCATCGAATCCTGTCCTGAAGCTTTAGGACTTTCTCCTGAGACCAGAACAACCGCTGGTTGTGAGTGTCCAATAACGCTCCCAGGTGCACCATACTAGCAGGAACCAGGGAAGATTTCTTCCAGTTGATTAGCCACCTGTGGGCTTTCATGAACTGGACGGTCAGATCTAGATGACACAGGAGAAGTTCTGGGGAATTTGCCAGGATCAACAAATCGTCCAAGTACGGTAGGATCCTGACCCCTTAATGGCGGAGTACAGCCGTCATTACTGCATTGACCTTGGTGAACACTCGCGGAGCCGTTGTCAAACCGAAAGGTAACGCCCGAAATTGGTAATGAAGGTTGCCCACCGCAAACACTGCTGATGAGACACTGCAATAGGAATATGCAAGTAGGCATCCTGTATGTCCAGGGACACCATATAGTCCCAAGGCTCCAAGGCCAGAACAATAGAGCGTAGAGTTTCCATACGAAACTTGGAGACCCTCACATACTTGTTCAAGGACTTGAGATTGAGAATGGGCCGCGAGGACCCATTCGGTTTCGGGTCTAGAAACAGCGGTGAATAGAACCCCATGCCTCTCTCAGCTAGAGGCACCTGTACTACCACTCCTGTGGTCAGACGGGAATGTACCACCGAATGAAGTGTTTGCCTTCACCGGGTCCGAAGGGACATCTGTCAGGCAAAATCGTTGAGAGGGACGATTCTTGAAGGGTACAGTGTAACCTCGAGTGACGACTTCCCTTACCCAGGCATCGGAAGTGGTCTTAAACCATTCCTGGGAAAAACCTAGAAGTCTGCCCCCCACCCTGGAATCCCCCAGAGGGAGGCCCGGCCCGTCATGTGGCAGGCTTGTCCATTTTGGAAGCAGGCTGACGGGCAGCCCAGGCCCGCTTTGGTCTGGGCTTGGCAGGGTTGGAAGCACGAGCTTGCTTCGGGAACGCCTGACCTTTTGCTTTACCTGGAGGACGAAAGGGCAGAGGGAAAGTACTTTTAGCCTTCTGTGCGGAAGGAGCCGTACTAGGTAGGCAAGCTGTTTTAGCAGTAACCAGATCAGCCACAATCTTATAGAGGTCTTCGCCAAAAAGAATGTCTCCATAAAAGGGAAGCACCTCCAAGGTTTTCTTGGAATCCATATCCACCGATCAGGATCTCAACCAAAGGATACGTCGAGCCAAGATGGACGTAGTAGCAGCCTTGGCCGCCAGCACCCCTCCTTATGGTACAGAGAAGCTGTGGCAATATATGAGAGACATTGTCGAGCATGATCAGAAGTGTTGGAAGGCAGCTCCGCCTCCAGCTCCTGAGCCCAAGCCTCAACAGCCCATGTAGCTGCAATGGTTGGTCTATGCACAGCCCTCATTAGGGTGTAAATCACTTTCAAACAACCCTCCACACGTCTATCCGTCGGTTCCTTCAGAGAGGTGAGGGTAGTTACTGGCAGAGCTGAGAAAACTACCATGCGTGCCACATGAGAATCTACAGGCGGAGGAGTTTCCCAATTTTTACATAGCCCTGCAGAGAGAGGATAGCGAGCCAACAGTCTCTTATGCGGTGTGAATTTTGTTCCCGGATTTTCCCAGGATTCCTGACGTATGTCAGTCATGTGTTGAGAATGAGGTAAAACTTGTTTAACCACCTTCTTACGTTTAAATCTGTGCTGATTTTTAGAGACAGCCGCAGGCTCAGGTTCATCAGAGACCTGAAGAATGAGCCTGATAGCCTCAATCAAATCAGGGACATCCACCAGTGACTTCCCTTCCCCATCAGAAGCATCTGAGTCAGTGTCTGTGGGATCAGTATATGCACCATCCTCCTCAGAGGATGTGTCCGGGACAGCAGTGGATTGTGAGGATGTAGCGGCCCGTTTAGAAGACGCCTTAGTCTTAGGTGGGCGAGAGTGAGACTTAGTTTTAGTCAGCGAACGGTTCAAGTGGTGTAACTGTGTTGAGATTTGATCTGCCCACAGCGGATTGACTGTAGGGACCATAAATTGCTGGTGGCATAGGAGGTCCCACTGGGGGCGCAAGTTTAGTTACCAGCGTATTTAACAATGTGGAGAATGTAGCCCAAGGTGGATCATTAGTTGCCCCCTGTGCTACATATCCACTGGGGGGAAAGGAACCCCCTGAACTCTCTGCTGCCATGTTTTCCTCAAAAGAGACTGCAGCATCACCACCACGCAATGTGGGAGAAGCCCCAGTTCCGTTGCCTCGTGTAGCTGACATAATGATAAGCACAATATCAGGCAACCCAGTAAAATCGTAGCAGCGATATACCTAGCAAAAACTCCCAGTGTAGTGTGACTTTCCTGTCAGCACAAACCGGGAATACAAGAGATATATAGGGACTATAAATCACATAGAAAAATACACAGCAAGCATATCTTCTGAAATACCTATATCAGTTCACAAACCTGACGCACTTAGCCCCCTCAGGTTACAGAATATACGAGTAGCAAACTGAGTGAAATACCCGAGATGGCAACCACGCAGCAGCTACATTCACACACACATACACACACACATACACACACACACACACAGTCACAAGTGAACAATGCAGAAATTATACTAAACTATAAAACTGCACTGGACTAGCAATACAAAGTAATACTCAGTATAGCTATATATGTAAATAGTAGATAACACAAAACACAGTAAAGTACTGGATGTATATCACAGGGTGTTTGTACCCCACAACCCTGAGTGTATGCACTCTTTCTTAACTTACACTGTCCCTTGACAGGTAGAATACTTAAGTGTCCTGTAAAATGCACAGCTCTGGCGAGTAGGTGGCTTTACAGAGGAGGATTTGCCCCAGCAGTCCCAGGTACAGCGCAGCTCGTGTGATGGCGGCTGACAGGGAGTGAAGGAGAGATATGCAGCTCCAGGGCGGGAACATTTACCCAAATGGCACCCTGGGGCTGGGGGAGTGACTACAGGTTAGGCCTTATCCCCCTGCTGGCTTCCCCACCGGGCACTGCGGGCTGTATAAAAACGGGTTTTTATAGAGAAAACCCCCACCTGTGCCCCGATGGCTAGTGGAGCGGCTGCCCTTTACAAAGGCCACGCCGGATCGCGATAACAGCAGG
Organism: Pseudophryne corroboree; assembly: GCF_028390025.1. Taxonomy (NCBI): domain Eukaryota; kingdom Metazoa; phylum Chordata; class Amphibia; order Anura; family Myobatrachidae; genus Pseudophryne; species Pseudophryne corroboree. The sequence continues at coordinate 648,253,437 of NC_086447.1, read as the reverse complement.
CCAAAGAGACCCCTTACCTCCCCTTGTACCTGTGCCCACGTGATCCCAGAGGGCAGCGGCGAGTGTGTGTGACTGACCAAGGACACCGGAGCCTTCGCTGTAGTTACCCGGCAACCAGGGTGCGGGAGTATACAGCGCCACTGGGGGAGTGATGGAGCTGCAGCAGAAGATGTCCGTCTGACGTTCATTAACGCTGCAGCCCTTGAAGTCTTTAGATTTCTTCTTTTCTTCTGAAATTAGCTTATAATACGGGCTGCAGGAGCAGCCCTCCTGTTGATTGCCTGCTTACTGCATGGCACCAACTTACAAACTGAGCTCCTGTGCACGGAGGCGGCGCTGTACATCTTGGGAACAGTCAAAGCTTTGAGCCTGTTGGTGCCTCGGATCAAGATCCTACTCTACACCCCGATGTTAATCCTTGTGGAGCCCAGTGTACCCCGCAGCAGAAACACATTTACATTGATAAACCATTCAAATGTCTTCAAACGTTAATGAGACACTGGAGGCATTTACAAATGTAGGAAGACCAGTGGTAAATGGCTTTCTGAATGCCAGTGATGACAATCTATTGAATGAAATGGCTGCTGGTAAAATATTATCAATATAGCAAGAACAGATATTTCATGATTTACAAATGTTCCTGCCAAGGGATGAAAGGGACAATGTATTCAGTGAAATTTGTTCATATAAAAAATAGGATTTTAATTACCTGAAACGGTAAATCCTTTTCTCGTAGTCCGTAGAAGATGCTGGGGCCATATTAGTACCATGGGGTATAGACGGGTCCACCAAGAGCCATTGGCACTTTAAAAGTTTAATAGTGGGGGTTGGCTCCTCCCTCTATGCCCCTCCCACCAGACTTAGTCTAGAAACTGTGCCCGAGGAGACGACTTACTTCGAGAGAAGGAATAACACAGATAGTGGCGAGATTCATACCAGCTCACACAAACATGAAAATCCGGCCAACATGCCGGAACAACTCAGCAACAGCTGGAACAGTAAAAAACGTACAACTTACCTAGGAACCAGGTAACACTGAACCAAAACAATGCAGAAAAACGAAGCGCTGGGCAGGCGGGCGCCCAACATCCTCTATGGACTATGAGAAAAGGATTTACCGTTTCAGGTAATTAAAATCCTATTTTCTCTTAGTCCTAGAGGATACTGGGGTCCATATTAGTACCATGGGGATGTACCAAAGCTCCCAGTACGGGAGGGAGGGCGCGGAGGCTCCTGCAACATTGCTTGACCAAACTGGAGGTCAGCAGAGGCCAAAGTATCAAACCTGTAAAACTTGGCAAATGTGTTCGACCCAGACCAAGTAGCTGCTCGGCAGAGTTGTATCGCCGAGACACCCCGGGCAGCCGCCCAGGAAGAGCCCACCTTACGAGTAGAGTGGGCCTTTACGTATTTCGGACACAGCAATCCTGCCGTGGAATAAGCATGCTGAATAGTGAACCTGATCCAGAGTGAAAATCGACTGCTTAGAAACAGGACATCCAATTTTCTTTGGATCATAAAGGACAAACGGAGTCACTTTTCCTGTGACGAGCCGTCCTCTTCACGTAAATCTTCAAAGTCCTCACTACATCTAAGGCCTTTGAAGTAATTGAGGAGTCAGTAGCCACTGGCACCACAATAGGTTGGTTGATGTGGAAAGCCGACACAACCTTAGGTAGTAACTGTGGACGAGTCCTAAGTTCCGCCCTGTCCTCATGGAAGATCAGATAGGGGCTTTTACAAGATCAAGCCCCCAATTCCGACACGTGTCGTGCAGAAGCCAAGGCCAACAAGGTGACCGCATTCCACATGAGAAACTTGAGATCAGCCTCCTGTAGAGGCTCAAACCAAGCAGATTGTAGGAACTGCATCACCACATCAAGATCCCACGGAGCCGTAGGCGCCACAAAGGGAGGCCGGATGTGCAGAACCCCTTTCAAAAAGGTCTGAGCCTCAGGAAGAACAGCCAATTGTTTTTGGAAGAAGATGGACAAAGCAGAGATCTGGACCTTGATGGAGCCCAGTCTTAGTCCCATATCTACCCCTGCTTGCAGGAAAAGGAGAAAACGTCCCAGTTGAAACTCCACCGCCGGGAACTTCTTGGCCTCACACCAAGAGACATATTTCTTCCAAATGCGATGGTAATGCTTAGACGTTACCCCCTTCCTGCCCTGTATCAGGGTAGTAATAACCTCACTCGGGATATCCTTCCGAGCTAAGATCTGGCGTTCAACCGCCATGCCGTCAAACGAAGCCGCGGTAAGTCTTGATAAGCGAACGGCCCCTGCAGAAGCAGATCCTCCCGAAGAGGCAAAGGCCGCGGATCTTCCAGCAGAAGATCCAGCAAATCCGCGTACCAAGCCCTCCATTGCCAGTCCGGAGCAATGAGGATTGCCAGAACCTTCGTTCTTCTCATGAGTTGAAGAACCTTTGGTATCAGAGGAAGTGGAGGGAACACATACACTGACTTGAACACCCAAGGTGTTACCAGTGCGTCCATTGCCACCGCCTGTGGGTCTCTTGACCTGGAACAGTACTTCCGTAGCTTCTTGTTGAGGTGGGAGGCCATCATGTCTGCGTGAGGAACCCCACACCAACCGGTTACCTCCTCGAACACCTCCGGATGGAGGCCCCACTCCCCTGGATGGAGATCGTGTCTGCTGAGGAAGTCTGCTTCCCAGTTGTCTACGCCCGGAATGAAGATTGCCAACATCGCCACCGCGTGCCTTTCTGCCCAGATGAGGATTTTTGACACCTCTGCCATGGCAGCTCTTCTCTTCGTTCCGCCTTGTCGGTTTATGTAGGCTACTGTGGTCACGTTGTCCGACTGCACCTGAACAGCCCGATCCTGTAGAAGGTGTGCTGCTTGCAGAAGGGAGTTGTAAACGGCCCTGAGTTCCAGGATGTTTATTGGGAGAAGTGACTCTTGATCCGACCATCGTCCTTGAAAGGTTTCCCCCAGAGCGACCGCTCCCCAACCTCTTAAACTTGCATCTGTGGTCAGAAGGATCCAGTCTTGAATTCCGAACCTTCGCCCTCCCAGAAGGTGTGGAAGTTGCAGCCACCAGAGGAGTGAAATCCTGGCTTTTGGCGACAGGCGTATCCTCTTGTGAATGTGTAGGTGAGAGCCCGACCACTGGTCCAAGAGGTCCAGTTGAAAAGGTCGAGCATGAAACCTGCCGTACTGCAGAGCCTCATAGGCGGCAACCATCTTCCCCAGAAGGCGTATGCATTGATGAACCGATACCCGGGTAGGCCGTTAGACATCCCGGACCATTGTTTGAATCACCAACGCTTTCTCTGCCGGGAGAAATACCATCTGCACTTCCGTGTCGAGGATCATTCCCAGGAAAGACAGCCGCCATGTCGGCTCCAGATGAGACTTCGGAAGGTTCAGGATCCAACCGTGCTTCCTGAGCAGCTGTGTCGTGAGCGCGATGGACCGCAACAACCTCTCCCTGGATGACGCCTTGATCAGGAGATCGTTCAGATATGGAATTATGTTTACCCCCTGTTTGCGGAGAACCATCATCTCCGGCAGCACCTGGAACTGATAGTGATCGTCCATAAGCGCAAACCTGAGATAAGCTTGATTCAGCGCCCAAATGGGAATGTGGAGGTAGGCATCCTTGATTTCTAGGGACACCAGGAACTCCCCCTCCGACAGCCCTGAAATTACAGCTCTCAGAGATTCCATCTTGAATTTGAACTTCTTGAGATAAGGGTTCAAAGACTTTAAATTTAGTATAGGCCGTACTGAACCATCCGATTTCGGTACCACAAAAAGGTTCGAATAATAACCCTTGTTCCGTTGCTGAAGAGGGACCTGAACAATGACCTCTGACACCACCAATTTCCTGATGGCCTCCAGAAGAATTGTCCTGTCTGCCAGCAGCGCTGGTAAGCCTGACTTGAAGAAATGGTGAGGCGGGGGCTCTTGAAACTCCAGTCTGTACCCCCTGGACACTATATCCAGAACCCAGGGGTCCAGACCCGACGACACCCAGACGTGGCTGAACTGCTGGAGTCTCGCCCCCACCTGACCTTCCTCCAGGCCTAGCTGTCCACCGTCATGCGGAGGACTTAGGGGTATCAGAAGCGTGCTTCTGTGTCTGGGAACCTGCGGGAGCGGGTTTCTTTCCTTTGGCACGACCACCTCTGAAGGTGTTTGAAGGCTTATTCTTCCTAGGCCGCGCGGCCCGAAAGGACTGTGACGTGTTAGATGAAAAGGGCTTTTTTGAAGCCGGTGCAGCTGAGGGGAGAAAAGGAGACTTACCCGCGGTAGCCGTGGCAATCCACGCATCCAGCGCCTCCCCAAATAGAGCCTGACCTTTGTACGGAAGGCCCTCCACACACTTCCTGGATTCCGCGTCCGCAGACCAGTTGCGCAGCCAGAGACCTCTTCGAGCCGAGACTGACATGGAGGAGATCCCCGCAGCCATGGAACCCAGGTCCTTCATGGAATCCACCAGGAACCCTGCAGAATCCTGAATATTACACAAAAACAAATCAACGTCACCTTTGTCCAGCGTAGACGATTCCTCCTGCAGAGTAATCGACCACCTGGCAATAGCTTTAGCAATCCAAGCACAGGCTATAGTAGGCCGCAATATAGCCCCCGAAGCCGTGTAAAGGGATTTCAGCGTAGCATCCACCTTGCGATCTGCAGGGTCCTTTAACGCGGTAGATCCTGGCACCGGTAAAACTACCTGTTTGGACAGCCTGGATACAGAGGCGTCGACTATCGGCAGGGACTCCCACCTCTTCCTATCTTCCTCTGGGAAGGGAAAAGCCACCAAGACTCTCTTGGGAATTTGGAATTTCTTTTCTGGAGTTTCCCATGCCTTTTCAAAGATAGCATTCAATTCCTTGGATGCCGGGAAAGTGAGGGGGGGGGGGGGCTTCTTATTATCTGTGAAGAAAGCCTCCTCCACCTATTCCGGAGCTGTGTCTGAAACATCCCTACCAGCCTCAATCATCAACTGCACCCACCCGGCAAGCGATGCCGTCCCCCGCAACACCTCCCCATCACCGTCTGCAGAGTCGGTGTCCGTGTCATCCTGCATAATTGCAAGCGCACGCTTATTAGAAAGTACCGCAGGGGACCCCGAGGAGGCAGGATCAGACCATACCACCATAGAGCACCTGAGTGGCACGCTCAGTCCTAGCCACCCTATCAGAAATCTGGGAGACTAGAGAGAGACTAACCATTCGGGCTCTCTAGCTGGGATCTGGGCTAAAACAGTGCAATCCTGATTACATGGAATGGAGTGTTCCTGGGAAGACAAATCCTCCGCAGTATATGAAACAGTGTCCCTAGACATGTTGCACACACAAACACCCCACAAACACACAGGGTATTTTGAGGACAGAGTTTCCCCCCCAAGAATGGCAGAGAGACACAGAGTGGAGCCAACCCACACACAGCGCTTTTCAGGCAAAGGGAGTCCCTTCCCAGCGCTGACTATGTCCCTTAATAGGTGATGCAGCCTCCCCCTGTTCTACAGCCCCCTGGTACCGTACAGACTGCTGGAGAAAGCTCTGGAGGGACCTAGATCCAGTGAACCATGGCTGCAGGCAGGAAAAAATAAGAATTTACTCACCGGTAATTCTATTTCTCGTAGTCCGTAGTGGATGCTGGGGACTCCGTAAGGACCATGGGGAATAGACGGGCTCCGCAGGAGACTGGGCACTCTAAAAGAAAGATTAGGTACTATCTGGTGTGCACTGGCTCCTCCCTCTATGTCCCTCCTCCAGACCTCAGTTAGGGAAACTGTGCCCGGAAGAGCTGACACCACAAGGAAAGGATTAGGAATCCAGGGTAAGACTCATACCAGCCACACCAATCATACCGTATAACTTGTGATAACCATACCCAGTTAACAGTATGAACAACAACTGAGCCTCAATCAAAGGATGGCTCATAACAATAACCCTTTAGTAAGCAATAACTATATACACATATTGCAGAAGAAGTCCGCACTTGGGACGGGCGCCCAGCATCCACTACGGACTACGAGAAATAGAATTACCGGTGAGTAAATTCTTATTTTCTCTGACGTCCTAGTGGATGCTGGGGACTCCGTAAGGACCATGGGGATTATACCAAAGCTCCCAAACGGGCAGGAGAGTGCGGACGACTCTGCAGCACCGAATGAGCAAACTCAAGGTCCTCCTCAGCCAGGGTATCAAACTTGTAGAACTTAGCAAATGTGTTTGAACCCGACCAAGTAGCAGCTCGGCAAAGCTGTAAAGCCGAGACCCCTCGGGCAGCCGCCCAAGAAGAGCCCACCTTCCTTGTGGAATGGGCTTTTACTGATTTTGGATGCGGCAATCCAGCCGCAGAGTGAGCCAGCTGAATCGTGCTACAGATCCAGCGAGCAATAGTCTGCTTCGAAGCAGGAGCGCCAACCTTGTTGGCTGCATACAGAATAAACAGCGAGTCAGACTTTCTGACTCCCGCCGTTATGGAAACATAAATTTTCAAAGCCCGGACTACGTCCAGCAACTTGGAATCCTCCAAGTCCCTAGTAGCCGCAGGCACCACAATAGGTTGGTTCAAATGAAACGATGATACCACCTTAGTGAGAAATTGGGGACGAGTCCTCAATTCTGCCCTGTCCATATGGAAGATCAGATAGGGGCTTTTACATGACAAAGCCGCCAATTCTGACACACGCCTAGCCGAAGCTAAGGCCAATAGCATGACCACTTTCCACGTGAGATATTTTAGCTCCACGGTCTTAAGTGGCTCAAACCAGTGGGATTTCAGGAAATCCAACACAACGTTAAGATCCCAAGGTGCCACTGGTGGCACAAAAGGAGGCTGAATATGCAGCACTCCCTTTACAAACGTCTGAACCTCAGGCAGTGAAGCCAGTTCTTTTTGAAAGAAAATGGATAGGGCCGAGATCTGAACCTTTATGGACTCTAATTTGAGGCCCATAGTCACACCTGACTGTAGGAAATGCAGAAAACAACCCAACTGGAAGTCCTCTGTAGGGGCCTTCCTGGCCTCACACCAAGCAACATATTTCCGCCATATGCGGTGATAATGCTTTGCGGTCACATCCTTCCTAGCTCTCATCAGCGTAGGAATTACTTCATCCGGTATACCCTTTTCCGCTAGGATCCGGCGTTCAACCGCCATGCCGTCAAACGCAGCCGCGGTAAGTCTTGGAACAGACAGGGCCCCTGCTGCAACAGGTCCTGTCTGAGAGGCAGAGGCCATGGGTCCTCTGTGACCATCTCTTGAAGTTCTGGGTACCAAGTCCTTCTTGGCCAATCCGGAACAATGAGTATCGTTCTCACTCCTCTTTTTCTTACTATTCTCCGTACCTTGTGTATGAGAGGAAGAGGAGGAAACACATATACCGACTGGAACACCCACGGAGTTACCAGTGCGTCCACAGCTATCGCCTGAGGGTCCCTTGACCTGGCGCAATATTTTTTTAGCTTTTTGTTTAGGCGGGACGCCATAATGTCCACCTGTGGCCGTTCCCACTGATTTGCAATCTGCTCGAAGACTTCTTGATGAAGTCCCCACTCTCCCGGGTGGAGGTCGTGCCTGCTTAGGAAGTCTGCTTCCCAGTTGTCCACTCCCGGAATGAACACTGCTGACAGTGCTTGTACGTGATTCTCCGCCCAACGAAGAATCCTTGTGGCTTCCGCCATCGCCACCCTGCTTCTTGTGCCGCCCTGTCGGTTTACATGGGCGACTGCCGTGATGTTGTCTGACTGAATCAGCACTGGTTGGTCTCGAAGCAGGGGCTCCGCTTGACTCAGGGCGTTGTATATGGCCCTTAATTCCAGTATGTTTATGTGCAGACGAGTCTCCTGACTTGACCACAGCCCCTGGAAGTTTTTCCCTGAGTGACTGCCCCCCATCCGCGGAGGCTTGCATCCGTGGTCACCAGGACCCAGTCCTGTATGCCGAACCTGCGGCCCTCGAGAAGATGAGCACTCTGCAGCCACCACAGAAGAGACACCCTGGCCCTCGGGGACAGGGCGATCAGCCGATGCATCTGAAGATGCGATCCGGACCACTTGTCCAACAGATCCCACTGAAAGATCCTGGCATGGAACCTGCCAAAAGGAATGGCTTCGTATGACGCTACCATCTTTCCCAGGACTCGCGTGCAGTGATGCACCGACACCTGCTTTGGTTTCAGGAGATCCCTGACCATGGTCACTAACTCCTGAGCCTTCTCCTCCGGGAGAAATACCTTCTTCTGTTCTGTGTCCAGAATCATGCCCAGGAAGGGCAGACGCGTCGTAGGAATCAGCTGCGACTTTGGAATATTCAGAATCCAGCCGTGCCGTAGCAACACTTCCTGAGAGTGCGCTACGCTGACCAACAACTGCTCTCTGGACCTCGCCTTTTTGAGGAGATCGTCCAAGTACGGGATAACTGTAACTCCTTGCTTCCGGAAGAGTACCATCATCTCCGCCATTACCTTGGTAAAGACTCTCGGTGCCGTGGATAGACCAAATGGCAACGTCTGGAATTGGTAATGACAGTCCTGTACCACAAACCTGAGGTACTCCTGGTGAGGCGGATAAATGGGGACATGCAAGTACGCATCCTTGATGTCCAGAGATACCATAAAATCCCCCTCTTCCAGGCTGGCAATGACCGCTCTGAGCGATTCCATTTTGAACTTGAACTTTTTCATGTAAATGTTCAAGGATTTTAAATTTAGAATGGGTCTTACCGAACCATCCGGTTTCGGTACCACAAACAGTGTGGAATAGTAACCCCTTCCCTGCTGAAGGGGGGGTACCATTATTATCACTTGCTGGAGGTACAGCTTGTGAATAGCCGTCAGGACTATCTCCCTCCCCGTGGGAGAAGCTGGCAAGGTGGATTTTAGGTAACGGTGAGGGGGCGTCACTTCGAATTCCAGCTTGTATCCCTGAGATACAATTTGTATAGCCCAAGGATCCACTTGTGAGCGAACCCACTAGTTGCAGAAAATTCGGAGACGCGCCCCCACTGCTCCTGGCTCCGCCTGTGGAGCCCCAGCGTCATGCGGTGGACTTAGTGGAAGCAGGGGAGGACTTTTGTTCCTGAGAACTGGCTGCATGGTGCAGCTTCTTTCCTCTACCCCTGCCTCTGGCAAGAAAGGATGCACCTCTGACTCTCTTGCTTTTTTGAGAACGAAAGGACTGCATTTGGTAATACGGTGCTTTCTTAGGCTGTGAGGAAACCTGTGGCAAGAAAGTCGACTTTCCAGCTGTCGCTGTGGATACGAGGTCCTAGAGACCGTCCCCAAACAATTCCTCACCCTTATAAGGCAAAACCTCCATGTGTTTTTTTAGAGTCGGCATTCCCTGTCCATTGCCGAGTCCATAAGACCCTCCTGGCATAAATGGACATTGCATTTATTCGAGAGCCCAGCAGGCAAATGTCCCTCTGGGCATCCCGCATATATAAGACGACATCTTTAATATGGCTAAGTGTTAGCAATACGGTATCCCTGTCCAGGGTATCCAACCCCTCTGACAGAGTATCTGTCCATGCTGCAACAGCACTGCACATCCAAGCTGAAGCAATAGCCGGTCTCAGTAGAGTACCAGAGTGTGTATACACAGACTTCAAGATACCTTCCTGCTTCCTATCCGCAGGTTCCTTTAGGGCGGCCGTATCCTGAGACGGCAGGGCCACTCTTTTAGATAAGTGCGTCAGGGCCTTGTCAACCCTAAGGGAGGATTCCCAGCGTAACCTATCCGTTGGCGGGAAAGGGTACGCCATTAGTATTCTCTTGGGAATCACCACTTTCTTATCAGGGGAAGACCACGCTTCTTCACATAACTCATTTAATTCATGTGACGGGGGAAAAGTCACTGGCTGCTTTTTCTCCCCAAACATATTTACCCTCTTGTCAGGGACAGGGTCAGCCTCTGAAATGTGTAATACATTTTTCATTGCAATAATCATGTATCGGATGGCCTTAGTCATTTTGGGCTGTAATAGTGCCTCATCCTCGTCGACGCTGGAGTCGGACTCCGTGTCGACATCTGTGTCAACCAACTTAGATAGTGGGCGTTTTTGAGACGCTGACGGCCTCTGAGGCGCCTGGGCAGGCCCGGGTTGAGAGCCCAGCTGTCCCCCGGCAGCAACATAATCAAATATCTTATGTAATGAGTTTACATTGTCATTTAAGACCTTCCACATATCCATCCAATCAGGTGTCGGCACCGACGCGGGCGACACCACATTTATCTGCACTTGCTCCGCCTCCACGTAACCCTCCTCATCAAACATGTCGACACAGCCGTACCGACACACAGCACACACACAGGGAATGCTCTGACTGAGGACAGGACCCCACAAGGTCTATGGGGAGACAGAGAAAGAGTATGCCAGCACACACCACAGCGCTATATACACAGGGATACACACTACCAGAAGTGAATTTTTCCCAATAGCTGCTGTATCAATACACCTTTTGCCTAAATTTATGTGCCCCCCCCCTCTCTTTTTACCCTCTTAGTGCCAGGAGACTGCAGGGGAGAGCCTGGGGAGCGTCCTTCCAGCGGAGCTGTGAAGAGAAATGGCGCTGGTGTGCTGAGGAAGAAGGCCCCGCCCCCTCAGCGGCGGGCTTCTGTCCCGCTGTTTCTGACTAAAAAATGGCAGGGGTTTTACACATATACAGCCACAGACTGTATTATGTGTCTTTTTTATGCCAAAGGTATTCTTATTGCAGCCCAGGGCGGCCCCCCCCCAGCGCCCTGCACCCTACAGTGACCGGAGTGTGTGGAGTGTGTGGTGTGCAGTGGGAGCAGTGGCGCACAGCTGTGGTGCTGTGCGCTACCTTAATGAAGACAGGAGTCTTCAGCCGCCGATTTCATCACCAACTTCTGATCTTCTGGCTCTGCGAGGGGGACGGTGGCGCGGCTCCGGGAACGGACGACCGAGGACCTTTGCCTGTGTTCGAACCCTCTGGAGCTAATGGTGTCCAGTAGCCTAAGAAGCGCAACCTAGCTGTGAACAGGTACGTTTGCTTCTCTCCCCTCGGTCCCACGTAGCAGTGAGTCTGTTGCCAGCAGATCTCACTGAAAATAAAAAACCTAACATTACTTTCTTTACTAGCAGGCTCAGGAGAGCCCACTAGGTGCATCCAGCTCTGGCCGGGCACAAATTCTAACTGAGGTCTGGAGGAGGGGCATAGAGGGAGGAGCCAGTGCACACCAGATAGTACCTAATCTTTCTTTTAGAGTGCCCAGTCTCCTGCGGAGCCCGTCTATTCCCCATGGTCCTTACGGAGTCCCCAGCATCCACTAGGACGTCAGAGAAATGGCGCTGAATGCTGCTGGGTCCGCTCTGAGAAGCTCCGCCCCCTTCAATGGCGCTGTCTTGCCGCTCACAAGATGATTATACTGCCCGGAGGAATATGCTGACCTGGGTCCGCAGACACCGACACTCTGAAGAAAACCAGTGCAGGGTCCGAAGCTGGCCCAGGGTGCTCCTTCCCAAGCGCCGCACCAAGGTACAGCTGAGCCTTCCAGGAGCGCGGAAACAACCGCGCTCCTGACCCATAGCCGCCCTCTTCACACTGTCCCCCCGCTTGCAACGGGGGACAGTGACTGACTCGCCACACTTCAGCTTCTGAGGGGGTGGCAGCCTGCTGCCGGGGCGAGCATTCCCCTGCGGTGGGGCGCATTCAGACCCCTCTGGAGCCATCGTGCAGTCAACGGGAGCAGTGGCTCAAGACCCCACGGGGCAGATGCTGCTCCCCCCCCCCCCCCCGCGCAGTTCCACGCTGCAGGGAGGCTGTCGCCAACAGCCTCTCTGTAAAATTAAAAAACCTGAAAGAATAAATGTACTCTTTACCAGAAGAACTCTGTAGAGCTCCCCTAGCTGTGACCGACTCCTCCGGACACATTTTCTAAACTGAGGCTGGTAGCAGGGGCATAGAGGGAGGAGCCAGCCCACACTATTAAACTCAAAGTGCCAATGGCTCCTGGTGGACCCGTCTATACCCCATGGTACTAATATGGACCCCATCATCCTCTAGGACGTAAGAGAAAATTACTCTGTGGTCTGTGTAAGAGTTTATGTTCACTCTTAAGGGCCCCATACACTTATGCGATATGTCCGCAGACTCCCGGGCGGCAGGATCATACAAGATACATCGTATGCTGTCCTTTTGCATACAATGTATCTTGGGCAATCCTAGCCATGTCTGCAGGGTCGGACATGATCGCTTGTGCAGCACGGTTAATCTGGAGGATCCGATGCTCATGGGAACGCGCATCGGATCAGAAACCCCTCCAAAATGCCTGATTTCATCTGATATATCAGGCACAATGCCCGAAATCGGATGAAATTGGGCATTATCGTTCCAGTGTATGGGGCCCTTTAGACTAAATATACACAAAAATACGCTGTGACTGACATCTGTCAGACTTGTTGACTAATGTTGGTGTGTTTGATAGAATTAGTCCAACAATGCATTACATGTGCGCCCAAAATTGTAGTTTTTTTATGATCGAATGTTCATTGCAAGATTGTACTTTGATCATACAGAACTGGCAAAATAATTGGCTAACAATGGTTTGACACAATGTTAACCAAATCTGTTCAGTTTGTGTAGAGGTGTGAACAGCAAGCTAAATAATAAAACACAAAACTGACAAGACAGATAAAACTTTACATTTTTATGATTTGATTTTAAAACCATATTTAAATAAACTGACTACCAAGCAGCATAAACCAAACAATTTAATTTTTATATATAAAGTCCTATTTAAAGGCTCCTGGTTTCACAAAGATCAATTGTATAGATATTATGTCAGAGAGTGTGATGATTCTGGGCTTTAATCAACTCTTGAGGTTTTGCTTCTATAAAAAAAAAAATAATGCAATAGATCACAAGTTATGTGCACAACTATATGATGGCATGATGCTACAAGCATGCCACACAAATCATAAGACTTATCTGTATTCTTGAGATTTCCAGAACTCTAGGTAGATCTGCTTGTGCAGTAGGTTTCAACCCAAAACTACTTTAACAAAAAAGTTAGCACTTTTGACTATGTACAAAGAAATAATTGACGTGCAATTATTTCTTTAATTTTGCAGCACATGGGAAATTATCAGTTCACGCATTTAGTTCTTTTTGTCTATAAACCCATTGGTATGAGGTATATTTAAAAACAAAAAAACATCACATTATAAAAAAAGCATAATAAAAGCTACAAAACATAACATTTTCATTTCAAGTCCCAGGATGCCAGAGAAATTGCGTAAAATTCCAAAATATTTTATTTGGTGTAAAACTGTGAAAAAGTGGTAGATATCTTTCCATAGACCACACAAGAGTATTTTGTTGTATAGCACCATTTAAAAGGCTTGTGCAATCTTCAGCATCTGAGAATAACGATTTTATCCTTCTTTACTGTTTTTGCCTCTTTTGACTCCTTTTTTTGGTGTGGGTGGGACATTCTGGCAGCAGTCACATATCCAGCGACCTTAAAAAGAAACAGATATGTTTGGTTTTTAAAATATGCACATGCCAAGGAAAGATTTGCATTAAAAACATGGAAGGTTTTCCCTTGCATTGATATCATTTATATATTTATAAGAAGGTATTACCTTTAAATAATTTTTTCTATAAATGCTCAATAAACACTAAAGTATTAATTTGCACAGAATATTTTTATAAATCTGTATTTCACTATTAATCCTCAAAAAAAAAATAAATAGGATTTTAAATACCTACCGGTTTATCCTTTTCTCGTAGTCCTTAAGGGATATTGGGGACAGAATTAGTATGATGGGGTATGGATGGGTCCAAAGGAGCCAGTGCACTTTAAATTTCTTCAACTGGGTGTGCTGGCTCCTCCCCTCTATGCCTCCTCCTACAGGTCAGTTATAGGTAAAACAGTGCCCGAAGAAGAGTGACATACTTGAGAGAAGGAACATAACAATAATGGTAATGAGAATTATACACCAGCACACCAAAACAAAACCAAGCCAGCAACATCTGGCAACATCAACAGCTGAACAGGTAACACCGAACAGAGATACCTGCAGAAAGTAACCACACAGAGGCAGGCGCCCAATATCCCTTATGGACTATGAGAAAAGGATTTATCGGTAGGTATTTAAAATCCTATTTTCTCTAGCATCCATAAGGGATATTGGTGACCGAATTAGTACGATGGGGATGTCCCAAAGCTTCCAGAACGGGCAGGAACGTGCAGAGACTGCTGCAGCACCGCCTGCCCAAACTGGATATCCTCTCTGGCCAAAGTATCAAATTTGTAGAATTTCACAAAAGTGTTCTTCCCCGACCAGATAGCAGCTCCGCATAGTTGCAAGGCAGAGACTCCCCGTGATCTTGTAGAGTGGGCCTTCAGATACCTCGAAACAGGTAAGGCTGCCGACACATAGGCCTGTTGGATAGTAAGCCTAATCCAACGAGCAATGGACGGCTTTGAAGCAGGACAACCCTTCTTCTGCGCATCATAGACACGAACAAGGAATCAGTCTTCCTGACCCGAGCTGTGCATTTGACATAGATTTTCAAAGCGTGAACAACATCCAAAGACTCCGGAGGAGCCGAAGCGTCAGAACAAAACGGAACCACAATAGGTTCATTCAGATAGAAAGCGGAGACAACCTTCGTCAGGAACGGCTGTTTAGTCCGGAGCTCCACTCTGTCCTAGTAAAAGACCAAGTAGGGACTTTTACACGATAAGGCGCCCAAATTCTGAGAAGCGTGTAGCATAAGCCAGGGCCAACAACATCACTGTCTTCCACGTGAGGTACTTGTCTTCTACTGCCATCAGAGGCTCAAACCAGGAGGACTGTAGAAATTGCAACACTACATCCAAAGCCCAGGGTGCCGTAGGCGGCACAAAGGGAGGTTGTATGTGGAGCACTCCCTGTAAGAAGGTATGAACTTCTGGCAACACAGCCAATTTCTTCTGAAAGAAAATTTAAAGAGCTGAAATCTGGACCTTAACGGAACACAGACATAAGCCTTTATCCACACCAGCCTGCAGGAAACGTCCCAAGTGAAACTCCGCAGGCAGGTACGTGCATTCCTCGTATCAAGAGACGTATCTCCTCCAGATATGATGTTTTGACGTCACAGGTTTTCTGGCTTGCACCATAGTGGAAATGACCTTTTTGGAAAGCCCTTTGTGAGCTAGGATGTTCCGCTCATTTTCCATGCCATCAAACGAAGCCGCCGTAAGTCCAGGTAGACGAACGGTCCTTGCTGAAGAAGATCCTTTCGTAGCGGCAGAGGCCAAGGGTCTTCTATGGACAGGTCTAGAAGAGTTGCGTACCACGCCCTTCAGGGACAATCCGGCGCAATCAGTATTGCTTGGACTCCGATATCTGATCCGTTGGAGCACCCTTGGGATTAACGGGATCGGAGGAAATAGGTAGACCAGCCGGTAAAGCCAAGGTGACGTCAGTGCATCCACTGCACTCGCCTGAGGGCCCCCAGTTCACGAGCAGTAGCAGCGAAGCTTCTTATTGAGGCGAAACGCCATCATGTCGATCTGCGGGTATCCGCACCTGTGGACAAACTGTTGAAACACCTGAGAATGTAATCCCCACTCCCCCGGGCGGAGGTCGTGGCGACTCAGGATGTCCTCTTCCCAGGTGTCCACTCCCGGAATTAAAATTGTGGACAGTGCTCTTGCATTTCTTTCCGCCCAGAGAAGTATTTTTGACACTTCTCGCATGCAGGCCTTGCTTTTTGTCCCTCCTTGTCGATTGATGTACCTGGATCGCATGTTTATCGCCCGAAGTTCCAGAATGTTGATCGGGAGTAGGGCCTCTTGGGCAGACCACCTGCCCTGGAACTGCGCCCCCTGGGTGACAGCACCCCATCCTCGTAAACTCGCATCCGTCGTAAGGAGGGTCCAATCCTGAATCCCAAAACATCAACCATCCAGCATGTTTAAAGACTGCAATCACCACAGCTGAATCATTCGGTGCATCTGGAGATGTGAACCGGACCACTTGTTCAGGATGTCTAATTGGAAATATCTGGTATGGAACCTGCTGAACTGTATTGCCTCGTACGAGGCCACCATATTTCCGCAACAACTTTATGCAAAGATGAATGGAAACTCGAGCAGGACGGCGAACACTGTGAACCATCTCTTGAAGTGTTCTCACCTTGTCCTCTGGGAGAAACACTCTGAGCTACATTATCCAGTATCATACCTACAAACAGGTGCCATTGAGACGGTTCCAGTTGAGACTTCTGTAGATTGAGGATCCACCCGTGGTGAGACAGTGGATAGTGCGATTTATATGAAGCAATAGAAGCTCCCTGGAACTTGTTATCAGGAGATCGTCCAGGTAAGGGACAATGTTGACCCCCTGGACTCTGAGCTGGAACATCATTTCCGCTATCAACTTCATGAACACCCTCGGAGCTGCAGACAGGATGAAGGGCAATGCCTGAAACTGGTAGTGATTGTTCAGTAGGGCGAACCGTAGATCGGCCTGATGAGGCCAAATTGGGCTATGCAAGTAAGAGTCTTTGATATCCAGGGACACGAGGAATTCCTGCTGTTCCAGGGCTGCGATCACCGCTCTCAAAGATTCCATCTTGAATTTGAAAACCTTCAGGGAAGGATTCAAGGACTTCAGATTCAAAATGGGTCTCACATAGCCGTCTGGTTTTGGAACTGCAAACAGACTGGAATAGTAACCTTGTCTTTGTTGTAGCAGGGGTACTGGAACAATGACCTGGGACCGGACCAACTTGTTGATGGCCAGTAGTAGTGTAACACGCATATTTTCCAAAGCTGGCAAGTCTGATTTGAAAAATCGTTGGGGAGGAGCACCGTCTATCTCCAGCTTGTAACCCTGAGAGATATGTTCCCTTACCCAGGCATCTTGGCAGGAACCATCCCAGATGTGGCTGAAGTGATGCAATCGAGCTCCCACCGCAAGATCCTCTCTGGGTGGGTGGGCACCATCATACTGAAGTCTTAGCGGAAGCTGAACTGGTGCTCTGGTCCTGAGAGCCGGCAATGGCTGGTTTCTTAGGCTTACCTCTGGAGCCTCTAGCTACATTGGAGGCGCCCCGGGCCCTACATCATAATCTGGAGGACCGAAAGGACTGAGTCGACGGTCCCGGGTAGGTACGTCTAGCAGGTGGAGCCCCTGAAGGGAGAAACATGTATTTCCCAGCAGTAGCTTTGGAGATCCATGCGTCCAATTCCCCTCCAAAGAGCCATTCGCCTCTGAAGGGAAGAGATTCCACATTATGTTTGGAGTCAGCGTCTGCAATCCACTGACGCAACCATATGGCTCTGCGAGCAGACACAGCCATAGCAGTTGTTCTAGCCTGTATATTGCCAATCTCTTTAAAGGAGTCACGGAGGACTCTTGCCATGTCCTGAATGTGTTTTAGGAAAGTTACAGTAGTAACCAAGGTCATATCCCCTGAAAGGCCCACTTGAATTTGAGTAGCCCATGTATGAATGGCATGCGTCATCCAGCAACCAGCAATGACCGGTCTTTGAGCTACACCTGCAGCAGCAGGGGCGTAGCGAGGGCGGCGCAAGTGGAGCTCATGCTCCAGGTGCCTGTCTGTGGCAAGGGTGCTGCAGTCCCACCGTCAGTAGCTACACGCTGCGCCTGTCACTAAGCCACGGCGGCTGCACTGCGGGACGGGAAGGATGAGCGCTTTCCCCGGCGACCCCAGCAGTGATCCAGGAAGAGGTCAGGTAAGTCATGCGGAGATGCAAGGAGGGCCGGAGACCAGACACGGGGGGGAGCAGCCATGCGGGGACTGGCAGTCATGAGGAGACACGTGGGGAAGGGGAGCAGCCATGCGGAGACACAGGGAGGGCAGCCTTGGGGACATTAAGGGGGGGAGGCAGCCACGAGGATACACAGGGGGAAGGCAGACATGGGTATACACAGGGGGGAGGCAGCCTTGGGGTCCTTAAGGGGGGGAGGCAGCCTTGGGGACATAAAGAGGGGGAGGCAGCCATGGGGATACACAGGGGGAGTAGGCAGTCTTAGGGCGATACAGGGGGGAGGCAGTCTTGTGGCGATACAGGGGGGAGGCAGTCTTGTGGCGATACAGGGGGGAGGCAGTCTTGTGGCGATACAGGGGGGAGGCAATATTGGGGAGATACATGGGGGGCATGTACAGGAGATACAGGGGGGGGAGGGCAGCCATAGGGAGACACCCCTTTAATTTAACCCTGCATGCACACTTGGGGGGGGGGGGGGGGGGGCGCATAGCAAGCATATGCTCCGGGTGCCGTGGCTACACCTCTGTGCAGCAGTGTAGATAGATTTTAGGGTGGTCTCTATTTTTCTATCCCCTGGATCCTTTACCATAAAAGAGCCCGAAGCAGGGAGCTCCGCCTTTTTAGAAAGGCAAGAGACTGAGACGTCCACTGTTGGAGATTCTTCCCAGAATTTCCTGTCTTCAGGGGCAAAAGGGAAAGTATTTAAAAACCTCTTGGACACCTGATATTTTTTATCTGGATTATTCCAGGCTAATTTAAATAAATCATCTAAATCTTTAGAATCAGGAAATGTGACAGTCAGTTTGTCCTGTTGGAGGAAAAATGACTGCTGATGAGTAGCATCCTCCAGGGGAAGCTTTAACACATCCCTTATAGCCAATATAAGGGGTTCAATACCCTGTGTAGGGGTGGAGTCCCCGCTTATGGGGTCCACATCATCCCCATCATAATGTATTTCTCTGACGTCCTAGTGGATGCTGGGGACTCCGTAAGGACCATGGGGAATAGCGGCTCCGCAGGAGACTGGGCACAAAAGTAAAGCTTTAGAACTACCTGGTGTGCACTGGCTCCTCCCCCTATGACCCTCCTCCAAGCCTCAGTTAGATTTTTGTGCCCGAACGAGAAGGGTGCACACTAGGTGGCTCTCCTGAGCTGCTTAGTGAAAAGTTTAGTTTTAGGTTTTTTATGTTCAGTGAGACCTGCTGGCAACAGGCTCACTGCATCGAGGGACTAAGGGGAGAAGAAGCGAACTCACCTGCGTGCAGAGTGGATTGGGCTTCTTAGGCTACTGGACATTAGCTCCAGAGGGACCGATCACAGGCCCAGCCATGGATAGGTCCCAGAGCCGCGCCGCCGGCCCCCTTACAGACCCAGAAGACAGAAGAGGTCCGGAAAATCGGCGGCAGAAGACGTCCTGTCTTCAACAAGGTAGCGCACAGCACTGCAGCTGTGCGCCATTGCTCTCAGCACACTTCACACTCCGGTCACTGAGGGTGCAGGGCGCTGGGGGGGGGGCGCCCTGAGACGCAATAAAAACACCTTGGATGGCAAAAAATGCATCACATATAGCTCATGGGCTATATGGATGAATTTAACCCCTGCCAGAATACACAGAAAAACGGGAGATAAGGCCGCCGAGAAGGGGGCGGAGCCTATATCCTCAGCACACTGGCGCCATTTTCCCTCACAGCTCCGTTGGAGGGAAGCTCCCTGGCTCTCCCCTGCAGTCACTACACTACAGAAAGGGTTAAAAAAGAGAGGGGGGCACTAATTACGCGCAGTATTAAAAATACAGCAGCTATAAGGGGAAAAACACTTATATAAGGTTATCCCTGTATATATATAGCGCTCTGGTGTGTGCTGGCAAACTCTCCCTCTGTCTCCCCAAAGGGCTAGTGGGGTCCTGTCCTCTATCAGAGCATTCCCTGTGTGTGTGCTGTGTGTCGGTACGTTTGTGTCGACATGTATGAGGAGAAAAATGATGTGGAGACGGAGCAGATTGCCTGTAATAGTGATGTCACCCCCTAGGGGGTCGACACCTGAGTGGATGAACTGTTGGAAGGAATTACGTGACAGTGTCAGCTCTGTATAAAAGACAGTGGTTGACATGAGACAGCCGGCTACTCAGCTTGTGCCTGTCCAGACGTCTCATAGGCCGTCAGGGGCTCTAAAGCGCCCGTTACCTCAGATGGCAGATATAGACGCCGACACGGATACTGACTCCAGTGTCGACGGTGAAGAGACAAATGTGACTTCCAGTAGGGCCACACGTTACATGATTGAGGCAATGAAAAATGTTTTACACATTTCTGATAATACGAGTACCACCAAAAAGGGGTATTATGTTCGGTGAGGAAAAACTACCTGTAGTTTTCCTGAATCTGAGAAATTAAATGAGGTGTGTGATGATGCGTGGGTTTCCCCCGATAACAACTGATAATTTCTAAAATGTTATTGGCATTATATCCTTTCCCGCCAGAGGTTAGGGTGCGTTGGGAAACACCCCCTAGGGTGGATAAAGCGCTCACACGCTTGTAAGAACAAGGGCTCTACCCTCTCCTGAGATGGCCGCCCTTAAGGATCCTGCTGATAGAAAGCAGGAGGGTATCCTAAAATGTATTTACACACATACTGGTGTTATACTGCGACCAGCAATCGCCTCAGCCTGGATGTGCAGTGCTGGGTTGGCGTGGTCGGATTCCCTGACTGAAAATATTGATACCCTAGATAGGGACAGTATATTATTGCCTATAGAGCATTTAAAAGATGCATTTCTATATATGCGTGATGCACAGCGGAATATTTGCCGACTGGCATCAAGTCTAAGTGCGTTGTCCATTTCTGCCAGTAGAGGGTTATGGACACGACAGTGGTCAGGTGATGCGGATTCCTAACGGCATTTGGAAGTATTGCCTTATTAAGGGGAGGAGTTATTTGGGGTTGGTCTTTCAGACCTGGTGGCCACGGCAACAGCTGGGAATCCACGTTTGTACCCCAGGTCGCCTCTCAACATAAGAAGACGCCGTATTATCAGGCGCAGTCTTTTCGTGGGCAAGCGGGCAAAAGGTTCCTCATTTCTGCCCCGTGACAGAGGGAGAGGAAAAAGGCTGCAGAAATCAGCCAGTTCCCAGGAACAGAAGCCCTCTCCCGCCTCTGCCAAGCCCTCAGTATGACGCTGGGGCTTTACAAGCAGAATCAGGCACGGTGGGGGCCCGTCTCAATGAATTTCAGCGCGCAGTGGGCTCACTCGCAAGTAGACCCCTGGATCCTTCAGGTGATATCTCAGGGGTACAAATTGGAATTCGAGACGTCTCCCCCTCGCCGTTTCCTAAAGTCGGCTTTACCGATGTCTCCTTCTGACAGGGAGGCAGTTTTGGAAGCCATTCACAAGCTGTATTCCCAGCAGGTGATAATCAAGGTACCCCTCCTGCAACAGGGAACGGGGTATTATTCCACACTGTTGTGGTACCGAAGCCGGACGGCTCGGTGAGACCGATTCTAAATCTAAAATCTTGAACACTTACATACGGAGGTTCAAATTCAAGATTGAGTCACTCAGAGCAGTGATTGCGAACCTGGAAGAAGGGGACTACATGATGTCTCGGGACATCAAGGATGCTTACCTTCATGTCCCAATTTACCCTTCTCACCAAGTGTACCTCAGGTTTATGGTACAGAACTGTCACTATCAGTTTCAGACGCTGCCGTATGGATGGTCCACGGCACCCCGGGTCTTTACCAAGGTAATGGCCGAAATGATGATACTCCTTCGAAGGAAGGGAATTTTAGTTATCCCTTACTTGGACGATTCCCTGATAAGGGTAAGATCCAGGGAACAGTTGGAGGTCGGTGTAGCACTATCTCAGGTAGTGTTGCGGCAGCACGATTGGATTCTCAATATTCCAAAATCGCAGCTGATTCCGAGGACTCGTCGTCTGTTCCTAGGGATGATCCTGGACACAGTCCAGAAAAAGGTGTTTCTCCCGGAGGAGAAAGTCAGGGAGTTATCCGAGCTAGTCGGGAACCTCCTATAACCGAGCCAAGTCTCAGTACATCAATGAAAGGGTTCTGGGAAAAATGGTGGCTTCCTACGAAGCAATCCCATTCGGCAGATTCCACGCAAGAACTTTCCAGTGGGACCTGCTGGACAAATGGTCCGGGTCGCATCTTCAGATGCATCAGCGGATAACCCTGTCACCGAGCACAAGGGTGTCTCTCCTGTGGTGGTTGCAGAGTGCTCATCTTCTAGAGGGCCGCAGATTCGACATTCAGGACTGGGTCCTGGTGACCACGGATGCCAGCCTGCGAGGCTGGGGAGCAGTCACACAGGGAAGGAATTTCCAGAGCTTATGGTCAAGCCTGGAGACATCACTTCACATAAATATCCTGAAGCTAAGGGCCATTTACAATGCTCTAAGCTCAGCAAGACCTCTGCTTCAAGGTCACCCGGAGTTGATCCATTCGGACAACATCACGGCAGTCACCCACGTAAACAGACAGGGTGACACAAGAAGCAGGAGGGCAATGGCAGAAGCTGCAAGGATTCTTCGCTGGGCGGAAAATCATGTGATAGCACTGTCAGCAAGTGGGGACTTCACCCAGAAGTCTTCCACATGTTTATAAAACTCGACAAGTATTGCGCCGGGTCAAGGGACCCTCCGGCAATAGCTGTAGACGCTCTGGTAACACAGTGGGTGTACCAGTCAGTGTATGTGTTCCCTCCTCTGCCTCTCATACCCAAGGTACTGAGAATTATAAGATGGAGAGGAGTAAGCACTATATTCGGGCTCCGGATTGGCCAAGAAGGCCGGAACTTCAAGAGATGCTCACGGAAGGATCTGTGGCCTCTACCTCTAAGAAGGGACCTGCTCCAGCAAGGACCCTGTCTGTTCCAAGACTTACCGCGACTGCGTTTGACGGCATGGCGGTTGAACGCCGGATCCTGAAGGAGAAAGGCATTCCGGATGAAGTCATTCCTATCCTGATCAAAGCCAGGAAAGATATAACCGCAAAACATTATCACCGCATTTGGCGAAAATATGTTGCGTGGTGCGAGGCCAGTAAGGCCCCGACGGAGGAATTTTCAACTAGGTCGATTCCTACATTTCCTGCAAACAGGAGTGTCTATGGGCCTGAAATGGGGGTCCATTAAGGTTCAAATTTCGGCCCTGTCAATTTTCTTCCAAAAAGAACTAGCTTCAGTCCCTGAAGTTCAGACGTTTGTGAAAGGGGTACTGTATATACAGCCTCCTTTTGTGCCTCCAGTGGCACCTTGGGATCTAAATGTAGTTTTTGGGTTCCAAAAGTCACATTGGTTTGAACCACTTAAATATGTGGAGTTAAAATATCTCACATGGAAAGTGGTCATGCTGTTGGCCCTGGCCTGGGCCAGGTGCGTGTCAGAATTGGCGGCTTTATCCTGTAAAAGCCCTCATCTGATTTTCCATTCGGACAGGGCGGAATTGAGGACTTGTCCTCAGTTTTTCCCTAAGGTGGTTTTCAGCGTTTCACCTGAATCAACCTATTGTGGTGCCTGCGGCTACTAGGGACTTGGAGGACTCCAAGTTGCTAGACGTTGTCAGGGCCCTGGAAATATAGGTTTCCAGGACGGCTGGAGTCAGAAAATCTGACTCGTTGTTTATTCTGTATGCACCCAACAAGCTGGGTGCTCCTGCTTCTAAGCAGACTATTGCTCGTTGGATTTGTAGTACAATTCAGCTTGCACATTCTGTGGCAGGCCTGCCACAGACAAAATCTGTAAAAGCCCATTCCACAAGGAAGGTGGGCTCATCTTGGGCGGCTGCCCGAGGGGTCTCGGCTTTACAACTTTGCCGAGCAGCTACTTGGTCAGGAGCAAATACGTTTGTAAAATTCTACAAATTTGATACCCTGGCTGAGGAGGACCTGGAGTTCTCTCATTTGGTGCTGCAGAGTCATCCGCACTCTCCCCCGCCCGTTTGGGAGCTTTGGTATAATCCCCATGGTCCTTACGGAGTCCCCAGCATCCACTAGGACGTCAGAGAAAATAAGAATTTACTTACCGATAATTCTATTTCTCGTAGTCCGTAGTGGATGCTGGGCGCCCATCCCAAGTGCGGATTGTCTGCAATACTGGTACATAGTTATTGTTACAAAAAAAAAAAAAAAATCGGGTTATTGCTGTAGTGAGCCATCTTTTCTAGAGGCTCCTCTGTTATCATGCTGTTAACTGGGTTCAGATCACAAGTTATACGGTGTGATTGGTGTGGCTGGTATGAGTCTTACCCGGGATTAAAAATCCTTCCTTATTGTGTACGCTCGTCCGGGCACAGTATCCTAACTGAGGCTTGGAGGAGGGTCATAGGGGGAGGAGCCAGTGCACACCAGGTAGTTCTAAAGCTTTACTTTTGTGCCCAGTCTCCTGCGGAGCCGCTATTCCCCATGGTCCTTACGGAGTCCCCAGCATCCACTACGGACTACGAGAAATAGAATTATCGGTAAGTAAATTCTTATTATCGTCATCAGTATCTGATAGGAGTGAAGGTAAAGCACGTTTCTGCAGTGGACAGGGGGTGTGGGGGGGGGGGGGGGTTGATGGTTTGCAGCTAGATTTGCCACTGCTTGTTGCAGTTCGAGTTTTATTGGCATTTGCAGTGAGTTGAGATGACATATCAGATATGATAGTGTTGATAGCCCCCAGCCAGGTGGGCTCTGGATTCTCCCCCACATTGTTATCAGCTTTTGGTGATGACTGACTACACTGCTCATGATATTGAGCCATATGAGCTAGAGAAAAAATCTAACATTACACACACTGCATAACTTCTGTTTTACCATTGTGAAGAAAAACTGGTACAACACGCATACAACACAGCCTAAAATACAATACAAGCCTGCCTTATTGCATGTGAGAGGAGACACAGGAGAGAGGACATCCGCGCGTCCATCGCTGCACAGCCCCAGTGAGGCTGTTTCTAATGAAAAATCCCTCAGAGGGATGTTGTGCACAAAATAGCGGCTCTCCCCCTCTACACCCTGTACCAGTGATCCAGTACGTGAACGTTATGGAGGAGCTGTGCAAGGCTGCTGCTTATGCAGAGGAAGGTGCCAAAATGCAGCTGAGCCCGCTCTTATGTAGCTCCGCCCCCCGCTATGGTGCCGCAGCTACTGTGTAATCTTTATACTGGCCAGGTCTCCTGAGTGTTTGTAGCCTCCCATAAATGCTTGGTACAATTATATTAAGCCAGTCTCACGCAGGGGTCAAAGCGGGTCCCCTCGAGGAGGGACCTGCACGCCTCACCAGTGCTTCTGCAGCACAGTAAACCAGGGGACCCCTAGTGGGGTCCCCGGTGTGTACTCACCACTGATAATCACCTTCAGGCAGCGGTAGGGGTGTACGGCATGCTGTGGCTGCGACAGCCAAGGCGCCATGCCCCGCTGAACAAACAGCCCCTCAGGACAGTGGTCCTGCAGCGGGGAAGCGGCTCTGCACCTCAAGAGGCCAGTGACCGCCCACCCCCCACAGTGCAGGTATGCTGTTGCCCAAACAGCATAACGAAAGAAATAAAAGTTTAAAAGAAATAAAAAAAAAAAAAAAAAAAAAAAACACTCAGGAGCTTGCAGAGTGTGCTTCCTCTCCTGAGGCCACTTTTTCTAAACTGACCTGTAGGAGGAGGCATAGAGGGGAGGAGCCAGCACACCCAGTTGAAGAAATTTAAAGTGCACTGGCTCCTTTGGACCAGTCTATACCCCATCGTACTAATTCTGTCCCCAATATCCCTTATGGATGCTAGAGAAAACAACATTGCTAATGATTTCATATAACTAATCAACAATTGTTTAAAACAACGCATTTTTATAATAACCCCATATTTTATCAAACCTCTATTTTAATCAAACAGAAAAAGTTCCAAACAGAATAGAGAACAAAAATGTTAAGCTATAATGAAAATTACATTACAAAGCCATCCTTTTATTTAACTGCATGGTTTCATTAATAAGTAGGTTTATTTCATATGCATTCAAACAAAGCAAATGGAAAAGGCAAGGTTTGGTTTTTTTTAAAGTTCAAGAAAATCTCATTAATAAAAACAATATATATTTCGCAAGCGGGGTACACTGTGTTCCACAGGAAGTACATTGGGGTGTAGAGATGGATCTTGATCCAGGCACCAACAGGTTAAAGCTTTAGCTGTCCCAAGATGCATTGGGGCCTCCTCTATAACCCCACCTCCAGGCACTGTGAGCTCAGTTTTCAGTTGGTGTCTGCAGAAGCTGTCACTTAACAGGTGGGCTGCACTGGGCAGCCCTGAAAAAGCTTTTTCTGACAGAAAATGTCTTCAAAACTGGGCTGTCAGCGCTGTTTGTCAGGGTGACACTGCAGCTCCATCACCTCCCAAGCGGCGTCGCATACTCCCGCTCAGTTCCCGGGTACTTGCGGCGGAGACGCTCCGGCTTAAGCACACAGTCGCAGACTCTCTCCTGGTTCGCGTGGCTGCTACGGGGAGGAGGTAAGAGGGTGCCCCAGGCGGGACCCGCCATTAAATCTCGTTCCAATCACAGTCTAGGGAGACGGACTGCGACGCCGGCATGGACACTGTGACCGAGCAGGGATCCCACTGTATCCGCCAGGGCATAGGAGTACAGGTCGGATATACTAATGTCCACGTTTAATAAGACTCCACAGTACCAGGTGGTGAAGTCCAGCGTAGGAAAGCCGGCGCTTGACCTGTAGCCCATCCCCTGGCACCATCTACTGCTGGTGTTCCCACCCAGGAGCTGCATCACACTCTCCCTCACTCCCTGACAGACGCTGGGCGCCATTTTCTAAAATAGATGCGACTGATCTCCGGGACTGCAGGGCAAGGTCTCCATTGTAAACCCGCCTGTACATCAGCGCCATGGTTTTACAAGCACTTAAGTATTCTACATGTCGATATTAAGACAGCCTTATTTAAGAACAAGTGTACCTGTTCCAGAATATATAAGGCCTCTTGAACAGGCCTTAAAGTACAGGCCTGTTCAAGTACGGTCAGACAACGCCACCACGGTGGCATACATAAACCATCAAGGTGGCACTCAAAGCCGCATGGCAATGATGGAAGTGTCAAAAATCCTTTGTTGGGCGGAACTCCTTCTGCCGGCAATATCGGCAGTGTTCATTCCGGGAGTCCTCAACTGGGAAGCGGATTTCCTCATTCGTCAGGACATGCATGCCGGAGAGTGGAGTCTTCATCAGGAAGTCTTTCAACTCCTAGTGAAGAAGTGGGGTCTACCAGATGTAGACCTGATGGCGTCTCGACACAATCACAAAGTTCCAGTCTTTGGATCAAGAACCAGGGATCCTCAAGCAGCATTCGTGGACGCACTGGCAATTCTATGAAACTTTTGGCTGCCCTACGTGTTCCCTTCAGTGTCACTCCTGCCCAGGGTACTACGGAAGTTCAAACAAGTAGGAGGAATACTACTTCTAGTCGCTCCAGCATGGCCCAGAAGACATTGGTTCTCAGACCTGCAGGGTCTATCGATAGAGCATCCCCTTCTACTTCCTCAATGCCCAGACCTCCTCATTCAGGGTCCTTGTGTCTATCCAGACCTGGCCAGTCTAGCTTTGATGGCATGGCTCTTGAAGCATCACTCCTGAGGGCCAAATGATTATCCGAGGCGGTCATCCAAACTATGCTGAAGGCCCGCAAACCGGCATCTGCACGGATGTATTATAGGGTCTGGAATTCTTACCTCACCTGGTGTGCTGCTAAGAATTACGAGGCATATGGATTCAGTACTTCCAGACTTCTGGCTTTTCTGCAACAAGGCCTGGACTTAGGCCTTCGTTTGGCCTCCCTCAAGGTTCATATCACTGCCGTGTTGGTATGGTTTCAGAGAAAGATTGTCTATTTCTGACGTTCATACTTTCACTCAGGGTGTTTTACGGATTCAGCCTCCCTAATTCCCTCCTGTGGCTCCATGGGATCTGTCTGTCTGTTCTGAATGCCCTGCAAGAGTCTCCATTTGAACCTCTTCAGTCAGTGGACCTTAAATGGCTCATGGTCAAGGTTCTGTTCCTACTTGCTATTGCCTCTGCTAGGTCGGTGTCAGACCTAGGCGTGTTGTCCTGTCGTCCATCCTTTCTGATATTTCACTGTGACCGCGCAGTTCTTAGAACTCACCCTGGTTATTTGCCTAAGATGGTGTTATCTTTTCACCTTAACAAAGAGATTGTGGTTCCGGCCTTCATCTCTTCTGGTTTGTCCTACAAAGAGCAGTCTTTGGATGGGTACGGGCTCTCCGTATATACGTGGAGAGGACTGCCTCTATCAGGAGGTCAGATTCCCTTTTTGTACTTTGTGGTTTTTCACATACGTACCTGGCCTGCGACTAAGCAAACCTTGGCCAGATGGAATAGAATGGTGATTGCAAAAACTTAAGCACAGGCTGGTCCTCCAGCTCCTGCTGCTATTAAAATCCAGTCTACTTGGTCTGTTGGATCCTCTTGGGCGGCCCGCCGTGGCGCATCCGCAGAACATTTGTGCAAGGCGGCTACGTGGTCCTCAGTAAACACGTTCATTAGGTTCTATGCCTTTGATACTTCCGCCTCCCAGGATGCTTCCTTTGGACGCCGGGTTCTCCTACCCGCTACGGCGCGTCCCCTCACTTGAGGAACTGCTTTGGGACATACCCAATGTATTCCCTGTGGAACACAGTGTACTTCGCTGCAGAAAAGGAGATTTATGGTAGACTTACCATTGTTAAATCTCTTTCTGCGAGCTACTCTTTGCTCCACAGGGCGCCCACCCTGACGCACCTAGATTCTATGGGTTTGTATGGCATTGGTCGCTGGTCCCTTCTCCTGTCATGAGAATGTGGTTCTGTGTGACTAACATCTGCTTCTGCCTTCTCTTTTACCTGCTCCTGCATTAGACTGGTTAACAAAACTGAGCTCACAGTGCCTGGATGTGGGGTTATAGAGGAGGCCCCAATGCATCTTGGGACAGCTTAAGCTTTAACATGATGGTGCCTTGATCAAGATCCATCTCTACACCACAATATATTCCCTGTGGAACCCAGTGTACCTCGCAGAAAGAGATTTAACAATGGTAAGTCTACCATAAATCTTCTTATTAATATAGTACTGTGCAAAAGTTTTAGGCAGGTGTGGACAAATGCTGCAAAGAAAAAATGTTTTCAAAAATAGAAGTGCAAATAGTTTATTTTTATCAATTAACAAAATGCAAAGTGAATGAACAGAAATGTAAATCAATCAGCCTTTGCCTTCAAAACAGCATTAATTCTTCTAGGTACATGTGTAAGGTTTTTGAAGGAAATCTGCAGGGAGGTTGTTCCAAAGATCTTGGAAAACTAACCACAGATCTTCTGTGGATGTAGGCTTGCTCAAATTCTTCTGTCTTCATGTAATCCCAGATAGACTCTGATGTTGAGATCAGGGCTCTGTGGGGGCCATATCACTTCCAGGACTCCTTGTTCTTTACACTAAAGGTAGTCCTTAATGGCACTGGCTGTTTGTTTGGGGTCCTTGTCCTGCAGCAGAATAAATTTGGAGCCAGACACCTCCCTGATGGTATAACCTGCCTGTAACTCAGCATTGGTCAGCCAAGTAAACTCAGTGCATCAGCTGAAAGACCCATCATGCTTACTTCCTTTTGAAATTGGAAGATGTCCATCAGCTCAGAACTGGCAGAAACCAGTGGGACCCAGGTACACCCATCTACTGTTCGGAGAAGTCTGTCCAGAAGTGGCCAAAAATCTCTCTCTTCAACATGGAAAAAGGCCAAGCAAGTCAACTATGCATGAAAACATAGGAATGGAGTGCAGAAAAATGGAAGCAGCTGCTCATGACTGAGCAGTCAAAATTCAAATTATTTGGCTGTAACAGAAGGCAGTTTGTTTGCCGAAGGATTGGAGAGTGGTAGAACAATGATTGTCTGAAGGCAACAGTGAAGAACGGTGGAGGTTCCTTGCAAGTTTGGGGATGCATTTCAGCAAATGGAGTTGTGGATTTGGTCAGGATTAATGGTGCACTTAATGCTGAGAAATACAGGCAGGTACTTATCCATCATGCAGTACCATCAGGGAAGCGTCCGATTGGCTCCAAATTTATGCAGCAGGACAATGACCCCAAACATACCGCCAATGCCATCAAGAACTATCTCCAGCATATGGAGTCCTGGAAGTGATGATATGGACCCAATAGAGCCCTGATCTCAACATCTGTCTGGGATCATATGAAGCGACAAAAAGATTTGAGCAAGCCTACATCCTCAGAAGATGTGATTAGTTCTCCAAGATGTTTGGAACAACCTCCCTGCAGAGTTTCTTTTAAAAAATTGTGCAAGTGTACCTAGCAAAATTGATGCTGTTTTGAATGCAAAGGGTGGTCACACCAAATATTGATTTGATTTATATTTCTCTTCTGTTCAATCAGTTTGCATTTTCGTAATTGATCAAAATAAACTATTAATACTTCAAAATAGACCATTAACACTGCTATTTTCCCTGCCGGCGTGACCGAGCCACGGACAGCGTTCACATGTATGGTGAGGGTATAAAGGTATGTCACTGTTTTACACTTGGTGTTCTGACGAAAGTGTGTATGTATGAACTATATATACACACACACACACACACACACACACACACACACACACACACACACACACACACACACACACATATATATTTTATATAAAGCACTAGTCCACGGCACTCACCTGTTCCTAGATTTGGGGTGCAACACATTTTGTGATCACATTGTTTAAATAGAAATCACAGGGGCTCTGCACTTACTATATTAACTAGCAATAAAACCGTGGCGTTTTAGTTCATGTATTGATCAGTGCATCTAAGCCTGCAGCCCTCCATAAGGGACCCCACTATACTGCAGATCCTACTCTATTGCTCAAAATAATTACAATGTAAATAGCTGTATCCCTTTAGTGTTAAACTTAAGGTATGCTACCTTGTCTAACTGTCTCACCCATAAAAGCAAAGATGGCATACTTTAATGGGATAGCTATTTTCATTGTAACTGGAGGTGAAACTGAACTTTGTTAAATACTGTATTTTTAAGTTAGAAACAGCTGGCAATCCTGTATACACACACAGTACATTATAACAAGTACAAGCCAGGATGGTATCTAATCTACTAGGTCCCCACAGTAGTATAGGATTACAGATGCCTGTATTCTCCTGCTGTGCCAGAAGTAGTTCTGTGTCCCCTGGCCCGGGATCCCAGCTCACACAGCACTCTTCACCATGAATACTCCCTACTGACGGCATTGTAATGCATAGTCAACGTTGCAGTCCAGAAGTCCAACTACCTCTCTTTGGCCCTTTTCTGAAGATATTCGCCCACCAGTAATGCTACACGCCCCTGTCTATATTGGTGCTACTATCTAAGATAGCACCTCGATGTGCAGGGCAATGTAATAACAGTCAGCTGCACTGACCGTTCCTACACCTTCAGCTATCAATTTTGATCGCTGTAGGTCTCATTGCCCTGTCCCTGGCTGTGGCTGGCTCCGGGCTGCAGGCGAAAACTTGCGCTAGTAGCGAGAAGCTGCGTGCTCGGCGACTCCCTGTTAGTTGACATGCAGACTGTCAGGATTTTCAGGGGTCGGTATGCAGGTGGCTGTCTCGTGACCGCCGGTCACATAACTACATCCCGTTCTTTTAATACAAGGACATAGTGTGGACACTGAAACATTACAGATTTTTATCTACGTACACCCTCTGATCTGCTGAATGGTATAGTTTTACCTGCAGTAGCCCAATCCATGTGAAAAATAAAATAAAATATATATATTTATATATATATATATATATATATATATATATATATATATATATATATATATATATATAAAAACAAATCTAGAAAACCACAGCACTCGCCACCCCAGAAGCGGGGTGCAATATCTGCACTCACCACTCATAGGGTAGGGTGCATGCAGCCCATGGCCACCAACCCAAATATATACAGACAGAAAGTTCAGCACTCACCATAGCAAGCTCACTTATGAGCTTGCTATTTTTTTTTATTTTTTTTTGTTATGTACAGACGTCGTCACACAAGTTCTTCAGAAGAGATGAAAACACATAAAATGTCAATGGAAAACAAAACAAAAAGATACCTGATGGAAGAGCACCAAGACCAACACAGAAAGTATGGTAGCCACGGTCACAGTGGTCACAAAACATCATCTCTTCTTCATGATGAGGCTGCCCACATATAATACATGTTTTGCACTCCATGCATTGCCAAGGATATTTCTTTATTACTGCAACCAGCTCTGGTGACATATCCAAACACGAAGGGTGACCTAAGGAAAACAAGACCGTTTTTTTGAGAGAAAGCCATGTTGAAAATTCTACTAATAGACAAAAGAACAGAGAGACCATCTCTAGTATGCCTATAGCAACCAGACTCTAGCATTTATCACATACATTCTAATAAAATAATAGATAGAAGCAGAGTGCTGTGGGCAACTTCTCCACTCTTTAGATGGCTTTATATGTTTCCAAAGCGTTTATCTCTAAATGGGAAGAAACATAGTTCCTCACTGTTTATATTACATTTTTTACCACCTGTGTAACATGGGGTTATGGTCCCTGTCCTCTTTGTATGGACTGTATACAATTTCCATATTCTGTGAATTGATGGTTTAACCTGACTGCATTCTGTTATGCTTGCTACAGAGGTTGGACCGATTCTCTAGTACATGGTGCCCTATGTGGCTGACTAATAGCTTACACAAGTCCTGAGTGTACTTGCAAGCTTATTTTTAATACTGATTTCTCAAACGTCCTAGTGGATACTGGGGAACTGTACTTTAGTACCATGGGGTATAGATCGGGTCCACTGGAGCCTGGCACTTTAAAAACCTTTAGAGAGAGTGTGTGTGTGTGTGTGTGTGTGTGTGTGTGTGTGTGCTGGCTCCTCCCCTCTATGCCCTTCCTACCAGACTCAGTTTAGAAAAATGTGCCTAAGGAGCTGGGTGCATTCCTCTGGAGCTCCAGAGTTTCCTTTATTTTCTATTTTTCCAGGTAACACTGGTTGGCAACCAGTCTACCTGCTTCGTGGGACTTAGAGGGGGGACCAAAGCAACCTCCTGAGGATTAATTGTTTCGCAATCCCTCCTGACAGGACACTGAGCTCCTGAGGTGCTGTTTCACATGATACACTGTGTGCACACACCAGCAGCAAGCCACCACCCTCTAACAGATGCCGAAAAGACACGGGTGCGGTGAGTGTTAACACTGGGGTCCTGGTTAGCGGGTCCCCAGTGCGGTTTGGCGGCATGTCATGCAGCGGTCACGGGCCACGAGCTGCGGTGCCCGTCAGACCACACTGACTCTGTCGGTATACATTATGTTTGGTATATATCATACTTACCTACTCTCCCGGAAGCTGCGGGAGGCTCACGTTTTTTGGGGTAGCCCCCCGCACCCCCGGAAGAGTGGGCAGGTCTCCCGCATCCTGCTCACACCCTAGTGATGCGGGCAGGATGGAGAGATAACCTCCCGCATTCGCGGGTCCGTCGGGTGGAGAAGGGGTTAAAATGACGCAAATTGCGTCATTTTAGCCCCGCCCCCTTTCCGCGGACCCGCGAATCGCGGCATTTCCCGATGCGGGGGCGGGGCTTAGTGATGTCACAGTCCGGCCCCACGCCCCGAAGAAACCTGCAGCGTCTCCTCTCCGGGCTTCTCCCGGAGAGGAGAAATACAAAGTCGGTAAGTATGGTATATATACATGTTTCAGCCAGTATAATCTAAGAGGGACCGCGCGCCAACTACGGGGCTTCCCGGAAGAGTGGGACCAGAGGCGGGAAGGCGCCATTTCCTACTGCTGCGGATCACAAGGCTGCATGCACGCTGCTCCTCCACGGACCCAGGCGGTTACAGACTCTGTACTGGTACCAGCGGGTCATAATAAGGGGGGAGCGCCGCTGCACATAAAAGATAGTGTGATCCACATACTCCGCTATACACTGTGCTGCAGTGTTGGTGTACTGGTCTCCTTTTTCTCTATATCACTCCAGGGGCTCTCTGGGGTCTATGTGGAGGTGTATCAGTGGGTTTTCGCAGCATTGTCATTGTGTACATCATGTCTGCTGACAAACTGATGTGTACTGCTTGTAATTCTACTCCTTCTTATGAGGGGTCCCTCATGTGTGAACAGTGTTCATTATCCCCTAGGGGAAACAGCTCCCAAGCACCTGACTGGTTGGATACTTCTAAGAGCATGATTCAGAATGTAAATTCAGAACTGGCTGTAACTAGGAGAGAAAGACAGATGTTGAGACAGTCTGTGGTTTGTATTGCTAAAGCTGCTGATAACAGAAAGGCTTCTCGGCCTCCTCTGTTTGGCTCTCTTAAACGCTCACTTCCACAGGTGCTCCAGTCTGATTCTGATTTGCATGATTTAGATGAAACAGATGATATGGATGAGGACAGCTCTCCGTCCCCGGGGGTGGAGGCCCTTATTTATGCTGTAAGGGAAGTTCTTAACATACCAGATCAGTAGGCAGAATGTGATGAAGAATTGTACTTTAATGTAAAGCCAAAATCCCCAGCCACATTTCTGTGTCAAAGGAATTAAACTCCCTGGCCAGGGAGGCATGGGTGAACCCTGACAAGAAATTCAAAACTCCTCAGAGGTTATCGTCCTTTCCCCTCCCCGCTGAGGACAGGAAGGTATGGGAAAATCCCCTGTCGGTAGATACTTCCGTGTCCAGACTGTCACGAAAACTGGTACTGCCGGGGACAATATCCCTGAAAGACCCAGCTGACCGTAAAATTGAGACCACTTTCAAAGCAATATATAATAAGATTTTACTCACCGGTAAATCTATTTCTCGTAGTCCGTAGTGGATGCTGGGACTCCGTAAGGACCATGGGGAATAGCGGCTCCGCAGGAGACTGGGCACAACTAAGAAAGCTTTAGGACTAACTGGTGTGCACTGGCTCCTCCCACTATGACCCTCCTCCAGACTTCAGTTAGGATACTGTACCCGGAAGAGCTGACACAATAAGGAAGGATTTTGAATCCCGGGTAAGACTCATACCAGCCACACCAATCACACCGTATAACTCGTGATATTATACCCAGTTAACAGTATGAACATAACAGAGCCTCTCAACAGATGGCTCAACAATAACCCTTTAGTTAACAATAACTATATACAAGTATTGCAGACAATCCGCA
Source organism: Pseudophryne corroboree (assembly GCF_028390025.1). Classification (NCBI taxonomy): domain Eukaryota; kingdom Metazoa; phylum Chordata; class Amphibia; order Anura; family Myobatrachidae; genus Pseudophryne; species Pseudophryne corroboree. The sequence goes on along the minus strand of NC_086447.1, from coordinate 648,218,486 downwards.
CTTGGGATGGGCGCCCAGCATCCACTACGGACTAAGAGAAATAGATTTACCGGTGAGTAAAATCTTATTTTCTCGAACGTCCTAAGTGGATGCTGGGACTCCGTAAGGACCATGGGGATTATACCAAAGCTCCCAAACGGGCGGGAGAGTGCGGATGACTCTGCAGCACCGAATGAGAGAACTCAAGGTCCTCCTCAGCCAGGGTATCAAATTTGTAGAATTTTGCAAACGTGTTTGCCCCTGACCAAGTAGCTGCTCGGCAAAGTTGTAAAGCCGAGACCCCTCGGGCAGCCGCCCAAGAAGAGCCAACCTTCCTCGTGAAATGGGCTTTTACAGATTTAGGCTGCGGCAGTCCAGCCGCAGAATGCGCAAGCTGAATTGAGCTACAAATCCAGCGAGCAATAGTCTGCTTCGAAGCAGGAGCACCCAGTTTGTTGGGTGCATACAGGATAAATAGCGAGTCAGTCTTCCTGCCTCCAGCCGTCCTGGAAACATAAATTTTCAAGGCCCTGACTACATCCAGTAACTTGGAGTCCTCCAAGTTCCCTAGTAGCCGCAGGCACAACAATAGGTTGGTTCAAGTGAAAAGCTGATACCACCTTAGGGAGAAACTGGGGACGAGTCCTCAATTCTGCCCTATCCATATGGAAAATCAGATAAGGGCTTTTACATGACAAAGCCGCCAATTCTGATACACGCCTGGCCGAAGCCAAGGCCAACAACATGACCACTTTCCACGTGAGATATTTCAAATCCACGGTCTTAAGTGGCTCAAACCAATGTGACTTTAAGAAATTCAACACCACGTTGAGATCCCAAGGTGCCACTGGAGGCACAAAAGGGGGCTGGATATGCAGCACTCCCTTAACAAACGTTTGAACTTCAGGTAGGGAAGCCAGTTCTCTCTGGAAGAAAATCGATAGAGCCGAAATCTGGACCTTAATGGAACCCAATTTTAGGCCCATAGTCACCCCTGTCTGTAGAAAGTGCAGGAAACGACCCAGCTGAAATTCTTCCGTTGGGGCCTTCCTGGCCTCACACCACGCAACATATATCCGCCATATGCGGTGATAATGGTTTGCGGTTACTTCTTTCCTAGCTTTAATCAGCGTAGGAATGACTTCCTCCGGAATGCCCTTTTCCTTCAGGATCCGGTGTTCAACCGCCATGCCGTCAAACGCAGCCGCGGTAAGTCTTGGAACAGACAGGGCCCCTGCTGTAGCAGGTCCTGTCTGAGCAGCAGAGGCCATGGGTCCTCTGAGATCATTTCTTGAAGTTCCGGGTACCAAGCCCTTCTTGGCCAATCCGGAACAATGAGTATGGTTCTTACTCCTCTTCTCCTTATTATCCTCAGTACCTTTGGTATGAGAGGAAGAGGAGGGAACACAAACCGACCGGTACACCCACGGTGTCATTAGAGCGTCCACAGCTATCGCCTGCGGGTCTCTTGACCTGGCGCAATACTTTTCTAGCTTTTTGTTTAGGCGGGAAGCCATCATGTCCACCTGTGGCCTTTCCCAACGGTTTACAATCATTTGGAAGACTTCTGGATGAAGTCCCCACTCTCCCGGGTGGAGGTCGTGCCTGCTGAGGAAGTCTGCTTCCCAGTTGTCCACTCCCGGAATGAACACTGCTGACAGTGCTAACACGTGATTTTCCGCCCATCGGAGAATCCTTGTGGCTTCTGCCATCGCCGTCCTGCTTCTCGTGCCGCCCTGTCGGTTTACATGGGCGACCGCCGTGATGTTGTCTGACTGGATCAGTACCGGCTGGTTTTGAAGCAGGTGTTTTGCCTGACTTAGGGCATTGTAAATGGCCCTTAGTTGCAGAACATTTATGTGTAGGGAAGTCTCCTGACTTGACCATAGTCCTTGGAAGTTTCTTCCCTGTGTGACTGCCCCCCAGCCTCGAAGGCTGGCATCCGTGGTCACCAGGACCCAGTCCTGTATGCCGAATCTGCGGCCCTCTCTGAGATGAGCACTCTGCAGCCACCACAGCAGAGACACCCTGGTCCTTGGAGACAGGGTTATCAGCCGATGCATTTGAAGATGCGATCCGGACCATTGGTCCAACAGGTCCCACTGAAAGGTTCTGGCATGGAACCTGCCGAATGGAATTGCTTCGTAGGAAGCTACCATCTTCCCAGGACTCGCGTGCAGTGACGCACCGACACCTGTTTTGGTTTCAGGAGGCCTCTGACTAGAGATGACAGCTCCTCTGGGAGAAACACTTTTTTCTGGACTGTGTCCAGAATCATCCCCAAGAACAGTAGACATGTCGCAGGAACCAGCTGTGACTTTGGAATGTTTAGAATCCAGCCGTGCTGTTGTAGCACTTCCCGAGATAGTGCTACCCCGACCAACAACTGCTCTCTGGACCTCGCCTTTATCAGGAGATCGTCCAAGTATGGGATAATTAAAACTCCCTTTTTTCGAAGGAGTATCATCATTTCGGCCATTACCTTGGTAAATACCCTCGGTGCCGTGGACAGGCCGAACGGCAGCGTCTGGAATTGGTAATGACAATCCTGTACCACAAATCTGAGGTACTCCTGGTGAGGATGGTAAATGGGGACATGCAGGTAAGCATCCTTGATGTCCAGTGATACCATGTAATCCCCCTCTTCCAGGCTTGCAATAACCGCCCTGAGCGATTCCATCTTGAACATGAATTTTTTTATATATGTGTTCAAGGATTTCAAATTTAAAATGGGTCTCACCGAACCGTCCGGTTTCGGTACCACAAACATTGTGGAATAGTAACCCCGTCCTTGTTGAAGTAGGGGCACCTTGACTATCACCTGCTGGGAATACAGCTTGTGAATTGCCTCCATCACAGCCTCCCTGCCTGAGGGAGTTGTTGGCAAGGCAGATTTGAGGAAACGGCGGGGGGGAAATGTCTCGAATTCCAGCCTGTACCCCTGAGATACCACTTGAAGGATCCAGGGATCTACTTGTGAGCGAGCCCACTGATTGCTGAAGTTTTTGAGACGGGCCCCCACCGTACCTGGCTCCGCCTGTTGAGCCCCAGCGTCATGCGGCGGACTTAGAAGAAGAAGCGGGGGAGGACTTTTGTTCCTGGGAACTGGCTGTATGCTGCAGCTTTTTTCCCCTACCTCTGCCTCTGGGCAGAAAGGACGCGCCTCTACCCCGCCTGCTCTTTTGGGGACGAAAGGACTGTACCTGATAATACGGTACTTTCTTTGGTTGTGTGGGGACATGTGGTAAAAATGCTGACTTCCCAGCCGTTGCTGTGGACACTAGGTCTGAAAGACCATCACCGAACAACTCCTCACCCTTATAAGGCAAAACTTCCATGTGCCTTTTAGAATCTGCATCACCTGTCCACTGCCGAGTCCATAACCCTCTCCTGGCAGAAATGGACAGTGCACTTATTTTAGATGCCAGCCGGCAAATATCCCTCTGTGCATCTCTCATGTATAAGACAGCGTCTTTAATATGCTCTACGTTCAGCAATATAGTGTCCCTGTCTAGGGTGTCAATGTTTTCTGACAGGGAATCTGACCATGCAGCAGCAGCACTGCACATCCATGCTGAAGCAATAGCTGGTCTCAGTATAATACCAGTGTGTGTATATATAGCCTTCAGGAGAGCCTCCTGCTTTCTATCAGCAGGCTCCTTCAGGGCGGCCGTATCCGGAGACGGTAGTGCCACCTTTTTTGATAAGCGTGTAAGCGCTTTATCCACCTTAGGGGGTGTTTCCCAACGTGACCTATCCTCTGGCGGGAAAGGGTACGCCATTAGTAACTTTTTAGAAATTACCAATTTTTTATCTGGGCAAGCCCACGCTACTTCACACACTTCATTTAATTCTTCAGAAGGGGGAAAAACTACTGGGAGTTTTTTCTCTCCAAACATAATACCCTTTTTTGTGGTACCTGGGGTCACATCAGAAATGTGTAAAACATTTTTTATTGCCTCAATCATGTAACGAGTGGCCCTACTGGACATAACATTAGTCTCTTCGTCGTCGACACTGGTATCAGTATCCGTGTTGACATCTGTGTCTGCCATCTGAGGTAGCGGGCGTTTTAGAGCCCCTGATGGCCTTTGAGACGTCTGGGCAGGCACGAGCTGAGAAGCCGGCTGTCCCACATTTGGCATGTCATCAAATTTTTTATGTAAGGAGTCGACACTTTCACGTAATTCCTTCCACAAGTCCATCCACTCAGGTGTCTGCCCCGCAGGGGGTGACAACACATTTACAGGCATTTGCTCCGCCTCCACATAAGTCTCCTCATCAAACATGTCGACACAGCCGTACCGACACACCGCACACACACAGGGAATGCTCTGACAGGAGACAGGACCCCACAAAGCCCTTTGGGGAGACAGAGAGAGAGTATGCCAGCACACACCAGAGCGCTATATAATACAGGGATTAACTAAATTATATCCCCTTATAGCTGCTATATGTATATTGCGCCTAAATTTAGCGCCCCCCCCCTCTCTTTTTTACCCTTTCTGTAGTGTAGACTGCAGGGGAGAGCCAGGGAGCTTCCTTCCAGCGGAGCTGTGAGGGAGAAATGGCGCCAGTGTGCGGAGGGAGATAGCTCCGCCCCTTTTTCGGTGGACTTTTCTCCCGCTTTTTAATGAATTCTGGCAGGGGTGTTTATCACATATATAGCCTCTGGGATATATAGCCTCTGGGGCTATATATTGTGATATATTTGCCAGCCAAGGTGTTTTTATTGCTGCTCAGGGCGCCCCCCCCAGCGCCCTGCACCCTCAGTGACCGGAGTGTGAAGTGTGTATGAGGAGCAATGGCGCACAGCTGCAGTGCTGTGCGCTACCTTGGTGAAGACTGATGTCTTCTGCCGCCGATTTTCCGGACTCTTCTTGCTTCTGGGTCTGTAAGGGGGCCGGAGGCGCGGCTCCGGGACCGAACATCAATGGCCGGTTCCATGCGGTCGATCCCTCTGGAGCTAATGGTGTCCAGTAGCCTAAGAAGCCCAAGCTACCACCAGTTAGGTAGGTTCGCTTCTTCTCCCCTTAGTCCCTCGCTGCAGTGAGTCTGTTGCCAGCAGATCTCACTGTAAAATAAAAAACCTAAAATATACTTTCTCTCTAGGAGCTCAGGAGAGCCCCTAGTGTGCATCCAGCTCGGCCGGGCACAGAAATCTAACTGAGGTCTGGAGGAGGGTCATAGTGGGAGGAGCCAGTGCACACCAGTTAGTCCTAAAGCTTTCTTAGTTGTGCCCAGTCTCCTGCGGAGCCGCTATTCCTCATGGTCCTTACGGAGTCCCAGCATCCACTTAGGACGTTAGAGAAACGGGCAGCGGGCATGGCACAATGTCCCACGATAGTTTGTGGTTGGATTTCAAAGGCAATGGTCAAATGGTCTGATAATATTAATGGTTTTGACCCACTGCCCCAGGATATCATCATTACGCTGCTGCAACACATACAGGATGTTGCAAACTTTATGAGTGAAGCTGTTAAAGAATTGTGTCAGATACATGGCTGTACTACTGCTATGGCAGTTTCGGCCCGCAGGGCACTGTGGTTGCGTCAATGGTCAGCAGATGCTGATACCAAAAGAGGGGTGGAAAATCTTCCCTTTACAGGTGATGCTTTGTTTGGAGACGAGTTGAATTCCTATCTGCCGTCGGCTCCACCTCCTGCTAGATGCTCTTACTCTGGACCCTCCTTGAAATCCTTTCGTGTGGCAACATTAAGAGGCAGAGGAGCCTCCAATGCTCTTAGAGGATCTCGTTGTAAGCCCCGAAAACCTGCAGCTTCCTTGAACCAAACACCCGGAACCTTGACCACAAAACCTTCCGCGTGATGGTTGGCCCCAACACCAGGGCGACTTTCCGGTAGGTGCTCGCCTTCAACGCTTCACCCTCGTGTGGGAAAAGTCCTGCCGGGATCCTTGAGTGAGGAACCTCATTTCTCAAGGATACCAGCTAGAATTTCAAACACTACCTCCTCACAGATTTTTCAGCTTGCCAGCTTTACCCGCAGCAAAAGTTACCTTGCAAGAAGCCATTCGGAAACTTGTACAGAAGGGAGTCTTGGTTCCAGTACCTCCTCTGTTACACAACAGGGTGTTTTACTCCAGTCTTTTTGTCGTGCCAAAACTGGACGGTTCGGTGCGGCCCATCTTAAATCTGAAGGTTTTGAACCCTTATCTGCAGGTTTTCAAATTCAAGATGGAATCCCTGCGGGTCGTGGTGTCCGGTCTGGAGGAGGTGGAATTCTTTGTGTCCCTAGATGACAAGGATGCTTACCTACACATCCCTATGTGGCCTCCTCATCAGTCTTACCTCAAGTTCGCCATCTTGGGCAGCCACTTCCAGTTTCAGGCCTTACCCTTTGGTCTCTCCACAGCACCACAGGTCTGCACTAAGCTCATGGCGAAGATGATGCAGCAACTGCGCAAAATGGGTGTCAACATTGTCCCTTACTTGGACGATCCCCTGATAAAAGCAATGTCCAGGGACCGTCTGCTGAAAAGCATCGACCTGACAACTCGCCTGCTGACAAATCATGGATGGATTCTGAATTTTTGGAAATCTCACTTGGAACCGTCCCAACGTCTGCAGTTCCTGGGAATGATACTGAATACGGTGTCTCAGTAGGTGTTCCTTCCTTTGGACAAGGCACTAGCTCTCCAAGCTATGATGCGCTCAGTGCTCCGACCCCGCGAGGTCTCAATACATCTTTGCATACGCTTGCTGTGCAAGATGGTGACGAAGCAGTCCAATACATTAGGTTTCATGCCCGGGCCTTTTCAACTGGATTTGCTGGACAAATGGTCAGGGTCTCATCTGCATAGGCATCGGATTGTGACCTTATCTCCAAAGGCACGGATTTCGCTGTTATGATGGCTACAAGTTCCTCATGTGGTGGAAGGCCGGAGTTTCGGTACCCACTCGTGGACTCTGCTGATAACGGATGCAAGCCTCCGGGGATGGGGGGCTGTGACTCAGTGGGCCCAGTTCCAGGGGATGTGGTCAAGAATCAACACTATCGATAAACATCCTGGAACTCAGGGCGACTTACAATGCCATTCTTCAGGCCTCCTATCTCCTCTGGGAACAAGCTATCCAAGTTCAGTCTGACAACGCAACGGCAGTGGCATACATAAACCGACAAGGGGGAACAAGAAGCAAGGCAGCAATGCGAGAGGTGTCAAAAAAACTCCTCAAGGTCCATCTCAGCCATATTCATTCCAGGAGTGGACAACTGGGAGGCTGACTTCCACAGCAGGCACGACCTCCATCTGGGGGAATGGGGCCTTCATCCTCAGGTGTTTCAACAATTGATTCGCCAGTGGGGGTGTCCACAGATAGATCTAAAGGATTCTTGCCTAAATAAAAAGCTACGCCGTTACTGTTCCAGAACAAGGGATCCGCAGGTGGTAGCAGGCGGACACGCTGACGTCTCCTTGGGATTACCAGTTGGTTTACCTGTTTCTGCCAATCCCGCTCATTCCAAGGGTTCTAAAAAGACTCAAAAGGGAAAGCGTTCAGGCAATTCTAATTGCCCCGGATTGGCCTCGACGGGCCTGGTATGCAGACCTCTTGACCATGTCTCTGGAGGAACCCTGGCCTCTACCACTTTAAAAGGATCTTCTTCAGCGAGGACCGTTCGTCTATTCAGACTTACAGCGGCTACATTTGATGGCTTAGAAGTGGAGAGGGAAATTCTAGCCAGAAAGGGACTTCCCTCCAAGGTTATTTCCATTATGGTACAGGCCCGGAAGACAGTTACGTCAAAACACTACCACTGTATCTGGAAGAAATATGTTTCTTGGTGTGAGGGTAGAAAGGTTTCTCCCGTGGAATTTCGAACTGGTCATTTTCTGCTCTTCCTGCAAGCAGGTGTGGATATGGGCCTACGATTGGGCTCCATCAAAGTACGGATTTTGGCGCTCTTGATTTGCTTTCAGAAATAAATTGCGTTGTTGCCAGAGGTGCAGACTTTCCTGAAAGGGGTTCTTCATATACAACCGCCTTTCGTCCCTCCCACGGCTCCGTGGGATCTCAATGTGGTTTTGTCCTTTTTTCAATCAGATTGGTTTGAACCTTTACAAAAGGTGGAATTGAAGCTTCACACTTGGAAGACTGTCATGTTGCTGGCATTGGCATCTCTACGGCGTGTCTATGAACTGGGGGCCTTATCCTGTAAGAGCCTGTAATTGTTTTTTCATGAGGACAGGGCTGAACTCAGAACCCAACCTCAATTTTTGCCTAAGGTGGTGTCAGCTTTTCACGTGAATCAGCCTATTGTGGTTCTGGTGTTGGCTGACGATTCCGTGGGCCCAGAGTTCTTGGATGTGGTGAGGGCTCTGAGGATTTATGTCAAGACGGCTTGTCATCGGAAATCTGACTCGCTGTTTGTCCTTTATGATGCCACCAAGATTGGTCGGCCGGCTTCTAAGCTGGCTCAGGCTGACTATACACCAGGCCTATACTTTGGCTGCTCTGCCTGTGCAGACGTCTATTCAGGCCCACTGGACGAGGCTGGTGGGTTCTTCCTGGGCGGCTGCCCGGGGTGTCTCGGCCTTGCAGTTGTGCCGAGCTGCTACTTGGTCTGGTTCGAATACTTTTGTACAGTTTTATTGGTTCGACACCTTGGCCTTCAGTTTGGTCAGGCGGTTTTACAGGGGTCTCAGCACTCTCCAACCTGTTTTTGGAGCTTTGGGACTTCCCCACAGTACTAAAGTACAGTTCCCCAGTATCCACTAGGACGTTAGAGAAAATAGGAATTTAATACCTACCGGTAATTCCTTTTCTCGTAGTCCGTAGTGGATACTAGGCACCCACCTCAGTGCTTCAAATCCTGCTTACTTGCTGTAAGTGTTTTGGTTGGTTCGCCGTTGCGGTCCCTTGGTTTTGTTCGGTTAGCTTTGCTATGCTTGTTGTTATGGACGTTTCTACCCTCTGTTCCGGTTAGCGTTCCTTTGTTGCTTATGGTTGTGTGTTGGCTTGTTGCCTCACCACTGTTGTATACGTTTCTTCTCTCATGGTATGTCCGTCTCCTCGGGCACAATTTTCCTAGACTGAGTCTGGTAGGAGGGGCATAGAGGAGGAGCCAGCACACACTAAAGGTTTTTAAAGTGCCAGGCTCCAGTGGACTCAATCTATACCCCATGGTACAAAAGTACAGTTCCGACTACGGACTACGAGAATATGAATTACCGGTAGGTATTAAATTCCTATTTTATATTTTGAAATGTTTAACTTCCTGCATTTGGAATGAGGGAGATTTCCAGAAGGGTGAAAATCTGTAGTGCTGCCTGCTTGCCACCAGTCTCACATAACAATGCAATATGTTACATGCTTTCCATCAGCATCTAATTGTCCACTGACCATAAGATGATGACAACACTAAAATCATGCCACGTTAACCGAAATGATAGCACAGCTGCTCTACTGTCTGATAGGATATATGGCTGGATTTGGGAGAAAATAAAGAGGAGAAAGTCAGAACATTAGTTATTTACAGTTTCTTATATAGCCCATATTCTGTTGCGCTTTACAACATCAGAAACGGGGAAATGTACTAAAATTTGGAGAGTGATAAAATGGAGAGATAAAGTACAAGCCAATGAGCTCCTAACTGCCATGTTACAGGCTGTGTTTGAAAAATGGCAGTTAGGAGCCGATTGGTTGATAGTTTCTCTCTCTACACTTTATCACTCTCGAAGGCTTAGTACATCACCACCACAGCGAGATAATTACTAGTGGCTTAAGATTACTTCAATACATGTTAATATACACTAATACTACAGCTGACATTATTGGACACTTCTACTGGTGGCATATTTCTGGGCACTATTATGGCTGAAATATTATTGCACATTAATACTACTGGTAGAAATAAAGTAAATTTTTGCTAATGCTGGCATAATACTGTGTATTGCTAAAACGGATTTACTACTGCTGAGGTTTTAATGACGTGTATCGCGGTTACTACTAGAATGTCACTAAGCATTAATACTGCTGCTGTATAGACTGCTGGGCATCACTGGCACTGCTGTGGTGTGCTGTATGGCAGCAATTATTAACAACCTAAGAAGATTAGTGCCCACTATTGCTTATTGATTGAGGTGTTCAGCAGAATAGATCTGCTTTGTACACTGCTCAAAAAAATAAAGGGAACACTTAAACAACACAATGTAACTCCAAGTCAATCACACTTCTGTGAAATCAAACTGTCCACTTAGGAAGCAACACTGATTGACAATCAATTTCACATGCTGTTGTGCAAATGGAATAGACAACAGGTGGAAATTATAGGCAATTAGCAAGACACCCCCAATAAAGGAGTTGTTCTGCAGGTGGTGACCACAGACCACTTCTCAGCTCATATGCTTTCTGGCTGATGTTTTGGTCACTTTTGAAAGCTGGCGGTGCTTTCACACTAGTGGTAGCATGAGACAGAGACTACAACCCACACAAGTGGCTCAGGTAGTGCAGCTCATCCAGGATGGCACATCAATGCGAGCTGTGGCAAGAAGGTTTGCTGTGTCTGTCAGCGTAGTGTCCAGAGCATGGAGGCGCTACCAGGAGACAGGCCAGTACATCAGGAGATGTGGAGGAGGCCATAGGGGGGCAACAACCCAGCAGCAGGACCGCTACCTCTGCCTTTGTGCAAGGATGAACAGGAGGAGCACTGCCAGAGCCCTGCAAAATGACCTCCAGCAAGCCACAAATGTGCATGTGTCTACTCAAACGATCAGAAACAGACTCCATGAGGATGGTATGAGGGCCCGACGTCCACAGGTGGGGGTTGTGCTTACAGCCCAACACCGTGCAGGACGTTTGGAATTTGCCAGAGAACACCAAGATTGGCAAATTCGCCACTGGCGCCCTTTGCTCTTCACAGATGAAAGCAGGTTCTCACTGAGCACGTGACAGACGTGACAGAGTCTGGAGATGCCAAGGAGAACGTTCTGCTGCCTGCAACATCCTCCAGCATGACCGGTTTGGCAGTGGGTCAGTAATGGTGTGGGGTGGCATTTCTTTGGGGGGCCGCACAGCCCTCCATGTGCTCGCCAGAGGTAGCCTGACTGCCATTAGGTACCGAGATGAGATCCTCAGACCCCTTGTGAGACCATATGCTGGTGCGGTTGGCCCTGGGTTCCTCCTAATGCAAGACAATGCTAGACCTCATGTGGCTGGAGTGTATCAGCAGTTCCTGCAAAATGAAGGCATTGATGCTATGGACTGGCCCGCCTGTTCCCCAGACCTGAATCCAATTGAGCACATCTGGGACATCATGTCTCGCTCTATCCACCAACGCCACGTTGCACCACAGACTGTCCAGGAGTTGGCGGATGCTTTAGTCCAGGTCTGGGAGGAGATCCCTCAGGAGATCATCCGCCACCTCATCAGGAGCATGCCCAGGCGTTGTAGGGAGGTCATACAGGCACGTGGAGGACACACACACTACTGAGCCTCATTTTGACTTGTTTTAAGGACATTACATCAAAGTTGGATCAGCCTGTAGTGTGTTTTTCCACTTTAATTTTGAGTGTGACTCCAAATCCAGACCTCCATGGGTTAATAAATTTGATTTCCATTGATAATTTTTGTGTGATTTTGTTGTCAGCACATTCAACTATGTAAAGAACAAAGTATTTAATAAGAATATTTCATTAATTCAGATCTAGGATGTGTTATTTTAGTGTTCCCTTTATTTTTTTGAGCAGTGTATATTGAACCTATGCTACTACAACGGACAAGTTCCCCCACTGTTTCTGCAATGCAGCGCTACACTGAAACTTACTTGTACTAAGGAAAAGACAAGTGTGTAATAATTACTGCGCTTGTGGATACCCATTTCCCATAGGCTTGAATTATATTAATTTGTTTAAAATTCTATAATATAGCTAATGGTCCTCCAAATGTATGAATAATTAGGAGTAATTAAGAAGGCTCGTATTAAGTTAACACATTTATACGTACAGATCAAAATACAGTAATATACAAGCTTTCAGGAAAAGTGATAGCATAAATATTTACTTTTTCTCTCCTAGAAATACATATAGATTAAAAGGTAACTTTGTGTAATAAAAGATGTATCTTTATCACGAACTCCCAGAACATCTCTCCTCCGGAGTTAACGATTTATGTTCAGTTAATTGGTGACAATTGTAACCACACTAGTTACTTATATACAAATGTAACAGTTCGGGGTGATCACAGTTCCGAATCATAATATAAGTATTGCTGTATTGCCGGCGTCCCGGCTACAATTCACTTTAGACACAAGTGAGCGGAATATTTGCGGCCGGACACCCATTCCACAGTGGCGAGTGCATCACCATCGGGAGGATAGCCACAAGCAAAGGCGCCCGCAGCTCGACATTTATAAGACGTCTAGAGGTAAATATAATACTATACTCATTCAGAACGGTGATCATCCCGAACTGCTACATTTGAATATAAGTAACTAGTCTGGTTACAATTGTTACCAATTAACTGAACATAAATCATGTTAACTCCGGAGGAGAGATATATTTTATTACACAAAGTTACCTTTTAATCTATATGTATTTCTAGGAGAGAGAAAACGAGTTTTATGGTAAGAACTTTCCTTTGTTAAAACTCTTTCTGCGAGGTACACTGGGCTCCACAAGTCTGGACAATGGGGTGTAGAGTAGGATCTTGATACGAGGCACCAACAGACTCAAAGCTTTGACTGTTCCCAGAATGCACAGCGCCGCCTCCAATATCACCCTGCCTCCCAGCACAGGAGCTCAGTTTTAGTTAACCAGTCCAATGCAGTAGCAGGAAAAGAGACAACAACGGTTAGTAGCCACATATACCACACTCTCATGACAAGAGAAGTGTCAGCGGCTAATGCCATATCAACCCAAAGAAGCTAAGTGCGTCAGGGTGGGCGCCTTGTGGAGCCCAGTGTACCTCGCAGAAAGAGTTTTAACAAGGGTAAGTTCTTATCATAAAACTTGTTTTCTGCTGTGGGGTACACTGGGCTCCACAAGTCTGGACAATGGGGATGTCCTAAAGCAGTTCCTTATGGGAGGGGACGCAGTGTAGCGGGCACAAGAACCCGGCGTCCAAAGGAAGCATCCTGGGAAGTGGCAGTATCGAAGGCACAGAACCTTATGAACGTGTTCCCGGAGGACCACGTAGCCGCCTTGCACAACTGATCAAGAGTCGCACCACGGTGGGCCGCCCAAGAAGGTCCAACAGACCGAGTAGAATAGGCCGTAATGTGAGCAGGAGCTGACAGACCAGCCTTCACATAAGCATGTGCAATCACCATTCTAATCCATCTGGCCAGGGTCTGCTTGTGAGCAGGCCAGCTATGTTTGTGAAATCCAAACAAAATAAAGAGAATCAGATTTTCGAATAGAAGCAGTTCTCTTCACATAGATACGGAGAGTCCGTACCACATCCAAAGACCGCTCTTTGGGAGACAAATCAGGAGAGACAAAGGCTGGAACAACAATCTCCTGATTAAGGTGGAACGAAGAAACCACCTTAGGTAAATATCTGGGACGAGTCCTAAGAACCGCCCAGTCACGGTGAAAAATCAGATATGGGGAACTACAAGACAAGGCACCCAGATCCGACACTCTTCTTGCAGAGGCAATAGCCAGCAAGAACACCACCTTAAGGGAAAGCCACTTAAGGTCAGCTGAACCAAGAGGTTCAAATGGAGGCTCCTGCAACGCCTCTAAAACCACCGACAAGTCCCAAGGAGCCACAGGCGGGACATAGGAAGGTTGGATACGCAACACACCCTGAGTGAAAGTATGAACATCAGGTAAAGTCGCAATTTTTCTCTAAAACCACACTGACAAGGCAGAAATATGAACCTTGAGGGAGGCAAGACGCAGGCCTAAATCTAGGCCCTGCTGCAGAAAAGCCAAAAGTTTGGCTGTACTAAACTTGGAAGTGTCATAATTGTTCGATGCGCACCAAACAAAATATGAATGCCAGACCCTATGGTAAATCCGAGCAGAAGCCGGTTTCCGGGCCCGCAACATAGTTTTAATGACCTCTTCAGAAAAACCCTTAGTCCTCAAGACGGAAGCTTCAAGAGCCACGCCGTCAAAGATAGCCAGGCTAGGTCCTGGTAGACACAAGGGCCCTGAACGAGGAGGTCTGGGCGTTGTGGAAGTAAAAGTGGACGCTCTGACGATAGGCCTTGCAGGTCTGAGAACCAGTGCCGTCTGGGCCACGCCGGAGCTATGAGAAGCAGATTTCCTTTTTCTTGCTTGAACTTCCGAATTACCCTGGGCAGGAGTGACACCGGAGGGAACACGTACGGCAGCCGAAATCTACACGGCACCGCCAGCGCATCCACGAATACTGCTTGAGGATCCCTTGTCCTTGCTCCGAAGACCGGAACCTTGTGATTGTGTCGAGACACCATCAGATCCACATCTGGAAGACCCCACCTTTCCACGAGAAGTTGAAACACTACTGGATGGAGGCCCCACTCGCCGGCATGCACATCCTGACGACTGAGAAAGTCAGCTTCCCAATTCAGGACTCCCAGAATGAATATTGCCGATATTGCCGGTAGATGGCGTTCTGCCCACTGTAGAATCCGTGAGGCTTCCTTCATTGCCAAACGGCTTCGAGTGCCGCCTTGATGATTTATGTAAGCCACTGTGGTGGCGTTGTCAGACTGTACTTGAACAGGATGGTTCTGAATTAAATGCTGGACCAGGTTCAACGCATTGAAGACTGCCCGCAACTCCAGATTGTTGATCGAGAGGAGATTCCTCCTTGGTCCACCGACCCTGTAAGGAGTGCTGCTCCAGCACCGCGCCCCAACCTCTTAGACTGGCATCTGTCGTCAACAGGACCCAGTTGGATATCCAGAAGGGACGGCCCCTGCACAATTGTTGGTCCTGGAGCCACCAGAGCAGCGACAGACGGACCTCTGGAGTCAGTGAGATCATCTGAGACCTGATCCGGTGAGGCAGGCCGTCCCACTTGGCTAGAATCAGCTTCTGGAGGGGGCGAGAATGGAATTGAGCATACTCCACCATGTCGAATGCTGACACCATGAGGCCCAGCACCTGCATAGCCGAATGTATCGACAATTGCGGACGAGAAAGGAAGCAACGAATCCTGTCCTAAAGCTTCAGGACTTTCTCCTGAGACAAGAACAACCTCTGGTTGTGAGTGTCTAACAGCGCTCCCAGGTACACCATGCTCTGAGCAGGGACCAGGGTGGATTTCTTTCAGTTGATGAGCCACTCGTGGGCTTTTAGAAACCGGACCGTCATATCCAGATGACACAGGAGAAGATCTGGGGAATTTGCCAGGATTAACAAGTCGTCCAGATACGGCAATATCCTGACCCCTTGATGGTGGAGTACCACTGTCATCACCGCCATAACTTTGGTGAAGACTCGCGGAGCCGTTGTTAAACCAAAAAGGTAACGCCCGAAACTGGTAATGGATGTTGCCAATAGCAAACCTCAGGTATTGTTGATGTGACACTGCTATAGGAATATGCAGGTAAGCATCCTGTATGTCCAAGGAGACCATGTAGTCCCCAGGTTCCAAGGCCAGAACTATAGAGCGAAGGGTTTCCATACGGAACTTGGAAATCTTCAAAAACCTGTTCAATGCCTTGAGGTTGAGAATGGGCCGGGAGGACCCATTCGGTTTCGGGACTAGAAACAGCGGAGAATAGTACCCCCGGCCCCTCTGAGCAAGAGGCACCTGTACTACGACTCCTGTCTGTACCACAGAGTGTAGAGTTTTTGCCTTTGTCCTGTCCAAAGGGACGTATGTCTGGCAAAATCGATGAGGGGGTCGGTTTTTGAAGGCAATGGCGTAACCTCGAGTGACGACTTCCCGTACCCAGGCATCTGAAGTGGTCTTCAACCATTCCTGGGTATACCCTAGAAGCCGGCCTCCCACCCTGGGATCCCCGCCCCGTCATGCGGCAGGCTTATCTGTCTTGGCAGCTGGCTGACGGGCAGCCCAGGCTCTTTTGGGCTTCGGCTTACCAGGTTTGGAAGTGCGGGCCTGCTTATGGTACGCCTGACCTTTTGCTTTACCTGAAGGACGAAAGGGTCGAAAGGACGTACCTTTAGCCTTCGACACAGAAGGAGCGGTATTAGGAAGACAGGCAGTTTTGGCAGTAGCCAAGTCAGCCACTATCTTATTTAAGTCCTCCACAAACAAAATATCTCCCTTGAAAGGGAGTACCTCCAGGGTTTTTCTAGAGTCCAGATCCACAGACCAGGATCTCAGCCACAATATCCAGCGAGCCAGGACTGACGTAGTAGAGGCCTTGGCTGCCAGGATATCGGCATCAGAAGCCGCCTCTTTAATATATCGAGAAGCTGTGGCAATATATGACAAGCATTGTCTAGCATGGTCAGAGGAGATTTCAGCTTCTAACTCCAAGGCCCATGCTTCAATAGCCTCAGCAGCCCATGAAGCTGCAATAGTAGGCCTTTGTGCAGCACCCGTGAGGGTGTAAATCACTTTTAGACAACCCTCCACACGTTTATACCTAGGCTCTTTCAGAGATGTGACGGTAGTGACAGGTAGAGCTGAGGAAACCACCATCCTAGCCACATGCGAGTCCACTGGAGCAGGTGTTTCCCAATTCTTAGACAGCTCTGGCACGAGGGGATAGCGAGCCAGCATCCTCTTTTGAGGCACAAACTTCGTACCCGGGTTTTCCCAGGGTTCCTGATGTATATCCACTAGGTGATCAGAGTGAGGTAAAACCTGTTTAACCACCTTCTGACGCCTGAACCTATCTGGTTTCTTAGGAAGCACGGATGGCTCATCCGTAATCTGCAGAATTAATTTAATAGCCTCCAAAAGGTCAGGAACATCCACATGTAAACTACCCTCCCCATCAGCCGTATCCGAGACAGAACCTGTGGGGTCAGTGTAAGTCCCGTCCTCATCAGACGAGGTGTCAGTGACAGCAGTGGATTGTGAGGAGACTAGCGCTCGCTTAGAGGACCTCTTGGACTTAGGCGAGTGTTGGTCAGACTTTTTAGTAGTCAAGGACTGGTTCAACTTCTTTAATTGGGCAGATAAATCGTCCGCCCACGGCAGGTTAGCTGCATGGCCCACATACAGTTGTACCGGCATTGGGGGTCCCATAGGAGGTGTTAGTTTATGAACTAGCGTATGCAGAAGCGTGGAAAAAGCGGCCCACGGTGGGTCAGTATGTGCCTCCGTTGCCACAGTCCCACTGGGGGTCAAGGAGCCCCCAGAACCAGAGCCCACAGCTGCTATATTCTCCTCATATGTGCCTGTGGCTTCAGCAACACCAGCAGTGTGTTCCGCCCCAGAACCGTTACCCTCAGAAGCAGACATGATATAACTTGCAGTATGGGGTAACACAGTACAATTATCAGCAGCACAATATCCCAAACCCCTGCGCAGTGTAGTCAGCACTAGCAGAGATAAAGGAGAGATATGGTGACCAAATCACAGAGAAAAATACGTAATACAGTATATCTTTGTGAAAATCCTATATTAGATAACACCTGACGCACCAAGCCCCCTCAGGTTATAGAATATAGGGATATCAAGTTGAGTGACACACACGAGATGGACAACACTCAGCTATCAAATGCACACACAGAAGGTCACAGTTTGTACAATGCAGAGGTTATTACTAACAATAATACTGCAGTGGACTAGCTTACACAGCTATATAACAGTAGATATAACAGTACACAGTAAGAACTGGATGTATATCACAGGGTAATTGTACTATAAAACCCTGACTAAGTGCACTCTTTCTTAACTATCACTGTCTAAAAAGGCAGATAGAATACTTAAGTGTCATGTAAAGGCACAGCGCTGACAACCAGGTGGCTTTACATAGGAGGATTTGCCCAAGCAGTCCCAAGTACAGTGAGCGGAGGGATAATGGTGCCGCAGACACTGACTGGGAGTGAGGAAAAGACAGATATGCAGCTCCAGGGCGGGAACATTTGCGGGAAATGGCGCCCTGGGGCTGGGGGAGGGGCTTCAGGTCTAAGCCTTATCCTCCTTGCTGGCAAAACCACCGGGTACTATGGGCGATATAAGAAGTGGTTTAGAGAGAAAACCCGACCTGCGCCCATGCCCTGGTGATCTAGTGGGATCGCCTGTACTGCCACAGTGTCCACCGCCAGTGCGCGCGGCCCGCCTCCCACTAACCACGCCAGATTGCGATAAAGACCGGGTCCCGCGAGTGGGACCCACTTACCACCTGCCGAAGCGCGGCCACGCGATCCTGGAGAGCCCCAGCCGTGTGTGTCTAACATGAAGAAAACCGGAGCCTCCACTGTAGGTACCCGGCAACCAGGGCTTGGGAGTGTACAGCGCCGCTGGGGAGAGCTGGAGCTGCAGCAGTGAATGTCACAAGACATTTACCACCGCTGCTGCCCTTGAAGTCTTCACTTTTTACCTCATAAAAAGCTTTTCTCAGGGCTGCTTGGAGCAGCCCCTCTGTTAAGTGCCTGCTTACTGCAGCACAAACTGACAAACTGAGCTCCTTTGCTGGGAGGCGGGGTGATATAGGAGGCGGCGCTGTGCATTCTGGGAACAGTCAAAGCTTTGAGTCTGTTGGTGCCTCGTATCAAGATCCTACTCTACACCCTATTGTCCAGACTTGTAGAGCCCAGTGTACCCCGCAGCAGAAAATAAATATTTATGCTATCACTTTTCCTGAAAGCTTGTATATTACTGTATTTTGATCTGTACGTGTAAATGTGAATTTTATTAAATGTGTTAATTTAATACGGGCCATCTTAATAACTCCTAATTATTCATACATTTGGAGTACCATTATCTATATTATAGAATTTTAAACAAATTAATATAATTCAAGCCTATGGAAAATAGATATCCACAAGCGCAGTAATTACACACTTGTCTTTTTCTTTTTTGCCTAATAGGGGTTCTAACCAAACCCTTAATTACATGCAACTTAGGTGGATTATAACACTCAGAGTATCTAATTAATTGTCTTAGATATATATATATATATATATATATATATATATATATATATATATATATATATATATATATATCTCTAATACAATACTGTATAGCTGTTTTTTTAACAGCGCCAGGAGTGGTGTTTACTTGTACTAAGGACTCTCCAGAAAAGCATTAAGATGGTGTAAAACAGCCATGAGAACCAGCAACATCCGGTCCAGAGCTGCTGGACTGTTTAGATGTATTATCCATCATTTTAGTTCTTATTGGACACAAAACAATATACTGCACATAAAATCCATATTGGGGGTATTTATGCAAATTCTGGCACAAGAAAAAAGGCGCTGTAACCCACAAAGAAGCAATTCAATTGGCCGTGCTGTAAACATGTGACTAGAGATTTTCTTCTCTAACGTGCCAATAGAAATTCGACAAAACTAGTGATGCGATGCCAGCTGTGAACTCACCATGTGCGCTAACCGCATTGCGCAGAAAACTTAAATTGAAAAATGCGGCTTACAGTGACTAAACATTAAGCACAGTAAACTGCATCTCTCAATTTAAGTGCCGGGTGCGATGTGGACAACTGAATAGCTCCTGGCACACATTCCAGGCACTATTCAATATCGCAATCAACTGAATTTCCCCCAGTTATGTATGACTATTAGATGCAAAGAGTTATAGCACTTTTTTATGTATACCAGTTTACATAAATGTTGCCAGTATACAAAAATAAGAATTTACTCACCGGTAATTCTATTTCTCGTAGTCCGTAGTGGATGCTGGGAACTCCGTAAGGACCATGGGGAATAGACGGGCTCCGCAGGAGACTGGGCACTCTAAAAGAAAGATTAGGTACTATCTGGTGAGCACTGGCTCCTCCCTCTATGCCCCTCCTCCATACCTCAGTTAAGGAAACTGTGCCCGGAAGAGCTGACACAACAAGGAAAGGATTTGGAATCCAGGGTAAGACTCATACCAGCCACACCAATCACACCGTACAACTTGTGATAACCATACCCAGTTAACAGTATGAACAACAACTGAGCCTCAGTAACAGATGGCTCAGAACAATAACCCTTTAGTTAAGCAATAACTATATACATGTATTGCAGAGAGTCCGCACTTGGGACGGGCGCCCAGCATCCACTACGGACTACGAGAAATAGAATTACCGGTGAGTAAATTCTTATTTTCTCTGACGTCCTAGTGGATGCTGGGAACTCCGTAAGGACCATGGGGATTATACCAAAGCTCCCAAACGGGCGGGAGAGTGCGGATGACTCTGCAGCATCGCATGAGCAAACTCAAGGTCCTCCTCAGCCAGGGTATCAAACTTGTAGAACTTAGCAAACTTGTTTGACCCCGACCAAGTAGCAGCTCGGCAAAGCTGTAAAGCCGAGACCCCTCGGGCAGCCGCCCAAGAAGAGCCCACCTTCCTTGTGGAATGGGCTTTCACCATTTTGGATGCGGCAATCCAGCCGCAGAGTGAACCAGCTGAATCGTGCTATAGATCCAGCGAACAATAGTCTGCTTCGAAGCAGGAGCGCCAACCTTGTTGGCTGCATACAGAATAAACAGCGAGTCAGACTTTCTGACTCCCGCCTTTCTGGAAACATAAATTTTCAAAGCCCGGACTACGTCCAGCAACTTGGAATCCTCCAAGTCCCTAGTAGCCGCAGGCACCACAATAGGCCGGTTCAAATGAAACGATGATACCACCCTAGGAAGAAATTTGGGACGAGTCCTCAATTCTGCCCTGTCCATATGGAAGATCAGATAAGGGTTTTTACATGACAAAACCGCCAATACTGACACACGCCTAGCCGAAGC
Organism: Pseudophryne corroboree; assembly: GCF_028390025.1. Lineage (NCBI taxonomy): Eukaryota > Metazoa > Chordata > Amphibia > Anura > Myobatrachidae > Pseudophryne > Pseudophryne corroboree. The sequence continues at coordinate 648,197,719 of NC_086447.1, read as the reverse complement.
TAAGGCCAATAGCATGACCACTTTCCACATGAGATATTTTAGCTCCATGGTCTTAAGTGGCTCAAACCAGTGGGATTTCAGGAAATCAAACACAACGTTAATATCCCAAGGTGCCACCGGTGGCACAAAAGGAGGCTGAATATGCAGCACCCCCGGAACAACGTCTGAACTTCAGGCAGTGAAGCCAGTTCATTTTTAGAGAAAATGTATAGGGCCGAAATCTTGACCTTTATGGATCCTAATTTTAGGCCCATAGTCACTCCTGACTGTAGGAAGTGCAGGAATCGACCCCGCTGGAGTTCCTCTGTAGGGCCTTCCCGGCCTCACACCAAGCAACCTATTTTCGCCATATACAGTGAAAAAGTCTTGCTGTCACGTCTTTCCTAGCCTTTATCAGCGTAGGAATAACTGCATCCGGAATGCCCTTTTCCGCTAGGATTCGGCGTTCAACCGCCATGCCGTCAAATGCAGCCGCGGTAAATTTTGGAACAGACAGGGCCCCTGTTGCAACATGTCCTGTCTGAGAGGCAGAAGCCCTGAGTCCTCTGAGAGCATTTCCTGCAGCTCCGGGTACCGAGTCTTTCTTGGCCAATTCGGAGCAAAGAATATTGTTTTCACTCCTCCTTTTATTACAATTCTCAGCCCTTGGGTATGAGAGGAAGAGGAGGGAATACAGAGACCGACTGGAACACCCACGGTGTTACTAGTGCGACCACAGCTATCACCTGAGGGTCCCTTGACCCGGCGAAAAACCTATTTTAGTTTTTTATTGAGGTGGGACGCCATCTAGTCCACCTTAGGCAGTTCCCATCAATTTGCAAACTGCGTGAAGACTTCCTGATGAAGTCCCCACTTTCCCGGGTGGAGGTCGTGCCTGCTGAGGAAGTCTGCTTCCCAGATGGCCACTCCCGGAACGAACACTGCTGACAGTGCGCTTACTTGATTCTCTGCCCAGCGAAGAATTCTGGTGGCTTCTACCCTCGCCACCCTGCTCCTTGTGCCACCTTGGTGGTTTACATGAAACCCTGCGGTCTGACTGGATCAGAACCGGTTGGTCGCGAAGCAGGATCTCCGCTTGACTTAGGGCGTTGTATATGGCCCTTAGTTCCAGGATATTGATGTGAAGGCAAGTCAGTTGACTTGACCACAGACCTTGGAAATTTCTTCCCTGTGTAACTGCCCCCCACCCTCTGAGGCTTGCATCCGTGGTCACCAGGATCCAGTCCTGAATGCCGAATCTGCGGCCCTCGAGAAGGTGAGCACTCTGCAGCCACCACAGGAGAGACACCCTGGCCCTGGGGGATAGGGTGATTAACCGATGCCTCTGAAGAGGTGATCCGGACCACTTGTCCAGTAAGTCCCATTGGAAGGTCCTCGCATGGAACCTGCCTAAGGGGATGGCCTCGTATGATGCCACCATCCTTCCCAGGACTCGAGTGCAGTGATGCACTGACACCTGTTTTGGTTTTAATAGATTCCTGACCAGGGTCATGAGCTCCTGAGCTCTCTCTATCGGGAGATAACCCTTTTCTGGTCTGTGTCTAGGATCGTGCCTAGGAGAGGCAGATGAGCTGTAGGAAACAACTGCGACTTTGGAATATATAGAATCCAGCCGTGTTGTCGTTACACTTCCAGAGAAAGTGATACGCTGTTCAGCAACTGCTCTCTTGATCTCGCTTTTATGAGAAGATCGTCCAAGTACGTGATAATAGTGACACCTTGCTTCCGCAGGAGCACAATCATAACCGCCATTACCATGGTGAATATTCTCGGGGCCGTGGAGAGACCAAACGGCAACATCTGAAATTGGTAATGACAATCCCGTACCGCAATTCTGAGGTACGCCTAATGAGGTGGATAAATGGGGACCTGAAGGTATGCATCCCTTATGTCCCGATTCACAATAAAGTCTCCCCCTTTTTAGGCTTGCACTGACCGCTCTTAGCGATTCCATCTTGAACTTGAACCTTCTCAGGTATATGTTCGGGGATTTATAATTCAATATGGGTCTGACCGAACCGTCTGGTTTCGGGATTACAACATGGTCTAATAATAACACCCTCTTGTTGAAGGAGGGGACCCTTGACCACCACCTGTTAAAGATACAATTTGTGAATTGCAGTTAACACTGGCTCCCTCTCTTGGGGGGAAGCCCGCAGGGCAGTCGGTGAGGGGGCATCTTCTCACAGTCCAGCTTGTATCCCTGAGACACAATATCTGTTGCCCAGGGATCGAACAGGGAGTGAACCCACTTGTGGCTGAACTTACAAAGGCGTGTCCCCACCGGGCCTAGCTCCGCCTGTGGAGCCCCAGCGACATTGGTGGATTTTTGTAGGGGCCGGGGAGGACTTCTGTTCCTGGGAACTAGCTGCCCGGCTCTGACAAGAAAGGACGCCCTCAGACTTTCTTGTTTCTTTATACGAAAGGCTGCATTTAATAATGTCGTGCTTTCTTAGGCTGTGCAGGAATATAAGGCAAACTAGCAGAATTACCAGCTATAGCTGTGGAGACCAGGCCCGAGAACCCTTCTCCACACAATCCACAGCCTTCCATATGCCTCTTAAGTCGGCATCATCTGTCCAATGCATATTCTACAGGACACGTCAAGCAGAGATCGACATAGCTTTGTTTCTAGGACCCAGTATACTCATGTCTCTTTGGGCATGCTTTATAACTATATATCTATCACTTAAGACAGCATCTTTAATATATTTATATTGCATACTAGGGTCTCATCTCTGCTGATAAGGTACCTGTCCACGCTGCCACAGCGCTATAAACCCATGCCGACACAATCGCCGGTCTGGGTAGTATACTAGAATGTGCACGCTATCTGCAGGATCCCTGAGAATAGCAAGTGCTACCGTCTGTGTAAACAGGACACCCCAGGGGAAGATTCTCAACATATCCTGGCCCTAGTGGGGAAAGGATACAGCCTGAGAATTCTCTTGTGGGAAGCTGCCGTCTCTTGTCTGGAGATTCCCGCTCTTTTTCCTCATGAGAGGAGGGAAATTTACCTAAGCATTCTTCCCCTTAAACATGTGTACTCTCGTGTCAGGGACAGATGAGTCATCAGTGATATGCAAATCATCTATTATTTCAATAATCATATATTGAATACCTTATAGCCATCTTGGCTGTAACTTTGCATTATCGTAGTCGACAGTGGAGTTAAACTCCATGTCGATACCAGTGTTTGTTATTATGGATAGTGAGCATTGAGAGACTCTGAAGGTCTCTGTGACATAGGGACAGACATGGGTAGATTTCCTGTCTGTTCCCTAACTTTTTGTGCAATAAATTCACCTTAGCACTTACACATATCCAAACAGGTGTCGGCGTTGTCCACGGAGACACCCTCTCACACACATATCCACTCTATCACCTCCTTAGAGGAGCCTTTTACCTCAGACATGTCGACACACCACACACACAGGGGATGCTCTATTTGAGGACAGTTCCCCCACAAGGCCCTTTGGAGAGACAGAGAGAGAGTATGCCAGCACACACCCCAGCGCTATATAACCCAGGGATTACACTACAACTCAGTGTTTACCCAGTAGCTGCTGTATATACAAATTTTTGTGCCTAAATTTATGTGCCCCCCCCTCTCTTTTCACCCTTTGTGTACCAGGATACTGCCGGGGAGAGCCTGGAGAGCTTCCTTCCAGCGGAGCTGTGAAGAGAAAATGGCGCTGGTGTGCTGAGGAAGAAGGCCCAGCCCCCTCAGCGGCGGGCTTCTGTCCTGTTTCTGACTAAAAATGGCGGGGGTTTTACACATATACAGTTTTCCAGACTGTATTATGTGTATATATTGCCAAAAGGTATACTTATTGCTGCCCAGGGCGCCCCACCCCAGCGCCCTGCACCCTACAGTGACCGGAGTGTGTGGTGTGCAGTGGGAGCAATGGCGCACAGCTGCAGTGCTGTGCGCTACCTTAATGAAGACCGGAGTCTTCTGCCGCCGATTTTATCTCCTTCTTCTGTCTTCTGGCTCTGCAAGGGGGACTGTGGCGCGGCTCCGGGAACGGACGATCGAGGTCAGACACCGTGTTCGAACCCTCTGGAGCTAATGGTGTCCAGTAGCCTAAGAAGCACAAGCTAGCTGCACGCAGGTAGGTTTGCTTCTCTCCCCTCAGTCCCACGTAGCAGTGAGTCTGTTGCCAGCAGATCTCACTGAAAATAAAAAACCTAACAAATACTTTCTTTCTAGTAAGCTCAGGAGAGCCCACTAGGTGCATCCAGCTCTGGCCGGGCACAGATTCTAACTGAGGTCTGGAGGAGGGGCATAGAGGGAGGAGCCAGTGCACACCAGATAGTACCTAATCTTTCTTTTAGAGTGCCCAGTCTCCTGCGGAGCCCGTCAATTCCCCATGGTCCTTACGGAGTTCCCAGCATCCACTAGGACGTCAGAGAAAGTGGCAATAAGATTTAGAAATGTAATTGGGATTATTGAGTTTTATGTACGGTACATATATAGATACGTACGGCTCTAAAGGTGGGTACATATAGTGCTAATTTTCCCCCTGCTGAGCAATATAGTTTACTATAATTGCCCAGTGTGTATGCCGCGCTGCGCAATGCGTGTCCCTGCGTTCAATTTGGATTCATCGGCCAAAGCTGCATGCCCTGGCTGGCCGCGGCATGACGTCACTGTGATATTGCATAGTGTGTATGCCCTCTGTCGGCGGCCCAGGCCTGGGAGGGGAAACACTAGGCGATGTCGCTCACCGAGCACACCTTTAGTGATATAACTTTTCAGCCATTTGTTTTATTTAAATAACCAAACATTATAGACCTGGTTACTATATTGCTGACATAAAAAAACCTGACACATTATGCTGCAACTTTTTAAGCTACTTATCACTGCACCACCTTATTAATAAGCTGTTATGTCCCACATACTGTATTTATATCTCCTGTATTCAGTCCACTTCTTGGTAAGTAGCAGCAGGAGGGATCAGGGGCTTAGTCATCCTTTAATAATAGTTTTTACAACTTACTAATTTTCATCATTTAAATAAAAGTGAATACTGAATATTAAACTTGAAAACAAAAAACTTGCTAAAGCCAGTATGCTCTGTCGAAGTCGGAAAATATTACAAACCCGCACTACACATACAGACACCATTCAGAGTGGCTTCTGTGCGGTTGCGTATTAGCCGTGCGTGCGCACACCCGGACGTTGCATACATTGGCTCGTGAAGCCCTGCGTATTAGCGTGGGGTGTGGGTAAATACGGTGACATACGCAGTCGCATAGAAAGGCCCCCAAAGCCATGTTCCATATTCAATCCTTATAGTACAGAATTTGTACAGACTGTAATCTTCAAAGGCAAGTTACTGTTCACACACAAGCTAATCAAACCACACATACACATTCTTCTAAAACAATGTCTGGTTTACGCAAAGGTTTGTGATCATGAAACAAGCACCCTGATCTGTGAGGAAAGTAAATATCTCTAGTTATCCTTATTGTTTCAGAGAGTATACTGAAGACAACACAAACCGAACAAGTCATCGTTTGGTGGGAGCCAGAACAATGGGAGACAAATATCCCAATAGATACACATAAGCCTGCGTTTTCAAATTATTAACTACAGGCAGCCTGCAGTCTAGAAAACCTTTGATATAATAGCAGGGAAACACTTATGGAGATATATATATATATATATATATATTTGTGTGTATCTTGAGAATGGATGGTCATTTCATGTGTAGGATCATGTTGCTTGGAGATAGCATGACAGGGTAACATAATGAACATGGAAATACCTGTCACACATTGCATGTTTCCCAAACTTGGTGCACACATTGCACATAGTCTCCCCTTTCCCCTCATGCAACTTTTACTTATTTGCAAGGCACAACAAGGAAATTATACACCTTTACAGTATGCGTGGGGACAGTAACTGATCAGAGCATCATGCATGGTATCTACGTGTTCGGATAATTATGAGTAATAATCCGGTGTTGGTTTGGAGAAGATCGCATGTCGTTGCGAATAGTTATTCGCAAAGGCAGATTAAAGGTATATTTGTGTTTATTATGTACTTGGTATGCGGTGGGAATCCAGAGCTGACCAGCAGTACACACCCCTGGATCAAGGCATCGCCCATATCTTCAAACCGACCAATGACCTCTCCTGTACTGTAAACGACCATCCCTCCAACCAATCGGTGGAGAGCATACAACCCCATTGTATTGTATTTTGGGCAAGGGTATATAAACCTTGCACCTGGGCCGGTCGCTCTCTCTCTCTTGCTCTAAGGTCATCTTTCCAGATCGACTAGAGGACCGGATCCGGGTTGCGCAGGCAAACAAACGTACATATTGCGTGTGACTCTCTCTCTGTGATTGAATTGTATTGTGTTGTACCATATATATTTTAACTTATTGTAATCCCCTTTTACAAATATATTATTACTCGTTGCTGCTTTGGACCACAACATACAATCAAATACTGGTGTCGCATTCAGTTTCTGTTGAGCGTTTGTATAGTGTAATTGCCACACCTAGAGCTGCCTCGTGCTCTCAGCGTGTCGGTCTGTGTGTATGCACTGAGTGTAAGCTGCACGGCTATTCCAGCGTGTGTACGCAAAGTGCGTGCACAGTACGGGACTGTGTACGCTAACTGGGGACAGAGTACGTAGGTAAAAGATTTATTACAGCGGCCGCAGCGGCTTCAGTTACAGTGTGCAATAGGGGTTAGTGGCTACTTTCCAAGAAGTCTATCGAACTTCTCAGTTGAGGGCATCGTCCGGCTCGTCTCATACCCGGCTTTTGCACAACATTACAGGCGCTTGCCAGGAACAAGGGTGGATTAGCATTATTATATTGTGTTGAGCTATCTTGTGCTGCTGAACCGCGCCTGTACTGCATTGGTTAGGGATGAGGGCGTGAACCGCAAGGACAAAGGAAAAAAAAAAGCCATTTAAAAGTTTGTTGTTTTTTCTTTTGCACATGTAACCTTGCGTAAAGGCGCACACAGCGTACCCATACTTTGCATCCATCCCACATATTGTTGCCATAGGTTATAACGGTCATTTATAGGTTTGTGTGAAACCGGATACATCTGTGTTGCTATATACATTTGAAGTAACTGTGTTAATGATATAGTTGTAAGAACACAAAACGCAGCTCTGGTCTAGTCTTTTAGGTTAAACAGAGCAATTGTGGGGTGTGTTCGTGAGCGACAATAGTTTATATCGCTCACATTTATACTGTGTGATTTGTTTTAGTGCGGGCGCACTTTTGTACACGTGGCCCTGACAAAGTACGTGAGCGCGCACAAGCGTGAAAAGGCACGTGCGGTTGCGTAATTACGCAAGTTGCGTAAGATCGCTAACGCCAAGGACAAACCACACAATAGTTCAATTTAAAGCGGAGTAGTAGATGTTTATCTACAAATGGCACATAACTATCCGGTTTCAAACGCAGATTAGAATAACATTGATAAAGTGTGTTACCTCTGGGGAAAGCTATCAGTTAACAGGAAAGGATATTTTTCTGATCAGAAAACTAAAGAGTGTTAGTGTGGGCTGAAAAAGGTGTGAATGTATTGAACCCCGCTTGGTGAACTCGGTGAAACTCTGAACTTGGTGAGCACGGTCTAGGTGAACACGTGCAACGGAGTGTGATAAAGCTTTGTGAAGTTGTTGTTTTAAAGGTTTTTTTCTTGGTATTACACTCCGGCTGTTTTGGAGCACAGTGTGAAGACTCCAGTGATCCTACTGCTTATAGATAGCAAGTGTCTATAAGCGGTACGATTGGACCGCACGGTTGTGTGAGCGATACGTGGAGCAACGTGATACGAAATTTTGCATATTTGTGCGTAAATCTCGTCATCATACGCGTTGTGTAAAGCACATGCAAGCGTGATTTGTGTAAAAATTGTCTTTTAGGCAGATATTCACTGGGTACGGTAAGTTACTCCTAAAGGCCCAGGGGATATAGGCCGAAGTAGGGCCTGCACTGGCTACGCGTGTCTGCTAAATAGGGCGGATCCGTGGTACTCGGAGCAGAAGAAGTTAGTGGAAGAACTTTGAGGACTTCCACCGTTAGACTACTGTGTTTGGAGCATTTTAGGAAGTTTTCCCGTGTTAAAAGGGTCCACAATGGAACCAAGTGCACAACACAGGGACGTTCCTCAGTCAGGGTTCAGACAGCAGAATTGAGACCCAGGGGGTCAGCTCGGTTGGTAATGTGGGGGAAGTATGGTCCCCACACTGAGACCTTTTGTGATGAATGGACACGAATGACTGTGGGGGATAAAGCATCATTTCCTGGGATAGGTAGTTTTGATCCAGAGGTACTACACAATGTAAGGATTAGAATATGCCTGCTGCACGGCTATTCCGGCGTGTGTACGCAAAGTGCGTGCACAGTACGGGACTGTGTACGCTAACTGGGGACAGAGTACGTAGGTAAAGGATTTATTACAGCGGCCGCAGCGGCTTCAGTTAGTGTGCAATAGGGGTTAGTGGCTACTTTCCAAGAAGTCTATCGAACTTCTCAGCTCAAATGGCAACCAGTAAGCCACATGCACCCTTCCTTCTCACGCTCCCCCATGCAGCTCATGGCAGGAACACTGACTAACACCAGAATAAATGTAAAAAAATTAAAATAAAATGTATATATTATATTTTTTCTTTAATACTTTCATTTGTGGAATGAGACACATTTCCAGGAAAATGGAGGAGTAAAAACCATGCAGTAGCAATGTCTAATGTAATTTGAGCATCTGCTACTTGCTTATTAATTGATTGCTTGTGGTAATTACTTATGGAGTGGAGCAACTCTCACACTACATAATGCATCACAGCAAGAGTAACTGGGGTTATGCTACACATTACTGGCCACTGCTACTACATACTGGAGGCACATCACTGGCCACTGCTACTACCTACTGGAGGCACATCACTGGCCACTGCTACTACCTACTGGAGGCACATTACTGGACACTGCTACTACCTACTGGAGGCACATCACTGGCCACTGCTACTACCTACTGGAGACACATCACTGGCCACTGCTACTACATACTGGAGGCACATCACTGGCCACTGCTACTACCTACTGGAGGCACATCACTGGCCACTGCTACTACCTACTGGAGGCACATTACTGGCCACTGCTACTACCTACTGGAGGCACATTACTGGACACTGCTACTACCTACTGGAGGCACATCACTGGCCACTGCTACTACCTACTGGAGACACATCACTGGCCACTGCTACTACATACTGGAGGCACATCACTGGCCACTGCTACTACATACTGGAGGCACATCACTGGCCACTGCTACTACATACTGGAGGCACATTGTGCCTGATTCAGCTTTGCAAGCAAAGTAATAAAGCAATGCAAATGGTCAACACCATGTTGTACTGCAGTTGGGGCAGATGTAAAGTGCAGAGAGATTTAGATTTGGGTGTGGTGTGTTCAAACTGAAATCTACAGGTTTAGTCTCCCATATCTAAAATACGGAATATTCAGAAATACAGATTTTTGTAAACACAATTGAGATAGTGATAGTTTTGCTTTCTATTGGTTTATAGTACACAAACTTTGTTCCATGCACTAAATGATTACAACTATTACATAAAAGGACCTTCAGACTGTGTTTAGACTTGGGTCTCATACCCAGGATCTCTCATCAAGGTATGCAAATACTGCTAAATACAGAAAAACGAGATTTATGGTATGAACTTACCGTTGTTAAATCTTTCTGCGAGGTACACTGGGCTCCAGAAGGATTAACATCGGGGTGGAGAGTAGGATCTTGATCCGCGGCACCAACAGGCTCAAAGCTTTTGACTGTTCCCAAGATGCACAGCGCCGCCTCCTCTATAACCCCGCCTCTGTGCACAGGAGCTCAGTTTCGTTAACCAGCCCAATGCAGTATCAGGTACCAGAGACAACAATCGCTCGAAGACAATTACACCACACACTCACCACAGGAGAGGGTGTCAGCGGCTATGCCAATACCAACCCAAAGAAGCTAAGTGCGTCAGGGTGGGCACCTTGTGGAGCCCAGTGTACCTTGCAGAAAGAGATTTAACAACGGTAAGTTCTTACCATAAATCTCGTTTTCTGCTGTGGGATACACTGGGCTCCACAAGGATTAACATCGGGGATGTCCTAAAGCAGTTCCTCATGGGAGGGGATGCACTGTAGTGGGCACAAGAACCCGGCGTCCAAAGGAAGCATCCTGTGAAGCGGCGGTGTCAAAGGCATAGAACCTTATAAACGTGTTCCCGGAAGACCATGTTGCCACCTTGCACAATTGTTCAAGGGTCGCACCACGGTGGGCCGCCCAAGAAGGTCCAACCAACCGAGTAGAATGGGCTTTAATGGTAGTAGGAACCGGACGACCAGCCTGCACATAAGCATGTGCAACCACCATTCTAATCCATTAGGCCAAAGTCTGCTTAGAAGAAGATCAGCCACGTTTGTGAAAACCAAACAATACAAAAAGAGAATCAGATTTCCTAATGGAGGAAGTTCTCTTCACATAGATACGGAGAGCCCGCACCACATCCAAAGACCTCTCTTTGGAAGACAACTCAGGAGAATTAAAGGCCGGAACCACAATCTCCTGGTTAAGGTAGAAGGAAGACACCACCTTAGGTAAATAACCTGGCCGCGTTCTAAGAACCGCCCGGCCACTGTGAAAATAAGAATTTACTTACCGATAATTCTATTTCTCATAGTCCGTAGTGGATGCTGGGGACTCCGAAAGGACCATGGGGAATAGCGGCTCCGCAGGAGACTGGGCACAAAGTAAAAGCTTTAGGACTAGCTGGTGTGCACTGGCTCCTCCCCCTATGACCCTCCTCCAAGCCTCAGTTAGGATACTGTGCCCGGACGAGCGTACACAATAAGGAAGGATTTTGAATCCCGGGTAAGACTCATACCAGCCACACCAATCACACCGTACAACTTGTGATTTGAACCCAGTTAACAGCATGATAACAGAGGAGCCTCTGAAAAGATGGCTCACAACAATAATAACCCGATTTTTGTAACAATAACTATGTACAAGTATTGCAGACAATCCGCACTTGGGATGGGCGCCCAGCATCCACTACGGACTATGAGAAATAGAATTATCGGTAAGTAAATTCTTATTTTCTCTAACGTCCTAGTGGATGCTGGGGACTCCGAAAGGACCATGGGGATTATACCAAAGCTCCCAAACGGGCGGGAGAGTGCGGATGACTCTGCAGCACCGAATGAGAGAACTCCAGGTCCTCCTCAGCCAGGGTATCAAATTTGTAGAATTTAGCAAACGTGTTTGCCCCTGACCAAGTAGCTGCTCGGCAAAGTTGTAAAGCCGAGACCCCTCGGGCAGCCGCCCAAGATGAGCCCACTTTCCGTGTGGAATGGGCTTTTACAGATTTTGGCTGTGGCAGGCCTGCCACAGAATGTGCAAGCTGAATTGTACTACAAATCCAACGAGCAATCGTCTGCTTAGAAGCAGGAGCACCCAGCTTGTTGGGTGCATACAGGATAAACAGCGAGTCAGATTTTCTGACTCCAGCCGTCCTGGAAACATATATTTTCAGGGCCCTGACTACGTCCAGCAACTTGGAATCCTCCAAGTCCCTAGTAGCCGCAGGCACCACAATAGGTTGGTTTAAGTGAAATGCTGAAACCACCTTAGGGATAAATTGAGGACGAGTCCTCAATTCCGCCCTGTCTGAATGGAAAATCAGATAAGGGCTTTTACAGGATAAAGCCGCCAATTCTGACACACGCCTGGCCCAGGCCAGGGCCAACAGCATGACCACTTTCCATGTGAGATATTTTAACTCCACAGATTTAAGTGGTTCAAACCAATGTGACTTTTGGAACCCAAAAAACTACATTGAGATCCCAAAGTGCCACTGGAGGCACAAAAGGAGGCTGTATATGCAGTACCCCTTTTACAAACGTCTGAACTTCAGGGACTGAAGCTAGTTCCTTTTGGAAGAAAATTGACAGGGCCGAAATTTGAACCTTAATGGACCCCAATTTCAGGCCCATAGACACTCCTGTTTGCAGGAATGTAGGAATCGACCCAGTTGAATTTCCTCAGTCGGGCCTTACTGGCCTCGCACCACGCAACATATTTTCGCCAAATGCGGCGACAATGTTTTGCGGTTACATCCTTCCTGGCTTTGATCAGGATAGGGATGACTTCATCCGGAATGCCTTTTTTTTTTCTTCTTCAGGATCCGGCGTTCAACCGCCATGCCGTCAAACGCAGCCGCGGTAAGTCTTGGAACAGACAGGGTCCTTGTTGGAGCAGGTCCCTTCTTAGAGGTAGAGGCCACGGATCCTCCGTGAGCATCTCTTGAAGTTCCGGTTACCAAGTCCTTCTTGGCCAATCCGGAGCCACGAATATAGTGCTTACTCCTCTCCATCTTATCAATCTCAGTACCTTGGGTATGAGAGGCAGAGGAGGGAACACATACACTGACTGGTACACCCACAGTGTTACCAGAGCGTCTACAGCTATTGCCTGAGGGTCCCTTGACCTGGCGCAATACCTGTCGAGTTTTTTCCCAACGGTTTATAATCATGTGGAAGACTTCTGGGTGAAGTCCCCACTCTCCCGGGTGGAGGAGGTCGTGCTGAGGAAGTCTGCTTCCCAGTTGTCCACTCCCGGAATGAATACTGCTGACAGTGCTATCCCATGATTTTCCGCCCAGCGAAGAATCCTTGCAGCTTCTGTCATTGCCCTTCTGCTTCTTGTGCCACCCTGTCTGTTTACGTGGGTGACTGCCGTGATGTTGTCCGACTGGATCAACACCGGCTGTCCTTGAAGCAGAGGTCTTGCTAAGCTTAGAGCATTGTAAATGTCCCTTAGCTTCAGGATATTTATGTGAAGTGATGTCTCCAGGCTTGACCATAAGTCCTGGATATTCCTTCCCTGTGTGACTGCTCCCCAGCCTCGCAGGCTGGCATCCGTGGTTACCAGGACCCAGTCCTGAATGCCGAATCTGCGGCCCTCTAGAAGATGAGCACTCTGCAACCACCACAGGAGGGACACCCTTGTCCTTGGTGACAGGGTTATCCGCTGATGCATCTGAAGATGCGACCCGGACCATTTGTCCAGCAGGTCCCACTGGAAAGTTCTTGCGTGGAATCTGCCGAATGGGATTGCTTCGTAGGAAGCCACCATTTTACCCAGAACCCTTGTGCATTGATGCACTAAGACTTGGCTCGGTTTGAGGAGGTTCCTGACTAGCTCGGATAACTCCCTGGCTTTCTCCTCCGGGAGAAACACCTTTTTCTGGACTGTGTCCAGGATCATCCCTAGGAACAGAAGACACGTCGTCGGAACCAGCTGCGATTTTGGAATATTGAGAATCCAATCGTGCTGCCGCAACACTACCTGAGATAGTGCTACACCGACCTCCAACTGTTCCCTGGATCTTACCCTTATCAGGGAATCGTCCAAGTAAGGGATAACTAAAATTCCCTTCCTTCGAAGGAATATCATCATTTCGGCCATTACCTTGGTAAAGAACCGGGGTGCCGTGGACCATCCCTACGGCAGCGTCTGAACTGATAGTGACAGTTCTGTACCATAAACCTGAGGTACCCTTGGTGAGAAGGGTAAATTTTGACATGAAGGTAAGCATCCTTGATGTCCCGAGACATCATGTAGTACCCTTCTTCCAGGTTCGCAATCACTGCTCTGAGTGACTCAATCTTGAATTTGAACCTCTGTATGGAAGTGTTCAAAGATTTTAGATTTTAGAATCGGTCTCACCGAGCCGTCTGGCTTCGGTACCACAATAGTGTGGAATAATACCCCGTTCCCTGTTGCAGGAGGGGTACCTTGATTATCACCTGCTGGGAATACAGCTTGTGAATGGCTTCCAAAACTGCCTCCCTGTCAGAGGGAGACGTCGGTAAAGTCGACTTTTGGAAACGGCGAGGGGGAGACGTCTCGAATTCCAATATGTACCCCTGAGATATTACCTGAAGGATCCAGGGGTCTACTTGCGAGTGAGCCCACTGCGCACTGAAATTCATTGAGAACGGGCCCCCACCGTGCCTGAGCTTGTAAAGCCCTAGCGTCATACTGAGGGCTTGGCAGAGGCGGGAAAGGGTTTCTGTTCCTGGGAACTGGCTGATCTCTGCAGCCTTTTTCCTCTCCCTCTGTCACGAGCAGAAAAGAGGAACCTTTTGTCCGCTTGCCAACAAAGGACTGCGCCTGATAGTACGGCGTCTTATTTTGAGAGGTGACCTGGGGTACAAACGTGGATTTCCCAGCTGTTGCCGTGGCCACCAGGTCTAAAAGACCGACCCCAAATGTCCCCTTTCAAAGGCAATACTTCCAAATGCCGTTTGGAATCCGCATCACCTGACCATTTTACTGGTAGAATTGGACAACGCACTTATACTTGATGCCAGTCGGCAATTATTCCGCTGTGCATCATGCATATATAGAAATGCATCTTTTAAATGCTCTATAGGCAATAATATACTATCCTTATCTAGGATATCAATATTTCCAATCAGGGAATCCGACCATGCCAACCCAGCACTGCACCTCCAGGCTGAGGCGATAGCTGGTCGCAGTATAACACCAGTATGTGTGTAAATACCTTTTTTGGATACCCTCCTGCTTTCTATCAGCAGGATCCTTAAGGGCGGCCATCTCATGAGAGGGTAGAGCCCTTGTTCTTACAAGCGTGTGAGCGCCTTATCCCCCCTAGGGGGTGTTTCCCAATGCATCCTAACCTCTGGCGGGAAAGGGTATGCAGCCAATACTTTTTAAGAAATTATTAATTGTTATCGGGGGGAAACCCACGCATCATCACACACCTCATTTTATTTCTCAGATTCAGGAAAACTACAGGTAGTTTTTCCCTCACCGAACATAATACCCCTTTTTTTGGTGGTACTCGTATTATCAGAAATGTATAAAACATTTTCCATTGTCTCAATCATGTAACGTGTGGCCCTACTGGAAATCACGGTTGTCTCTTCACCGTCGACACAGGAGTCAGTATCCGTGTCGGCGTCTGTATCTGCCATCTGCCTGACGGCCTATGAGACGTCTGGACAGGCACAAGCTGAGTAGCCGGCTGTCTCATGTCAACCACTGTTTTTTTATATAGAGCTGACACTGTCACGTAATTTTCAACAGTACATCCACTCAGGTGTCAACCCCCTAGGGGGTGACATCACTGTTACAGACACTCTGCTCCGTCTCCACATCATTTTTCTCCTCATACATGTCGACACAAACGTACCGACACACAGCACACACACACAGGGAATGCTCTGATAGAGGACAGGACCCACTTAGCCCCTTGGGGAGACAGAGGGAGAGTTTGCCAGCACACACCAGAGCGCTATATATGTATAGGGACAACCTTACAATAAGTGTCTATCCCTTATAGCTGCTTATATCTGTTATTTTGCCAAATAAGTGCCCCCCTCTCTTTTTTACCCTGTTTCTGTAGTTGCAGGATGCAGGGGAGATTCTGGGAGCCTTCCTACCAGCGGAGCTGTGTGGGAAAAATGGCGCTGTGTGCTGAGGAGATAGGCCCCGCCCCCTTCACGGCGGGCTCTTCTCCCGCTTTTCTCTGGAAAACTGGCAGGGGTTAAATACATCCATATAGCCCAGGAGCTATATGTGATGTATTTTTTGCCAAATAAGGTAAATTCATTGCTTCCCAGGGCGCCCCCCCCAGCGTCCTGCACCCTCAGTGACCGAAGTGTGAAGTGTGCTGAGAGCAATGGCGCACAGCTGCAGTGCTGTGCGCTACCTTATGAAGACAGGAAAGTCTTCTGCCGCCGATTTATGGACCTCTTCTTGCTTCAGCATCTGTAAGGGGGCCGGCGGCGCGGCTCCGGGACCCATCCATGGCTGGGCCTGTGATCGTCCCTCTGGAGCTAATGTCCAGTAGCCTAAGAAGCCCAATCCATTCTGCACGCAGGTGAGTTCGCTTCTTCTCCCCTTAGTCCCTCGATGCAGTGAGCCTGTTGCCAGCAGGTCTCACTGAAAATAAAAAACCTATTTAAACTGTTACTCTAAGCAGCTCAGGAGAGCCACCTAGATTGCACCCTTCTCGTTCGGGCACAAAATCTTAACTGAGGCTTGGAGGAGGGTCATAGGGGGAGGAGCCAGTGCACACCAGCTAGTCCTAAAGCTTTTACTTTGTGCCCAGTCTCCTGCGGAGCCGCTATTCCCCATGGTCCTTTCGGAGTCCCCAGCATCCACTAGGATGTTAGAGAAAAATCAAATAGGGAGACTTACAGGATAAGAAACCCAAGTCCGAGACCCTTCTAGCTGAAGCAAATCGCCAGCAAGAATAGGACCTTAAGGGAAAGCCACTTAAGGACAGCAGACGCTAGAGGTACAAACGGAGACTCTTGTAAGGCCTCCAAAACCACCGACAAGTCCCAAGGGGCCACAGGTGGCACATAGGGAGGCTGAATCCGCAACACACCCTGAGTGAATGTATGTACATCAGGTAGGGTAGCAATTTTTCTCTGAAACCAAACCGACAAAGCAGAGATGGGAACCTTGAGGGAGGCCAGACGCAGGCCTAAGTCCAGGCCCTGTTGTAGAAAGGCCAATAGTTTGGCTGTACTAAACTTGAAAACGTCATGATTGTGAGACGCACACCAAATAAAGTAAGCATTCCAGACCCTATGGTAGATCAGAGCAGAAGCCGGCTTACGGGCCTTCAATATGGTTTGAACGACCGCCTCAGAAAAACCCTTGGCCCTCAGGACAGAAGCTTCAAGAGCCATACCGTCAAAGCCAGACAGGCCAAGTTCTGGTAAACACAAGGGCCCTGAACGAGGAGGTCTGGTCGTTGTGGAAGTAGAAGGGGACGATGTCACGAGAGACCCAGTAGATCGGAGAACCAGGGCCGTCTGGGCCACGCTGGAGCGACCAGAAGCAGGTTTCCTCCTTCTTGCTTGAACTTCCGTATTACTCTGGGCAGGAGTGACACCGGAGGGAACACATACGGCACCTGAAAGTTCCATGGAATTGCCAGAGCGTCCACGAACGCAGCTTGAGGATCCCTTGTCCTTGCTCCGAAGACCGGAACCTTGTGATTGTGTCGAGACGCCATCAGATCCACATCTGGAAGACCCCACGTGTCCACGAGAAGTTGAAACACCTCCACTCTCCGGCGTGTACGTCCGGACGACCGAGATAGTCCGCTTCCCAGTTCAGGATGCCTGGAATGAACACTGCGAATATGGCCAGCAGATGGCGCTCCGTCCACTGCAGAATCCGTGATACTTCCCTCTTTGTCATGCTGCTTCGAGTGCCGCCTTGATGATTTATGTACGCCACCGTGGTGGCGTTGTCCGACTGTACTTGAACAGGTCTGTTCTGTATTAGATGCCGGGCCATTGTCAACGCATTGAACACTGCTAAGTGCCTGCTTACTGCATGGCACCAATTTACAAACTGAGCTCCTGTGCACGGAGGCGGGGTTATAGAGGAGGCGGCGCTGTGCATCTTGGGAATAGTCAAAAGCTTTGAGCCTGTTGATGCCTTGGATCAAGATCCTACTCTACACCCCGATTTAATCCTTGTGGAGCCCAGTGTACCCTGCAGCAGAAAATCCGATATCCAAAATACCCAGTACAACTATACAGTACTGTTCATAGATTAAGATTTGATTATATTCTAGAAGGTGCCACTGTTTTACTCTCAAATCCAGAGACATATTGACATCCTGCTGCACAATAGGCTATTGTGCCTGAATTATATCATAATAGTATTTCATCTGTCCTCCTTCTCTCTTCTGAATGTTTGCTTATGCATACTACTGTGACTTAAGTAAGTAACTGGCATAGTATAGTGGACAAGAGGGAGTACATTTTAAAAACTTTGGGAAATCATTTTTTTATAAATACGGTTCTAATTAAAAGTTAAGTTTTCAATTTTACAATTTTTCTCGGTCTTAAATGAGTGAGCCAGCAAAGGGTTCTTTTTTGGTTCTAGCCTATCAATGTATAAAACAGGCTGAATTTTCACAGACCATTTGTGCTGATACAACCAAGTGTTTTATATTAGCGCTTCATAGATTGGGCATATATACATACTGTACAGATATGGAGAGAAATTACAACATGTACAGCACAGCATAAAGTACACGTAGAACCTTTAATATGACCAATAAGGGGAGCGTAAACAATGCTAGACATGAAATCAAGCACAATTGGGTTGGCAATTTATGAAGGAAATGAAATCACTTTTGCAAGGAGGTAAAATCAGACTAAACTTTTCTGACCGATGCGTACACATCTTTCTTAAAGTCTAAGGGGTTTATTCACGAAGCAGTGAAGTGGAGAAGTGAGCCTGTGGAGAAGTTGCCCATGGCAACCAATCAGCTGCTCCGTACAATTGTATAGTAAGCAAATTATAACTGTAACTTCAATGCTGATTGGTTGCCATGGGCAACTTCTCCACTGGCTCACTTCTCCACCCTTTTCACAGCTTCATGAATAGACCCCTAAATAACAGTTTCAGTTAGTAAAGGGTACAGTTGCACCAGTGGATTTAAGGCATTACAAATAGACATACAATTAAAACATTTGTCATTTATCATCTGTTTAATAAGGAAAACAAGCACAATAACTGTGAAATATTATTACAGATTAAGGGGTGTATTCAATTAGCAACGAAAACGCGGTAATTGTTGCATTTGCATCTTTTTTGCCATGAAAATACCGCATGCACACTACCACGATTTGCGTATTCAGTTACAAAATTGCGAAAAGTGGTGCCAAAAGTTTGATTTTTTATTGGTAAATTTGCCTGTCCTCCGCTCCCCCACCCAAAAAAATAAAATAATCTAAACTAACAACCGATGACCCTATAGAAGTTTATTATTGGTTAAAAAAAATAAAGTATTTCTGGTACTTAAAATGTGTCAAATGACTTGTATGCATTTTTTTTTTTAATGTAAAAAAAAGTATAGAAAGCAATTTTTTCCCCCGCAAAATAAGTGCTCTCATTAAATGTGGGGTACATAAAAATGGGTATAAGTATATATTTGGGTTATTTTAGGGGACTTTTAAAAAGTGTAAACAAATCGATTACTCCCACCTGCAATTCTAAATACACTTGTCCCACTAATAAAGCACTCCAATATACCTGTCCTATACCTTTTACCCAATAGTCATAATTTTGCACTTTTTACCCCAAAAATGACATGTCATTATTGGCCCAATTAAAAATAATTAGAAACATCTAAGTGCCTAATTAGTCATTTACGGGGGTGTCCCAGGGGTTCTGAACCAAATCCCGACATTTTTCACTTAAAATAGGAATTTTCCCCAAAATTATCAGCCGTTCAGAGTTGGTGACTGGAAATTCATGGTAAAAATAGGATTTTAATTACCTACCTGTAAATCCTTTTCTCGTAATCCGTAGATGATGCTGGGGTCCACATTAGTACCATGGGGTATAGACAGGTACCTTGGGAGCCATGGGCACTTTAAGAGTTTAATAGTGTGGGCTGGCTCCTCCCTCTAGGCCCCTCCTACCAGACTCCGTCCAGAAACTGTGCCCGAGGAGCCGGACATACTTTGATAGAAGGAAATACACAGACAGTGGTGAGATTCACACCAGCTCACACATAACAGAAAGCCAAGCTAACCAGCTTGAAACAATTCAGCAACGGCTGAACAATAGTACTTAAACAAGTAACAATGCAGTACTTAACCAAGTAACAAAAGCAGGAGTACGAAGCGCTGGACGGGCGCCCAGTATCCTCTATGGATTATGAGAAAAGGATTTGCCGGTAGGTAATTAAAATCCTATTTTCTCTTACGTCCTAGAGGATGCTGGGGTCCACGTTAATACCTTGGGGATGTACTAAAGCTCCCAGAACGGGAGGGAGAGCAGGACACGGCAATCCTGCCGTAGAATAAGCATGCTGGATAGTAAACCTGATCCAGCGAGAAATCGTCTGCTTAGAAGCAGGCCACCCAACCTTGTTGGGATCATAAAAGGACAAACAGAGCGTCCGACTTTCTCTGACGAGAAGTTCTCTTCACATAAATCTTCAAAGCCCTGACAACATCCAAGGACTTCGAGGTAATTGAGGAGTCAGTAGCCATTAGCACCACAATAGGTTGGTTGATATGAAAAGCCGACACAACCTTCGGAAGAAATTGCTGACTGTTAGGCGCGGCGGCTCTCGCCGGCGCCCGACCGTTGCTGAGCAACGGTCGCAGCTTCCGCGCCTCCCTGTTCCCCCGCACGGTGCCTAGCAACGCCAGGACACCGTGCGCGCCGAGCCGCCGGGTCCATGGCAACGGGGCACGCCACAGGCAGACTGCGTTCCCCGTTGCCATGTAAATCATAATTAACACCTGTCTAACTCAGATGTGCAGCAAGGCAGCTGCATGACATCACTAATTAGGTTCTCTGCAGCTATTGGAGGGCTCCCTGTTATATTCTGTCTCAGTGCATTTCACAGACGCCGGTGATAGCTTCCTGTGAGCTGTTCCTGCTCTGGAGAAAATTCCCTGTCCGGTGTTCTGTAGTCCAGTCATCTTGTTCCGGTGGTCCTGACTCCTGGTGTCGGAAGCCAATCCTTGTACTTCTCCCTGCCTTCCTGTCGGTTGTCACCTGCGTCAGAGATCGGAAGGTTCCGGTTCGCTTACGGTTGTTCCCGGTGTTGTGAGTAGCGGCCTTCAGCCGCGCCTTGCGGCCTTGGCCGTGGAATTTCTTTTATTCTTGTTTTTGCGGAGGTGTTCCGCCATAGCTGTCCTACCTGGTATACGGCGGTGCCGTATAGGGTTTGGATAGTGTACCTTGGTATCCTTTTCCTTTGGCGGCCGTGCCGCACATATCTTTAGTTTGAACTACAGTAGTAGACCCTAGCTCAGTTTTGTGTTTAGTTAGAGGTCCCGTTGTTATCATCCCGTCTCCGTTTACGCCTTTTCTCACACTAAGACCGGGGGGCATCGGAGTTGGGCAGACCTAATCCGCCCTTCAAATGCGGCTGCCGTGGGCCCAAGAACACAGAGTCTCGCAGGCGTAGACAGACAACGCGGGTGAAACAACGGAGTTAGGTTGCTAGGGATTATTATTATACCTTGTCACTATTTCAGCATTACGTTCTTGTGCTCGGAACTTACCACTCAAAATCTTTCGTTTGGAGCACAAAGAACGTAACACTGACGCATCCTGAGCTCACCTTTAGCTTCGTGGAAAATGAAGCAGGGACTCTTGCAGGACAATGCCCGCAATTCTGACACACGTCTAGCAAATGCTAATGCCAATAGTGTGACCGCCTTCCAAGTAAGAAACTTGAGCCTCCTGTAAAGGTTCGGACTAATCCGACTGCAGGAACTGCAGCACCACATTAAGATCCCAAGGTGCCATAGGAGGCACAAAGGGAGGCTGGATGTGCAGAATGCCTTTCAAGAAAGTCTAAACCTCAGGGAGGGCAGCAAATTGTTTCTGGAAGAAAATTGACAAGGCCGAAATCTGGACTTTTATGGAACCCAAACACAGGCCCACATCCACACCTGCTTACAGAAAGAGGAGAAACCTCCCAAGTTGAAACTCCACCGTAGGAAACTTCTTGGACTCGCACCAAGACACGTACTTTTTCCAAATTCGATGGTAGTGTTTAGACGTCACTCCTTTCCTAGCCTGTATCAGGATAGGAATAACCTTGTTCGGAATGAACTTCTGAGCTAAGATCTGGCGTTCAACCTCCATGCCGTCAAACGTAGCCGTGGTAAGTCTTGATAAGCGAACGGCCCCTGTTGCAGAAGGTCCTCGCGAAGAGGAAGCGACTTCGGATCTTCCAGCAGTAACTCCAGAAGATCCGCGTACCAAGCCCTTCTTGGCCAGTTCAGAGCAATGATGATCGCCTGAACTCTTGTTCTCTTTATTAGTTTGAGAATCCTTAAGATGAGTGGAAGTGGAGGGAACACATACACTGACTTGAACACCCACGGAGTCACCAGGGCGTCCACCGCCACTGCCTGTGGGTCTCTCGACCTGGAACAGTACCTCCGAAGCTTCTTGTTGAGGCTTGAGGCCATCATGTCTATTTGAGGTATGCCCCAAAGACCTGTCACCTCTGCGGACACCTCCGGGTGGAGGCCCCACTCTCCTGGAAGGAGATAGTGTCTGCTGAGGAAGTCCGCTTCCCAGTTGTCCACTCCCAGAATGAAGATTGCAGATAGCGCCACTGAGTGCCTTTCTGCCCAGAGGATGATTCTCGTTACCTCTGACATCGCAGCTCTGCTCTTCGTTCCCCCTTGTCGGTTTAAGTAGGCCACCGTTGTCACATTGTCCGACTGAACCTGAATGGCCTGATCTTTTAGAAGATGTGCCGCTTGTAGAAGACCGTTTTCTGAATGAACTAATTAATGTTTATCAGAAGGATGGATTCCAGACTTGACCACCTTCCTTGGAAGTTTTCCCTGTGGGTGACTGCTCCCCAACCTCTGAGACTTGTACCTGTGGTTAGAAGGATCCAATTCTGAATCCCGAACCTGCGGCCCTCTAGTAGGTGAGAAGTTTGCAGCCACCAGAGGAGCGAGATTCTGGCTTTCGGTGACAGACGTATCCTCTGGTGCATGTGAAGATGAGATCGAGACCATTTGTCCACGAGATCCAGTTGGAAGGACCGTGCATAAAATCTTCCGTACTGCAGAGCCTTGTAGGAGGCAACCATCTTTCCCAGAAGGCGAATGCACTGATGAACCGATACCGGGGTTGGCTTCAGGACATCTCAGACCAATGTTTGTATCACCAACGCTTTCTCCGCTGGCAGAAACACCCTCTTTACTTCCGTGTCGAGGATCATCCCCAGGAAGGAGTCTCCTTGTCGGCTCCAAATGCGACTTTGGAAGATTCAGGATCCATCCATGGTCCTGGAGTAGTTGAGTTGAGAGAGCAATGATCTGTAACAGCTTCTCCCTGGAAGACGCCTTTATCAGCAGATCGTCCAGATAAGGAATTATGTTCACACCCTGCTTGCGGAGGAGGGGCATCATCTCCCCCATGACCTTGGTGAACACCGTCGGTGCCGTGGAGAGGCCAAACGGCAGTGCCTGGAACGGATAGTGGACAGTCCAGCAGTGCAAATCTTAGATAAGCCTGGTGATTGGAATGTGAAGGTGCGCATCCTTGATATCTAGGGATACAAGAAATTCCCCCTCCTCCAGACCTGAGATCACTGCTCTCAGAGACTCCATCTTGAATTTGAATTCCCTCAAATAAGGGTTCAATGACTTTAGGTTCAATATTGGCCTGACCGAACCATCCGGTTTCGGTACCACAAACAGATTTGAGTAATAACCCTTGTTTGTGAGGCGAGGTGGAACTGGAACAATGACATTTGACTTCAGCAATTTTTGAATGGCTTCCTGTAGGATAGCACTTTCTGTAAGCAAAGCTGGTAAGCCTGATTTGCAGAATCTGTGAGGTGGGAGTTCTTGAAACTCCAGTCTGTATCCCTGGGTAACAATATCTTGTACCCAGGGGTCCAGGCATGATGACGCCCAGACATGACTGAAATTTCGTAGTCTTGCTCCCACCTGCCCGATCTCCAGGCTGGAAGGTCCACCGTCATGCCGAGGATTTTGAGGAAGCAAAACCAGGTTTCAGTTCCTGGGAACCTGTTGGAGCAGGTTTTCTGGATTTTCCCTGACCACCTCTATAGAAAGTGGAAGAGGGTTTGGACTTTTTAACTTTCGCGGTATGAAAGGACTGCATTGTAGACGTAGGATAAGATTTCCTAGTCTGCGGTGTTGCTGAGGGAAGGTTGACTTACCTGCAGTTGCCGTGGAAATCCACATATCTAATGCTTCCCCAAATAGAGCCTGACCTGTGAAGGGTAGGTTTTCCACACTTTTCTTGGATTCTGCATCCGCAGTCCATTGGCGCAGCCAGAGCCCCCTGTGTGCCGAGACAGCCATGGAAGAAGCCCTGGCATTAAGATGGCCAAGGTCCTTTATGGCCTCCACCATGAAACCTGCAGAATCCTGTATGTGAGATAAAAACAATTCAATGTCACTTCTATCCATAGAATCTAATTCCTCTAGTAATGTGCCTGACCACTTTACTATGGCTTTAGAAATCCACGCTCAAGCAATAGTGGGTCTTAAAGCCACTCCAGTAGCTGTATATAGTGATTTGACCGTAGTCTCAATCTTACGGTCAGCCGGCTCTTTTAAAGCGGTGGACCCACGGACAGGTAAAACTACCTCTATAGACAACCTAGATACAGAAGCGTCTACTACAGGTGGGATTTCCCACTATTCCCTGTCCTCAGGGAAAGGGAAAGCAATGAGAACCCTTTTTGGGATCTGGAAATTTTTCTCTGGGTTATCCCAGGATTTTTCAAACAATAATTCCTTAGATACAGGGAAAGTAAGGGAGGTTTTCTTATTGTAAAGTAAGCCTCCTCTACCTGCTCAGGTACCTTATCAGTAAGGTGTAAATGTCCCTAATAGCCTCAATCATAACTTGCACCCCCTTAGCAAGGGAAGCATCTCCCCCTGCATATCCCCATCACCGTCCCCTGTATCAGAGTCGGTATCCGTGTCAGCTTGCATTATCTGGGCAAGAGCACGCTTTTTTGGGTATATAATGGGGGCTTTAGATGAGGTAATGGGAGCTGAATACGACAAAACCTCAATAGACTTTCTTGAAACCTGTGTTTCAGTCTCATTGTGAGCTATCCGAGATGAGATCTGGGATATCATGCCCCTAATAGAATCCACCCATGGGGGTTCGGATTCAGAAAGTCGAGAAAGAACCTGGCATTCCTGAGTACATGGAATAGACTCTTCGGGAGAAGATACACACTCTGCAGCAGAAGATACAGAGTTCTTAGACATGCTTATATGAGATATATAAACACACACACACACACACACACACACACACTCACGCGAACATGTCAGACACAGTTTTCCCCAGAGTACCTTCAGATAGCCACAGGGTATAAGGAGCCAGCCACACAGCGCCCCCAGTAGGCAGTTAATACAAGAAAACGGCTGCCGCTGAACTGTATAACCTTAATAGGATTAAACAGCTATGATAACACTCTCCCCCCGTCTATAACACCCTGATACCGCAGAGGTATGCAGCGCTCCCTGTCAGTGTCTCTTCAGTGTGATCTGCAGGGAGAAAATGGCGCTGGTGAGTGCTGGATCCGCTCTGAGGAGATGCCCCGCCCCCTGTAACGGCGCGTCTTCCCGCTTTCACAGATTATACTGGCCTGAGGTGATTTTGCTGCTAAAAGTGGGATTAGCCCCTGTTAGCATGTGTGACCAGTGTTGGATATGTTGCGCTGGCCCAGGACGCCCCTCACAGCGCCGTACACCAAGTGCCGCTGAGCCTTCTGGAGCGCAGCCTGTCAGAGCTGCGCTCCCACCCTTGTGCCCCAATTCCCGCCGGCGACCCGCTTCCCGGGTCGCCGGTGTCATACTCTTCTATCTTCTGGCTCTGTTAGGGGGTGACGGCCGTGCTTCGGGAGTGAGCGGTCGCCTCGTGGCCTTGCGATCAGCACCCTCAGGAGCTCAGTGTCCTCTCAGCGGAGACAGAGAACCATTAACTTCTAGAGTTGGTTCCTACTCCCCCCCTAAGTCCCACGAAGCAGGGGGGCTGTTGCCAGCAGCCTCCCTGTACCTAACATCTTAAAAAAAAGAATAAAACCAGAAAAACTCCTAGGAGCTCTCCTAGCTGTGACCGGCTCCACCGGGACATTTTCTAAACTGAGTCTGGTAAGGGGGGCATAGAGGTAGGAGACAGCCCACACTATTAAACTCTTAAAGTGTCCATGGCTCCCAAGAGACCCGTCTATACCCCATGGTACTAATGTGGACCCCTGCATCCTCTAGGACATAAGGGAAATAACTGTAAATCCGTTTTCGTGGACAACTGAATAGGCATATTTCGCCATTCATGGTAAATTCGGGTTTTTTCCCCCAGCAAAAACATGTTTTTGTGGCTAATTGCATTCAGCCCTAAGAAAGACAGTAAGATCCCTTTTTATAGTAACAGTTGGTTGCTGATCCTTTTTATTTCCACAATTTAGCTATATCACTATAACTATTCTAAATTCAGTGCATAGCAAAGTAAAAGAAAATGTTAAAGGTAACAAGATAAATTTATAAATGGCTCTTTATCACTGCACCATATGGCAACGAAAAACATATAACCACTGAATGGAAATAGTATAAATTAATGACAAATATAGAAAAGCACTACAAAGAGAAGTGTATTAATGAGCTCATATAAATTGCGGCATTGGAAGGTGATGATCTTTAAATATGTATGTATTAATGTATAGTATATTACATCACATTGGGATTAAATGTAATATCTTAAATTTAAATAATGCTTTCAGGTATGGCAACTGATATTTTTCACACAAAGGCAATTTAATATTTCAAGATAAAAATACCAGGTATGCACTGTTACTGTTAGCACCTGGACAAGGGTGTGGAGTATCCATAAAACATAGGCCCTCATTCCGAGTTGTTCGCTCGCAAGCTGCTTTTAGCAGCTTTGCACACGCTAAGCCGCCGCCTACTGGGAGTGAATCTTAGCTTATCAAAATTGTGAACGAAAGATTAGCAGAATTGCGAATAGACACTTCTTAGCAGTTTCTGAGTAGCTCCACACTTACTCGGCATCTGCGATCAGTTCAGTCAGTTTCGTTCCTGGTTTGACGTCACAAACACACCCAGCGTTCGCCCAGACACTCCTCCGTTTCTCCAGCCACTCCCGCGTTTTTCCCAGAAACGGTAGCGTTTTTTCACACACACCCATAAAACGGCCAGTTTCCGCCCAGAAACACCCACTTCCTGTCAATCACATTACGATCACCAGAACGAAGAAAAAACCTCTTAATGCCGTGAGTAAAATTCCTAACTGCATAGCAAATTTACTTGGCGCAGTCGCACTGCGGACATTGCGCATGCGCATTAGCAACTAATCGCTCCGTTGCGACAAAAAAATAACGAGCGAACAACTCGGAATGACCCCCATAGTGCACAAATGTTCCTCCACAGAGCATCTGTCTGTTTGCTTTTGCTACACTACTACTTGTAGTGTCATATTAGAGGTATTACTATTATTTGTGGCTCAGTTAGCAATCTGTAACAGCTTGCATATTAACAGACACTACTATGCTGCTGATCTACTACTGGACATTGCTACGGCTGGTGGCCTATTAATGAGTGATACTACTGGCATATTACCAAGCATTAGTGCTACCGCTTTACATAGCAATGGTAATAACAACCACTGTTGTAGATGCAGATGTATCCTCATACAGTATTGCTGCAGTCGTGCCAAACATCGGGGCAGATGTATTAAGCCTGTAGAAGTGATAAAGCAGTGATAAGTGGAAGGTGATAACGCACCAGCCAATCAGCTCCTGTCAATATACATATTGGAGCCGATTGGCTGGTGCATTATCACTGCTGTATCACTTCTCCAGGCTTAATACATCTTTCCCATTCTATTCTCTTACGTCCTAGAGGATGCTGGGGTCCACATTAGTACCATGGGATATAGATGGGTCCACCAGGAGCCATTGGCACTTTAAGAGTTTGAGAGTTTGGGCTGGTTCCTCCCTCTATGCCCCTCCTACCAGACTCAGTTTAGAAAATGTGCCCGAAGAAACCGGTCACAGCTAGGGGAGCTCTCCAGAGTTTCTCTAGCAAATGTGATTTTAGAGTTTATTATTTTACAGGGAGGCTGCTGGCAACAGCCTCCCTGCTTCGGGGAAATAAGAAGGGGATGGGGGGGGGGGGGGGTAGTGTTCGCCCTGCGGGGTCTGAGCCACTAATCCTGCTGACAGGACACTGAGCTCCTGAGGGGATAGATCGTTCCCCGCCACAGGGGATCTCTCACCCCAGCAGCATGCCGCCACACCCTTACAGAGCTGAAGATCAGTGGCGAGTGAGTCACCGGCCCCCCTAGCAAAGAAACCTGGTTCAGGTACACCAAAGTCCTCCTCATGACGGATGACTGCACGCCCCGCAGGCGGGGCCGGTGGGAGCGAGACTCCGGCATTTCAGAAAAAATCTCGGTGTCCTCTGGCCTGTACCCCTAGGTGCAAGATATTGTGTCCCAGGGGTACAGGCTGGAATTTCAAAATCTACCTCCTCACCGATTTTTCTGATTAGGCTTACCAGCTCTGCTGGCAGACAGGACTGTCCTGCAAGAAGCCATCCAGAAGTTAGTGGAGACACAGGTCATTATGCCAGTACCGCCTCATATGCAAAACAAGGGTTACTATTCAAACCTTTTCGTGGTACCGAAACCAGATGGTCAGGCCCATTCTGAACTTAAAATCACTAAACCCCTTTCTGAGGGAGTGCAAGTTCAAAATGGAGTCTCTAAGGGCAGTGATATCAGGTCTGGAGGAGGGGGAATACCTAGCATCCCTGGATATCAAGGATGCGTACCTCCACATTCCGATTTGGCTGCCGCATCAAGCTTATCTTCGATTCGCACTGTTGGACTGTCACTTTCAGTTCCAGGCCCTCCCATTCGGCCTCTTCACGGCACCGAAGGTATTCACCAAGGTGATGGCGGAAATGATGATTCTCCTCCGCAGACAGGGGGTGAACATAATTCCGTATCCGGACGATTGGTTGATAAAGGCATCGTCCAAGGAGAAACTGTTACAGTCCATAGCACTCACGACCCAGCTTCTCAGGGAACATGGTTGGATCCTGAATCTTCCAAAATCACATTTGGAACCAACCAGGAGGTTGTCCTTTCTGGGAATGATCCTCGACACGGACGTGCAGAGGGTGTTTCTTCCAGAGTGGAAAAGGCGTTGGTGATTCAAACGATTGTCCGGGATGTCCTGAAGCCAGCCCGGGTGTCAGTTCATCAGTACATTAACTTC
Source organism: Pseudophryne corroboree (assembly GCF_028390025.1). Classification (NCBI taxonomy): domain Eukaryota; kingdom Metazoa; phylum Chordata; class Amphibia; order Anura; family Myobatrachidae; genus Pseudophryne; species Pseudophryne corroboree. Next base: position 648,168,828 of record NC_086447.1, on the reverse strand, counting down.
TGGGGAAAATGGTGGCCTCTTACAGTTTCACGCTCGGTTCTTCCAACTGGATCTCCTGGACAAGTGGTTGGGATCCCATCTAAACATGCACCAGAGAATACGTCTGTCGCCAAAGGCCAGGATTTCACTCCTCTGGTGGCTGCAATTACCTCACCTTCTAGAGGGCCGCAGGTTCGGGATTCAGGACTGGATCCTTCTAACCACGGATGCAAGTCTCCGGGGCTGGTGCGCAGTCACTCAAGGGGTAACCTTCCTAGGAAGGTGGTCAAGTCTGGAAGCTGGCCTGCCGATAAACATTCTGGAAGTAAGAGCCGTCTACAACGGTCTTCTCCAAGCTGTCCATCTTCTGAGCAATCGGGCCACTCAAGTGCAGTCGGACAATGTGACAACAGTGGCTTGCATAAACCGACAGGGCAGAACGAAGAGCACAGCTGCAATGTCAGAGGTAACAAGAATCATCCTCTGGGCAGAAAAACACGCGTTGGCACGGTCAGACATCTTCATTCCGGGAGTGGACAACTGGGAAGTGGACTTCCTCAGCAGACACGATCTCCATCCAGGGGAGTGGGGTCTCCATCCGGAGGTGTTCAAGGAGGCAACAAATCTTTGGGGCGTACCCCAGATCGACATGATGGCCTCTCGTCTCAACAAGAAGCTTCGGCGGTATTGTTCCAGGTTGAGGGACCCGCAAGCAGCGGCGGTGGACGCCCTAATGACTCCGTGGGTGTTCCAGTCGGTGTACATGTTTCCTCCACTTCCACTCATCCCAAGAGTTCTAAAGTTCATAAGGAGAACAAGGGTTCAAACGATCCTTATTGCTCCAGACTGGCCAAGAAGGGCTTGGTATGCGGATCTTCTACTGCAAGAAGAGCCAAGGCCTCTTCCTCTTCGGGAGGACCTGCTGCAGAAGGTGCCATTCGCCTACCAAGACTTACCGCGGCTACGTTTGATGGCATGGAGGATGAACGCCTCATACTAGCTTGAAAGGGCAATCCGAACAAGGTTATTCCTACCCGGATACAGGCTAGGAAAGGAGTAACGTCTAAACATTACCATTGAATTTGGAAAAAATATGTATTTTGGTGTGAGTCCAAGAAATTTCATGTGGTGGCGTTTCAACTAGGACGGTTTCTCCTCTTCCAATAATCCGGTGTGGATATGGGCCTGAAGTTGGGATCTGTGAAGGTCCAGATTTCGGCCCGATCCCTTTTCTTCCAGAAACAACTGGCTGCCCTCCCTGAGGTTCAGAAGGGAGGGGAGTTCAGAAGGGAGGGGAGCCTTTTTGAAGGGAGTTCTGCACATCCAACCTCCCTTTGTACCGCCTACGGCGCCTTGGGACCTTAACGTGGTGTTGCAGTTCCTCCAATTGGACTGGTTCAAGCCTCTAAAGGAGGTTGAGGTCAAATTTGTTGCGTGGAAGGCTGTCACGTTGTTGGCCTTCGCTTCTGCTAGATGTGTGTCGGAGTTGGGGGCTTTGTCCTGTAAAAGCCCATACTTGATCTTCCACGAAGATAGGGTTGAACTCCGGACACGTCAGCAGTTTCTTCCGAAGGTTGTGTCGGCATTTCATATCAACCAACCTATTGTGGTGCCAGTGGCTACTGAATACTCAATTTCAAAGTCCTTGGATGTTGTAAGGGCTCTAAAAATCTATGTGAAGAGGACTGCTCATCATAGAAAATCAGACTTTTTGTCCAGTATGGTCCCAAGAAAATTGGGTGTCCTGCTTCTAAGCAGACGATCTCTCGCTGGATCAGGTTCACTATCCAGCATGCGTATTCTATGGCAGGCTTGCCGTGTCCTACGTCTGTCAAGGCCCACTCTACTCGTAAGGTGGGGTCTTCCTGGGCAGCTGCCGGGGTGTCTCGGCATTACAACTTTGCCGAGCTGCAACTTGGTCTGGGTCGAACACGTTTGCAAAGTTCTACAAGTTCAATATTTTGACTGAACTTTAGATCATCAGAGGCCAATCAGTTCTGCAGGAGCCGGCGCGCTCTCCCTCCCGTTCTGGGAGCTTTGGTACATCCCCATGGTACTAATGTGGACCCCAGCATCCTCTAGGACGTAAGAGAAAATGGGATTTTGGTTACGTACTGGTAAATCCTTTTCTCATAGTCCGTAGAGGATGCTGGGCGCTCGCCCAGCGCTTCATTTTCTTGTTTTCATTATTTGATTCAGTACAACTTCGTTTTAGTGGAGTACTGCATTGTTACTTGGTAAGTAATGTTTCAGCGATTGCTGAGTTTTCAAGCTAAGTTAGCTTGATGTGCCTTGTATGTGTGAGCTGGTGTGAATCTCGCCACTATCTGTGTTAAATCCTTCTCTTAGATGTCCGTCTCCTCGGGCACAGTTTCTAGACTGAGTCTGGTAGGAGGGCCATAGAGGGAGGAGCCAGCCCACACTCAAACTCTTAAAGTACCAATGGCTCCTGGTGGACCCATCTATACCCCATGGTACTAATGTGGACCCCAGCATCCTCTACGGACTACGAGAAAAGGATTTACCGGTAGGTAACCAAAATCCTATTTTCTTGGCACGCCAGGTCCTGTGCAATTCGACTTGCCCTGAGCATCTATTTTTGTGTGAATGTATGTATTAATTGCAATTCAACAAATACGCTTCATGAGACTGCACGGATTAATTTGATATACAACACTTTTATATCTGTGTGTGATTGAGTCTGAATTTCTATACGAAGTGTTATAATGTAGTGGCCATGGCTTTTTGCAAGTCAAGTTTCATTGTGCATCATATCCAAATTCATACTTAAGCACACAAACAAGTGTCGCATATCATATTAATCAGTGCAGTCTCATGAATCGGTTCTGTTAAGATGTGTGCTCCTACACTTAGCTAACTACAGGGGATCACTGCTACTTCGGATATACTCCGTGTTGTTGATCCTACACACAATGCAAACAGAGTACAGTACATAAGTGCCTTACAAAACAGTATTGTTGATAAGTATGCACATACACATAGAGTCATTGACTTACCACTGTTTTCACATTGGGAGCAGTGTATAAGCCTCTCCGATCTTGTCTTCTTAGTGACGTCCTTACCCTTCAGACAAATTCCACAAATAGCATTTGGGATGGACTTAGGCTGGAAGGGTAGAAAAGGGCAGTAATGTCATGTCATAAGAACCCAGTGTGGGCTCATCAGAATGCTTTCCAATATGCAGGTTTAACACTTTGACAGGAAATCAATCACATAAAAAACAAACATGTTCCAGAAAAGCAAATAAATACCAAAGGGCCAAACACACAATAATAATTTCATTTTATAATAGCACTTTATATAAAAGATAAAACACCTTTCACAGAACAAATTTTGAATTGACAAAGCATTTGTTTAAGACATTACTATGCTTCTGTTTGTACAATAGTTATGAAACTGTAACAAAACCATCAGGATAAGGACCACCTTAATTCTGCAACTAAAATTTAAGGCAAAAGTGAAGCCAGTTTCAGGCCCTACTGAAAATATAAATTATTATTAGGTACTTTCTTACATTCAAATGTAAGCTATCAATTCTCATAGACATCACTTACTGCAGGTACACAAGCTGAAAGTGTTTGTCTGGTTCCCTGTGAACTAATAGGCTACAATCACATAAGTGGTACATCCACAGGTTTTTGGGTTGAATTTTACTGAAGAAAATTTAAAATAGAATTTTTTTTATTTTTTTACTTAATACATCAGATGAGCAACAAGACATGGAAAAGGAGATTTATGGTAGACTTACCATTATTAAATCTCTTTCTGCTAAGTACATTAGGTTCCACAAGAAACATCAGGCGTAGAGTGGATCTTGATCCAGAGAGGCAACAACAGTCTAAAGCTTTAGGCTGTCCCAGGATGCATTGTGGGGCCTTCTCTATAACCCCGCTTCCAGGCACTGAGAGCTCAGTTTTGTTGACCAGTCCAATGTAGGAGCAGGCAAAAGAGAAGGCAGAGGTTAGTCACACAGAACCACATTCTCACGACAGGAGAAGGGACCAGCGGCTAATGCCATACAAACCCATAGAAGCTAGGTGCGTCAGGGTGGGCGCCCTGTGGAACCCAATGTACTTCGCAGAAAGAGATTTAACAATGGTAAGTCTACCATAAATCTCCTTTTCTGCAGCAGGGTACATTGGTTTCCACAGGTGATGTCCTAAAGCAGTTCCTCAAGGGAGGGGACACGCCTTAGCGGGTATAAGAACACGGCGTCCAAAGGAAGCATCCTGGGAGGCAGAAGTATCAAAGACATAGAACCTAATGAACGTGTTCACTGAACACCACGTAGCCACCTTGCACAATTATTCTGCAGACGCACCACTGCAGGCCGCTCGAGAAGGTTCAACAGACAGAGTAGAACGGGCAATAATAGCAGCAGGAACTGGGAGTCCAGCCTGTGCTTAAGCTTGTGCATTCACCAATCTAATCCATCTGGCCAGGGATTGCTTATTTGCAGGCCAACCACGTTTGTGAAAATCAAAACCGTACAAAAAAGGGAATCTGACCTCCAGATAGAGGCAGTCCACGTATATACAGAGAGCTCGTATCACATCAAAATACCGGTCTTTGGAGGACAAACCAGAAGAGATGAAGGTCAGAACCACAATCTCTTGGTTAAGGTGAAAAGAGGACACCACCTTAGGTAAATAACCAGCGCGAGTTCTGAGAACTGCGCAGTCACAGTGAAATGTCAGGAAGGGTGAACGACAGGACAAAGCGCCTAGGTCCGACACCCTCCTAGCAGAGGCAATAGCCAGTAGGAACAGGAGCTTGACCGTGAGCCATTTAAGGTTCACTGACTCAAGAGGTCCAAATGGAGACTCTTGCAGGGCATTCAGGACAACAGACAAATCCCATGGAGCCACAGGATGGATATAGGGAGGCTGAATCCGTAAAAAAGTGAAAGTATGAACGTCAGGATTAGACGCTATTTTTCTCTGAAACCACACCGACAAGGCAGATATATGAACATTGAGGGAGGCCAGACGAAAGCCGAAGTCCAGGCCTTGTTGCAGAAAATCCAGAAGTCTGGAAGTTCCAAATTTGTATGCATCGTAATCCTTAGCAGTACACCAGGTGAGGTAAGAATTCCAGACCCTGTAATATATCCGAGCAAACACCGGTTTTCGGGCCTTCAGCATAGTTTGGATAACCGCCTCTGAGAATCCTTTGGCCCTCGGGAGTGATGCTTCAAGAGCCACGCCGTCAAAGCCAGTCTGCCCAGGTCTGGGTAGACACAAGGGCCCTGTACGAGGAGGTCGGGGCGTTGAGGAAGTAGAAGAGGACACTATCGATAGACCCTGCAGGTCTGAGAACCAATGCCGTCTGGGCCACGCTGGAGCGACTAGAAGTAGTATTCCTCCTCCTTGTTTGAACTTCCGTAGTACCCTGGGCAGTAGTGACATTGGAGGGAACACATAGGGCAGCCGAAAGTTCCATGGAATTGCCAGTGCGTCCACGAACGCTGCTTGAGGATCCCTGGTTCTTGATCCGAAGACCGGAACTTTGTGATTGTGTCTAGACGCCATTAGGTCTACATCTGGTAGGCCCCATTTGTCCGCTAGAGTTGAAAGACTTCCTGATGAAGACTCCACTCTCCGGCATGCACGTCCTAACGACTGAGGAAAATCCACTTCCCAGTTGAGGTACTCCCGGAATGAACACTGCCGATATTGCTGGCAAATGGCGTTCCGCCCAACAAAGGATTTTTGACACTTCCATCATTGCCATGCGGCTTCGAGTGCCTCCTTGATGGTTTATGTATGCCACCGTGGTGGCGTTGTCTGACTGTACTTGAACAGGCCTGTTCTTTAACAGAGGCAGGGCGAGAGACAAAGCATTGAACACTGCAACACACAATTCCAGACTGTTTATCGGGAAGAGTGATTCCTCCTGGTCCACCAACCCTGGAAAGAGTGTTGCTCCAACACCGCACCCCAGCCCCTCAGACTGGCATCCGTAGTCAGTAAGACTCAGTTGGGGATCCAGAAAGGACAGCCCCTGTTGAACTGCTGGTCCTACAGCCACCAGGTCAGCTATAGATGAACCTGCGGAGTCAAGGAGATCATGTGAGACCTGATCCGATGAGATAGGCTGTCCCACTTGGAAAGTATTAACCTCTGCAGAGGGCGGGAAATAAATTGAGCGTACTCTAGCATGTCGAAAGCAGACACCATCAGGCCTAGTACTTGCATCGCCGAGTGTATCGACACTCTTGGGCTAGAGAGGAAGTATCTTATCCTGTCCTGAAGCTTCAGGACCTTCTCTGGAGACAGAAAATAAGAATTTACTTACCGATAATTCTATTTCTCGGAGTCCGTAGTGGATGCTGGGGTTCCTGAAAGGACCATGGGGAATAGCGGCTCCGCAGGAGACAGGGCACAAAAAGTAAAGCTTTCCGATCAGGTGGTGTGCACTGGCTCCTCCCCCTATGACCCTCCTCCAGACTCCAGTTAGGTACTGTGCCCGGACGAGCGTACACAATAAGGGAGGAATTTTGAATCCCGGGTAAGACTCATACCAGCCACACCAATCACACTGTACAACCTGTGATCTGAACCCAGTTAACAGTATGATAACAGCGGAGCCTCTGAAAAGATGGCTCACAACAACAATAACCCGATTTAGTTAGCAATAACTATGTACAAATATTGCAGATAATCCGCACTTGGGATGGGCGCCCAGCATCCACTACGGACTCCGAGAAATAGAATTATCGGTAAGTAAATTCTTATTTTCTCTATCGTCCTTGTGGATGCTGGGGTTCCTGAAAGGACCATGGGGATTATACCAAAGCTCCCAAACGGGCGGGAGAGTGCGGATGACTCTGCAGCACCGAATGAGAGAACTCCAGGTCCTCTTTTGCCAGGGTATCAAATTTGTAGAATTTTACAAACGTGTTCTCCCCCGACCACGTAGCTGCTCGGCAAAGTTGTAATGCCGAGACCCCTCGGGCAGCCGCCCAAGATGAGCCCACCTTCCTTGTGGAATGGGCCTTAACAGATTTAGACTGTGGCAGGCCTGCCACAGAATGTGCAAGTTGAATTGTGCTACCAATCCCACGAGCAATCGACTGCTTAGAAGCAGAAGCACCCAGCATTGTTGGGTGCATACAGGATAAACAGCAAGTCAGATTTCCTGACTCCAGCCAACCTGGAAACTATATTTTCAGGGCCCTGATAACATCCAGCAACTTGGAGTCCTCCAAGTCCCTAGTAGCCGCAGGTACCACAATAAGCTGGTTCAGGTGAAACGCTGACACCACCTTAAGGAGAAACTGGGGACGAGTCCGCAGCTTTGCTCTGTCCGAATGGACAATCAGATATGGCTTTGTGAGATAAAGCCGCCAATTCTGACACTCGCCTGGCCGAGGCCAGGACCAACAGCATGGTCATTTTCCATGTGAGATATATCAAATCCACAGATTTGAGTTGTTTAAACCAATGTGATTTTTTAGGAATCCCAAAACTACGTTGAGATCGCCCAGTGCCACTGGAGACATCAAAGGGGCTGTATATGCAGTACTCCCTTAACAACTTCTGGACTTCAGGAACTGAAGCCAATTTCTTTCTGGAAGAAAATCAACAGGCCGAAATTTGAACCTTAATGGACCAATTTTGAGACCCATAGACACTCCTGTTTGCAGGAAATGTAGAAATTAACCTAGTTGAAATTCTTCCGTGGAGCCTTCCTGGACTCACACCCTGGCACATATTTTCACCTAAGTGGTGATAATGTTGTGCGGTCACCTCCTTCCTGGCTCTGACCAGGGTAGGGATGACCTCTTCCGGAATGCCTCTTTCCCTTAGGATCCGGCGTTCACCCGCCTTGGCGTCAACGCAGCTGCGGTAAGTCCCGGAACAGACACGGTTCTTGCCGAATCAAGACCCTTCTTAGTATCTCTTGAAGTTCCGGGAACCAAGTCCTTCTTGGCCAAACCGGAGCCACGAGTATAGTTCTTACTCCTCTCCTTCCTATCATTTTCAATACATTGGGTATGAAAAGCAGAGGATGGAACACATACACCGACTGGTACACCGACGGTGTTACCAGAGCGTCCCAGCTATTGCCTGAGTGTCTCTTGACCTGGCGCTTCAGGTGGGACGCCATCATAACCACCTTTGGTCTTTCCCAACGGTTTACAATCATGTGGAAACTTCCAGATTAAGTTTCCACTTTTCCGGGTGGAATTCATTTATGCTGAGGAAATCTTCCCAGTTGCCCACTCCCGGAATGAACACTGCTGACAGTGTTATCACATGATTTTCCGCCCAGCGAAGAATCCTTGCTGTCATTGCCCTCCTGCTTCTTGTGTCGCCCCGTCTGATAACGTGGGCGACCGCCATGATGATGTCCTACTGGATCAGCACCGGTTGACTTTGAAGCAGGAGTCTTCCTAGGCTCAGAGCATTGTAAATTGCCCTTAGCTCCAGTATATTCATGTGGAGAGAAGTCTCCAGACTTGACCACACTTCCTTGGAAATTTTTTCCCTGTGTGACTACTCCCCAGCCTCTCAGGCTGGTATCCGTGGTCCCCAGAACACAGTCCTGAATGCTGAGTGTGCTGCCCTCTAAAAGATGAGCACTCTGCAGCCCCCACAGAAGAGACACCCTTGTCCTTGGAGACAGGATTATCCGCTGATGCATCTGAAAATGCGATCCGGACCATTCGTCCAGCAAATCCCCTGCGATCTGCCGAATGGAATCGCTTCGTAAGAAGCCACCATTTTTCCCAGGACTCCTGTGCATTGATGCACTGATACTTGGCCTGGTTTTAGGAGGTTTCTGACTAGGTCGAATAACTCCTTGGCTTTTTCCTCCCGGAGGAACACCTTTTTCCGGACTATGCCCAGAATCATTCCTAGGAACAGCAGACGTATCGTCGGAAAACAGCTGCGATTCTTGGAATATTTAGAATCCAGTCGTGCTGTCGTAGAACTACTTTAGATAGTGCTCTTCCGACCTCCAACTGTTCTCTGGAACTTGCCCTTTTCAGGATATCGTCCAAGTAAGGGATAATTTAGATGCCTTTTTTCTTTGAAGAAACATCTTTTCGGCCATTACCTTGGTAAAAGGCCCGGGGTGCCGTGGATAATTCAAACGGCATCGTCTGAAACTGATATTGACAGTTCTGTACCACGAACCAGAGGTACCCTTGTTGAGAAGGGCAAATTTGGACATGGAGGTAATCCTTGATGTCCAGGGACACCATATAGTCCCCTTTTTTCCGGTTCGCTATCACTGCTCTGAGTGACTCCATCTCGATTTGAACCTTTTATGTAAGTGTTCAAAGATTTCAGTTTAGACTATGTCTCACCAAGCCGTCTGGCGTCAGTACCACAATATAGTGTGGAAAAATAATACCCTTTTCCTTGTTGTAGGAGGGGTACTTTGATTATCACCTGCTGGATATACAGCTTGTGAATTGTTTCCAATGCTGCCTCCCTGTCGGAGGGAGCCGTTGGTAAAGCAGACTTCAGAAACCTGCGAGGAGAAGATGTCTCGACTCTCCAATCTGTACCCCTGGGATAATACTTGTACTATCTAGGGGTCAACCTGCGAGTGATCCCACTGCGCGCTGAGACTCTTGAGACTACCCCCCCACCTTGAGTCCGCTTGCATGGCCCCAGCGTCATGCTGAGGACTTGGCAGACGCGGTGGAGGGCTTCTTTTCCTGGGAAGGGGCTGCCTGCTGCAGTCTACTTCCCTTACCTCTATGTCTGGGCAGATATGACTGGCCTTTTGCCTGCATGCCCTCATGGGAAAGGAAGGATTGAGGCTGAAAAGACGGTGTCTTTTTCAGCTGAGATGTAACTTGGGGTAAAAAGGTTGGATTTCCCAGCTGTTGCCGTGGTCCCCAGGTCCGATGGACCGACCCCACTAACTCCTTCCCTTTATACGGCAATACTTCCATGTGCCGTATGGGATCTGTATCACCTGACCACTGTCGTGTCCATGACATCTTCTGGGTGATATGGACAACGTACTTATCTTGATGCCAGAGAGCAAATATCCCTCTGTGCATCTCACGTACATATATATAGAATGCATCCTATTAAATGCTCTATATGAATAAAATATTTTCAGTCAGGGAATCCGACCAAGCCAACCCAGCACTGCATCTCCAGGCTGATGGCGATCGCTGGTCGCAGTATAACCACCGTATGTGTGTATATACTTTTTAGGATATCTTTCCAGCTTCCTATCAGCTGGCTCCTTGAGGGCGGCCGTATCTGGAGACGGTAACGCCACTTGATAAGCGTGTGAGCGCCTTATCACCCTAAGGGGTGTTTCCCAACGCGCCCTAATTTCTGGCGGGAAAGGGTATAACGCCAATATTTGCTATCGGGGTAACCCCACGCATCATCACACACTTCATTTTATTTTATCTGATTCAGGAAAAACTACAGGTAGTTTTTTCACTCCCACATAATACCCTTTTTTGTGGTACTTGTAGTATCAGAAATATGCAACACCTCCTTCATTGCCCTTAACGTGTGGCCCTAATGAGAAATACGTTTGTTTATTCACCGTCGACACTGGATTCAGTGTCCGTGTCTGTGTCTGTGTCGACCGACTGAGGTAAATGGGCGTTTTTAACGCCCCTGACGGTGTTTCTGAGACGCCTGGACCGGTACTAATAGTTTGTCGGCCGTCTCACGTCGTCAACCGACCTTGCAGCGTGTTGACATTCTCACGTAATTCCCTAAATAAGCCATCCATTCCGGTGTCGACTCCCTAGAGAGTGACATCACCATTACAGGCAATTTCTCCGCCTCCTCACCAACATCGTCCTCATACATGTCGACACACACGTACCGACACACAGCACACACACCGGGAATGCTCTGACAGAGGACAGGACCCACACTAGCCCTTTGGGGAGACAGAGGGAGAGTTTGCCAGCACACACCAAAACGCTATAATTATATAGGGACAACCTTATATAAGTGTTTTCCCTTATAGCATCTTTATATATATCTCAATATCGCCAAAATCAGTGCCCCCCCTCTCTGTTTTAACCCTGTTTCTGTAGTGCAGTGCAGGGGAGAGCCTGGGAGCCTTCTCTCCAGGCTTTCTGTGAGAGAAAATGGCGCTGTGTGCTGAGGAGATAGGCCCCGCCCCTTTTTCGGCGGGCTCGTCTCCCGCTATTTAGTGAATCTTGGCAGGGGTTAAATATCTCCATATAGCCTCTGGGGGCTATATGTGAGGTATTTTTCGCCAAAAAAGGTTTTCATTTGCCTCCCAGGGCGCCCCCCTCCCAGCGCCCTGCACCCTCAGTGACTGCCGTGTGAAGTGTGCTGAGAGGAAAATGGCGCACAGCTGCAGTGCTGTGCGCTACCTTTAGAAGACTGCAGGAGTCTTCAGCCGCCGATTCTGGACCTCTTCTTACTTCAGCATCTGCAAGGGGGCCGGCGGCGCGGCTCCGGTGACCATCCAGGCTGTACCTGTGATCGTCCCTCTGGAGCTGATGTCCAGTAGCCAAGAAGCCAATCCATCCTGCACGCAGGTGAGTTCACTCCTTCTCCCCTAAGTCCCTCGTTGCAGTGATCCTGTTGCCAGCAGGACTCACTGTAAAATAAAAAACCTAAGCTAAACTTTCTCTAAGCAGCTCTTTAGGAGAGCCACCTAGATTGCACCCTTCTCGGCCGGGCACAAAAATCTAACTGGAGTCTGGAGGAGGGTCATAGGGGGAGGAGCCAGTGCACACCACCTGATCGGAAAGCTTTACTTTTTGTGCCCTGTCTCCTGCGGAGCCGCTATTCCCCATGGTCCTTTCAGGAACCCCAGCATCCACAAGGACGATAGAGAAACAGCCGTTGACTGTGTGTGTCCAGCAGTGCCCCCAGGTGCACCATGCACCGAGCAGGAACCAGCGAGGACTTCTTCCAGTTGAGGAGCCATCTGTGGGAAGATTTACCGTCAGTTGCAGATGACCGAGGAGGACATCGTGGGAGCTTGCCAGGATAAGCAAGTCATCCAGATACGGCAGGATCCTTACTCCCTGGCGACAAAGATGAGCCGTCATCACGGCCATAACCTTGGTGAAGATCTGAAGGGCCGTGGCCAGTCCAAACAGTAGAGCCTGGAAATGATCATGAAGGTGGCCAAGAGCAAACCGCAGATATTGCTGATGCGATATGGCAATAGGTATATGCAGGTAAGCATCTTGTATATCCAGGGATACCATAAAATCTCCGGGTTCCATGGCCACTACAATTGAGCGCAGTGTTTCCATACTTGGATACTCTCTAAAACTTGTTTAGTGAATTTAAGGTTGAGTATAAGCGGGAAAGACCCATTGGGTTTCGGTACTATAAACAGGGTCGAGTAGTATCATCTGCCTCTCTGGAATAGAGGTACCAGCATCACCACTCCTGTATCCAGGAGGAAACTCGCAACCATTTGTAGAGCTTACGCCTGTAACGGATCCGAAGGGATAACCGTTGTGCAGAACTGGTGAGGGGGATGCCTCTTGAAAGAGACTGCGTACCCGTGTGAGACAACTTCTCGCACCCATGCGTCTGAAGTGGTATTTAACCAGACCTGGGTGAATCGCAGAAGTCGGCTTCCCACCTTAAATCCCCCAGGGGGAGGCTTGACCCGTCATGCAGCAGGTTTGTCGTGTTTAGAAGCAGGCTAACGGAATGCCCAGGACTGTTCATCCATGGGCTTTATGATTTTGGAAGCACGAGATTGTCTCGGGTATGCCTGACCTTTTGCTTTCCCTTTAGGCTGAAAGGAGCGAAAATTGGTACCTTTTGCCTTCTGTGCAGAAAGAGTAGTGTTAGGGAGAAAGGCAGTCTTAGCAGCAGCCAAGTCAGCGACAATATTATTGAAGTTTTCCCCAAACAGGATGTCTCCCTTAAAAGGGAGTACCTCCAAGGTCTTTTTGGAGTCCAGGTTCACCTTTCATGACCTCAACCACAGAATACGGCGAGCCAGGATGGACGTAGTCGATGCCTTGGCCACCAACACACCTGCCTCAGAGGACGCTTCTTGAATGTAATAGGCGGCAGTGGTCATGTGAGACAGGTACTGTCTGGCAATGTCCACTATATCCTGAGGAAGCTCTTCCTCTAATGCCTGAACCCATGCTTCAATTCCTTTTTGCAGCCCAAGAGGCTGCTATAGTGGGTCTATGTACAGCACCTGTAAGGGAGTAAATAGACTTCAGGCATCCTTCCACATGCTTATCTGTCAGTTCCTTCAGTGAGGTGACAGTGGTGACAGGCAGAGAAGACAACACCACTAGACAGGTGACATGGGAATCCACCGGTGGTGAATTTTCCCACACAACTCTGTAGGGAGAGGATAGCGAGCTACCATTCTTTTAAACAGGGAAAATTTCATTCCTGGAATAGACCAGGGATCTTATTGTATGTCCACTAGATGGTCAGAAGTAATAACGTTTAGTTACCTTTTGACGTTCAAACCTATCAGGTTTCTTAGACACCGTAGAGGAATCCTCGTCATCATCAGTGATTTGTAGGATCTACTTAATAGCAATCACTAAGTTAGGGACATCAACCTGAGTAGTGGATTCCTCGTCAGAAGCAGCTGTGTCAGTGTCCGACGGGACAGTTTACTCCCCATCCTCATCAGAAGAATCTTCTGAGAGATTAGTGGATTGTGAGGAGGAAGTAGCCTGCTTAGATGACCCTGTGACGCGAGTGTGACTTGGGGCAGTTTTATGTCTAACCAAGGAGTGACTCCATTGCTGCAACTGGGTAGACAAATTATCCGCCCAAGGCGGATTTACCATAGGGACAATATGTGGCTGTAATTGCACAGGAGGTCCCATAGGGAGCATAAGGCGTGTCACAAGTGTATTAAGCATAGTTGAGAACGCCGCCCAAGGTGACTCCTGATTGGTAACAGGAGCCGCGGACTGACTGGGAGATGTATGGCACATAGTACAAAGACTGTCATACAAATCTTCCCCCTCAGGCAAATCCTTTGCACATGCGCTGCAGGATGCAGAAGCCTTCCTAGGATTTCCCGCCCTTTGTGTTAGACATTATTAGTGAATGCAACCGCAGAGCATATTCGTACGATACAGCCACACAGAGTACAAAACCTGCAAATAAATTCCCTAGTATGCGACTGCGTACACAGTACACAAACACCAGCGAATAAGTCAGGTATTATGCGATTGAGCCCGCAGTACACAACACCAGCGAATAAATCCAGTATTAGGTGACCGAGTACACAGTAGAGTACACTTTAATCAGTAAATACAGTGAAGCACTATATATGGACCCTGACGCACCTAGTCCCCTAGGGTACAGAATACAGTGATCGATATAGCTGGGATACACTGAAAGTGAAATCCACACAGCAGATACAGGTACACACAGTCACAGTGACAATGCAGATAATTATTTTAGTAATATAATGAAACTGCACTGGACTAGTTTATGTATATTATACATAACAATGCACAGTCTGAGACCGGATGTATATATCAGAATACTCGTACAATATATTCTGGCACAGGTACACTTGTTCTTAAATAACGCTGCCTAAATATCGACATGTAGAATACTTAAGTGCTTGTAAAACCACGGCACTGATGTACATGCGCGTTTACAAAGGAGACCTTGCCCTGCAGTCCCGGAGACCAGTCGCATCTATTTTCGAAAATGGCACCCAGCGCCTCAGTAAGGGAGTGAGGGAGAGAGTGAGGCAGCTCCAGGGCGGGAACACCCGCAGTAGATTGTGCCCTGGGCCGGGGGATAGGCTACAGGTTAAGCGCCGGCTTCCCTATGCTGGACTTCACCACCTGGTACTATGGAGTCTTATTAAAATGGATTTTAGAATATCCAACCTGTACTCCTATGCCCTGGCGGATATAGCAGGGTCCCTGCTCGGTTACAATGCCCACGCCAGCGTCGCAGTACGTCTATTTAGACTGCGATCAGGAACGCGATTTAGTGGCGGGTCCTCCCTGGGGGACCCTCTTACCTCCTCCCCGTAGCAGCCATGCGAACCAGGAGAGCGTCTGCTACTGTGTGCCTAGAGCCGGAGCGTCTTCGCCGCAAGTACCCAGGAACAGGCTGCAGGAGTATGCGACGCAGCTTGGGAGGTGATGGAGCTAAATTGTCACCATGATATACAGCGCTGACAGCCCAGTTTTGAAGAAATTTTCTGTCAGAAAAATATTTTTCAGGGCTGCCCAGTGCAGCCCTCCTGTTAGTGACTGCTTCTATAAGCACCAACTCAAAACTGAGCTCACAGTGCCTGGAGGCGGGGTTATAGAGGTGGCCCCACAATGCATCCTGGGACAGCCTAAAGCTTTAGCCTGTTGGTGCCTCTCTGGATCAAGATCCACTCTACACCCGATGGGTGTAGGCTAAGACAGTAGAGCAATTTAAACATGCATGGGATAGACATAAGGATATCCTTACAAAGAAATAAGGATCAAATAAGGTTAGAGATAAAAATAATGTAAAAAAAAATAAAAAAAGGGGCAGACTAGATGGGCCAAGTGGTTCTTATCTGCCGACAAATTCTATGTTTCTATGTTTCCCTGTGGAAACCAATGTACCCTGCTGCAGAAATTCAATTTACAAAAAGACTTGTTACGAACCCCATATTTCCAACAACCTTTTACTTAAACTTTGCTATAGCTTATTATTAAGGAGGTCCTTCATTTGATTACCATTACGGTAGGAGGTCCTATTGCTCGGTGCTCTCTTTTCTACTAACAGACGGAACAGAGCAGACCAATTGCACATATATACAGCAGTTGCAGCTTGCAGACTATAGGGCAGTAAAAGAAGGTCACCACTGTGGTGGTCTGCTAAAGGTATATTATATAACTGTTATCAGTGGCAAACTTTGGGAAAACCTTTAACACATGTCTTATATAATTAACAGATGTTAAAGACATAGAATAGAACAGGAGTTCGCTTTTTTAAGCACTCCAACCTTAATCCCCAAGCACCCTAACAGTTCAGGCTTTAACAATCTCCATGCTTAAGCACTGGTGGCTTAAGATGGACATACACTGTACAATGATCTGGCAGATCATTTGCCAATTCTGGCTGGTTGGAATGTAAATATGGTAATGGATACGAGCAAAGGACAATCGACCACTTGCTCCCAAACTCTGGAGAAAGGACAAAACCTGTAATTCAGACAAACCGGTTAAATCACAGATTTAACTAATTTGTATGTACAGTTTTTGTCCATTTTACAGTGTTTGGGAACAAATAGTCAATTGTCCTTTGCACGCATCCTTTACCAGAATTACATTCCAACCAGCTTTAATTAGTATCGCAGTCAATTTGATTATACCATCTGTTCACAAGTATGTATATCCTTAAAACCTGGACTGTTTTGGGTGTCTTGAGAACTGAATTTTGGACCTCTGAAGTACCTATATATGTATTTACACAGATGCAAATTACCCACACATGTATTATTTTTTTTGAAGTGGGACTTTGATTTTTTTTTTTTTGCTGTAAACATTGTATTCTTTAGTAATAAAATTAAATGTTCTATATTGAGCCACTTAAATCTGTTCGAGGCATCACAGCCAAATGTTGAGAAACTCTACTTTAGAGCTTTCCTAGCCACCAGTGTAAACAAGTGTTACACAAGGTTATAATTCTATACTACCATAGTATAATTAAATGTTTGGAACCAAGATAACAGCACGCAAATAGATGATACACACAGATAAATGTCAGATTTAAATCTTATTTCTATACACTTAAAAATGTTATCTATAGAATGCACATACTTCTACATTGTTCTATTTAGTTGCAAACAATATTTATAGCTTGTCAGACTACAGTATCTTTACAGCAAAACCTCAGAAGCATTTCAAAGCCCAGAGTCCTCAGCTCAAGCTAAATAATATTACACATAATTAGGCAGAGTATACTATATTTTCTCTGCTGTGTATTCACAATATAATTTGCTACTGTAGATGCATTAGCACAGCAAGAAAAAAAAAACACATCACCTTTTGCTCATTAATATTCAGAATTAGCAGATAACTGGCATAGAGTACCTATGAGATAGATTATGCTATTTGCAGTCCCCATTGCGTTTTGGGGTCCTGTTAATTCCCTCTGTCCCTAAGAGCTTTGTGTAGTCCACACATTAGGACAGAACCATAATTAAAAAAAACTCATGTGGATGACACCACTCTCTTATTTCCGAAATTCAAAACGGTGTACTTTCCATTGTTTTCTGTAGCCTTCACCATCACTGAAAACCTACATAGGTTACGTACAGCTGTGGAACTTGGGGGTGATGGGCCCAGGTGTTCAAATATGCTTTGGGCCCTCCCCTCCGCCCCAACCCAAGTTCATATATGCAACATGGCCTCAACATATTTGAAAGCCTGATATACTAATAAAGGACAAAAAAGCATGTATACTTCTTCAGCCCGAGCTCCATGGCAGTAATGTCACAAGTTGATCATAGGTTTAAATATGAACAGGTCTAGAAAGACTGCAGGATATTTATAAAAGCAGATTAAATAAAAAAATAAAAAATAAAATAAGGGATCTGCATCGAAATGTAATCTGCAGATCTTTAAAAGATGACAGAAACATTCATAATGACATTAGTGCCATTTATTTAAAAATGAAAGCATTTTCAGCCTCTTTATATACAATAGAACATTGAAATTAAAGTGTGAAACATTCATAGGTTAAAGTCTAAATCTACAAAATAAATAGAACGGAAATTAAGCTAAACACTTGAAACATTTCATATGAGAAACTGCCTTATATCACACTCTTCTTTTTCCTTAATATATATTTTCATGCAACCATATTTTCTTTTTTTCACTTATGTAACAAACCTTTGGGTTTTTTTTCTTGTTAATCAACAATCTGTACAATGTGGAGTTCACGTATAACTTGGAACAGAGTAAGGCAATGTGCATTAGACTGTTTTATATCTATCTCTCCACAGTTCCACATTTTGACTAAAGAACAAAAGACAGATGGATACTAGAGTAGAGTTGGATTGATGCACATGGAAGTTTTAGTCAGTCCGGCTCCCCATAGAGGTCACGTAACTATGCATGTTACCATCTTTCCTGTCCGCTAGTTAAAACTGGAACAGAGGGAAGATATAAGAATGCCTGTATATCAGAGGCCATTGCTACCCAAAAACAGGAACAAAAACACCTTAAAATGTTGTTGGTCTTGCAGAGAAATGTATCTTCCTTTTTATAGAACTCAGTCCTATTGATTCAACGCAGAAGCATCATAATACAAAGTTTTAAACCACTGCACACCTTAATTTATGCCAATATAATTGTACTCTACAGACACTTTTGTAAGAAAATAAACATTCACCAGCTTTGTGCAACTCCCTGCAAAACCATCTTAAGTCCAAACGATGCAGCATTTTAAATTAAATGGTAAAACAATTTGTAACATTCACAATGACATTTATGTAAATACAAAATCAATGTTTTCATTGTATTTTTTGCTTACTATGGGATACAGTACCTTTAAGTAAAGTAATTGCAAAATGTTACAGCCTGCATCATTCCATCCATCTGGGGGTTTACAGGTAAATGGTGCTTAATTATTAAGTGGTGCTTTTTAAGCCGCTACATCTTGAGCTGTTGCGTCTTATGGATTTAAAGGGGAAATAAATATTAAATACTGGTTTTGTATTTAATATTATTGCCCCTTTATAACCGAAGACACAATGTTTACAAAGTGTTGGATTGTCAAACCTGGGTACTTCTGATCATGTTTATGCCAGATATGTAAAAGGACAATGCTACTATTATAGCAAGTCCCAGCTAGTAAAAGCATTGACTTTTTAATTGTCAAGCATAAACACACTCAGAAGCCTAGGGTTTTACATTGTGATGCTTTGTAAATTAACCCCCTAGTCCCTAACAGCTCTAATGGCAGGGAAGAAGATTATAAATTATATGCTTCATACTTTTGGTTTCTCCACAATTGACATGATGAGTAAAATATACTCTAAGTTTAATTAAAGTCGTCCCCGTTCACCACTAAACTACTCTTACAGCTTTACTCTTTATTATACAGTTAGACAGTGCTTGTCACAGTGACCATGATGGAGAAGCATGGTAGTCATCTCTGTGTACGACTAGTGTTAAAACATTTGTGCTTGTTTTTATTTATCACTTACTAAAATAGGTTATCTTCCAGAGAAGGAACCTGTAGTCTTGTATGGCTAGGTCAGGATATAATTTTCCTTTCAGTGGCACAGGGTACATAATAGTATTAAATTGTACAGTCCTAAGCATCCAATTAATTTAATACTGAAGTGTATTTTACACGTTATGGCTTGAAACGTTTTATGGACACAGGATAATAATGAAGTGATTGGTCATGATTAAGCGTTTTCTATGGGAATTTGGTCATTAGGTCAAGACACATTATGTGGACATTTATGATATTGACACTGTTTAAATGTTGACAGGCTTCATGTCAACATTTTCAGAATACCAATAATCTTGGAATAATGACATATCAAATGCAGACATTGTCAGAATGTCGAAATTAGGGTTAAGTTGCAGGACGGGAGGGATAGGCACTAGGCGAGGTTAGGGTTAGGCTACTGAGGGGGGAAAGGAGGTTAGGGATAGGGGTTTGGGATTGGGCAGGTACACTTATTTGTAAAATAAATGTCCTTTGTGTGTCAAGATTCTCCTATTTGTATAAGCCTGATCCTCTGTATTTTAAAAAGTACAGAGGATATTTGTGAGCAAAGTAGCTCAATGGTCAGCATATAGCCAGATAAATGATTCAAAATAATAATCATAATACATTTAAAAAAAAAAAGGGCCTACACATGGCAATGCCATTATAAAACTTTTTCTTTTAAGATTTCCTGCAGTTAAACTTTGGTAATATTGTTTTGATCATCACCTGCAGCCAATAAAAGCAACACAACACAAACAAAAGCCTCTAATACATCACTGTATGTCAAAGATTGTCTATATTACTGTTTACATTTGACATATCTCAAATACACCGATTTACTGCTCTTACAGTGCCTTACTAAAGTATTCACCCCCTTGGCTTTTTACCGATTTGTTACATTACAACCTGTAATTTAATTTTTATTTTTTATCATCTGAATTTTATGCGATGGATATGCACAAAATATTCTAAGTTGGTGAAGCGACATAAGAATTTTTTTTTATAAATTTGCATATGTATTCACCCCCTTTGCTCTGAAGCCCCTCAAAAGTTCTGGTGCAACAAATTACCTTCAGAAGTCACATAATTAGTGAAATGAAGTCCACCTGTGTGCAATCTATGTGTCACATGGTCTGTCAGTATAAACACACCTTTTCTGAAAGACCCCAGAGGCTGCAAAATCACTAAGCATGAGGCATCACACCATGAAGACCAAGGAGCTCTCCAAACAAGTCGGGGACAAAGTTGTTGAGAAGTACAAGTCAGGGTTGGGTTATAAAAAAAATATCAAAATCTTTGATTATCCCCCGGAGCACCATCAAATCCATCATCTTCAAATGGAAAGAACAGGGTACCACAACAAACTTGCCAAGAGAGGGCCGGCTACCAAAACTCACAGATCGGGCAAGGAGGGCATTAATCAGAGAGGCAGCATAGAGATCAAAGGTAACCCTGAAGGAGCTGCAGAGTTCCACAGTGTCACAACTGAGGGCTGAGGCTGACTTACGGAAGCCTCAGTTGTAGGGGCTGGTGTGAAGGTGAACAAAGGAGGTAGGATTAGGTTCTTAGACATACAGGAAGTTTGAACACCATCAACCCGAAGGCGTGACCACAACAATGAAGTAAAATATAAAAGTCACTTTATTGATTACACAGTATGTATCTTGGCAATGCGATATCTTTAACAATTAAGTGCAGAGAGAAATGCAGTACAGTTCCTAAGAATGCAGAAGGTATTTGAGACTGTGGCTATGCAGAACAAGATGACTAAAAGTCCTTGCCAAATTCCGGAGTTGAAAAGTCCGTGCCACAGCTAACCGCTGTAATGAGGAACAAGCAAGTACTGCCCAGTAGGTGGTTGACAGGAGACTGGGATAGGCACTGATACACTGATGTTGAAGAAATGTAATTAGAATTGCCAGAGATTACCGGACAGAACCGGTATGAGGAACGTTGTGCTGAACTCACCGCTGGAGCGACAGTTCGATGGAGAGCATCGATAAATACTGTGATTCGATGTTGTGTAGAAGAATATGCAGGGCGATATAGGAATACCGCTGGAGAGGACGTGAAGCACCACAGTAGGCAGATGGTAACACCAAGCACTGCTGGAAGCGATGGAACGCTGGAAGCCAGTGACAACTGTACCATAGAAGCTAGTGAGCGATGCAGTAGATATTGGAAATGGCAACGATACCAGAACACTGCTGGAAGCTGGGAGCAGAGTAGGTCCAAAGCTGGAAGTCGATGTCAGGATCGCAGTAGATAGACAGGAAGCAGAGCTGGAACACTGCAGGAGTCAGGCTGCACCGCAGGGTGGTAATTGGTGCCGGTCTCTTGGAGAAGCTGAATCACAGGAGCTGGAATACCTGGAAAGTCAAGCTGTAAATTCACCAAACAGGAGAGACATGTGTGCAAGGATTGACAACCGATGCACTGACGATTATCCAGCCCTGGAGCAGGATATTTATACCAGCTGGTGAGCAAGGATTGGCTTGATAATTAAGGCAGAGTCCAGACTGCAGCGGATAGGCTGAAAACAACATGTGATGAAAAACAAACATGGCTGCGCCCATGTTTGAAACTGGAGGGAAAGTCTGTTTGTACTTTACATGTGGGAAACGGTAGTAATGGCGGCGGAGGCCACGGAGGGCAGGAGACACAATACTTTAAACAAATGGATATTTTGTATAATGTCGCCATGCCAGCGCTGCCGCGATCACTGAAGAGAACCTTGAGACACAGACATGCAGCGCGCTGCCCGCAGACAGCGCAGGTGGAATCCAGGCCTGGAATGCCGGGCCAGACTCAGAAGGCACTTAGCAGGTAAATAATGGGGGCTAATAACCTGGATCGTAACAGCCCCCCCCTTTAGGAGTGGCCCCAGGACGATTCTTAGTATTACGAGGAACTCTGGCGTGGAAAGCCTGGACCAACTTGGGAGCATGCACATCCAATGCATTTGTCCAGGACCGTTCCTCTGGGCCATAGCCCTTCCAATCAATCAGATAATGAAGATGACCGTACCGGAAGCGTGAGTCTAGAATCTTGGCGACCTCATACTTGACACCTCATTGAGTTTGAACCTTGGGTGCTATGGGGAGCGCAGAATGGAAACGATTCAGGACCACTGGCTTGAGAAGAGAAATATGAAATGTCCTATTGATCTTCAGAAATGGAGGCAATTTGAGTCTATAAGCGACTGGATTGACGACTTGTTTTATCTGAAAAGGACCGATATACAGAGGAGCAAACTTCATACTTGGAAGTCTCAATCTCAGATTTTTAGTGGACAGCCACACACGGTCACCTTGTTTGAGGGTCGGAATTGCCCTACGCTTCTTGTCTGCAAACTTCTTGTACCCTGAGGAAGCTTTTAAGAGAGCTGTCCAGATATTCTTCCAGTTTTTAGAAAACGGACGAAGAGTGACATCAGCTGCAGGTACTGCTGTTGCTGGAAGTGGTTGAAACTCTGGAACCTTTGGATGGAAACCGTAGTTGGTAAAGAATGGCGTAGAAGAGGATGAAGAATGGTACTGATCATTGTGACAAAATTCGGCCCATGGAAGAAGATGAACCCAGTTGTCTTGAGAAGAGGATATATAAATTCAGAGGAAAGCCTCCAAGTCCAGATTCACCCTTTCGGTTTGCCCATTGGTTTGGGGGTGATAAGCTGTGCAAAACTTTAGCTTGACTTGGAGTGCTGAACACAGACTTCGCCAGCATTTAGCTACAAACTGGACACCTCTATCAGAGATAATTTCTTCTGGTAGACCATGTAATCTGAAGATTTCTTGAATGAAAACTTGAGCCAGCTTGGAAGCTGATGGAAGACCAGTGAGAGGAACGAAGTGAGCCATCTTGGTGAACCGGTCAACTACCACCCAGATGGTGTTATATTTGTTACACTCAGGAAGATCTGAAAAAAAGTCCACAGATAAATGGGTCCATGGGCGATGAGGAACAGACAAGGGTACCAGTTGTCCAGCAGGCGACTGGCGAGGTACCTTGTGCTGGGCACACTTGGGGCAGGATGCAATAAACTATGTAGTGTCTTTCTTCAGGGTCAGCCACCAGTATGATCTGGAAATAAATTCTAAGGTTTTCTGAATACCCGCATGTCCAGCGATTCAAAAGGAATGTGCCCATTGCAGGAGCTTCCTTCTAAAGACCGGTTTCACAAAGCGTTTCCCTGGCGGAGGCATAGAGTCCACTCTCACGGAGGAGAATGCCACTGGATCGAGAATGGGATATTTACCAGTAGATTTAGACTCATTTTCTTGCTCCCAGGAGTGTGAAAAAGCATCAGCCTTACGATTCTGTGACCCTGGACAAAACGAAAGTTTAAAGTCAAACCTGGAAAAGAAGAGTGCCCATCTGGCTTGACGAGGGTTGAGGCATTGGGCGGCTTTTAAGTACAGAAGGTTCTTGAGATCTGTCAGGATAGTGATGGTATGAGAAGCTCCCTCCAGTAGATATCTCCATTCTTTAAGAGCGAGCTTAATAGCTAAAAGTTCTTGATCGCCAATGGTGATATTGCGCTCAGCAGGAGAGAACTTTCGTGAAAAGAAGCCACATGGATGTAGGTGGCCATCCTCGGCTCTTTGAGACAGCACTGCGCCGACATCAACTGAAGAGGCATCCACCTCCAGGGTGAAGGGTGAGCTGGTATCAGGCTGCTTTAGAACTGGAGCAGAGACAAACTTCTGTTTAAGTAGATAAAAGCTTGAGTGGCTTCTTCCGACCACTTGGAGGGATTAGCACCTTTCCTTGTAAGAGCAGTGATAGGTGCCACAATAGTAGAGAAGCCACGAATGATCCTCCTGTAATAATTGGCGAACCCCAGGAATCTTTGAACACCCTTGAGTGTTGTGGGTATTGGCCAATCACGGATAGCCTGGAGTTTCTCAGGATCCATCTCTAATCCGGAACCGGACAAGATGTACCCCAGAAACGGAATCGACTTGATCTCGAAAACGCATTTTTCCAATTTACAATAGAGATGGTTGGCACGGAGACAGGACAGAACTTCCTTGACCCAATGACAATGTTCCTTTAAGTCATTAGCAAAGATGAGATCATGATCGAGGTAGACCACAACATGTCGGTACAGGATATCATGAAAAATGTTGTTCACGAAATACTGGAATACTGCTGGCGCGTTACGGAGTCCGAAAGGATGACGAGGTACTCGTAATGTCCGTCACGGGTGTTAAACACGGTCTTCCACTCATCACCCTTCCGGATACGGATGAGATTATACACGCCACTCAGATCCAACTTGGAAAAGATGGTGGCTCCACTGGCATGATCAAATAGCTCGGTGATAAGAGGCAGAGGATACCGTTTTTTCACTGTGATGTCGTTGAGCCCATGGTAGTTAATACAGTGTTGCAGATCACCGTCTTTCTTTTTCACAAAGAAGAAGCCTGCGCCAGCCGGTGAGCAGGAAGGTCGAATGAAACCTTTGGCCAGGTTTTCTTTTATATACTCCGCCATAGAGTGAGTCTGTGGAAGCGACAATGGATAGGTACGTGCTCGCGGTGGAGACTTCCCTGGAATGAGATCAATGGGACAATCCCACTCCCTATGAGGAGGAAGAATATCTGCAGGGGACTTACTAAATACATCAGTGAAGTCTCGGTACGGTGGAGGTGGAACATCTGTAGACTTGGAAGAAGAAATGCGGGCTGGAAGTATCTTTTGAAGACAAGTCTCTAAACAGGAAGGACTCCATGCCAGTATGTCCATAGTTGTCCAATCAATTTGTGGATTGTGATGACGAAGCCATGGAAGGCCTAGAACCACAGGATGCGTTGCTTTAGGAATGATATCAACTCAGAGTGAAGAGCTCCTACCTTCAGACATATAGGCAGAGTCCTGAGATTAAGGACTGCATCGGAAATCCTGCTGCCATCCACCGCAGTCAGGCATATGGAAGACGACAGTCTCTCAGTGGGTAGGGACCACCGCTTAACGAATTCCGCAGTCACAAAGTTTCCAGCTGCTCCAGAATCCAACAAATCGATGAGGCTCCTGAAGCGCTGAGATACCTGAAGAGAAACTGGAAGTGTACAATCACACAATGATGGAGAGTGACTCATTACTCCTAGCCGACCCTCTCCTTGACTGGCTAGGATTTGGAGTTTCCCTGACGCTTCGGACAAGCGTTGATGACATGGGATGGAGCAGCACAATATAAAAACAGGTGTTCAAATAGACGTCTTCTACGCACAGCAGGCAGCAGACGAGAGCGGTTGATCTGCATAGGCTCATCTTTGGGGTAGATAACTGAAGAGGAGGTAAACACAAGAGGTTTTAGGAAGCGTGGATCTTCCTCACTCAATCGCCCTTTCACAGAATCAGAGATCAACTTTGGTGCAGAGGGATACGAGCTCATCAATTTTAGGAGGTAAGTCTCTAGTAGCAAGCTCATACTTAATTCGGTCAGGCAACCCGTGCCAGAATGCTGCATAGAGAGCGTCGTCATTCCAGGAAAGTTCAGACGCTAGAATCTGGAATTGTACTAAATATTGCCTGACTGTCTGTGTCCCCTGACGTAGACGGAGAAGATCTGTGGAAGCAGCCGTCACACGACCTGGCTCGTCGAAGATGTGCCTGAAGGTTGCCACGAAATTTGCATATGATGAAAGCAAGGCATCAGACTTCTACCATAGAGGTGAGGCCCAATCCAATGCAGGACCACTGAGGAAGGAGAGGATATAGACCACCTTAGTGCGGTCGGTTGGGAAATTACGAAGCTGTAACTCAAAGTGTATTTCACACTGATTTAAAAAGCCCCAACAGGCTTTAGGGGAACCATCGAACTTGGCTGGTGTCGGCAAATGGAGACAAGGAGCAGAAACGGGAATGGTGGGTGTGGTTACCACCAAAGGTAATGTAGTCGAAACACTGGATGCCCCTGAACCACGGAGGGTTGCTTAAATCCTATCCAGCCGGGAGGAGGAGAGGTCCTGGAGACAGAGAAACACTTGACCCTGTGCAGCCTCCTGATGTTCAAGGCGGGCTGCAAGTTGTTGCATCGGGGTAGTCGCTTGGGCCTGGTCTCCGGCCTGATCCATTAGGTCAGTGCTTACTGTCACAACTGAGGGCTGAGGCTAACTTAGGGAAGCCTCAGTTGTGCCTCAGTTGTAGGGGCTGGTGTGAAGGTGAACCGAGGAGGTAGGATTAGGTTCTTAGACATACAGGAAGTTTGAACACCATCAACCCGAAGGCGTGACCACAACAACAAAGTAAAATATAAAAGTCAGTTTACGGATTACACCGTATGTATCTTGAATGCGATATCTTCAACAATTAAGTGCAGAGAGAAATGCAGTACAGTTCCTGAGAATGCAGAAGGTATTTGAGACTGTGGCTATGCAGAACAAGATGACTAAAAGTCCTTGCCAAATTCCGGAGTTGAAAAGTCCGTGCCACAGCTAACCGCTGTAATGAGGAACAAGCAAGTACTGCCCAGTAGGTGGTTGACAGGAGACTGGGATAGGCACTGATACACTGAGGTTGAAGAAATGTAATTAGAATTGCCAGAGATTACCGGACAGAACCGGTATGAGGAACGTTGTGCTGAACTCACCGCTGGAGCGACGGTTCGATGGAGAGCATCGATAAATACTGTGATCCGATGTTGTGTAGAAAAATATGCAGGGCGATATAGGAATACCGCTGGAGAGGACGTGAAGAACCACAGTAGGCAGATGGTAACACCAAGCACTGCTGGAAGCGATGGAATGCTGGAAGCCAGTGACAACTATACCATAGACGCTTGTGAGCGATGCACTAGATATTGGATGTGGCAACGATACCAGAACACCGCTGGAAGCAGAGTAGGTCCAAAGCTGGAAGCCGATGCCGCAGTAGATAGCCAGGAAGCAGAGCTGGAACACTACACCGCAGGGTGGTAATTGGTGCCGGTCTCTTGGAGCTGAATCACAGGAGCTGGAATACCTGGAAAGTCAAGCTGTAAATTCACTAAACAGGAGAGACATGTATGCAAGGATTGACAACCAAAGCAATGACGATTATCCAGCCCTGGGGCAGGATATTTATACCAGCTGGTGAGCAAGGATTGGCTTGATAATTAAGGCAGAGTCCAGACTGCAGCGGATAGGCTAAAAACAACATGTGATGAAAAACAAACATGGCTGCGCCCATGTTTGAAACTGGAGGGAAAGTCTGTTTGTACTTTACATGTGGGAATCGGTAGTAATGGCAGCGGAGGCCGCGGAAGGCAGGAGACGCCATACTTTAAACAAATAAATATTTAGTATAATGTTGCCCTGCCAGCGCTGGAGCGATCACTGAAGAGAACCTTGAGACACAGACATGCAGCGAGCTGCCGCAGACAGCGCAGGTGGAATCCAGGCCTAGAACCCTGGGCCAGTCTCAGGAGGCACTTAGGAGGTAAATAATGGGGGCTAATAACCCGGATCGTGACACACAGCAGAGACTGGCGTATCTGTGCATGTGACCACAATAAGCCATACACTCCATAGAGCTGGGCTATATGGAAGAGTGGCCAGAAAAAAGCCATTACTTAGTGTTAAAAATAAGAAGGCACGTTTTGAGTTTGCCAAAAGGCGACTACCCAAACGTATGGTGGAAGGTGCTCCGGTCAGATGAGACTAAAATATAACTTTTCAGACACCAAGGAAAACGCTATGTCTGGCGCAAACCCAATACATCCCATCATCCCAAGAACACCATCCCCACAGTGAAACATGGCGGTGGCAGCATCATGCTGTGGTGATATTTTTCAGCAGCAGGGACTGGGAAACTGTCTCGAGTCGAGGGAAAGATGGATGGTACTAAATACAGGGATATTCTTGAGCAAAACCTGTTTCAGTCTGCCTGTGATTTAAGACTGGGACAGAGGTTCACCTTCCAGCAGGACAATGACCCGAAGCATAGTGCTAAAGCAACACTCTAGTGGTTTAAGGGGAAACATTTAAATGTGTTGGAATGGCCTAGTCAAAGCCCAAATCTCAATCCAATTGAGAATCTGTGGTCAGACTTGAAGATTGCTGTTCACAAGCGGAAACCATCCAACATGAAGGAGCTGGGGCAGTTTTGCCTTGAGGAATGGGCAAAAATCCCAGTGCCATGATCAGAGACTTTTTCAAAGCGATTTCCAGCTGTTATTGCCACAAAAGGTGGCTCTACAAAGTAGTGACTTTAGGAAGGTAAAAAGTTATGCACACTGAAGTTTTCTGTTATTACAATATGTCCTATTTGTTGCTTGCTTCACAATAAAAAAAAAAAAAAAAATCTTCAAAGTTGTAGCATGTTCTGTGAATGAAATGATGCAAACCTTCAAACAAATCAATTTTAATTCCAGGTTGTGAGGCAACAAAACGTGAAAATGCAAAAGTGGGTGAATACTTTAGCAAGGCACTGTACACAGTTTAGCATAACAAGAGAAAAGGAGTGTCGGGGACACAGGAAGTACCTCGTCTAGGTTTACACATAGGAACAAATTGTGAGGTTACTTTGAGTTTCAGGTTAGCAAACATCCTTCATTTCATAATACATTTGTAGAGCTATTCAGAATCACTGACTCCTATCCCTAGTCATATACAGATGTGCCCTCATACATCTTCACTGCAGTCATACCCAACAGCTCCTCTTGGCACGCCAGGTGACATGAGAATCTTCTAGCACCGGGCATCTTTTTTTCTGAAAAGGTGTCTTATTCGCAACGTAAATGCGACTAGGACGCACTAGGAGACTGCCGATTAATGTGCTATATGACACTTGTATATCTGTGTGTCACTGAGTCTCTGAATCTGAAAACAAAGTGCTACAATGTAGCGGACGCATCTTTTTTCCAATACAAGTTCTGTTCTGCTCTGGACACAGTCTCAGTCACACACAATAAACAAATGTAATACATCAAATTAATAAGCACAGTTTCCTCGTGAGTCTTAGCAGCATTGTTACAAATAAGATGCATTTTCTGGGAAAAAAAAAAAAAAAAAGACACCTGACGTTAGTAGAGTTGCACAGGACCTGCTGGCTCAATCACACCAGGCATCTCGTGCTGCATGGCGTACTGAGGCAAAATGTAGGAGGACAAATCTGTAGATTAATAAATTATCCTGTCAGCGCCAATGTACACAACACAATAATCACGTATCTCCGTTGCCTGCTTACAGATAAAAGGAGACCGAGAGCCTGCAGCATAAGAGTCCGGTTGATCACACTCATACCCTGTGTCCTGTTAGTATTAATGTGCTTGGACAATCAATGGTCAGAATCGGATACTAGGCAAGTATGGGATGAACGTTCTGCTTATTTTAATTCAAACTAAGGGGGAGGTGTATCAAGCAGTGTAAAGAGCAAAGTGGACAAGTTGAGAAGTTGCCTATAGCAACCAATCAGCTACTACCCATCATTTTATCAAAGTGCTTGATAATGCTACCTGGAAGCTGACTGGTTGCTATGGCCAATTTCTCTACTTTGTACACTGCTCGATCTCGTATCTTAGTTGCTAAGGGTACTACTATGTACTAAACCAGAGGTTCTCAAACTTGGTCCTCGTGGGCCCACACAGTGCATGTTTTGCAGGTAACCCAGCAGGTGCACAGGTGTATTAATTACTCACTGACACATTTTAAAAGGTCCACAGGTGGAGCTAATTATTTCACTTGTGATTCTGTGAGGAGACCTGCAAAACATGCACTGTGTGGGCCCCCGAGGACCGAGTTTGAGAACCTCTGTACTAAACCTTGGACGGAGATAATGTCGACAGAGATATAGTACCAGCCAATCAGCACTTAACTGCCATGTTACAGGCTGCATTTTAAAAATGAAAGGAGCTGGGAGGATGGTACTTTAACTCCGTCCAAGGCTCAGTACATAGACCATTACTTGAGTTCCACCCACTACCCCCTTGGGTGGCCATGGAACTCTTCCTCATGATAAGAGCCTCTTAGCTTGGTCCACTAATAGCCTACGCACGCAGTCATCTTTTAACCCCCTTTACCAACTATGCCCAATAACGTTGAATCATTATCAGTCATATTATTGGGCATCTTGGTTGTGTGATTTTGGGAGTATTGCCATATATTGACTGCATTATCTCAACAGGAGATCATCATAAATCTGACAACTGTCAATCACCAAGCTGCTTGGGCATAAATGAAAACAGTCTTTTGCAAACAAATTATGCAACATAAAAATACATACAGACAGCACTACTGATAAAAAAGCCACCAAACCAAAGAGTGACCACTTAAAGACTGAGCATTTTCACATCATTAATAAGGTTTTACTATTTTTATTCCCAAAAAATATATATATATATATTTATATAAGTCTATGATAAATAAATCTATCCATTGTTGACAAGTAACAAGGAGACAAAGCTATTAAAAAAGGGGTTATCCACGTGGACAACAGCACATTCTAAAGTACAATCTTGATCAGTACATATAGCACACACGTGTAGTTATTTGACAAGAGCCCCTCCAGGAACCCACATTTCGCAAACTGGAGTTCCGGATGTTTCCGATACAGGTTGAGTAACTCATATCCAAATATTCCGAAATATAGAATATTCCGAAATACAGAATTTTTAGAGTGAGAGTGAGATAGTGAAACCTATGTTTTCTAATGGCTCAATGTACACAAACTTTGTTTAATACACAAAAAAAAATTATTGCATTAAATGACCTTCAGGCTGTGTGTATAAGTTGTATATTAAACATAAATATATTCTGTGCTTAGACTTGGGTCCTATCGCCATGATATCTCATTATGGTATGCAATAATTCCAAAATACGGAAAAATCCGATATCCAAAATACTTCTGGTCCCAAGCATTTTGGATAAGGGATACTCAACCTGTAGTACAGCTGTAATCATGTGCCATGAATGGTTTCCAGTTAGCTTGTTTTATCAGGGAAAATCAGCACAAATCCCCCATATTTGCAATACTTGTTGGGCAGGATTGGTAATAAGGGTTGTCCAATAACAGATAACCAGTATAAGAAGACAATCTGTACAGGGAAGCACTCAACAACACTAACATATTCTACAATAAAACACTCCTAGCAGGCTCTGAAGTCAGAAAGTCTTGGGTCAGCATGGACTATAAATGCTTTAGAATGGAAGAAATTCTCACATACGAGCATAAAATAAAAAAACTAATTTTACAGTTGATAAATACAAAAAAATCCTTTTATAATAATAATAATTTAAAAAAACAAAAAAAAAAAAAACACGTTAGCCTTCCTGCCTGGAATAATTCTGCGTAAAAGTATTTTGTTTTATATATGCTTTTAACAGACATGGTATTGTTTTATTTTCCTAAGGCACAGGGCTTTATAAAAGTGTTATCATGAAGGCATCTTCACCAACTTCTGTATTAAATGGAAAAAACTTAATTTAACTCAACAGCTGCACTTGTGTCAAATACCAATTTAGAAAAAAAATGTAAAATCATAAATATGGTTAATTAACAATTGTCCACAAATAATTTTTCATTTTACAGATCTATCTCCTTCCCCAAACATATCTGGGACCCTTACAATACCAGAGAAACTCACCCTTGGTGAAACTGCCCAATAGAATACCCTACCTAATGTAGTGTGTGGATAAAGCTGATTGAGAGCCTTAAGAAAATAGGATTTTATTTACCTACCGCTAAATCCTTTTCTCGTAGTCCGCAGAGGATGCTGGGGTCCATTTAGTACCATGGGGAATAGATGGGTCCCTTGGGAGCCATGGGCACTTTAAGAGTTTAATAGTGTGGGCTGGCTCCTCCCTCTATGCCCCTCCTACCAGACTCAGTTTAGAAACTGTGCCCGAGGAGACTGACATACTTCAACGGAAGGAAATACACAGATCGTGGCGAGATTCACACCAGCTCACACATAACAAAAAAGGAAAGCCAAGCTAACCAACTTGGAACAATTCAGCAATGTCTGAAATAACAATACTGAACCAAGTAACAATGCAGGAATACGAAGCACTGGGCGGGCGCCCAGCATCCTCTACGGATTACGAGAAAAGGATTTACCGGTGGGTAATAAAAATCCTATTTTCTCTTATGTCCTAGAGGATGCTGGGGTCCATTTAGTACCATGGGGATGTACCAAAGCTCCCCCAGTTAGGGAGGAAGAGTGCTGAGGTTCATGCAGAACATATTGACCAAACTTCAGGTACTCAGAGGCCAAAGTATCGAACTTGTAGAACTTAGCAAACGTGTTCGACCCTGACCAAGTAGCTGCTCGGCAAAGCTGTAAAAAAGAGACACCCCGAGCAACCGCCCAGGAAAAACCCACTTTATGAGTAGAGTGGGCCTTAACAGATTTTGGACACGGCAAGCCTGTCGTAGAATAAGCATGCTATATAGTAAACCTGATCCAACGAGAAATCGTCTCCTTAGAAGCAGGACACCCAACCTTGTTGGGATCATAAAACAAGATTTATGGTAAGAACCGTTCTTTGGGAGACAACTCAGGAGAATTAAAGGCCGGAACCACAATCTCCTGGTTAAGGTGGAAAGACGACACCACCTTAAGTAAATAACCTGGCCGTGTTCTAAGAACTGCCCGATCACGGTGAAAAATCAAATAGGAAAACTTGCAGGATAAGGCACCCAAGTCTGAGACCCTTCTAGCTGAAGCAATAGCCAGCAAGAACAGGACCTTAAGGGAAAGCCACTTAAGGTCAGCAGAGGCAAGAGGCTCAAAAGGAGACGCTTGGAAGGCCTCAAAAACCACCGACAAGTCCCAAGGGGCCACAGGCGGCACATAAGGAGGCTGAATCCTCAACATACCCAGAGTGAATTTATGTACATCAGGTAGGGTGGCAATCTTTCTCTGAAACCAAACCGACAAGGCAGAAATGTGAACCTTGAGGGAGGCCAGACGCAAGCCTAAGTCTAGGCCCTGTTGTAGAAAGGCCAATAGTTTGGCCATACTAAACTTGAAAACGTCATGATTGTGAGACGCACACAAAGTAAAGTAAGCATTCCAGACCCCATGTAGATCCGTGCAGAAGCCGGCTTACGGGTCTTCAACATAGTTTGAACGACCGCCTCAAAAAAACCCTTGCCCTCAGGACAGAAGCCTCAAGGACCATGCCGTCAAAGCCAGACGGGCCAAATCCTGGTAAACACAAGGGCCCTGAACGAGGAGGTCTGGCCGTTGTGGAAGTAGAAGGGGATGATCCCACGAGAGACCCAGTAGATCGGAGAACCAGTGCCGTCTAGGCCACGCTGGAGCGACAAAAAGCAGGTTTCCTCCTTCTTGCTTGAACTTACGTATTACTCTGAGCATGAGTGACACCTGAGGAAACACATATGGTAGCTGAAAGTTCCATGGAATTGCCAGAGCGTCCACGAACGCAGCTTGAGGATCCCTTGTCCTTGCTCTGAAGACCGGAACCTTGTGATTGTGTCAAGATGCCATCAGATCCGGAAGGCCCCATGTGTCCACGAGAAGTTGAAACACCTCCGGATGGAGGCTCCACTCTCCTGCATGTACGTCCTGACGACTGAGATAGTCCGTTTCCCAGTTCAGGAAGCACGAAATGAACACTGCGGATATGGCCGGCAGATGGCGTTCTGCCCACTGAAGAATCCGTAATACTTCCCTCATTGCCATGCGGCTTCGAGTGCCGCCTTGATGATTGATGTACGCCACCGTGGTGGCGTTGTCCGACTGTACTTGAACAGGTCTGTTCTGTATTAGATGCTGGGCTATTGTCAATGCATTGAACACTGCCCGCAATTCCAGAATATTTATCGGGAGTAGAGACTCCTCCTTGGTCCACCGACCCAGAAGAGAGAGTGTTGTTCCAACACCGCGCCCCAACCTCTCAAACTGGCATCTGTTGTCAGGAGGACCCAGTCGGATATCCAGAAGGGAGGGCCCCTGCTAAGTCGTTGGTCCTGCAGCCACCAGCTCAGCGACAGGCGGACCTCCGAAGACAATGAGATCATGTGAGATCTGATCCGGTGAGGCAGGCCATCCCACTTGGTCAGAATTAACTTCTGCAGAGGGCGAGAGTGGAACTTAGCATACTCCATGTCGAAAGCCGACACCATGAGACCCAGCACTTGCATTGCCGAATGTATCGACACTTGCGGACGAGATAGGAAGCATCGAATCCTGTCCTGAAGCTTCAGGATTATCTCCTGAGGCAGGGACAACCGTTGGTTGTGAATGTCCAATAACGCTCCCAGGTGTAACATGCTCAGAGCAGGAACCAGGGAGGACTTCTTCCAGTTGATCAGCCACCCGTGGGCTTTCATACACTGGACCGTCAAATCGAGATGACACAGGAGAAGTTCTGGAGAATTTGCCAGGATCAAAAAATCGTCCAAGTACGGTAAGATCCTGACCCCCTGACGGCAGAGAGTAGCCGTCATGACCACCATTACTTTGCTGAAAACTCGGGGAGCCGTTGTCAAACCAAAGGGTAACGCCCAAAATTGGTAATGAAGGTTGCCCATAGCAAACCGCAGGAACTGTTGATGAGATACCGCAATAGGAATATGCAGGTAGGCATCCTGTAGGTCCAAGAAGACCATATAGTCCCCAAGCTCCATGGCCAGAACAATAGAACGCAGAGTTTCCATACAAAACTTAGAGACCCGCACATGCTTGTTCCAGGACTTCATATTGAGAATGGTCCGCGAGGACCCATTCGGTTTCGGGACTAGGAACCGCGGTGAATAGTACCCCTTGCCTCTCCGAGCCAGAGGCACCTGTACTACCACTCCTGTGGTCAGGAGGAAATGTAACACAGAGTGCAACGGGTTTGCTTTTGCCGGATCCAGAGGCACATCTGTCAGGCAAAACCGCTGCGGGGGACGATTCTTGAAGGGTATGGCGTAACCTCGAGCGATGACTTCCTTCGCCCAGGCATCTTAAGTGGTCTTCAACCATTCCTGGGCAAAACCTAGAAGTGGGCCCCCCACCTTGGGATCCCCAGAGGGAGGCCCGCCCCGTCATGCGGCAGGCTTGTCAGTTTTGGAAGCTGGCTGGCGGGCGGCCCAGGCACGCTTCGGTCTGGGCTTGGCAGGTCTGAAAACACGAGCTTGCTTTGGGTACGCCTGACCTTTTGCTTTTCCTGGAGGACGAAAGGGCAGAGGGAAAGTACTTTTAGCCTTTTGTGTTGAAGGAGCCGTACTAAGTAGGCAAGCTGTTTTAGCAGTAGCCAGATCAGCCACAATCTTATTGAGGTCTTCTCTAAAGAGAATGTCTCCCTTGAAAGGAAGCACCTCCAGGGTTTTCTTGGAATCCATATCCACTGACCAGGATCTCAACCAAAGGATACGTCTGGCCAAGATGGACATAGTAGCAGCCTTGGCCGCGAGCCCCCCGGCATCGGAGGCTGCCTCCTTAAGGTACAGAGAAGGCGGGGCAATATACGAGAGGCATTGCCACGACATGGTCAGATGCGTTGGAAGGCAGTTCCGCCTCAAGTTCCTGAGCCCACGCCTCAACAGCTTCAGCAGCCCAAGTCGCTGCAATAGTTGGCCTATGTACAGCCCCCGTTAGGGTATAAATCGCCTTTAAACAGCCCTCCACACGACGATCCATTGGTTCCTTCAGAGAGGTGACGGTAGTTACTGGTAGAGCCGAGGAAACAACCATATGCGCCACATGAGAATCTACAGGCGGAGGGGTTTCCCAATTTTTACATACCTCCGCAGAGAGAGGATAGCGAGCCAACAGTCTCTTATTCGGTTTGAATTTTGTCCCTGGATTTTCCCAGGATTCCTGACGTATGTCAACCAGGTTTTTAGAATGGGGTAAATCTTGTTTAACCACCTTCTTACGTTTAAACCTATCTGGTTTCTTTGAGACAGACTCAGGATCATCAGACACCTGAAGAATGAGCCTGATCGCCTCAATCAAATCCGGGACATCCACCAATGACTTCCCTTCCCAGTCAGAAACATCAGTGTCAGTGTCTGTGGGGTCAGTATATGCACAGCCCTCGTCAGAGGACGTGTCTGGAATAGCAGTGGATTGGGAGGAGGTAATGGCCCGTTTAGAAGACAACTTAGTCTTAGGCGGGTGAGAGTGACACTTAGATTTAGTCATAGATCGGTTCAAATGCTGTAACTGAGTGGACAGCTGATCCGCCCACGGCGGGTTCACTGCAGGGACCATAAACTGTGGCAGTGGCACAGGTGGTCCCACATGGGGCGTCAATTTAGTCACAAGCGTGTTTAACAATGTGGAAAATGTAGCCCAAGGTGGGTCTTGTGATGCCCCAGGTGCTACCGACCCACTGGGGGGTAAGGAACCTCCTGAACTGAACTCTCAGCTGCCATATGATATGAAAAGCTGACACAACCTTTGGAAGAAACTGCTGACGCGTTCTGAGCTCAGCCCTATCTTCATGGAAAATCAAGTAGGGGCTCTTGCATGACAATATCCCTAATTCTGACACACGTCTAGCAGATGCCAATGCCAACAGTGGGACCTCCTTCCAAGTAAGAAACTTGATGTCCACCTCCTACAAAAGGTTTGAACCAATCCGATTGTAGCACTACATTAAGATCCCAAGGTGCCGAAGCATGGAAGCCCCATTTGCCTGGATGGAGTGTCTGCTGAGGAAGTCCGCTTCCCAGTTGTCCACTCCCAGAATGAAGATTGCTGATAGCGCCACCGCGTGCTTTTCTGCCCAGAGGAGGATTCTTATTACCTCTGACATTGCCGCTCTGCTCTTCGTTCCGCCGTGTCGGTTTATGTAGGACACTGCCGTTACATTGTCAGACTGACCCTGAATGGCCTGATCTTGCAGAAGATGTGCCAGTTGTAGAAGGCCGTTGTATATGGCCCTTAGTTCCAGAATGTTTATCGGAAGGATGGATTCGAGACTTGATCACTTTCCTTAGAAGTTTTCCCCTTGGGTGACCATCCGTGGTTAGAAGGATCCAATTCTAAATCCCAAACCTGCGACCCTCGAGTAGGTGAGAAGTTTGCAGCCACCAGAGAAGCAAAATTCTGTCTTTCAGCGACAGGCGTATCCGCTGGTGCATGTGAAAATGTGATCCCGACCATTTGTCTAGGAGATCCAGTTGGAAGCACCTCACATGGAATCTTCCGTACTGAAGAGCCTCGTAGGAAGCTTCCATCTTCCCCAGAAGCAAATGCACTGATGAACAGATACCCAAGCTGGCTTCAGGACATCCCGTTCCATTGATTGGATCACCAACGCTTTCTCTACCGGTAGAAACACCCTCTGCACTTCCGTGTCAATTATCATCCCCAGGAAGGGCAGTCTCCTTGTCGGCTCCAAATGTGACTTTGGAAGATTCAGGATCCACCCATGATCCTGGAGTAGACGAGTTGAGAGAGCAATACTCTGCAACAACTTCTCCCTGGACGATGCTTTTATCAGCAGATCGTCCAGATATGGAATTATGTTCACTCCTTGTCTGCGGAGGAGTAGCATCATCTCTGCCATGACCTTGGTGAACATCCTCGGTGTTGTGGAGACCAAAAGGCAGTGCCTGGAACTGATAGTGACAATCCAGCAGCGCAAATCTGGTATAAGCTTGGTGAGGTGGCCAGATCGGAATGTGAAGGTATGCATCCTTGATATCGAGGGATACTAGGAATTCCCCCTCCTCGAGACCTGAGATCACCGCTCTCAGAGACTCCATCTTGAATTTGAATTCCCTTAAATAGGGGTTCAATACCTTTAGGTTTAAACTTGGACTTAACGAACCATCCGGTTTGGGTATCACAAACAGGTTTGAGTAATAACCCTTGTGGTATAGATGAGGTGGAACTGGGACAATAACATCTATTCAGACCAATTTTTGAATGGCTTCCTGTAGGATAGCACTTTCTGTCAGCGAAACTGGTAAGCCTGATTTGAAGAATCTGCGAGGTGGGAGTTCCTGAAACTCCAGTCTGTAGCCCTGGGTAACAATGTCTGTCACGCAGGAAACTAGGCCTGATGACGCCCAGATGTGACTGACATTTTCTAGTCTCGCTCCCACCTGCCCGATCTCCAGACTGGGAGGTCAACCGTCATGCTGAAGATTTTGAGGAAACAGAACCTGGTTTCTGTTCCTGGGAACCTGTTGGTGCAGGTTTTTGGATTTTCCCCGACCACCCCTAAAGAAGGTGGAAGGGGATTTGGATTTTTTAAAATTTGCAGTCCGAAAGGACTGCAGTGTGGACGCAGGATAAGAATTCCTAGTCGGTGGAGCTGCTGAGGGGAGAAAGGTTGACTTACCTGCAGTTGCCGTGGAAATACACGCATCAAATGTTTCCCCAAACAGAGCCTGACCTGTAAAGGGTAGGTTCTCCACACTTTTCTTAGATTCTGCATCCACAGTCCATTGGCGTAACCAGAGTCTTTTGCGTGCTGAGACCGCCATGGAAGTAGCCCTTGCATTCAACATTCCAAGGTCTTTCATGGCCTCCACCATGAATCCAGCAGAATCCAGTATGTGAAACAAAAACAAATCAATGTCACCCTTATCCATAGTATCTAAGTCCTCTAGTAATGTACCTGACCACTTTACTATGGCTTTAGAAATCCACGCACAAGCAATAGTGGGCCTTAAAGCCACGCATTTAGCAGTGTATAGAGATTTGAGCGTAGTCTCAATCTTACGGTCAGCCGTCACCTTTAGGGCGGTTGAACCAGGGACAGGTAAAAACCACCTTTTCAGACAACCTAGAGACAGAAGCGTCTACTACAGGTGGGTTTTCCCATTTCTTTCTATCATCTTCAGGGAAAGGAAAAGCAATGGGAATTCTTTTAGGGGTGTGGAATTTTTTCTCTGGGTTTTCCCAGGTTTTTTTCAAATGAAGAGTTCAGCTCTTTAGAAGCAGGGAAGGTGAGGGAGGTTTTCTTATTTACAGTAAAATAAGATTCCTCTTCCGGCTCAGGCACCTTCTCAGTAATATGCAAAACAACCCTAATGGCTTCAATCATCAACTGCACCCCCTTAGCAAGGGATGCACCCCCCCCCCCTGCATGCACCCATCACCGTACTCTATATCAGAGTCTGTATCAGTGTCAACTTGCATTATTTGGGTAAGTGTGCGTTTTTTTGGGTATGTAGGTGGGGTATTTGAGGGAGTAGGAGCTGAATGCTGCAAACCCTCTACAGACTCTCTCAAAAAATGGAGGTTCGGATTCGGCAGGTTGGGAAAGCACATTGCAGTCCTGAGTACATGGGATAGAATCTTCAGGAGGAGATACACACTCTGCAGCACAGGATACAAAGCCCTTAGACATGGTAAAGTGGATATATACACATACACATATACAGGAAAATGTCCGAAACGGTTTCCCCCAGAGTACCTTCAGAGAGTCACAGAATATAAGGAGCGCCCCAGTGAGCAGTTATTATGATAACAGCCCGGAACAGACTAAATAACCTTAATTGGTACCCCTGTCTATAACACCCTGGTACCGCAGTAACTGGAGATATGTGGAGGGTCAGCGCTCACTGTCAGCGTGTCTCAGCGTTCTAAAGGGAGAAAATGGCGCTGGTGAGTGCTGGATCTGCTCTGAGGAGAAGCCCCGCCCCCTGAAATGGCGCGCTGTTTCCCGCACACTAAGATTATACTGGTCTGACGTCTTCAGTGCTATCAGTGGGATTAGCCCGTTAGCTACATTACCAGTGTCAGGGAGATCACGCTGGCCCAGGACGCCCCTCAGTCGCATCTACATCAATATGTTGCCGAGACTCCATGGAGCGCACCCTGACAGAGCTGCGCTCCCACCC
Organism: Pseudophryne corroboree; assembly: GCF_028390025.1. Lineage (NCBI taxonomy): Eukaryota > Metazoa > Chordata > Amphibia > Anura > Myobatrachidae > Pseudophryne > Pseudophryne corroboree. The sequence goes on along the minus strand of NC_086447.1, from coordinate 648,128,923 downwards.
TTGTGCTGCCATTCCCGCCGGCAACCCACTAACCAGGCCGCCGGCGTTGAACTCACCACTCTTCTTTCTTCTGGCTGTTAGGGGGTGGCGGCTGTGCTGCGGGAGTGAGCGGTCGCCTCGTGGGCTTGCGATCAGTACCCTTGGGAGCTCAGTGCCCTGTCAGCGGAGATAGAGAACCAATAACTCCAAGAGATGGTTCCTACTCCACCCCCTAAGTCCCACAAAGCAGGAAAGCGGTCCCTAACAACTCTTGGAAAAATAATAAAACTAGAAAAACTCCTAGGAGCTTCCCTAGCTGTGACCAGCTCCTCCAGGAACATTTTCTAAACTAAGTCTGGTAGGAGGGGCATAGAGGTAGGAGCCAGCCACACTATTAAACTCTTAAAGTGCTAGTGGCTCCCAAAGGACCCGTCTATACCCCATGGTACTAAATGGACCCCAGCATCCTCTAGGACGTAAGAGAAAATAGGATTTTGGTACTTACCAGGTAAATCCTTTTCTTTGAATCCATAGGGGGCACTGGAGTTACTCTTGGGATATGGACGGCTTCCATAGGAACAAGGCACTAAATAGTTAAATTTAGAACTCTACTCCCCTCCATATCCCAGAGTACCTCAGTGTTTTTTACTGAGCCGAACAGGAGCTATAGAGAGGTTGACAATGGAGACTTACATATAACATAACGGACAACAATAAAGTTGACACATAACGTGACTGACAACTAAACAGTTGGCACTATAACCGCTAGAACTTGAAACTTTGAACCAGTCGGTGAGAATGTGTTACCATAAGATCCTCTGAACTTACCACAAACCAGGTAAAACTGCTCTGGGTGGGCGTCCAGTGCCCCCTATGGATTCAAAGAAAAGGATTTACCTGGTAAGTACCAAAATCCTATTTTCTTTTTCATCCACTAGGGGTCACTGGAGTTACTCTTGGGACGTACCAAAGTTTCCCCCGTGGGCGCGAGAGCTGTTTGGCACCTGTAACACTAGGCGGCCAAAGCTAGATGCTGATGCCGCAAACGTATCAAACTTATAAAAGCGCACAAACGTGTGCACTGATGTCCATGTAGCCGCCCGGCAAAGCTTCGTCGCAGAAGCTCCACGACCAGCTGCCAACTAAGTTCCCACAGAACGTGTGGAATGAGCTGTTACTGATGTAGGCGGCTGTAACCTAGCATGAAGGTAAGCCTGACGTATGGTCAGTTTAATCCATCTGGATAAAGTCTGCTTAGAAGCTGGCCAACCCATCCTAGCAGCATCATAGAGAACAAACAACGTATCCGTCTTCCGAACTGTAGACGTTCGGGATACATAAACACGTAACGCACGTACCACATCCAAGGTTCCAGAATTTCCTGTCAACACAGGAACTACTATTGATTGATTGATGTGAAATGATGACACTACCTTTGGTAAGAAAGTGGAATTCGTCCGAAGTTCCGCTCTGTCATCATGAAACACCAAATACGGTGGCTTGCACGACAAGGCACCCAAATCTGAAACACGCCTTGCTGAAGCTAAGGCTAGTAGAAAAATTGTTTTCCAAGTGAGAAACGTAATATCCACTTGTTGCAAGGGTTCAAAATAAGAAGACTGTAAGAAATCTAAAACCAGATTCAAGTCCCATGCGCTGTAGGTGGAATGAATGGAGGCTGTACTCTGAGGACTCCTTGCAAAAAAGTGTGTACCGACGGCAATAGAGCCAATCGTCTTTGAAAGTAAATTGACAACGCAGATATCTGCACGTTTAGTGTAGATAAACGCAGTCCTCCATCTAACCCTGTCTGAAGAAATAACAAAAAACGGGATAACTTGAAAGATTAAGTCGGAAACTTCCGATCTTCACACCAAGCAATATAGACACGCCAAATTCTGTAATAATGAGCTGCCGTAACCGGCTTCCTAGCTCGTAACATGGTTGGTATCACCGATTCTGGAATGCCCTCTCTTCTTAAGAGGGCGGTCTCAACAGCCACCCCGTCAAACGCAGCCGCGCTAAATCGGGGTAAAGAAACGGACCCTGTTGTAACAGGTCCGGACGTAGTGGGAGCGGCCAAGGATCGTCTGCGAGTAGCCCGCGGAGGTCCGAGAACCAAGCCCTCCGAGGCCAATGAGGCGCCACTAGTATTACTGTGACGGACTCTCTTTTGATCCGTTTTAGCAACAGAGGGAGCAGCGGAAACGGTGGAAACAGATACACGAGGCTGTACGGCCACGCGATGGTGAGAGCATCCACCGCCTCTGCCTTTGGATCTCGCGTTCTGGACACATACTGGGGGGTTTGGTGATTGTGGCGAGATGCCATCAGATCCACTTGAGGGTAACCCCACCTTTGGACCAACATGTGAAACACTTCTGGATTTAATGACCATTCTCCAGGATGAAAATCCCGATGGCTGAGATAATCCGCCTCCCAGTTGTCCACTCCCGGAATGAACACTGCCGACAATATAACTTGGTGTCGCTCGGCCCAATTGAGGATTCGAGCTACTTCCCGCATTGCCATGCGGCTTCTCGTTCTTCCTTGTTTGTTGATGTATGCGGCTGCCGTCGCATTGTCTGACTGCAACAGTCTGAGACCGAAGCATGTGCACTGCTTGTCGTAGCGCATTGTAAATTGCCCGGAGTTCCAGTACATTTATAGACCGCAATCTTTCGTGATCCGTCCAGAGACCCTGGAGCTGACAATTTTGAACTACAGCTCCCCAACCTCTGAGGCTCGCGTCCGTCGTTAGAATTATCCAATTCCAGGCGCCGAACCGTTTCCCTGCGGTTAGATTGTGTACTTTGTGCCACCAGAGTAGAGACACTCTGGCCCGTGGTGACAACTAGGGAAGCCAATCCCGGGCCATTTTTTCAAACCCGGGTATCGGGATTGAAAAATGGTCAATCCCGGGATACCGGGATTGGCTTTAGACTGTGTCCGGCCGCCCCCCACGCCCCGCCCCTCCTGCTCTGCAGACATAAAAAACCCCGTACAAACCTGCACAGCCAGGTAGCGGGTGAGGAGGAGCCGGCGGGTGAGTGCAGCGGAGCCGGCGGTTGAGTGTAGGGGAGCCGGGAGGAGGCAGCGGGTGAGTGCAGGGTGAGCAGAGAGGAGGCAGCGGGTGAGTGCAGGGTGAGCCGGGAGGAGGCGGCGGGTGAAGACCGCTGTACTTTCCGGCTCGGTGGCTGCTGAAAGCGCAGCGTGACCTCACAGTCACAGGTCACGCTGCGCAGGGGGAGACAGGAGGAGGGAGCCGGGCAGCATCTGAGCATCCTGAGGACGCTCAACGCTGATCCCTCAATCCCCGGGATTGGAGCTTCCAATCCCGGGATTGAATCCCAGCCGTTTTTGGGCCTAAATCCCGGGATCCCGCCGATCCCGATCCCGGGATTGGCCTCCCTAGTGACAACCTCACCCTGTGGTGAATCTGCAGATGCGAGCCCGACCACTGTGCGAGCACATCCAGTTGAAAAGGACGTGAGTAGAATCTCCCGAACTGAAGTGCTTCGAAAGCCGCCACCATTGTGCCTAAGAGGCAAATGCACAAATGTACAGAGACTGTGCGTGGCCTGAGCACTAATTGAACCAGATGACGAATGACCTGCACTTTCTGTTCTGGTAGGTAAATTCTTTGATTTACCGTATAGAAAATCATACCTAGGAATTGAAGTCGTTGAGACGGAATCAGATGTGATTTCTTGAAATTGACAATCCAACCGTGCTGAACCAGTACATTGAACGTTAGCAACGCATGTTGGAGGAGCATCTGGTGAGACGGAGCTTTGATGAGCAGATCGTCCAAGTACGGAACTATTATAACTCCCAGGGATCTGAGATGAGCTATCATCACAGACATCACCTTGGTGAATAGCCGAGGTGCTGACGAGAGGCCAAACGGTAGAGCCTGAAACAGATAATGGTTTTGCAGTATTGCAAACCGTAAAAAACTCTGATGAGGTGGCCAAATCAGAATGTGTAAGTATGCATCCTTGAGATCCAGTGCAATCATGAATTCCTGTGGCTCTAACCTGCAATTACTGACCGCAGAGATTCCATCTTGAATCTGTAGTAAGTGACGTACCGATTGAGACCCTTTAAGTTCAATATTGGCCTGACCGAGCCATCCGGCTTTGGTACCACAAACAGACTGGAATAATAACCCTGACCTTGTTGGTGTACAGGGACCGGAATCAAAACTGCTGCATCCAGCAGGGACTGAATGGCAATTTGCAGAACCGCCCTCCTGTCGTCCGACAGAGGCAGTCCTGTCTTGAAAAACCGCAGTGGCGGGAGACATTCGAACTCTATTTTGTAACCTTTTAACACTAAATTGCGGATCCTCCCATCTGTGGACGTCTGGAGCCATGCCAACTGGAACGTCTGAAGGCGTGCTCCCACAATTGGAGATCCGAGATGGGCTGGGAGCCCGTCATGCCACTGGCTTGTCAGTGACCTTAGGGTCCTGACGACTGGTGTTGGTTTGTTGAAAACCACGTCCACGACCTCGTCTACCAGGCGTGGCTGTTCCTCTGCCACGCCCGCGAAAGGACTGAGGTCTAAAGGATTTGAAGGACGGTCCAGAGTTTCTCCATCTAGGTACTGTTGGAGGCACTGGTAAGAAAACAGATTTTCCTCCCGTGGCCTCCGAAATCCATTTGTCCAATTCAGGACCAAACAACTTCTCGCCACCGTAAGGTAACGCCTCTATACCTTTTTTGACCTCCGCCTGCCAAGACCGCAGCCAGAGTGCTCGTCGTGCTGTAACTAGCGAGGATGAAAGGCGAGAAGTGAGTTGACAGACGTCAGTAGAGGCTGCACATAGATAATCAGCAGCTTCCCAGATTTGATCAGCGAGAAGTAAAAGGTGATCGTCACGTAAGGCAGACTTGAGTTCTGTTATCCATACCATTAGCGCCTTAGTTACCCAAATGCCAACCAACCCAGGTCTAAGCAATACTCCTGCTGCTGTATACATGGACTTTAGCATAGCTTCTATTTTACAGTCCGACGGGTCTTTGAGCGTAGTAGCAGTTGGTACTGGTATGGTTAATTTCTTTGTAAGTTTAGACACAGACGAATCCACCACTGGTGGATTCTCCCATGTAGCTGTCACAGACTCTGGAAACGGGTAACTAGACTTAAATCTGTGAGGTATAGAAAACCTTTTATCCGGATTCTTTCGTGTTTCTAATAACATCTTATTAAGAGATTCCGAAACAGGAAAACACATTGGAGTTCTCTGTCGTTTAGTAAAGACGACCTCATCATTTGTCATCGGCTCCTCAGTTTCTGTAAACTTCAGAGACTGACGCACCGCTCTGATGAGATTATCAATGCCCGGGCTGTCAAAATCGCCAGTATCTGACTGCTGGTCTACTTCACCCTCCTCACCGTCATCTTGCGGAAAGAGGTCTGGCATAGAATCGTCAGAATGCAACATAGCAGAAACTGGTAAATCATAACACAAATGAAATTTATTCTCTCCACCCAAAGTGGACTTGGACTTTTGGTAAGGCTGAGACCCCTCCGGTAGTTCTAGCGGTCTCACCTTAGACTCAGATCTTGCCGCTTCCCGCTCTTGACGAGCGGCGGGCAATTCTGATTGCAATCCAGCCATAACCTGTGTTAGCATAGCCCATGGAGGGTCCGGGGATGAAACTGGCTTTTTAACCGTAGCCGAACTTGTATTCGTAGCTGAATCCACAAAACATACTGTACATGTGGTAGATCCATCCGGCAACACATTCTTACAGACATGGCAGTGAGACTGCTTTTTTGTTTTTGCTGGTGCCTTACTCATTATGCAGACAGACAACACAAAATACAAAGACAGACAACTTGCACGATTCAGTAAAACTGTACTAAGGTGTCATATATATATATATATATATATATATATATATATATATATATATATATATATATATCTATCTATATCTATCTGGCCAAGTGCAGTGCACGCCAGTCTATATGAAATCTGATCCCAAATTCCCACTAACACCCCTGCGCCTTCTATGGAGTAGAGATGTAGTACAGGAACGTCTGGAATCACAATAGGAAAAACAGCATGGTTAAAATGGCCCCCCCCATGCTTACAGTATAAACAGAGTACAGATTATAACCTTCCAATCAGACATAATCAGAGCATTTCCCGTTTAAAAAAGGCTTAATAGCCTCTTTATCTAAAAACCCATGCAGCGTTCTGCTGCTGCTAAGGGTCACTCTCTCCTAATGTGTATGCTTCCCCCCCCCCCCCCCCCGTACTCCATGTACTCTATTACACGGAGCCGGGGATTACCTGCGGGGAGCTGCTGGAGGGAGCCGGAGAGCGGTAGCGGGAGCTGGGGAGCGTGCTGCCTAGAGCCGTCGGCGGCTCAGCACAGTGAATGCTGCTGGCGCGGCTCTATGAACGGGAGGCAGCACAGTGGTGTCAGGTAGCGGCGGCGGGCCATTACGCGGCGGTGTCCTGGAAGCGGCGGAGCGCTCACAATCATACAGTGTCCCCACACAGCGGGGCGGCAGCGTGAGCTGACCGCCCCCTCCCCACATACCTGGACGCCTTGTAGTGAGGGCTGCGACGGGGCTTCTTCTGCAAGCTCCATCCAGCTTCTCCTGCAGGATCCTGCACGTGGCAGTGAGGGAGCTCTTTTTAGAGAGGCCCGACACGCCAGTAGCTGCTTGTTAAGCAGCTTCCACTATCCCGGACCCTCGCCTATTGGAAGGGGGGAAGGGATGTGGAAAATGTTCAAAATAAAAATATTCAAAGAAGTGTGTATAATCCACACAAGCCTTGTTGCTACAACGAGCACAGAAAAAACACTGAGGTACTCTGGGATATGGAGGGGAGTAGAGTTCTAAATTTAACTATTCAGTGCCTTGTTCCTATGGAAGCCGTCCATATCCCAAGAGTAACTCCAGTGACCCCTAGTGGATGAAAAAGAAATCAACTTTAAATCGTCACACCACATGGGCAATGTTGTCACTGAAACGTCTCCAGAAAGTAAGCCCTGGAGAAGTGAACTTTGCAGATACAGTCACAGATTAGTGTCTCCGGAACTCTGGAACTTTACACAAGACCACTGCCATACTGTGAATTGGTTATATGGGGGCGCACATGTAACTAAGAGGGGAATTTAATAAAACATAATTATCTCAAAAGCTGGAAAATGTGAGATATTTATGTTCTCTGGAGATGGAGATAAATATCTCTTCTCTAGTGGCAGATGTAGAGCAATCCACAGTTCAAATAGGGGAGACACATCAACTGCCACCCCAAACACTGCCAGACATTGCTGTTCGGGACACACTGGCAGTTGGTGTGGCTCCCCTGTTTGAATTTTGGACTGTGCTGCAACTGTCACTGGAGGGGAGATATTTCCTTTTCCAGAAAACATAAAATATCACATTTACCAGATTTTATGAGATAATTATGTTTTATTAAATATCCCCCTAAACATTTTTCGTGGGCATCTCCATATTAGAATATTCAAGTTTTAAGGAAGATCATCTAATATAGCTCCCAAAGACTAGGTGCCTAATTTAGACCCAATCGCAGCAGCAAATCTGTTAGCAAATGGGCAAAACCATGTGCACTGCAGGGGGGGCAGATACAAACATTTGCAGAGAGAGTTAGATTTGGGTGGGTTATTTTGTTTCTGTGCAGGGTAAATACTGGCTGCTTTATTTTTAAACTGCAATTTAGATTTCAGTTTGAACACACCCCACCCAAATCTAACTCTCTCTGCACATTATATCTGCCCCAACTGCAGTGCACATGGTTTTTCCCATTAGCTAACAAATTTGCTGCTGCAATCAGGTTTGAATTAGGCCCTAAGGTTTTATGCCTTTTAATGGTAGGTGATCACTAAAAATACTGGTTTATAAATATTTTATCGTTTAAATTACAAACATGATTTAATATTTTTATCTCATCCACAGCAACTATGCGTCCTACATCACCTGCATAATCTAACTGGTGTGAAAGAGTCTTCACATGACAACACAGTGGGTTGTAGTTAAACAGGACAAACTTAACGGAAGTCTAGTCTGAGAATAAATGTCGTCATAGAGAGTACAGTTATTACTAAAACACCACATTCTCATTATCAGCAAGATGTCATTTCGGTTTTGAAAGAGAAGAAAAGTACAGACATTAGTTAGTACCACAGCTGTATTGTAGTGAAGTATTAAAACCAGTCTGGAGAGAAAAGGAGACCTTAAACCTTAACACCTGGTACTTGGATTTGTCTTGGAAAGCCCAACAGGAATGAGTTCAGTAGCCACTCCAAAGTAAAAGGTTATAAAAAGGCCCCAAGTGAAAAAACAGAAGCAAAAACAGAAGTTGAACAAATGACAGGAGAAGGGCAAGATATGCTTGGGAGCGAAAAAAACATAACACAATTACTGTATATGTTAGATGCAGGAAAAAAAAATATAGAAAAAAAAAAAAGAAATACGAAGGACCATAAAAAAAGTAACGGAGGAGTAAAATGAAAAATTGAAATGTAAAAAGCAAGAGTAATTCAAGGAGAAAGGCTGGTCAGTAAAGAAGCTGAGTCAGGGGCTTTTTTCTTCTACCTTGTACCCAGTGGTTGATTTGGACACTACAGAACGTTTGGTGCCCTCCTTTTTGGGGGTCGATTTTTCTTTCGCCTTCGGTTTTCCTTGAACAGATTCCTCCTGGGCGTCCTGCAAGTTTTCACCCTCTGATACATTTCCAGATGAACTGTCCTGAAATGACAGAATAAGTTAGTGAGTTCTGATAATCATGAGATCTACCGGCAATCAGGACATAGCTTGCTGCATGTGAGCATACAGTACATTGGACCTTCCAATTTCTGTGGCCAAATTCAGAACTAGAACCCACACCAGGGACAGTGGCCAGTGGGGCTTTTAACTGGAGCAGAACACCTATCAAACTGTAATGCACGTACCCTAAGGTGAGCTCAGAGAGGAGAGAAACGTCCCGTGGAGCAGAAGGTCTTTTTCTTAAGGCAAATCTATTATATAATGTGCTAACATGTCCTGTTGCTGGAGCCAGGCTGCATTCCCCCAATGGTTTCCATTGCAGACCAGCAACGAGACAGACCAGCCACCAGAAACTACTGTAGGTAAGAAATGAATGGGAGGACTAAGGTGATTTGGGTCCAATTTACTAGTGAATACATAAATCAGCACAGTAAATAACTGCTAATTGCCATTACCTCTGTTCACCCTATGGTGGGATAAATAAGGTAATTTTCCCACTTTATATCCGCCTCTGCCCATTGTTATTAAACAGTGTCCCTTTTATGGGAGGATCTCCCTCCACTGCATAAATTCAGACCACACCACTTATTCTTAGCTACTGCCATTCACAGCTTTGAAACACACTGTACAGTATTCTATCGATTAAATCAAACTGGAAAAATCATCTTCTCCTTCACTATGTCTTGCAGAGGTTACCTTCAGAAACTCCCAGCTTCAAGTAATGGTGTGCATCCCAAGGGGTAGGACTTCCTTTGTATGCTGTATGCAAGAAGTCTGTCAAAAGGTCTGCTACAGATAGCTAAAAGAACCTCCTCTAAAACAGGAGAATACAAACAGCCCAAACCAAAAGCATAAAAGCAATCTTTTAGTAGAAATAAATGCTTAGGTCTTCTTGAGTACTGCAGAAATTTGTTATTGTATCCTGCAATGTGAAGAATTGAAACAGCACACAAAGTGAATATCAGTAACTTATGTTTACAGCTATGATTCGGCATATTATACAGGAAGACTAAAGGTGGCAATGCGCTACCTTGGTTTTGCTCATTATGTTCTTTACTACAGTAATTCCAGTTCTCTGCCAATCTCAACAGTTCTTATTCCCTTCATTTCATGTTTCTGACATAAGGAGATTTATGGCAGATTTACCACTGTTAAATCTCTTTCTGCGAGGTACACTGGATTCCACAGGGAATAGCATTGGGCGTAGAGTTGGATCTTGATACGAGCCACCAACAGGCTAAAGCTTTGACTGTTCACAGGATGCACTGCACGGCCTCCTCTATAGCCCAGCCTCCAGGCACTGGAGCTCAGTTTAGTTAACCAGTCCAATGTAGTAGCAGGTAAAGAGACGGTAGAGGTAAGTCACATAAAACCACATTCTCACGACAAGAGAAGGGACTAGCGGCTAATGCCATACAAAACCAAAGAAAATAAGTGCGTCAGGGTGGCCGCCCTGTGGAATCCAGTGTACCTCGCAGAAAGAAATTTAACAATTGTAAGTCTACCATAAATCTCCTTTTCTGCAGCGGGGTACACTAGTATTTCACAGGGAAAAAATAAGAATTTACTTACCGATAATTCTATTTCTCATAGTCCGTAGTGGATGCTGGGACTCCGTCAGGACCATGGGGAATAGCGGGCTCCGCAGGAGACAGAGCACATCTAAAAAAGCTTTTAGGTCACATGGTGCGTACTGGCTCCTCCCCCTATGACCCTCCTCCAAGCCTCAGTTAGGTACTGTGCCCGGACGAGCGTACACAATAAGGAAGGATCTTGAATCCCGGGTAAGACTCATACCAGCCACACCAATCACACCGTACAACTTGTGATCTGAACCCAGTTAACAGTATGATAACACAAACGAAGTAGCCTCTGAACAGATGGCTCACAACAACAGTAATAACCCGATTTTTGTAACAATAACTATGTACAAGCATTGCAGACAATCCGCACTTGGGATGGGCGCCCAGCATCCACTACGGACTATGAGAAATAGAATTATCGGTAAGTAAATTCTTATTTTCTCTAACGTCCTAGTGGATGCTGGGACTCCGTCAGGACCATGGGGATTATACCAAAGCTCCCAAACGGGCGGGAGAGTGCGGATGACTCTGCAGCACCGAATGAGAGAACTCCAGGTCCTCTTTAGCCAGAGTATCAAATTTGTAAAATTTTACAAACGTGTTCTCCCCTGACCACGTAGCTGCTCGGCAAAGTTGTAATGCCGAGACTCCTCGGGCAGCCGCCCAGGATGAGCCCACTTTCCTTGTGGAATGGGCCTTTACAGATTTAGGCTGTGGCAGGCCTGCCACAGAATGTGCAAGTTGGATTGTACTACATATCCAATGTGCAATCGTCTGTTTAGACGCAGGAGCACCCAACTTGTTGGGTGCATACAATGTAAACAACGAGTCAGATTTTCTGACTCCAGCTGTCCTTGAAATATATATTTTTAATGCTCTGACAACGTCCAGTAACTTGGAGTCCTCCAAGTCGCTAGTAGCCGCAGGCACCACAATAGGCTGGTTCAAGTGAAATGCCGAAACCACCTTAGGGAGAAATTGAGGACGTGTCCTCAATTCTGCCCTGTCCGAATGGAATATCAGATATGGGCTTTTGTATGACAAAGCTGCCAACTCCGAAACTCTCCTGGCTGAAGCCAGGGCCAACAGCATAGTTACCTTCCATGTAAGGTATTTTAAATCTACCGATTTTAAAGGCTCAAACCAATGAGATTTGAGAAAATTTAGAACCACGTTCAAATCCCACGGTGCCACTGGAGGCACTATTGGGGGTTGTATATGTAGTACACCTTTGACAAAAGTTTGTACTTCAGGCACTGACGCCAATTCCTTCTGGAAGAAAATTGATAAGGCCGAAATTTGAACTTTAATGGACCCCAATTTGAGGCCCATAGACAATCCTGCTTGCAGGAAATGTAAGAATCGACCCAATTGAAATTCTTCCGTTGGAGCCTTCTTGGCCTCACACCACGCAACATATTTTCTCCAAATGCGGTGATAATGTTGTGCGGTCACTTCTTTCCTGGCTTTAATTAAAGTAGGAATAACTTCCTCAGGAATGCCCTTCTCTTTTAGAATCCGGCGTTCAACCGCCATGCCGTCAAACGCAGCCGCGGTAAGTCTTGGAACATACAAGGTCCCTGCTGAAGCAGATCCCTTCTTAGAGGTAGAGGCCACGGATCCTCCGTGAGCATCTCTTGAAGTTCCGGATACCAAGTTCTTCTTGGCCAGTCCGGAGCTACCAGTATTGTTCTTACTCCTCTTTTCTGTATAATTCTCAGTACCTTTGGTATGAGAGGCAGAGGAGGGAACACATACACTGACTGGTACACCCACGGTGTTACCAGAGCGTCCACAGCTATTGCCTGAGGGTCTCTTGACCTGGCGCAATACCTGTCCAATTTTTTGTTGAGGCGAGACGCCATCATGTCCACCTTTGGTTTTTCCCAACGGTTCACAATCATGTGGAAAACTTCTGGATGAAGTCCCCACTCTCCCGGGTGAAGGTCGTGTCTGCTGAGGAAATCTGCTTCCCAGTTGTCCACTCCCGGGATGAACACTGCTGACAGTGCTACGACATGATTCTCCGCCCAGCGCAGAATCCTTGCAGCTTCTGCCATTGCACTCCTGCTTCTCGTGCCGCCTTGTCGGTTTACGTGGGCGACTGCCGTGATGTTGTCGGACTGGATCAACACCGGCTGACCCTGAAGCAGCGATTTTGCCAGGCTTAGAGCATTGTAGATCGCTCTTAGCTCCAGTATATTTATGTGAAGAGACGTCTCCAGGTTTGACCACACGCCCTGGAAGTTTCTTCCCTTTGTGACTGCTCCCCAACCTCGTAGGCTGGCATCCGTAGTCACCAGGACCCAGTCCTGTATGCCGAATCTGCGGCCCACTAACAGATGGGCAGTCTGCAACCACCACAGGAGAGACAACCTTGTTCTCGGTGACAGTGTTATCCGCTGATGCATGTGCAGATGCGATCCGGACCATTTGTCCAGCAGATCCCACTGAAATGTTCGTGCATGGAATCTGCCGAATGGAATCGCTTCGTACGAAGCCACCATCTTTCCCAGGACTCTTGTGCATTGATGTACTGACACAGTTCCTGGTTTTAGGAGGTTCTTGACAAGTTCGGATAACTCCCTTGCTTTCTCTTCCGGGAGAAATACCTTTTTCTGAACCGTGTCCAGAATCATGCCCAGGAACAGCAGATGTGTTGTCGGGGTCAATTGAGATTTTGGAAGATTTAGAATCCACCCGTGTTGCTGAAGCACTACTTGTGTTAGCGCTACACCGACTTCCAGCTGTTCTCTGGACTTTGCCCTTATCAGGAGATCGTCCAAGTAAGGGATAATTAATACGCCTTTTCTTCGTAGAAGAACCATCATTTCGGTCATTACCTTGGTAAAGACCCGAGGGGTCGTGGACAACCCAAACGGCAGCGTTTGAAACTGATAATGACAGTCTTGTATCACGAACCTGAGATACCCTTGGTGTGAGGGGTAAATCGGGACATGTAGATAAGCATCTTTTATGTCCAAGGACACCATGAAGTCTCCTTCTTCCAGAGTCGCTATCACTGCTCTGAGTGACTCCATCTTGAACTTGAATTTCTTTATGTACAGGTTCAAGGATTTCAGATTTAGAATAGGCCTTACCGAACCGTCCGGTTTCGGTACCACAAATAGTGTGGAATAATACCCCTTTCCCTGTTGTAGGAGGGGTACCCTGACTATCACCTGCTGAGAATACAGCTTGTGAATGGCTTCCAAAACCGACGTCCTTTCTGAGGGAGACGTTGGTAAAGCAGACTTTAGGAACCGGCGAGGGGGAGACCTTTCGAACTCCAGCATGTAACCCTGAGATACTATCTGCAGGACCCACGGGTCCACTTGTGAGTGAACCCATTGATTGCTGAAAATCTTGAGTCGACCCCCCACCGTTCCTGAGTCCGCTTGTAAAGCCCCAGCGTCATGCTGATGGCTTTGTAGAAGCCGGGGCGGGCTTCTGTTCCTGGGCAGGGGCTGCTTGCTGCCCTTTCTTACCCTTTCCTCTGCCTCGCGGCAGATAAGACTGTCCTTTTGGTCGCATTTTATAGGAGCGAAAGGACTGCGGCTGAAAAGACGGTGTCTTTTTCTGTTGGGAGGGGGTCTGAGGTAAAAAAGTGGATTTGCCGGCAGTTGCCGTGGCCACCAGGTCCGAAAGACCGACCCCAAACAATTCCTCTCCTTTATATGGCAATACTTCCATATGCCTCTTGGAATCCGCATCACCTGACCACTGTCGCGTCCATAAACTTCTTCTGGCAGATATGGACATCGCGCTTACTCTTGATGCTAGAGTACAAACATCCCTCTGAGCATCTCGCATATAAAGGAAAGCATCCTTTAATTGCTCTAGAGTCAATAAAATACTGTCCCTCAGAGAATCCAACCACACTACCCCAGCACTGCACATCCAGGCTGAGGCTATTGCCGGTCGCAGTATAACACCAGTATGTGTGTATATACTCTTCAGTGTAGTTTCCAGCCTCCTATCTGCTGGATCCTTGAGGGCGGCCGTATCAGGAGACGGCAACGCCACTTGCTTTGATAAACGTGTGAGCGCCTTATCCACCCTAGGGGGTGTTTCCCAGCGCGCCCTAACCTCTGGTGGGAAAGGGTATAATGCCAATAACTTCTTGGAAATTAGCAGTTTTCTATCGGGGTTAACCCACGCTTCATCACACACGTCATTCAATTCCTCTGATTCTGGAAAAAATACAGGTAGTTTTTTCACCCCCCACATAATACCCCTTTTTGAGGTACCAGCAGTATCAGAGATCTGCAAAGCCTCCTTCATTGCCGTGATCATATAACGTGTGGCCCTATTGGAAAATACGTTTGTTTCTTCACCGTCGACACTAGATTCATCTGTGTCGGTACCCGTGTCGACTGACTGAGGTAAAGGACGTCTTACAGCCCCTGACGGTGTCTGAGACGCCTGAACCGGTACTAACTGGTTTGCCGGGCGTCTTATTTCGTCAACTGACTTTTGTAATGTGCTGACATTATCACGTAATTCCATAACTAAAGCCATCCATTCCGGTGTCGACTCCCTAGGGGGTGACATTACCATCATCGGCAATTGCTCTGCCTCCACACCAACATAGTCCTCATACATGTCGACACACACGTACCGACACACAGCAGCCACACAGGGAATGCTCTAATCGAAGACAGGACCCCCTAGCCCTTTGGGGAGACAGAGGGAGAGTTTGCCAGCACACACCAAAAGCGCTATAAATGTATATAAACAACCCTAGAAGGTGTTGTTTACTATATATGCGCTCTTAATATATAAATATCGCCAATTTATGCCCCCCTTCTCTTTGTTACCCTGTTTCTGTAGTGCAGTGCAGGGGAGAGACCTGGGAGCCTTCCTCACCAGCGGAGCTGAGCAGGAAAATGGCGCTGAGTGCTGAGGAGAATAAGCTCCGCCCCTTTTTCGGCGGGCTTTTCCCCGGTTTTTAAGAAACTGGCCTGGGTTAAAATACATACATATAGCCTTAATGGCTATATGTGATGTATTTATTTTGCCACTAAAGGTAATTATATTGCTGCCCAGGGCGCCCCCAACAGCGCCCTGCACCCTCCGTGACTGAGTCAGTGAGCCGTGTGACAACAATGGCGCACAGCTGCCGTGCTGTGCGCTACCTTCAAGAAGACTGAGGAGTCTTCTGCCGCCTGCTTTCCGGACCTCCGTTCTGCCGTCTCTTCAGCGTCTGTAAGGGGGATCGGCGGCGCGGCTCCGGGACGAACCCCAGGCTGACCTGTGTTCCGACTCCCTCTGGAGCTAAGTGTCCAGTAGCCTAAGACTCCAATCCATCCTGCACGCAGGTGAGTTGGAAATCTCTCCCCTAAGTCCCTCGATGCAGTGATCCTGTTGCCAGCAGGAATCACTGAGATTGAAACCTAAAAAAAAACTTTTCTAAACAGCTCTTTAGGAGAGCCACCTAGATTGCACCCTCTCGGACGGGCACAAAAACCTAACTGAGGCTTGGAGGAGGGTCATAGGGGGAGGAGCCAGTACGCACCATGTGACCTAAAAGCTTTTTTAGATGTGCCGTCTCCTGCGGAGCCCGCTATTCCCCATGGTCCTGACGGAGTCCCAGCATCCACTAGGACGTTAGAGAAACATCAATTATGCCCTAAAGCAGTTCCTCATGGGAGGGGACGCACTGTAGCGGGCACAAGAACCCGGCGTCCAAAGGAAGCACCCTGGGAGGCAGAAGTATCAAAGGCATAGAACCTGATGAACGTATTCACAGAGTACCACGTAGCCGCCTTGCACAATTGTTCAGTGGACGCGTCACGGAGGGCCGCCCAAGAAGGTCTAACCGACCGAGTAGAATGAGCCTTTATAGCAGCGGGAGCTCAGCCTGCGCATAAGCTTGTGCAATCACCATTCTAATCCATCTGGCCAAAATTTGCTTAATCGCAGGCCAGCCACGTTTGTGAAAACCGAAAAGTACAAAAAGAGAATCTGACCTCCTGATGGAGGCAGTCCTTTCCACATAAACACGAAGAGCCCGTACCACATCCAAAGATTTTTATTTGGAGGATATACCAGAAGAGGTGATGGCCGGAACCACAATCTCCTGGTTAAGGTGAAAAGATGATACCACCTAAGGCAAAATAACCAGGGCAAGTTCGAAGAACTGCCCGGTCACGGTGAAGAATCAGAAAGAGTGGATGACAGGACAAAGTGCCTAAGTCCAACACCCTCCTAGCAGAGGCAATAGCCAACAGAAATACGACCTTAAATGCAAGGCATTTAAGGTCCACAGACTCAAGAGGTTCAAATGGAGACTCTTGCAGGGCATTCAAGACAACAGACAGATCCCATGGAGCCACAGGATGGACATAGGGAGGCTGAATCCCTCAGTGAAAGTATGAACGTCAGGAAAAGATACAATTTTTCTCTGAAACCACACCAACAATATATGAACCTTGAGGGAGGCCAGACAAAGGCCCAAGTCTAGGCCTTGCTGTAGAAAAGCCAAAAGTCTGGAAGATTTGAAAGGATATGCATCATAATTCTTAGCAGCATACCAGGTGAAGTAAGACCTTGTAATAAATCCGAGCTGAAGCTGGTTTACGGGCTTTCAACATAGTTTGAATGACCGCCTCAGAGAATCCTTTTGCTCTCAGGAGTAATGCTTCAAGAGCCACGCCGTCAAAGCCAGTCTGGCCAGGTCCAGGTAGACACAAGGGCCCTGAACGAGGAGGTCTGGCCATTGAGGAAGTAGAAAAAGACGGTCTATCGAGAGACCCTGCAGGTCTCAGAACCAATGCCGTCTGGGCCACGCGCGAACGACTAGAAGTAGTATTCCTCATTCTTGCTTGAACTTCCATATTACCCTGGGCAGGAGTGACACTGGAGGGACCACGTATGGCAGCCTAAAGTTCCATGGAATTGCCAGTGCGTCCACGAACGCTGCTTGAGGATCCTTTGTCCTTGTTCCGAAGACCGGAACCTTGTGATTGTGTCGAGATGCCATCAGGTCTACATCCGATAGGCCCTACTTGTCCACTAGGTGTAGAAAGACTTCGGTATAAAGACTCCACTCTCCGGCGTGCACGTCCTGACGACTGAGGTAGTTCGCGTCCCAGTTGAGGACCCCCGGAATAGACACTGCCGATTTGGCTGGCAGATGGCGTTCCGCCCACTGGAGGATTTTTGACACTTCCATCATTGCCATGCGGCTTCGAGTGCCGCCTTTATGATTCATGGGGAGGGTTTAGCAAGAAATCACGGGTCATTCAGTAAGAATAGCAGGGGTGGCATTAGTAAACAAAACGGGGGAGGAGTAGGGGGGAGGAATAGAACAGACGGCAAGGGTAGTAACATGGGAACTAATAAGGGTTTTAGAATAACAGTAACCAATGACGATTACGGGTCATCTTTGCTGTATAAGAATTATGATGTCCCTACCATAAGGGGAAATACATATCTCAATTGTATGCATGTAAATGCTAGAAGTCTTACAGTTAAAAAAAAAAGAAAAAGGGGGAACTAGAAATCCTTGCAGCAAGCAAGGAATATGTTATTATAGGCATTACTGACACGTGGTGGGACGAATCTCACGATTGGACAGTCAATCTAGAGGGTTACACGCTGTACAGGAGAGACAGCCTAAATAAACGGGGTGGAGGGGTACGTCTTTACGTAAAGCCAGTTCTAAAACCTGTTATACGGGAAGATATTCAAGAAGGGACTGTAAATACTATTGAGACGTTATGGGTAGAAATTGCATGAGGGGTAAAGGAAAAAAATTATTGGGGTTATGCTACATGCCACCTGTTATTAATGTGTCTGACGAGAAATTGTTACTGAATCAAATTGAAAGAGCATATTGAAAGAGCAAATTGTAGGAGACATAGTAGTGATGGGAGACTTTAACTATCCAGAGATAAACTGGAAAATCAATTCATGTGATACTGCTATGGGCAATATGTATTTATACACGCTAAATCATAATTACTTAGTTCAATTAATCGAGGAACCAACTAGGTACAATGCAATCTTAGACCTGGTATTAACTAACAATGGGTAATTGGTATCAAATATTGAAGTAGGAGAGCCCATAGGTAACAGCGACCACAATATGGTCACATTCAATATCAGTTTTCATAAGCAGTCCTATACTGGCTCAACTAAGACTGTAAACTTTAGAAAAGCCAATTTTGACATGATGAAGGAAGCGTTAAGGGACATTGAATGGGAAATTCTGTTTCAAAGAAAAAAATATTACAGAGAAATGGGATGTATTAAAATCACTGCTAATTAATACTCGTAAATTTATTCCCACCAGCAGTAAAAAAAAAAGGGAATAAAAATCCAAAACCAAAGTGGTTTAACAAAAATATAAAGGAATTAATGGACAAAAAAAGACGAGCATTTAAAAAATACAAATCTAAGGGGGATGCAGAGTCATTCCAGCGCTATAAGTACTGTAACAAAATATGCAAAAAAGGAATAAGAGCGGCTAAAGTAGAAACTGAAAAACTAGTAGCAAAGGAAAGCAAAGCGAATCCCCCCAAAAAATGTTTAAGTACATCAACAGCAAGAGACTAAAGGAGGAGCGTATAGGCCCTTTAAAGGACAAGAGGGGAGTCTTAATCAAAAATGATAATGACATAGCAAACAAACTAAACAAGTTTTTTTCAATGGTATTTACCAGAGAGGACCAAATGCTGGGTCTAACACAAAATCTCAACAAAGATAATGTCCCACTGCTAAATGCTTATTTATGTGAGGAGGTAGTCTGTGACCGATTAAAAAAGTTAAAGATTAATAAGTCACCTGGTCCAGATGGAATTCACCCGAGGGTTCTTATTGAGTTGCACGCTGAACTAGCAAGACCTCTATTTTTGATCTTCAGTTAAATCAGGTTTGGTTCCCAAAGACTGGCATATAGCGGAGGTAGTGCCGACATTCAAAAAGGGGAGCAAAGCAGAACCAGGTAATTATAGACCAGTTAGTCTTACATCTATAGTGGGGAAAGTATTGGAAGGTATTCTAAGGGACAGTATTCAAAAGTTCCTTGAAGCAAATAAGGTAATTAAAAGGAACCAACATGGATTTGTGAAGGACAGATCATGTCAAACCAACTTACTTGGCTTTTATGAAACAGTAAGTGCGAACCTTGATCAGGGTAAGGAGGTGGATGTAATCTTTTTAGACTTTGCCAAAGCTTTCGACACTGTACCACACATGCGTCTTATCTATAAGCTACAAGAAATAGGGCTAGGTAGCACAATATGCACTTGGGTCAGTAATTGGTTAGATAATAGGGAGCAGCGCGTTGTGCTCAATGGATCATTTTCATTTTTTGGACTAAAGTACTAAGTGGTGTGCAACAAGGGTCTGTACTTGGACCACTTTTGTTCAACATTTTCATCAATGACCCAACAGTAGGTCTAGAGAGCATGGTGTCACTTTTCACCACGTCTCTTCAGAACGACTTAACTAAACTGGAAGCATGGGCAGCAAAATGGAGAATGAGATTCAACACAGACAAGTGTAAGGTAATGCACTGTGGGAGAAGACCAAAAATTACACCTACATACTAAGTGGGGTAATACTAGGGGATTCTGTACTGGAAAAAGACTTAGGGGTTCACATAGATAACAAATTAAGCAGCAGTACCCAAAGTAGGAGTAGAGCAAAGAAGGCTAATAAGATATTAGCATGCATAAAACGGGGAATTGATGCAAGGGACGAGAGTATTATACTCCCATTATATAAATCACTAGTGAGGTCACATCTTGAATACTGTGTGCATATTTGGGCACCATATTGCAAAAGGATATCTTGGATCTAGAAAAGGTTCAGAGGCGGGCGACCAAACTAATCAAGGGCATGGAGATGCTGGAATACGTGGAAAGGCTTGCAAGGCTAGGCATGTTTACATTGGAAAAGAGAAGACTAAGAGGGGACATGATCAACATCTACAAATATATAAGGGGTCAATACACAGAGCTCGGGAGAGACCTGTTTTCTATAAGACCCAGCACAGAGGACACGTGGTTACTCGCTTAGGTTAGAGGAGAGGAGTTTCCGCACATTGAGACGAAAAGGTTTTTTCACAGTAAGGACAATACGTGTTTGGAATTCCCTGCCTGAAATAGTAGTAACAGTAGACTCAGTCAACACCTTTAAGAATGGGTTACATAAAATCCTATTGGACAAAGATATTCAGGGTTATGGTGCGTAGGCACGCATTATAGTTAATATAACTAGTCCTAACATAAAAATAACTAGTCCTATAATAAGACTGCATAGGAGACCACAAATAGGTTGAACTCGATGGACAATTGTCTTTTTTCAACCTTAGTTACTATGTTACTATGTACGCCACCATGGTGGCGATGTCTGACTGTACTTGAACAGGCCTGTTCTGTACCAGAGGCAAGGCCAGTGTCAATGCATTGAACACTGCCCGCAAGTCCAGAATGTTTATCGGGAGGAGAGATTCCTCCCTGGTCCACCGACCCGAGAGAGAGAGTTGCTCCAACACCGCGCCCCAACCTGGCTGACTGGCGTCCGTTGTCCGGAGGACCCAGTAGGAGATCCAGAAGGGACGGCCCCTGCTCAACTGTTGGTCCTGTAGCCACCAGCCTTAGGGACAGACGAGCCTCCAGAGTCAAGGAGATCATTTGAGACCTGATCCGATGAGGCAGGCCATCCCATTTTGAAAGGATTAACCTCTGCAGAGGGCAGGAATGAAATTGAGCGTACTCCACCATGTCGAAAGCCAACACCATGATGCCTAGTACTTGCATCGCGAAGTGTATCAACACTCTCTAGCGAGAGAGGAAGTATCTGATCTTTTCCTGAAGTTTCAGGACCTTCTCCGGAGAGAGAAACAGTCTTTGGATGTGTGTGTCCAGCAGCGCCCCCAGGTGCACCATGCTCCGAGCAGGGACCAGCGAGGACTTCTTCCAGTTGATGAGCCACCCGTGGGCTGTGAGGAAGTGGACAGACATCTCCAGTTGACTGAGGAGGACATCTTGGGAGTTCGCCAGAATCAACAAGTCATCCAGATATGACAGGATCCTGATTCCCTGACGACGGAGGAAAGCCATCATCACGGCCATGACCTTGGTGAAAATCTGAGTGCCATGGCCATTCCAAATGGCAGAACCTTGAACTGAAAATGAAGGTTGCCAATAGCAAACCGCAGATATTGCTGATGCGACACGGCAATAGGTATGTGCAGGTAAGCATCCTGTTTGTCCAGGGATACCATATAGTCCTCGGGTTCCATGGCCAGCACAATAGAGCGCAGAGTTTCCATATGGAATTTGGACACTCTTACAAACTTGTTCAATGATTTGAGGTTGAGGATAGGCCGGGAAGACCCATTCGGTTTCGGAACTAGAAACAGGGTCGAATAGTATCCCCTGCCTCTCTGGGGCAGAGGTACCGACACTACCAATCCTGTTTCCAGGAGAGATTATACAACCAGGTGTAGAACTTGCGCTTTCAACAGATATGAAGGAATAACCGTTGAACAGAACTGGTGAGGGGTACATCTCTTAAAAGACTGCGTACCCGTGAGAGATAACTTCCCGTTCTTGGTCTTTTACCAGGCCTGGGCGAACTGCTGAAGACGGCCTCCCACCCTGGGGTCCCCCAGGGGGAGGCCCGCCACATCATGCAGCAGGCTTGTCATGTTTGGAAGCAGGCTGACAGGCGACCCAGGATTGTTTAGATTTGGGCTTAGTGGTTTTGGAAGTACGAGCCTGTCTTGGGTATGCCTGACCTTTTGCTTTACTTGGAGGTCAAAAGGAACGAAAAGTGGTACTCTTAGCCTTCTGAGCAGAAGGATTAGTACTTGTGAGAACGCAGTCTTGGCCGTCGCCAAGTCAGTCACAATCTTGTTCAGATCATCCTCAAAAAGTATGTCACCCTTGAGAGGGAGTACCTCCCAGATCTTTTTAGAGTCCAGGTCCACTTTCCAGGACCTCAACCACAGAATCCGGTGAGCCAGGATACACGTAGTAGATGCCTTGTCCGCCATGACCCCTGCATCAGAGGCCGCCTACTGAATATAGTGATAGGCTGTGGTAATATAAGACAGATATTGTCTGGCAGTGTCAAAAATCCAGTGGTAGCTCATCCTCAATTGCCTGAACTCATACTTCAATTACTTTCGCAGCCTAAGAGGCAGCCATAGTGGGTCTACGTATAACACCGGTAACAGTGTAAATAGACATCAGGCATCCCTCCACACGCTTATCTGTCAGTTCCTTCAGTGAGGTGACAGTGGTGACAGGCAGAGTAGATAACACCACAAGACGGGCGACATGAGAGTCCACCGGCGGTGGAGTTTCCCACTTGTTACTGAACTCCGAAGGGATAGTATAACGAGCTAGCATCTTTTTAGACAGGGAAAACTTTTTTCCTGGAGATGACCAGGCTTCCTGACGTATGTCAGTTAAAAATTCAGAATGAGTTAAAATAAGAATTTACTCACCGGTAATTCTATTTCTCGTAGTCCGTAGTGGATGCTGGGGACTCCGTAAGGACCATGGGGAATAGACGGCTCCGCAGGAGACTGGGCACAATTAAAGAAAGATTCAGGACTATCTGGTGTGCATTGGCTCCTCCCCCTATGACGCTCCTCCAGACCTCAGTTAAGATACTGTGCCCGGAAGAGCTGCCACAATAAGGAAGGATTTTGAATCCCGGGTAAGACTCATACCAGCCACACCAATCACACCGTACAACTCGTGATATGAACCCCGGTTAACAGTATGATAACAACGGAGCCT
The DNA here is from genome assembly GCF_028390025.1 of Pseudophryne corroboree. Taxonomy (NCBI): domain Eukaryota; kingdom Metazoa; phylum Chordata; class Amphibia; order Anura; family Myobatrachidae; genus Pseudophryne; species Pseudophryne corroboree. The sequence continues at coordinate 648,105,834 of NC_086447.1, read as the reverse complement.
CTGAACAGATGGCTCGCAATAACAACCCGATTTGTGGAACAATAACTATTTACAAGTATTGCAGACAATCCGCACTTGGGATGGGCGCTCAGCATCCACTACGGACTACGAGAAATAGAATTACCGGTGAGTAAATTCTTATTTTCTCTGACGTCCTAGTGGATGCTGGGGACTCCGTAAGGACCATGGGGATTATATCAAAGCTCCCAAACGGGCGGGAGAGTGCGGATGACTCTGCAGCACCGAATGAGCAAACTCAAGGTCCTCCTCAGCCAGGGTATCAAATTTGTAAAATTTAGCAAAAGTGTTAGACCCTGACCAAGTAGCCGCTCGGCAAAGTTGCAGTGCCGAGACCCCTCGGGCAGCCGCCCAAGATGAGCCTACCTTCCTTGTGGAGTGGGCTTTTACCGAGTTTGGCTGCGGTAGTCCTACCGCAGAATGCGCAAGCTGAATAGTGTTACAAATCCAGCGAGCAATGGTCTGCTTAGAAGCAGGAGCACCCAGCTTATTGGGTGCATACAGGATAAACAGGGAATCAGTTTTCCTGACTCCAGCCGTCCTGGAAACATAAATTTTCAGGGCCCTGACTACGTCCAGCAACTTGGAATCCTCCAAGTCCCTAGTAGCCGCAGGCACCACAATAGGTTGGTTCAAGTGAAACGCTGATACCACCTTCGGGAGAAACTGAGGACGAGTCCTCAACTCTGCCCTATCCATATGGAAAATCACATAAGGGCTTTTACACGACAAAGCCGCCAATTCTGATACACGCCTGGCCGAAGCCAGGGCCAACAACATGACCACTTTCCACGTGAGATATTTCAAATCCATGGTTTTAAGTGGCTCGAACCAATGTGACCTCTGACCAGGAGGCACGTAAGGAGGCTGAATATGCAGAACTCCCTTGACAAAAGTCTGAACTTCAGGCAACGAAGCCAGTTCCTTTTGAAAGAAAATCGACAGAGCCGAAATCTGGACCTTAATGGACCCCAATTTGAGGCCCATCGTCACCCCTGCTTGCAGGAAATGCAGGAAACGACCCAGTTGAAATTCCTCCGTTGGAGCCTTCCTGGCCTCACACCAAGCCACATATTTCCGCCAAATGCGGTGATAGTGGGTTGCAGTCACATCCTTCCTGGCCTTGATCAGGGTAGGAATGACTTCCTCCGGAATACCTTTTTCCCTCAGGATCCGGCGTTCAACTGCCATGCCGTCAAACGCAGCCGCGGTAAGTCTTGGAATAGGCAGGGCCCCTGCTGCAGCAGGTCCCGCCTTAGCGGTAGAGGCCATGGGTCCTCTGAGAGCATCTCTTGAAGTTCCGGGTACCAAGTTCTTCTTGGCCAATCCGGAACCACGAGTATAGTTCTCACTCTTCCCCTTCGTATTATTCTCAGCACCTTGGGAATAAGAGGCAGAGGGGGAAAAACGTAAACCGACTGGTACACCCACGGTGTCACTAGAGCGTCCACAGCTATCGCCTGAGGGTCCCTTGACCTGGCGCAATATCTTTTTAGCTTTTTGTTGAGGCGGGACGCCATCATATCCACCTGTGGTCTTTCCCAACGGTTTACAATCAATCGGAAGACTTCTGGATGAAGCCCCCACTCTCCCGGGTGAAGGTCGTGTCTGCTGAGGAAGTCTGCTTCCCAGTTGTCCACACCCGGAATGAACACTGCTGACAGTGCTAGCACGTGATTTTCCGCCCATCGGAGAATCCTTCTGGCTTCTGCCATTGCCCTCCTGCTTCTTGTGCCGCCCTGTCTGTTTACATGGGCGACCGCCGTGATGTTGTCTGATTGGATCAGAACCGGTTTGTTTTGAAGCAGGGGACTTGCTTGGCATAGGGCATTGTAAATGGCTCTTAGCTCCTGGATATTTATGTGTAGTGAAATCTCCTGATTTGACCACAGCCCTTGGAAATTTCTTCCCTGTGTGACTGCTCCCCAGCCCCGAAGGCTGGCATCCGTGGTCACCAGGACCCAGTCCTGTATTCCGAATCTGCGGCCCTCTAGTAGATGAGCCCTCTGCAGCCACCACAGTAGTGACACCCTGGTCCTTGCCGACAGGGTTATCCGCTGCTGCATCTGGAGATGCGACCCGGACCATTGGTCCAACAGGTCCCACTGGAAAATCCTTGCGTGGAACCTTCCGAATGGAATTGCTTCGTACGAAGCTACCATTTTTCCCAGGACTCGCGTGCATTGATGTACCGACACCTGTCCTGGTTTTAGGAGGTTTCTGACTAGAGATGACAACTCCTCTGCTTTTTCCACTGGAAGAAACACTTTTTTCTGGTCTGTGTCCAGAATCATTCCCAGGAACAGAAGACGTGTCGTCGGGACCAGCTGTGACTTTGGGATATTGAGAATCCAGCCGTGCTGCTGCAGCACTTCCCGAAAAAGTGCTACCCCCACTAACAACTGTTCCTTGGACCTCGCCTTTATCAGGAGATCGTCCAAGTACGGGATAATTAAAACCCCCTTCTTCCGAAGGAGTATCATCATTTCGGCCATTACCTTGGTAAAGACCCTCGGTGCCGTGGATAACCCAAACGGCAGCGTCTGGAACTGATAGTGACAGTCCAGTACCACAAACCTGAGGTACTCCTGGTGAGGAGGGTAAATGGGGACATGCAGGTAGGCATCCTTGATGTCCAGGGAGACCATGTAATCCCCCTCGTCCAGGCTCGCAATAACCGCCCTGAGCGATTCCATCTTGAACTTGAATCTTTTGATATGTGTTCAAGGATTTTAAATTTAAGATGGGTCTCACCGAACCGTCCGGTTTCGGTACCACAAACATTGTGGAATAGTAACCCTTTCCTTGTTGAAGGAGGGGTACCTTTTTTTACAGTTTTTGGATAGCCACCAACACTGCCTCCCTGGCAGAGGGAGTTGCTGGTAAGGCAGATTTTAGGAAACGCGCAGCGTGACCTGACTGTGAGGTCACGCTGCGCTTTCAGCAGCCGCCAAGCCGGAAAGTACGGCGGTCTTCACCCGCCGCCTCCTCCCGGCTCACCCTGCACTCACCCGCTGCCTCCTCACGGCTCCCCTACACTCACCCGCCGGCTCCGCTGTACTCACCCACCGGCTCCTCCTCACTCGCTACCTGGCTGTGCAGGTTTGTACGGGTTTTTTTATGTCTGCAGAGCGGGAGGGGCGGGGCGTGGGGGGCGGCTGGACACAGTCTAAAGCCAATCCCGGGTATCCCGGGATTGACTATTTTTCAATCCCGATACCCGGGATTGAAAAAATGGCCCGGGATTGGCTTCCCTAGAAGTACCTTTAGCCTTCGACACAGAAGGAGCAGTACTTGGCAGACAGGCAGTTTTGACAGTAGCCAAGTCAGCAACTATCTTATTTAAGTCCTCTCCAAACAGAATATCTCCCTTGAAAGGGAGTACCTCCAGGGTTTTTCTAGAGTCCAGATCCACAGACCAGGATCTCAGCCACAATATCCGGCGAGCCAGGACTGATGTAGTAGAGGCCTTGGCTGCTAGAATACCGGCATCAGAAGCCGCCTCTTTAATATAGTGAGAAGCGGTGACATTATAGGACAAGCATTGTCTAGCATGGTCAGAAGAGATTTCAGCTTCCAACTCTAGGGCCCATGCTTCAATGGCCCACTATTGCAGCAACATGGGCTGCAGAGGCTATTGTGCAGCATCCGTGAGGGTGTAAATCGCTTTTAGACAACCCTCCACACGTTTATCCGTAGGCTCTTTTAGAGACGTGACGGTATTGACAGGTAGAGCTGAGGAAACCACCATCCTAGCCACATGTGAGTCTACTGGAGGAGGCGTTTCCCAATTTTTAGACAGCTCTGGCACGAGGGGATAGCGAGCTAGCATCTTCTTTTGAGGCACAAACTTCTTTCCCTGGTTTCCCCAGGGTTCCTGACGTATATCCACTAGGTGGTCAGAGTGAGGTAAAACTTGTTTAACCACCTTCTGACGCTTGAACCTATCTGGTTTCTTAGGAGGGACGGATGGCTCGGGATCATCCGTAATCTGTAAAATCAACTTAATAGCCTCCAAAAGATCAGGAACATCCACATGTGAACTACCCTCCCCATCAGCAGTATCTGTGTCAGAATCTGTGGGGTCAGTGTAAGCGCCATCTTCATCATACAAGGTGTCAGTGACAGCAGTGGATTGTGAGGAGATAAGAGCTCGCTTAGAGGACCCCATGGTCTTAGGCGAGCGAGGGTCAGACTTTTTAGTAGTCAAGGACTGGTTCAACTTCTTCAATTGAGCAGACAAATTATCCGCCCACGGCGGGTTAGCTGCGGGGACCACATACGGTTGCACCGGCATAGGAGGTCCCATAGGGGGTGTTAGTTTAGTAACTAGCGTATGTAGAAGCGTGAAGAAAGCAGCCCACAGTGGGTCATTATGTTCCACCGTTGCCACAGTCCCACTGGGGGGCAAAGAGCCCCCAGATCCAGAGCCCGCAGCTGCTATAGTCTCCTCATAGGGATCTGTGGCTTTAGCAACACCGGCAGTATGTTCAGCCCCAGAACCATTACCTTCAGAAGCAGACATGATATAACTTGCAATATCAGGTAACACAGTACAATTGTCAGCAGCACAATACCTCTTACCCAGACCCCTGCGCAGTGTAGTCAGCACAAGCAGTGATACAGGAGAGATATGGTGACCAAAATCACAGAGAAAAATACGTATTAAAGTATATCTTGTGAAAATCCTATATTATTATAAAACCTGACGCACCAAGCCCCCTCAGATTATAGAATATAGGGATAGCAAGTTGAGTGAGAGACACGAAATGGAAATCACTCAGCAAGCTAATGCACACACATATAGTCACAGTTATACAATGCAGAGGTTATTACTAACAATAATACTGCACTGGACCAGCTTATATATATATATATATATATATATATATATATATATATATATATATATATATATATATATATATATATATATCAAACAAAGTCCGTCCGGCACTCCACTCCCAATATATACACCAGCTGCGGTGCCCTCCCGGCCAAAGACAAAAGAGTCCTGGGTTTACACAGCAAATAGTGAGGGCGGCACTCAGTCCAGACTTCTTTACTTGATAAAGATAAACTTTAATAGGCCAACATGTTTCGGGGCATACTCCCCGTCTGGCCCTGAGGACGGGGAGTATGCCCCGAAACATGTTGGCCTATTAAAGTTTATCTTTATCAAGTAAAGAAGTCTGGACTGAGTGCCGCCCTCACTATTTGCTGTATATATATATATATATAGCTCTGTAATCAATAGATATAACACTGCACAGTAAGAACTGGATGTATATCACAGGGTACTTGTACCAGAGAACCCTGACTAAATGCACTCTTTCTTAACTAACACTGTCTAATTGACATGTAGAATACTTAAGTGTCATGTAAAGTCACAGCGCTGACAACTAGGCGGTTTTACAAAGGAGGATTTGCCCAAGCAGTCCTAGGCACAGTGTAGCTGAGAGAAATGGCGCCCAAACACTGACAGGGAGTGAGGGAGAGACAGATATGCAGCTCCAGGGCGGGAACATTTGCTGGAAATGGCGCCCTGGGGCTGGGGGAGGGGCTCCCGGTCTAAGCCTTATCCCCTCTGCTGGCAAAACCACCTGGTACTGCGGGCCACACACAAAAAGGTTTTAAGAGAAAACCTGACCTGCACCCATGCCCTGGTGATCTGGTGGGATCAGCTGTACTGCCAGTGTCCATCGCCAGCGCGCGCAGTCCGCCTCTCACCGGCCGCGCCGGATCGCGATAAAGTACCGGTCCCGCGTGTGGGACCCACTCACCACCTCCCGAATCACGGCCACGTGATCCCGGAGAGCCCCCGTCGTGTGTGCCTGACCAGAAGAAAACCGGAGCTTCCTGCTGTAGTTACCCGGCAACCAGGGTGCGGGAGTGTACAGCGCCGCTGGGGAGAGATGGAGCTGCAGCAGTGAATGTCTCTAGACATCTACACACTGCTGCAGCCCTTGAAGTCTACACTTTTCTTCTCAAAAAAGCTCTTCTTAGGGCTGCCCAGAGCAGACCCTCTGTTATGTGCCTGCTATCTGCGGCACCAACTACAAAACTGAGCTCCTGTGCAGGGAGGCGGGGTTATAGAGGAGGCGGCGCTATGCATCTTGGGAACAGTCAAAGCTTTTGAGCCTGTTGGTGCCTCGAATCAAGATCCTACTCTACACCCCTATGTCTATCCTTGTGGAGCCCAGTGTACCCCGCAACAGAAAAATACGATTTTAAACCTACCGGTAAATCTTTTTCTCCTAGTCCGTAAAGGATGCTGGGGACTCCGTAAGGACCATGGGGTATAGATGGGTGTGCACTGGCTCCTCCCTCTATGCCCCTCCTCCAGACCTCAGTTAGAGAACTGTGCCCAGAGGAGATGGACAATATGAGGAAAGGATTTTGTTAATTTAAGGGCCAGATTCATACCAGCCCACACCAATCATACCATATAACCTGGAACATATGCAACCAGTTAACAGTATGAACAAAAAAAAGTATCAGTCAAAGACCGATTCCAACTGTAACATAACTCTTATAAAAGCAACAACTATATACAAGTCTTGCAGATGTAGTCCGCACTGGGACGGGCGCCCAGCATCCTCTACGGACTAGGAGAAAGATTTACCGGTAGGTTTAAAATCTTATTTTCTCTTACGTCCTAGAGGATGCTGGGGACTCCGTAAGGACCATGGGGTTTATACCAAAGCTCCCAACCGGGCGGCAGAGTGCGGATGACTCTGTAGCACCGACTGAGCAAACGCAAGGTCCTCATCAGCCAGGGTATCAAACTTGTACAATTTTGCAAAAGTGTTTGAACCCGACCAAGTAGCTGCTCGGCAAAGCCGCCCAAGAAGAGCCCACCTTCCTGGTGGAATGGGCCTATACTAAATTTGGTAACGGCAATCCAGCCGTAGATTGAGCCTGCTGAATCGTGTTACAGATCCAGCGAGCAATAGTCTGCTTAGAAGCAGGAGCGCCAATCTTGTTGGCCGCATACAGGACAAACAGAGCCTCTGTTTTCCTAACCCTAGCCGTCCTGGCTACATAAGTCTTTAGGGCCCTGACTACATCCAGGGACTTGGAGTCCTCCCAGTCCCCCGTAGCCACAAGCACCACAATAGGTTGGTTCATATGAAATGAAGAAACCACCTTAGGCAAAAATTGAGGACGTGTCCTAAATTCTGCTCTATCCACATGGAAAATCAAATAGGGGCTCTTGTGGGACAAGGCCGCCAATTCGGATACCCGCCTTGCAGATGCTAAGGCCAATAACATGACCACCTTCCACGTGAGAAATTTAAAATCCACTGTTTGAAGAGGTTCAAGCCAGTGAGATTTCAAGAACCTTAACACCACGTTAAGGTCCCACTGGGGGCACAAAGGGGGGCTCGATGTGCAGCACTCCCTTCACAAACATCTGGAATTCTGGGAGAGAAGCCAATTCCCTCTGGAAGAATATAGATAGGGCCGAAATCTGTACCTTAATGGAGCCAAACTTCAGGCCCATATCCACTCCTGTCTGTAGAAAGTGGAGAAACCGACCCAGATGGAATTCTTCCGTAGGGGCCTTCTTGGCTTCACACCAAGATACATACTTCCTCCAAATACGGTGATAGTGCTTTGCCGTCACCTCCTTCCTAGCCTTTATCAGAGTAGGGATGACTTCCTCCGGAATACCTTTCCCAGCTAGGATTCGGTGTTCAACCGCCATGCCGTCAAACGTAACCGCGGTAAGTCTTGGAACATACATGGCCCCTGCTGTAACAGGTCCTCCCTGAGAGGAAGCGACCACGGATCTTCTGTGAGCATTTCTTGAAGATCTGAGTACCAGGCCCTTCGAGGCCAATCTGGAACAATGAGTATTGTCTGCACTTCTTTGTCTTATGATTCTCAATATTTTTGAGATGAGAGGAAGAGGAGGAAACACATAGACAGACTGAAACACCCATGGTGTCACTAGGGCGTCTACTGCTACTGCCTGAGGGTCCCATGACCTGGCACAACACCTCCGAAGCTTCTTGTTGAGGCGGGACGCCGTCATGTCTATTTGAGGAATTCCCCAACGACTTGTTATCTCTGCAAAAACTTCTTGATGAAGTCCCCACTCTCCTGGATGGAGATCGTGTCTGCTGAGGAAGTCTGCTTCCCAGTTGTCCACTCCCGGAATGAAGACTGCTGACAGAGCGCTTACGTGATTTTCCGCCCAGCGAAGAATCCTGGTGGCTTTCGCCATCGCCACTCTGCTCCTTGTCCCGCCTTGGCCGTTTACATGAGCCACGGCTGTGACGTTGTCTGATTTAATCAGAACCGGTAGGTCGCGAAGAAGATTCTCCGCTTGTCATAGGCCGTTGTATATGGCCCTCAATTCCAGTATGTTGATGTGTAGACAAGCCTCCTGGCTTGACCATAATCCCTGAAAATCTCTTCCTTGTGTGACTGCTCCCCATCCTCGGAGGCTCGAATCCGTGGTCACCAGAACCCAGTCATGAATGCCGAACCTGCGACCCTCTAGCAGGTAAGCACTCTGAAGCCACCACAGGAGAGACACCCTGGCCCTGGGGGACAGGGATATTTTCTGATGTATTTGTAGATGGGACCCGGACCACTTGTCCAGAAGGTCCCACTGAAAAGTCCTTGCATGAAACCTGCCGAAGGGGATGGCCTCGTAGGCTGCCACCATTTTTCCCAGAACACGAGTGCATTGATGAACAGACACTCTTTTTGGTTTTAGCAGGTCTCTGACCATGTTCTGGAGATCCTGGGCTTTTTCCAATGGGAGAAAAACCCTCTTTTGTTCCGTGTCCAGAATCATGCCTAGGAATGATAGCAGAGTCGTTGGAACCAATTGTGACTTTGGCAGATTGAGAATCCAACCGTGCTGTTGCAGTACATTCAGGGAGAGCGACACGCTCTTCAGCAATTGGTCTCTCGATCTCGCCTTTATCAGGAGATCATCCAAGTATGGGATAATTGTGACTCCCTGCTTGCGCAGGAGCACCATCATCTCCGCCATTACCTTGGTGAAAATCCTCGGGGCCGTGGAGAGCCCAAACGGCAACGTCTGAAACTGGTAATGACCGTCCTGAACAGCGAATCTCAGGTATGCCTGATGAGGGGGGTATATGGGGACATGAAGGTATGCATCCTTAATGTCTAGTGACACCATCATATCCCCCCCCCCCCCCCCTTCCAGGCTGGATATTACAGCCAATGGATGAAGAGGATAGCGCAAGTATTTATATATCAAACAAAAAATTGGGGATTGCCAGTGGTGTATATATAAAACTTTATATTTATAACATAACATTAAAAATAGCATATGCAAGAAAAACAGAATATCCGATATCGAAAAGTGCAAAAGTTGCTCAAAGAAGACAGTCTCTAAAATGCCACAGATTTATATTCAGTTACAACTGTAACAATCCTAGCATCACAGCTGTTTTATACAGAGTTACTGGATACTTTCTATCGGTTATGAGCCGATTCTCCATACTGAGGTGTTTTACCAGATGCTTTGTAACACCCTCTCCATAAAGTTACTTTGAAAAGCTGAACATCAAAGATACTAATTATATTGTGGTGACCAGCTGTTTGACGTACAGACAGCGCTGTACTCTTCTTGGTTAGACTCACATGTGTATCATCTAGCTGTCGAACTGCATAAGTGCTCCTGCTAATACACAGCGTAATAATAGATCCAGACAGCCTGCCGTCCCACGGATGTTTAAAAGGTCAGACTATCGGTGTATAACCCCTGCGGTAAGCGGTACCTTATTTGGTTGCTGCACGCCGGGTGTCCCCAGCTTCCGCTAATCCCGCTACTGCTGTCTCGGGGTATTCCGCTCGTTCTGCCGAGAGTCTGTATCTGCCAATGCTGGCAGTGGGATCGCAGCTGAAATCACGTCTTTTCCAAGTGCTGGTACAGAGTCCTAAACGCGTTTCGTCACTTCCGGTGACTTTTTCAATAGGTGGATATTACAGCGCGGAGTGATTCCATCTTGAATTTGAACTTTTTCAAGTACAGGATTAGGGATTTTAGATTTAAAATGGGTCTGACCGAACCATCCGGCTTCGGGACCACAAACAGGGTGGAATAATACCCTTTTCCCTGTTGGACCAGGGGAACCTTTGACCACCACTTGCTGTTGACACAGCTTTTGAATTGCCGCTAACACCACTTCCCTCTCCGGGGGTGAAGCTGGCAAGACCGACTTGAAAAATCGGCGAGGGGGCACCTCTTCGAATTCCAGCTTGTAGCCTTGGGAGACCATTTCCATCGCCCAAGGATCCACGTCTGAAAGCATCCAGATTCTGACGTGCCCCCACTGGTGCGGACTCCCTTAGGGGAGCCCCAGCGTCATGCGGTGGATTTTGTAGAAGCCGGGGAGGACTTCTGCTCCTGGGAACTAGCCGAAGCAGGTGTTCTCTTTCCTCTACCCTTACCTCTGGCAATGAAGGAGGAGCCCCGACCTCTTCTGGACTTATGCGACCGAAAGGACTGCATCTGATACTGTGGAGTTTTATTTTGCTGTTGGGGGACAAAAGGTAAAAAGGTAGATTTACCCGCGGTAGCTGTGGCAACCAGGTCCGCGAGCCCCTCCCCAAACAACACTTCACCCTTGTAAGGTAAAACCTCCATATGCTTCTTTGAGTCTGCATCACCCATCCATTGGCGGGTCCATAGAGCTCGTCTCGCAGAAATAGCCATGGCATTGGCTCTGGAACCCAGCAGCCCAACGTCTCTTTGAGCGTCTCTCATATATAAGACTGCGTCTTTAATGTGGGCTAAGGTTAATAAAATGGTATCCCTGTCTAGGGTATCAAGGCCAGCTGACAAGGTATCTGTCCATGCTGCAACCGCGCTACATACCCATGCCGATGCTATTGCCGGTCTGAGCAAAGCACCTGTATGCGCATAAATAGATTTTAAAGTAGTCTCCTGTCTGCGATCTGCAGGATACTTGAGGGCTGCCGTGTCCGGAGACGGTAGCGCCACCTTCTTAGACAGGCGTGTTAAAGTCTTGTCCACCCTAGGAGCGGATTCCCAACGTACCCTGTCCTGTGCAGGGAAAGAATACGCCATAAGAACCCTTTTGGGAATCTGCAGTTTTTTATCTGGAGTTTCCCAAGCTTTTTCAAATAAATCGTTAAGCTCATGAGATGGGGGAAAGGTTACCTCAGGTTTCTTTTCCTTATACATGCGCACCCTCGTGTCAGGGACAGAGGGGTCATCTGTGATATGCAAAACATCTTTTATTGCAATGATCATACAGTGAATACTTTTTGCCACCCGTGAGTGCAATTTAGCATTATCGTAGTCGACACTGGAATCAGAATCCGTGTCTGTATCCGTGTCTACTATTGGGGATAGGGGACGTTTTTGAGACCCAGAAGGGCCCTGTGACCCAGTCCAATCCAAGGATTGACTCCCTGATTTCTCCCTGGACTCTGCTTTATCCAGTCTCTTATGTAATGAGGCCATACTTGCATTTAACATATGCCACAGGTCCATCCAATCATGAGTCGGCGTTGCCGACGGAGACAAACCACTCATCTGCTCCACCTCCTCCTTGGGCGACCCTTCCGCTTCAAACATGCCGACACACACGTACCGACACCCCCACACACAGGGATATATCTATAAGAGGACAATTCCCGCACAAGGCCCTCTGGAGAGACAGAGAGAGAGTATGCCAGCACACACCCAGCGCCAACTGACACTGGAATAAAACCAAACAGCGATTTTATATATATATATATATATATATATATATATATATATATCTCAATGTTATACACTCACTGCGCCAATAATTGTGCCCCCCTCCCCCCCTCTTTTCCAGCCCTCTGTCACCGAGTTCAGCAGGGGAGAGTCCGGGGAGCCAGATTCTCTGTAGCTTCTGTGGAGAAAATGGCGCTGTTAGTGCTGAGGGATCAAGCTCCGCCCCCTCCAGCGGCGGGCTTCGGTCCCGCTTTAATTAAAAAAAAATGGCGGGGGATCTCTGCATTTACTGCCCAGCAGCCTAATGTGCCCTTATATGCCATCGGAGGTTTATTGCTGCCCAGGGCGCCCCCCTGCACCCGGCACCCATCAGTGCCTGTTCTGTGTGTGTAGCGTGTGGGAGCAATGGCGCTCAGCGTTACCGCTGCACGCTTACCTCAGTGAAGATCTGAAGTCTTCTGCCGCCTTGAAGTCTTCTTTTCTTCTTATACTCACCCGGCTTCTATCTACCGGCTCTGCGAGGAGGACGGCGGCGCGGCTCAGGGACGAACGGCGGGGTGAGACCTGCGTTCCGACTCCCTCTGGAGCTAATGGTGTCCAGTAGCCTAAGAAGCAGAGCCTATTATTTAAGTAGGTCTGCTTCTCTCTCCTCAGTCCCACGATGCAGGGAGTCTGTTGCCAGCAGTGCTCCCTGAAAATAAAAAACCTAACAAAATTCTTTTTCAGAGAAACTCTGGAGAGCTCCTCTGTAATGCACCCTATCTCCTCTGGGCACAAAATCTGAGGTCTGCAGGAGGGGCATAGAGGGAGGAGCCAGTGCACACCCATACTAAAAGTTCTTTATAGTGCCCATGTCTCCTGCGAAGCCCGTCTATACCCCATGGTCCTTACGGAGTCTCCAGCATCCTCTAGGACGTAAGAGAAAATGGATTTTAGTGTATTTTCCTGCTTACGATTCGCAGGATCCTTTAGGGCTGCCGTGTCAGTAGACGGAAGCGCCACCTTCTTGGACAGACGCGATAGAGCTTTGTCCACTGTGGGGGTTGACTCCCACTTTTCCCTGTCCCCCGAGGGGAACGGATATGCCATTGGAATTCTTTTGGGGACCAGCACCTTCTTGTCAGGATTTTCCCAAGCCTTTTCAAAAAGAGCGTTCAGTTCATGAGAGGGAGGAAACGTTACCTCAGGTTTCTTTCCTTTAAACATACAGACCCTAGTATCAGGAACAGCAGGGTCCTCCGTGATATGTAATACGCCTTTTATTGCCACAATCATGTACTGAAATCACTTAGCCAGTTTAGGATTTAATCTGGCGTCACTATAGTCGACACTGGAATCAGAGTCCGTGTCGGTATCTGTATCTGCTATCTGGGTAAATGCACGTTTCTGTGACCCCGAAGGGGTCTGAGCTTGTGACAGTGCATCTTCCATGGATTTCCTCCATGTCTGGTTCTTAGACTCTGATTTATGTAATCTCTTAGTCAACCAAGCCACATTTGCATTCAAAACACTCAACATATTTACCCATTCAGCAGTCGGCGGTGCCGACACGGTCACTCCCACAGCCTTTAATGTCCCCATTCCAGCCTCCTCCTGGGAAGAGCACTCAGCCTCAGACATGTCGACACACACGTACCGACACCTACAATCACACTGGGCTATAGGGGACAGACCCACAGCAAAGCCTGTTAGAAAGACACAGAGAGTTTGCCAGCTCACAACCTAGCGCCTATCCCTGTACTGAAACTTTACATACAATGCCTCAGACCTGCTAGCGCTTTTTTATATATAGATAATAACATCAAATCTACTGTGCCCCCCCACCCCCACCCCAACATGTCTGAGGCTGAGTGCTCTTCCCAGCAGTGTGGAGGTCAGCAGTGTGGAGGTCAGGGCCTGCGTCTCTGCAGCTTCTGTGAAAAGAAAATGGCGCTTGGTCAGAGCTGTGGGGACTAAGCCACGCCCCCTCACCGGCACGCTTCAGTCTCGCTCAATTTAACATTTTTATACTGGCGGGGGTCTATATTGAGTGCCTAGGAACTTTACATATACTTTTGCCAGTCCTTTCAGGTCCCCATGCTGCCCAGGGCGCCCAGCCCTGCGCTCTGCACCCTGTCAGTGGCGCTGTGTGATCGGGAGCATGGCGCGCTGCTGCGCGGTACCTCAGGACCTGAAGTCTGCTGCCGTCACTGAAGTCTTCTTTTCTTCTTTCACTCACCCGGCTTCTTTCTTCTGGCTCTGCAAGGGAGGGGGGGGTGGGTGATGGCGCGGCTCCGGGAACGAGCAGCTAGGCACACCAAGTGATCGAACCCTCTGGAGCTAATGGTGTCCAGTAGTCTAGGAAGCAGAGCCTTTGAACTCACAGAAGTAGGTCTACTTCTCTCCCTCAGTCCCTCGAAGCAGGGAGCCTGTTGCCAGCAGTGCTCCCTGAACATAAAAAACCTAACAAAGTCTTTTTTCAGAGAAACTCAGTAGAGCTCCCCTGTTTGTGACCAGTCTCCCTGGGCACAGAATCAAACTGGAGTCTGGAGGAGGGGCATAGAGGGAAGAGCCAGTTCACACCCATTCAAAGTCCTAAGAGTGTACCCATGTCTCCTGCGGATCCCGTCTATACCCCATGGTTCTTTTAGCATCCCCAGCATCCTCTAGGACGTATGAGAAATATTCTGTATTATCGGAATGCAATTAATACTTTAGTAAAAGTTACTTATATTTAGTACTATTAAATTAGTGTATTTCAATCTTTTATAGTGTTTACTGCATTCCTTATTCACAATTTACTTGATTACTACATGCTATTGTGCAACGGAAAAATGGGAACTTGTTAAAATCTGCAGTCTAACTATACTCTATAATATATGAAGGGAAATACCTACTATGTGCTGTACACTTTATAAAATTCTTCAATAAAATATGTTCTAGTAAGAAAAGAAAAAGAAAGATTTATAACAAGCTATAATAAGGCATGCTTTGTTACATTCAAAAATCTTTACGCGTCACTTATAAACAGATGTCACGTTGCAGTTACTGTTTAAACAAAACATTAGTGTAGGTGTAGCTATTAGAACCAGAAATAATCACCAGGAGAGATATTTCATGTACTCTGTATGTATAAGACAATTGTATTTTATGGACCACGTGTGTTTATTGTGTGAAATTGTCCTGTGAAATACATCAAAATGGCTGATGTGCTTTGTCCTGTATGTGATCGATCATTTGTATTTGGATAGTTTATGGGACTCTTTGAGGCTCAAGGAAGTGAGATAATTATCTTGGATCAGTCATAATAGATAATGGGCAGTATTCAATTCCTGTCACCCCCTTCCACACCCGTTCTGTTTATGCTGACGGGCGTGGAATTATCATTTCCGCTCGCTACCCCTGGGGTAATGAGGGCGCCCAATCCTTTATGCAGCTAAACCTGATTACTATGGCTGCGATATGCGCGATAACAGGGATCACTTTAGAAAGGAGACTGGGCGTGATATATCATTTGAATACTGCCCTATGTGTTTAAAGTATCTGGTTCAAACCACGGACGGGATGTAATGGGAGCAGATACCGTCCGAAAAAGTATTACACCGCATCGGACATTACAAATTTGCATTTATTTACCGGAACTCGGGCAATTTAATGGCGTGCATAAATTTCCCGTCTGCAGCCTCTCTGATCCGAGGTGTTGCGGTATTAAGACTAGAAATGTCTGATGTTTAAGGACCAACAGAAATGGGTCTCTTAGTATAGGAGGACCACAGTGTCAGAGAAAGTCACCCATTGTCCTCAAAAGTGCCATGATTAAAGCAGCACACACCCTAATAAGCCTCAGTTCTCCAGGAAGCACAGGCAGTTTATGCGGATTTAAAGGATACGCGGCATGGCTATATTCAGTGTGTAACTGCGACTGTATCTAATTATGTTGCAGTATACAGCTGGAATACATTGTAGCATAATATTTTGTATGCCAATACAGTAGCTATTACAGCATATCATTTTAAACAGCAGGAGGCGCTTGTGCGTCATATTCGTAGTGCTTCGTTTTAGAAGCAAAACGATGTGAACAACAAGCACCTCCTGTATAAAACGATGTGCAGCATGTCTATATTCTGTAATAGCTACTGTATTTGCATACAAAATATTATGCTACAATGTATTCCAGCTGTATACTGCAACATAATTAGATACAGTCGCAATTACACACTGAACATAGCCATGTCGCATATCATTTAAATCAGCATAATCTGCTTGTATGACTTCGTTCATTCATTTGCATCTATGACGCATTTGTGTGTTAAAGATAAAAACAAAAAAACAATTACAGTACGTGGAATATTTGGAAATTATACACAGGATATAGGCATGTCACACATCATTGGATTCAGCTGGAACTGCGTGTACGACTTATGCTAGCCAGACATCAGGATGATATCTTTCCATATGAGCCAACTAGTTGGCTAGTTGGAAAGATAATCTGGCAGTGTGTGGGAGCAAACGATTATCAGCCGTTTGCTTCCACACGCTGAAAAACGAGCAGATACGGTTGGTCCAACTAGTTGGGAAAATCAAACTTGTTTGATTTTCCCAACCAATCGTTCAGGTGTAGGGGGAACTTTCCCCCCAACTGTACGATAAGTAGGCAGACACTGGTCAGCCTACTTCAGTCACCATCACTGCCCGAGATCCCCGTCAGCAGCACTGTAGAGCGAAAGCCGGGATGAGGTTCAGGGGCAGCTGCGGTAGTTCACCATTATTGCCGGGCTGCCCCTGTCAAACTGGCACCCGCAGCAGTGGCTGCGGCGGAGCGGGAGGAAGCGCAGGGGCAGCTGCGGCAGTCTGTCACTGCTGCCAGGCTGCCTCTGTCACCCTGGCAGCAGCAGAAATGGTGTTGGAGCCGGGAGGAGGTTCAGGGGCAGCCGCGGCGTTAATCATTGTTGTCGGGCTGCCCCTCTCACACTGCCACCCCCAGCAGTGGCCGCGGTGGAGCGGGAGGAAGTGCAGGGGCAGCTGCGGCAGTCTGTCACTGCTGCCAGGCTGCCCCTGTCACCCTGGCAGCAGCAGAAATGGTGTGGGAGCCGGGAGGAGGTTCAGGGTCAGCCGCCGCAGTCTATCACTGCTGCCAGGCTGCCCCTGTCACCCTGGTAGTGGCGGTGGCTGGAGGAGAACCAGGGGCATCGGCGGCGGTATATGACTGCTGCTTAGCTGCCCCTCTCACCCCGAGCCATGACGATCACCATGTAGGCAGCCAACAGATCCCAGCTAGGTGCAGTGCAGCACAGCAACTCCAGGCTCACAGGCAGCTCCATCACTAGTTCAGCAGGAAGAACTCACTCCAGGGAAAAGAGTAAGGAATCCTTACCTACCCGCTTTATACTGCTTACACCCAGCTGTACTACGGGATTCCTGCTTACACTCAGCTGTACTACGGCATCCCTGCTTATACTCAGCTGTATATTGATTAAACACCGCTCTATACTGTACACTGCTTACATTCAGCTATACTACAGGATCTCTGCTTACACTCAACTGTATACGGCTTATACTCAGCTGTACTACAGGATCTCTGCTTACACTCAGCTGTACTATAGTAACCCTTTTTAAACTCAGCTGTATTACAGGATCTCTGCTTCATTCAGCAGTATAGTGCTTGCATTCAGCTGTACAGGTTGTCAACTTATGGGCCCTACACATTAGGTGACCTGCTGCCGAGCTGCCCAACGGCCAATACGGCAGACAGGCAACCCGGCGGCGGGGTGAGTGAAGGTTTTTTCACTCCCCTCGTCACCCGGCTCCATATGCGTGCATGCTAATATGGACAAGATTGTCCATATTGGCTCGCATGCATAAGCGACCCGGCACCAACGATGAACGAGCGCGGGGCCGTGCATCGTTCATCATTGGTGCCTACATACTGACCGATATGAACGAATTCTCGTTCATTAATGAACGAGAACGTTCATATCAATCACCGTTATCACCCAGTGTGTAGGGCCCTTTACACTCAGTAGTATACTGTACTGTATCCTTGTGCGTTATGTACTGTACCATGATGTCCTAACCACCCTGTAACTGTACTGCACCCCAGACCTCAGTTCAAGTACTTGCAGTCCTACATGTACAGAGTACCGAAATAGGCTTCAGAATTAGTAACAGTTGCTCCTTTCAAAACAATACGCCAGTGGTCCAGCAATTAGCTTAAGCATTTAAACATTGGCGTGCGACTACCCAACATCAGAGAAAAGCCCGCCTGAGTAACTTTCTTTTTATTATCCTACCTACACCTGCCGCCATGGTTCCATTTTGGCGGCAGCGTTAGTGCAGGAGCCGGGAGGAGGACCAGGGGCAGCAGCAGCAATCCATCACTGCTGCTGGGCTGCCCCTGTCAGCTGGCCTTGAGCCTCCCATTATGTCCAACAATGCACCTAGCCGGCACCCCCCCCCCCGCCATCACCAGCACCTTTGAGTCAAATTCCTGCATACTACCCCCATGATCTCCTGGCACACCTACCCCCATAATCACCACCACCGCCAGTCCATTGGTGCCGAGGCTCCCGTCAGCCCAGTATCCCTTGTAGCAAAAATGACAGCAGGGAATTGAACATGCATAATTGACCTGTAGCAGTGGGTCCACCTGTTTGTCTGCGTTTTTATTGAAATAACTAAAAGATCTCCAACCTCTAATTGGCGTAATGCGTGTAAGGGGCTCTACTTGGTGCAATGCGTGTAAGGCAGTGGTTTCCAAACTTTTTGGTTTCACTGTGCCCTGGAGTATCAGAATTTTTTTCACGCACCCTTAGCCTAAAAGTTTCTTATTGAGAAATGTAGAAAAAAAATTAAATTAAGTAAATTATTTGTGTGTGTCATCCTTAGGTTTAGTTATGTGATGAGGGACAACGGCACACAGTTTGAGAACACCTAGTGTAAGGGCTCTACTTGGTGTAGTGCGTGTAAGGGGCTCTACTTGGCGTAATGCGCGTAAGGGGCTATAATTGGCGTAAAGCGCGTAAGGGGCTATAATTGGCGTAAAGCGCGTAAGGGGCTCTACTTGGCGTAAAGCGCGTAAGGGGCTCTACTTGGCGTAAAGTGCGTAAGGGGCTCTACTTGGCGTAAAGCGCGTAAGGGGCTCTACTTGGCGTAAAGCGCGTAAGGGGCTCTACTTGGCGTAAAGCGCGTAATGCACGTAAGGGGCTCTACTTGGCGTAATGCGCGTAAGGGGCTCTACTTGGCGTAATGCGCGCAAAGGGCTCTACTTGGCATAAATGCATTTAAGGTGCTCTTGGCATAAATGCACGTAAGGGGCTCTACTTGGCGTAATGCGCGTAAGGGGATATACCTGGAGTAATGTGCGTAAGGGGCTCTACCTGCCGTAAATGTGTGTACGGTGCTCTACTTGGCGTCATGTGTGTAAGGGGCTCTACCTCTACTGTAGGCAGGCACTGCCCGCCTACTTTGGTGACATCACAAGTTGGACAGAAGTTGGCAGGTTGGTTGGTCTGATGAAAAGTTGGTTAGATGTATGGAGCACTGATGAAAAGTTGGTTAGATGTGTGGAGCACTGTTTTAGTTGAACAGACAAGTTGGATGGTTGGAAGTTTGGAGCGTTGGAGAAAAGTTGGTCTGAAGTATGGCTAACATATGGCGTATAGCTAGCATATATAAGAGAGATAGATAGTTAGATGGGAGGGAGGGTTGCTGGCCGGTTGTGTCACTATTCTACGGGGTGTGTGTGTTCGGGTGGGTAGAGGTGTGGGTGACAGCAGGGGAGACAGTGCTATTGCGGTAGGTAGGGGGGAGCCCAACTCTGTGTTGTTACTGGAGCTTTGTTGGGTCCGAGATTTGCCTTGTGGCGGGAGCTTGCAGCAGTCTTTGTGTCACAAACTTTAACCAAATTTCCCTTCCTGCAGGAGGATGGAGCGCAGTGAAGAGACCCTTGTAGCCAGAGGCATGATGCTCTCTCCTGACATGCCCGGCTCATGTCTCTCTCCTCCGATGCCCATTCCAGCACAGACCCTCACGGCTGCTCCCCACTGGCACTTGCAGCTTCCACGAGGGATGCCTGACGTCCTCTTACTGCAGCCTGAACCTGTTCGGCTCAGCCCTGTAGGACCAGCTGCGGGTGCCAATGACCCGGAGGACCCAGTGTCTACACCGAGTACCGGCTGCCGATGACACTGAGGACTTGCAGCCGGTGCTGATCAGGTACATTTATAGGAGACTAATACACATTATAATGTAAAAATTATATGTACGGTATGTGGAGCATTTTAGTGTCAAAATGTATTGAAAAGTTTTATTTATTGCAAATGTGCTTGAAAAGTGTACTTATAATTGACTTCTAATATTTTCATAACAAACTCTGCCAAAAAAAAAAAAAAAACCACCTCTAAATTCCTTATGAGTTTTAGAGCCGTTTTGTGTCCGACTGGCAGTATCGGACTTCATTATATTGGCCGAGTTGTATACTTAACATTGGCAAAACATCTGGATCAAACTTTTTATAGTGCTCTCTACTTTAGAGCCGAAAGCGTCCAAAAAAAACACTTTTCGGCCGCTATTACATTAGCCGAATATGCAAAATGCACAATGGTTGAGGCAATAGCTGCAAACAACTGGCATTTTGCCATTATCTGCTCCGATTACATCCTGGCCCATACCTCCCAACTGACCCAATTTGAAGGGGACAGTCCAGTTTTTTGGGGACTGTCCCGCTGTCTCACCCGCGTGCCGCAGTGTGTGTGGGGGAAGGGGGCAGTTGGCAGGCTCCGGTCATTGGCTGCTCTGCTTAGCATGCACAGAGCGTCTATTCACTGGAGACAGCGGGACTGGGGGAATGCCAGCAGCTCACAGAGCGCTAGGCATGCTCCTTCAGTAATGAATAACGGGGCGTGGCTCACGAATGTGGCACTGCTTCGAGGCCATACCCACTTTCATTTAGACCACACTCCTTTCGGGAGTCCCGCTCCGGCAATTTAAAATGTTAGGAGGTATGTTCAAACCCAAATAACCAGACCTCCTTTTACAGTAAGTTTAGGAAATATTAGATTGTAAGCTGCAAGAGTAGGGCCTTCTTTCCTCATGTGCCTTTCCTTTTCTTACTTACACTTATACTCCATAGGTTTTCCATACCTGTCCTATATTGTCTTGAACTGTAAGTGCTGTTTTCTTGTTTGCTCATTTGATTATGTACTGTGTAATGGGCGCTGCAGATCGCTTGTGGCGCCATATAAATAAAGAATAATAAAAATATTAAATCTCAAAGAGGTTATGAAAGATGTTAGGGAGGTGTCCCAACAGGCATGGAAAAAAAAACAAAAAACATTTTAAATGTTAATTTATGTGGAGTCCTCTCCACATAAATACGGAGAGCCCTTACCACATCCAAATACCGCTCTTTGGAGGAGAACCAGAAGAGATAAAAGCCGGAACCACAATCTCTTGGTTAAGATGGAAAGATGATACCACCTTAGGTAGATAACCGGAGTGAGTTCTAAGAACTGCCCGGCCACGGTGAAAAATCAGAAAGGGTGGACGACAGGACAAAGCGCATAAGTCCAACACCCTCCTAGCAGATGCAATGGCCAACAGAAACACGACCTTAAGCGTAAGGCATTTAAGGTCCACAGACTCAAGAGGTTCAAATGGAGACTCTTGTAGGGCATCTAGGACAAGAGACCGATCCCATGCAGCCACAGGAGGCTGGATCCGTAAAACACCCTGAGTGAAAGTATGAACGTCAGGAATAGACGCAATTTTTCTCTGAAACCACACCGATAAGGCAGATGAGGGAGGGAGGGAGGGCAGACAGACGAAGTCCTAAATCTAGGCCTTGTTGCAGAAAAGCAAAAAGCCTGGAAGTTCTGAATGAATAGGAATCATAATTCTTAGCAGCACATCATGTGAAGTAAGAGTTCCAGACACTGTAATAAATCTGTGCAGAAGCCAGTTTGCGGACCTTCAACATAGTTTGAATAACCTTCTCAGAGAATCCCTTGCAGCTTTCAGAGCCACGCCTTCAAAGCCAGTCTGGCCAGGTCCAGATAGACACAAGGGCCCTGAACGAGGAGGTCTGGGCGTTAAGGAAGTAGAAGAGGACGCCTTATTGATAGACCCTGCAGGCCTGAGAACCAAAGCCGTCTGGGTCACGCTGGAGTGACTAAAAGTAGCATTCCTCTTTCTTGCATGAACTTCCGTAGTATCCTGGGCAGGAGTGACACTGGAGGGAACACATATGGCAGCCGAAAGTTCCATGGAATTGCCAGTGCGTCCACGAACGCTGCTTGAGGATCCCTTGTCCTTGATCAGAAGACTGGAACCTTGTGATTGTGTCGAGACGCCACCAGGTCTACATCTGGTAGGCCCCACTTGTCCACTAGGACTTGAAAGACTTCCGGATGAAGATTCCACTCTCCGACATGAACGTCCTAACGACTGAGGAAATCTGCTTCCCAGTTGAGGACTCCCGGAATGAACACTGCAGATATTGTCGGCAGATGGCGTTCTGCCCAATGGAGGATTTTTGATACTTCCAGCATTGCCACGCGGCTTCGAGTGCCGCCTTGATGATTTATGTACATCACCGTGGTGACAATGTCTGATTGTACTTGAACAGGCCAGTTCTGTACCAGAGGCAGGGCCAGTGTCAACGCACTGAACACTGTCCGCAATTCCAGAATGTTTATCGGGAGGAGAAATTCCTCCTTGGTCCACCGACCCTGGAGAGAGTGTTGCTCAAAGACTACGCCCCAACCTCGCAGACTGGTGTCCGTTGTCAGGGAGGACCCAGTAGGAGATCCAGAAGGGACGGCCCTGCTCTACTGTCGGACCTGTAGCCACCAGCTCAGGGACAGACGAACCTCCAGAGTCATGGAGATCATTTGAGACATGATCCGATGAGGAAGGCCGTCCCACTTGGAAAGGATTAACCTCTGCAGAGGGTGGGAATGAAATGGAGTGTACTCCACCATGTCGAACGCAGACATCATGAGGCCTAGTACTTGCGTCGCTAAATGTATCGACACTCTTGGGCGAGAGAGGAAGTAACTGATCCTGTCTTGAAGTTTCAGGACTTTCTCTGGAGACAAACTTTGGACTGTGTATGTCCAGCCGTGCCCCCAGGTGCACCATGTTCCGAGCAGGAACCAGCGAGGACTTTTTCCAGTTGATTAGCCACCCGTGGGCTTGTAGGAATTGGACAGTCAGGTCCAGATGACTGCGGAGGACATCTTGGGAGTTTGCCAGTATCAGCAAGTCGTCCAGATATGGCAGGTTCCTGATTCCCTGAAGGCATAGAAGGGTCGTCATCACTGCCATGACCTTGATGAAGATCCGAGGGGCCGTGACCAGTCCAAATGGCAGGGCCTGGAATTTATAATGTAGGTTGTCAATAGCAAACCGCAGATATTGCTGATGCGAGATAGCAATAGGTGTGTGCAGGTAAGCATCCTTTATGTCCAGGGATACCATATAGTCTACGGGTTCTATGGCCAGTATAATAGAGCGCAGAGCTACCATACGGAATTTGGACACTCACAAATTTGTTCAATGATTTGAGGTTGAGTATAGGCCGGAAGGACCCAGTTGGCTTCAGAACTAGAAACAGGGTCGAATAGTATACCCTGCCTCTCTGGGAGAGAGGAACCGGCACTACCACTACTTTGTCAAGGAGGGATTGTACAACCAAGTGTAGAGCTTGCGCTGTCAACGGATCTGAAGGGATAACCGTTGAGCAGAACTGGCGAGGGGGACATCTCTTAAAAGAGACTACATACCCACGAGAGACAACCTCACACACCCAGGCGTCCGAAGTGGTCTTTAAACCAGGCCTGGACGTACTGCAGAAGTCTGGGTCCACCAGGGGGAGTCCTGCCCCGTCATGCAGCAGGCTTGTCATGTTTGGAAGCAGGCTGAAGGGTGGCCCAGGATTGTTTAGGTTTGGGCTTAGTGGTTTTGGAAGCACGAGCCTGTTTCGGCTACGCCTGACTTTTTGCTTTCCCTGGAGTTCGAAAGGAATAAAAAGTGGTACTCTTAGCCTTCGGAGCAGAAAGATTGGTAATTGGGAGAAATGCAGTCTTTGCAGTCGCCAAGTCAATCACAATCTTGTTCAGATCCTCTCCAAATAGGATGTCCCCCTTAAAAGGGAGCACCTCCAAGGTCTTTTTGGAGTCCAGGTCCACCTTCCAGGACCTCAACCACAGAATTCAGCGAGCCAGGATGGACGTAGTAAACGCCTTGGCCGCCATAACACCTGCCTCAGAGGGCGCCTCCTGAATATAGCGGGAGGCTGTGGTAATATAAGACAGATATTGTCTGGCAGTGTTAGAAAAATCCTGAAGCAGCTCACCCTCAATTGCCTGAACCCATGCTTCAATTCCTTTCGCAGCCCAGGAGGCAGCCATAGCGGGTCTATGTACCACACCGGTAAGAGAGTAAATAGACTTCAGGCAACCCTCCACATGCTTATCAGTCGGTTCCTTCAGTGAGGTGACAGTGGTGACAGGCAGAGTAGACGACACCACAACACAGGTGACATGAGAGTCCACCGGCGGTGGAGTTTCCTACTTGTTACTCAACTCTGCAGGGATAGCATAACGAGCTAGCATCTTTTTAGACAGGGAAAATTTCTTTCCTTCAGACGACCAGGATTCCTGACGTATGTCAATTAAATGGTCAGAATGTGGTAAGACTACTTTAGAAACCTTCTGACGTTTGAACTTATGTTGCTTAGATGCAGTAGTGGGCATTATCTCATCATCTATTTGGAGAATCAGCTTAATAGCCTCTATTAGGTCAGGAATATTAAGCTGGGATGTAGATTCTTCATCAGAAGCGACTGTATTAGTGTCTGACGAATCAGTATATTCCCCATCCTCATCAGAAGAATTCTCCGAAATATTAGTGGATTGTGAGGAAGAAATGGCCGACTTAGATTACCCCTATGAATAATTTGACTATTGTCAAACCAAAGATTGATTTAATTGTTGCAACTGGGTAGACAGAGTGACCGCCCAGGGCGGATTAACTACAGGGACAATATGCAGTTGTAATGGCACAGGAGGTCCCACAGGGGCCGTAAGACGTGTCACAAGCGTACTCGGCATACTTGAGAACGCTGACGAAAGGTGGGTCCTGATTGGCCACAGGTGCTGCGGGTTGACTGGGAGGAGTATGGCACCCAGTGCCTAAACCATCAGCTAAAACTTCCCCCTCAGGTAAATCCTTGGTGCCAGCACTGCATGATGCAGAAGCTTCCACAGATTTTCCGCCCTGTGTGGCAGAAATTTTAGGGAATGTAGCCTTCGAGCGTAACAGTACAATATAGCCAAACACAATACCTGCAAATAACCCTGTGTTATGTGACAGTAAATACAGGGCAAATATAGAGGATATAAGCGGTATGAGGTGACTGAAATACACAGTAAAAAATATCTATCTATATATCTAAAAAGGAGACTCTGACGCACCTAGCCCCCCAGGGTACTGAATATAGTGATAGCGAGTAGTGCGATATACAAGAATGAAATCCACACAGCAGCTACAGGCACACTCAGTCACAGGTACAATACAGAAGTTACTACAGGTAAACAATAAAACTGCACTGGGCTAGTAAAACTACACATATAGATATGTATGAGTATAGATATAACAATGCACAGTAGAGACTGGATGTATATCACAGACTACTTGTACTAAATTTTAAGATAGCAGTACACTTGTTCTTAACTAACACTGTCTAAAATGACATGTAGAATACTTAAGTGTTTGTAAATGCACAGCGCTGATGAGACAGGTGGCTTTACAGAGAAGACATTGCCCTGCAGTGCCGGAGTTCAGCTCAGCTATTAGTAAAGATGGCGCCAAAATCTCTGTCAGGGAGTGAGGGAGAGTGAAATGCACCTCCAGGGCGGGAACACCAGCAGTAGATAGCACCCAGAGCTGTGGGAGGGAAATTACAGGTCAGCGCATTATCCCCTATGCTGGTCCTCACCACCAGGTACTGTGGAGCCTATGTAAAATGGATTTTAGTAAATATGACCTGTGCTCCCTGCCCTGGTGGGTATAGTGGGGACCCCTGTGCAGTACAGTGTCCACGCCAGCATCGCGGTCCGTCTCCTGGGACCGCAATTTACTGGCGTGTCCCACCTGGGGGACCCTCTTCCCTCCTCCCTGATGTGCAGCCACGCGATCCTGGAGAGCGTCAGCGGTGATGTGCCCGATGACCGGTGCGCCCACGGTGCAAGTACCCGGGAACCCGGCCGCGGGAGTATGCAGCGCTGTTGGGGAGGTGATGGAGCAGCAGCACAGAATGTCAGACTGACAAACAGTGCTGCGGCCCTTGAAGTCTTCTTAAAAAGCTCTTTTCAGGGCTGCCTAGCGCAGCTCCACCTGTTAGTGACCTGCTCTGCAGGCACCAACTTACAAACTGAGCTCCAGTGCCTGGAGGCGGGGCTATAGAGGAGGTGGTGCAGTGCATCCTGGGAACAGACAATGCTTTAGCCTTATTGGTGCCTCGGATCAAGATCCAACTCTACCCCAATGTATTTCCTGTGGAATCCCAGTGTACCCCGCTGCAGAAACTTAGCTTTTAATAAATAATGTCAAATAAGAAAGGAGGAATCATTACCATACAAAACAGACAAATGCAAACTACAAACAGAGAAGGGCATAGACATGATAAACATAGTAAAATTATGTTGCACACAGATGTTTATCAAGAGAATTAACCAGAAGGTTGGAAAAAAATATATACTCTCCTGGTTATGAGTGCACACACCAAGTGCAAAATACAGGGCCCCTGGCCACAGTGATGTAACTGCAAATATGGTTAGGTAAAGTATTTATTGGCTCAAAAGTGTAAGGAATATCAGATTTTCATTAGCCACATCTTCTTGATACCAATCAGGCTGGATCAATTTTATGTATAAAATCATGGGGTGGGAAAGTTAGGGATCTTTCCAGTCTGTAACCCAATGGAGAAGAATACTTTGGATAAGAAATAATATTTGTAGGTGAATTCCTAAATTAATATTAAAATCAGCACCAAGATGATAGTCGCCCTTTTAAGTGGATTATATCCAGGTATACAATATGATAATTCAGCCTACTAATATGCTCCACTCACATATTAGTCCTCACATCTGCTAGGGTGCATGATCCAGAGACAGGTCAAATCCAGACGTAGTCCAAATATATAATTTGTAAAGAATGCACTCACCAGACTTCTCCAGAATGAAAAAGAGTATCTTTTAATTCCAACATCACGTGGTTACAGGGTCATGGTCAACGTTTTGGCTCACCTCAAAGCCTTTTTCAAGACCAGATTACCAGACTGCCATCCCCCTTGCACCAGCCTTAGACCGTGGGGCCATAAATACCAGTGAAATGGTCACAACCCCCAATCAACTTAATCATCAATTATCAATCTATAACATATGGTACATAGCCAACTCCACAATTTATTTAATCAATTACATTTGGAAGTATCAGGAGCTAAGATACATTGTACACTCAATAAATTACACAGCCCCCATGCTCAACATACCTGCTTACATCCTACAGCCAGTGATGAAACGCACGCCAGCACAGTTACACGCACCGCACTTCTCGTCCGGCGCCGGGCACTTCCGGTATCGCTTATCCCAGCAACGGACGGGGGCCGGGCGCGCGCCTCTGTGCCCATCCACTGCTATGTCTTGAGTGTCCCATAGCCCTATCCACATTACAATAACCAAAGCAAGCCTATACAGCAGAGGTGGGCAATTATTTCAGCTGGGGGGCCGCTTAACACTTCCAGCGAATATTCGAGGGTCACACACAAAATACTCAGAGAGTCCCCTTTTTTTTACACATTACAGCAGACAGCGTGCCCTTTTTACACATTACAGCGCCCCTGTTTTTACACATTACGGAAAGAAAGAAAGAAAGAAAGAAAGAAAGAAAGAAAGAAAGAAAGAAAGAAAGAAAGAAAGAAAGAAAGAAAGAAAGAAAGAAAGAAAGAAAGAAAGAAAGAAAGAAAGAAAGAAAGAAAGAAAGAAAGAAAGAAAGAAAGAAAGAAAGAATTATACTTACTCTCTCCGCTGGCTCAGGCTCCTCGGTGCAGCTTGGACCGATTCTGCCTGGCCCGCTGTGCCCCATCAGAGTGCAATGACAAGCAGCCCGACAGGCCGAGCCGCTTGTCATTGCGCTACCCTGCTCCCAGACGCGACGCCGCTAAGGAAATCCCGGTCACGTCACAGGGTCAGCTGACCGGGATTTCCTCTGTTGTTATGCGCTGGGGTCAGCTGTCCGGAACTCTGGTAGGCTGACAGCCAGTCCCCGTGTGACGGAGCTCTAGTCACTCGCGACCCTGCATCCTGACCTCTCCGAGTCCTCCCCTTCAGTGTGAGGAGCATGAGTGGCCTCTTTCTTTCTTTCTTGTCTGACGTAATGTGTAAAAACAGGGGCGCTGTAATGTGTAAAAAGGGCACGCTGTCTGCCGTACTGTGTAAAAAAGGGGACGCTGTCTGCCGTAATGTGTAAAAAGGGGGACGCTGTCTGCCGTAATGTGTAAAAAAGGGGACTCTCTTTGAGTATTTTGTGTGTGGCCCTCGAATATTCGCTGGAAGTGTTAAGCGGCCCCCCCAGCTGAAATAATTGCCCACCTCTGCTGTATAGGCTTGCTTTGGTTATTGTAATGTGGATAGGGCTATGGGACACTCAAGACATAGCAGTGGATGGGAACAGAGGCGCGCGCCCGGCCCCCGTCCGTTGCTGGGATAAGCGATACCGGAAGTGCCCGGCGCCGGACGAGAAGTGCGGTGCGTGTCACTGTGCTGGCGTGCGTTCCATCACTGGCTGTAGGATGTAAGCAGGTATGTTAAGCATGGGGGCTGTGTAGTTTATTGAGTGTACAATGTATCTTGGCTCCTGATACTTCCAAATGTAGTTGATTAAATAAATTGTGGCGTTGGCTATGTACCATATGTTATAGATCGATAATTGATGAATAAGTTGATTGGGGATCTGGAGAAGTTGGTGAGTGCGTTCTTTACAAATTATATTATAATATATATATATAGGTGCGGCGCCCATTCTGTTTATGTGAAGTAAGAAGTCCGTTCGAGTGCCACTTTTCTCCTCTACACTATATATATATATATATATATATATATATATATATATATATATATATATATATATATACATACATATACACATACATACATATACACATACACACATATACACTAGGTGATTCATTGTGCCCTACGGGGACTCTTCACACCGTCGTAAGGGGCTACGCCCCCGTAATCTCGACTGAAAAGTGAAGGTGTAGAATAGTAGCTGTATAGTTTGTGTTGGTGGAATGGGAAGTTTGTTGGTGAGTAGATGTAGTATGACAAAAGGGAATGTGATGGTGAATGAGGTGCAGGGTCTTGTGAGTGGGTGAAGAGTGTCTTCAGGGGAGGCTGTACAGAATGTGGCTGTAAATGACATGTTAACGTGTGGCTGTGGGACTGCGATGTAGGTTTTTCATACTTAACGATCCACGTGGACTACGATTGGAACGGTAAAGTGTGCCGAGCGAAGCGGTAGCGGAGCGAAGGCACCATGCGAGGGGACGCGGTGCACTAATTTGGGATCCCGGTCACTCTACGAAGAAAACGACACCAAAAAAAAAAAATCCTCATGTCGACCTTTAGACCTGTCGACCTAGCACATGTCGACCTAGAAACCCTGTCTACCTTCCATCCATGTCGACCTAGTGACTGTTGACCTATAGTGGTCGACCTAAACATTGTCGACCTAGACACTGTCGATTTGATGAACCACACCCCTCAAAGCCGCGGAGTTAGCCCTTCATCAATTCACTAACATGTGGAGACAAGTTTATGAGGCTTTGCTTAAAACATCCAATAAATACACATTTTTTGCAGATTGGAAACGGAAGGCTGTCCCTAGTCTCAAAGTGGGGGATCACGTCTGGATTTCGACTCGAAACTTAAGACTCAAAGTCCCTTCCAAGAAATTTGCCCCCAGATTCATTGGACCATATCATATTGAAAAAATAAGAATTTACTTACCGGTAATTCTATTTCTCATAGTCCGTAGTGGATGCTGGAGACTCCGTAAGGACCATGGGGATTAGCGGCTCCGCAGGAGACTGGGCACAACTACAAAGAAAGCTTTTAGACTACTGGTGTGCACTGGCTCCTCCCACTAAGACCCTCCTCCAGACCTCAGTTAGGATACTGTGCCCGGAAGAGCTGACACAATTAGGAAGGATTTTGAATCCCGGGTAAGACTCATACCAGCCACACCAATCACACCGTATAACTCGTGATACAATACCCAGTTAACAGCATGATAACAACTGAGCCTCTCAACAGATAGCTCAACAATAACCCTTTAGTTAAGCAAAAACTATATACAAGTATTGCAGACAATCCGCACTTGGGATGGGCGCCCAGCATCCACTACGGACTATGAGAAATAGAATTACCGGTGAGTAAATTCTTATTTTCTCTAACGTCCTAAGTGGATGCTGGGGACTCCGTAAGGACCATGGGGATTATACCAAAGCTCCCAAACGGGCGGGAGAGTGCGGATGATTCTGCAGCACCGAATGAGAGAACTCAAGGTCCTCCTCAGCCAGGGTATCAAATTTGTAGAATTTAGCAAACGTGTTTGCCCCTGACCAAGTAGCAGCTCGGCAAAGTTGAAGAGCTGAGACCCCTCGGGCAGCCGCCCAAGAAGAGCCCACTTTCCTTGTGGAATGGGCTTTTACTGATTTAGGATGCGGCAGTCCAGCCGCAGAATGTGCAAGCTGAATCATACTACAGATCCAGCGAGCAATAGTCTGCTTAGAAGCAGGTGCACCCAACTTGTTGGGCGCATACAGGATAAAAAGCGAGTCAGTTTTCCTGACTCCAGCTGTCCTGGAAACATACATTTTTAGGGCCCTGACTACATCCAACAACTTGGAAGCCTCCAAGTCATTCGTAGCCGCAGGCACCACGATAGGTTGGTTCAGATGAAAAGCTGATACCACTTTGGGAAGAAACTGGGGACGAGTCCTCAATTCTGCCCTATCCATATGGAAAAATCAGATAAGGGCTTTTACATGACAAAGCCGCCAATTCTGAAACCCGCCTGGCCGAAGCCAAGGCCAACAACATGACCACTTTCCACGTGAGATATTTTAAATCCACGGTTTTCAGTGGCTCAAACCAATGTGACTTTAGGAAATCCAACACCACGTTGAGATCCCAAGGTGCCACTGGAGGCACAAAAGGGGGCTGAATATGCAGCACTCCCTTAACAAAAGTCTGAACTTCAGGTAGTGAAGCCAATTCTCTCTGGAAGAAAATCGACAGAGCCGAAATCTGGACCTTAATGGAACCCAATTTAAGGCCCATAGTCACCCCTGACTGTAGGAAGTGCAGGAACCGGCCCAGCTGAAATTCTTCCGTTGAGGCCTTCCTGGCCTCACACCACGCAACATATTTTCGCCATATGCGGTGATAATGGTTCGCGGTTACTTCTTTCCTAGCTTTTATCAGCGTAGGAATGACTTCCTCCGGAATGCCCTTTTCCTTCAGGATCCGGTGTTCAACCGCCATGCCGTCAAACGCAGCCGCGGTAAGTCTTGGAACAGACAGGGCCCCTGCTGCAGCAGGTCCTGTCTGAGCGGTAGAGGCCATGGGTCCTCTGACATCATTTCTTGAAGTTACGGATACCACGCTCTTCTTGGCCAATCCGGAACAATGAGTATAGTTCTTACTCCTCTTCTCCTTATTATCCTCAGTACCTTTGGTATGAGAGGAAGAGGAGGGAACACATAAACCGATCGGTACACCCACGGTGTTACCAGAGCGTCCACAGCTATCGCCTGCGGGTCTCTTGACCTGGCGCAATATTTTTCTAGCTTTTTGTTTAGGCGGGACGCCATCATGTCCACCTGTGGTTTTTCCCACTGGTTTACAATCATTTCAAAGACTTCTGGATGAAGTCCCCACTCTCCCGGGTGGAGGTCGTGCCTGCTGAGGAAGTCTGCTTCCCAGTTGTCCACTCCCGGAATGAACACTGCTGACAGTGCTAACACGTGATTTTCCGCCCATCGGAGAATCCTTGTGGCTTCTGCCATTGCCGTCCTGCTTCTCGTGCCGCCCTGTCGATTTACATGGGCGACCGCCGTGATGTTGTCTGACTGGATCAGTACCGGCTGGTTTTGAAGCAGGGGTTTTGCCTGACTTAGGGCATTGTAAATGGCCCTTAGTTCCAGAATATTTATGTGCAGGGAAGTCTCCTGACTTGACCATAGTCCTTGGAAGTTTCTTCCCTGTGTGACTGCTCCCCAGCCTCGAAGGCTGGCATCCGTGGTCACCAGGACCCAGTCCTGTATGCCGAATCTGCGGCCCTCTTGAAGATGAGCACTCTGCAGCCACCACAGTAGAGACACCCTTGTCCTCGGAGACAGGGTTATCAGACGATGCATCTGAAGATGCGATCCGGACCACTTGTCCAACAGGTCCCACTGAAAGGTTCTTGCATGAAACCTGCCGAATGGAATCGCTTCGTAGGAAGCTACCATTTTTCCCAGGATCCGCGTGCAGTGATGCACTGACACCTGTTTTGGTTTTAGGAGGCCTCTGACTAGAGATGACAGCTCCTTGGCCTTCTCCTCCGGGAGAAACACTTTTCTCTGTTCTGTGTCCAGAACCATCCCTAGGAACAGCAGGCGTGTCGTAGGGACCAGCTGTGACTTTGGAATGTTTAGAATCCAGCCGTGCTGTTGTAGCACTTCCCGAGATAGTGCTACCCCTACCAACAACTGCTCTCTGGACCTCGCCTTTATCAGGAGATCGTCCAAGTACGGGATAATTAAAACTCCCTTCGTTCGAAGGAGTATCATCATTTCCGCCATTACCTTGGTAAAAACCCTCGGAGCCGTGGAGAGACCGAACGGCAGCGTCTGGAATTGGTAATGACAATCTTGTACCACGAACCTGAGGTACTCCTGGTGAGGATGGTAAATGGGGACATGTAAGTAAGCATCCTTGATGTCCAGCGATACCATGTAATCTCCCTCGTCCAGGCTCGCAATAACCGCCCTGAGCGATTCCATCTTGAACTTGAATTTTTTTATATATGTGTTCAAGGAATTCAAATTTAAAATGGGTCTCACCGAACCGTCCGGTTTCGGTACCACAAACATTGTGGAATAGTAACCCCTTCCTTGTTGAAGTAGGGGCACCTTTACTATCACTTGTTGTGAATACAGCTTTTGAATTGCCTGTAACACTGCCTCCCTGCCTGAGGGAGTGGTTGGCAAGGCAGATTTGAGGAAACGGTGGGGGGGAGACGTCTCAAATTCCAGTTTGTACCCCTGAGATACTATTTGAAGGATCCAGGGATCCACCCGTGAGCGAGCCCACTGCTTGCTGAAATGCTTGAGACGGGCCCCCACCGTATCTGGTTCTGCCTGTGGAGCCCCAGCGTCATGCTGTGGACTTAGAGGAAGCGGGGGAGGACTTTTGCTGCTGGGAACTGGCTGTATGCTGCAGCTTTTTCCCTCTACCTCTGGGCAGAAAGGACGCGCCTTTAACCCGCTTGCCCCTATTGGGCCGAAAGGACTGTACCTGATAATACAGTGATTTCTTAGGTTGTGAGGGAACATGGGGCAAAAATGTAGACTTCCCAACTGTTGCTGTGG
The DNA here is from genome assembly GCF_028390025.1 of Pseudophryne corroboree. Classification (NCBI taxonomy): domain Eukaryota; kingdom Metazoa; phylum Chordata; class Amphibia; order Anura; family Myobatrachidae; genus Pseudophryne; species Pseudophryne corroboree. The sequence continues at coordinate 648,072,409 of NC_086447.1, read as the reverse complement.
AAACAAGGTCCGAGAGACCATCCCCGAACAATTCCTCACCCTTATAAGGCAGAACTTCCATGTGTCGTTTGGAATCTGCATCACCTGTCCACTGCCGAGTCCATAACCCTCTCCTGGCAGAAATGGACATTGCACTAATTTTGGATGCCAGCCGGCAAATATCCCTCTGTGCATCCCTCATGTATAAAAGTGCGTCTTTTATATGCTCTACGTTCAGCAAAATAGTGTCCCTGTCTAGGGTATCTATATTTTCTGACAGGGAATCTGACCACGCAGCAGCAGCGCTGCACATCCAGGCTGAAGCTATAGCCGGTCTCAGTATCACACCTGTGTGTGCATATATAGATTTCAGGATAGCCTTCTGCTTTCTATCAGCAGATTCCTTCAGGGCGGCCGTATCCGGAGACGGTAGTGCCACCTTCTTCGACAAGCGTGTGAGCGCTTTATCCACCCTAGGGGATGTTTCCCAGCGTGACCTATCCTCTGGCGGGAAAGGGTACGCCATTAGTAACCTCTTAGAAATTACCATCTTTTTATCAGGGGAAGCCCACGCTTCTTCACACACTTCATTTAACTCTTCAGATGGAGGAAAAGCTACTGGTAGTTTTTTCTCTCCAAACATTATACCCTTTTTTGTGGTACTGGGGGTAACATCAGAAATGTGCAACACATTTTTCATTGCCTCAATCATGTAACGTGTGGCCCTACTGGAAGTTACATTAGTCTCTTCGTCGTCGACACTGGAGTCAGTATCCGTGTCGACATCTGTGTCAACCATCTGAGGTAGCGGGCGTTTTAGAGCCCCTGATGGTTTTTGAGACGCCTGGGCAGGCACAGGCTGAGAAGCCGGCTGTCCCACATTAGGTATGTCGTCAAACCTTTTATGTAAGGAGTCGACACTATCACGTAATTCCTTCCACAGCACCATCCACTCAGGTGTCGACCCCGCAGGGGGTGACATCACATTTACAGGCATCTGCTCCGCCTCCACATAAGCCTCCTCATCAAACATGTCGACACAGCCGTACCGACACACCGCAAACACACAGGGAATGCTCTGACAGAGGACAGGACCCCACAAAGCCCTTTGGGGAGACAGAGAGAGAGAGTATGCCAGCACACACCAGAGCGCTATATAACACTGGGATCCCACTATCAATGAGTGTTTTCCCTATAGCTGCTTTTTTATATATATTACATATATCTATACTGCACCTAAATTTAGTGCCCCCCCTCTCTTTTTTACCCTTCTGTAGTATTCTCAGACTGCAGGGGAGAGCCAGGGAGCTTCCTTCCAGCGGAACTGTAAGGGAAAAATGGCGCCAGTGTGCTGAGGGAGAAGCCCCGCCCCCTTTTCGGGGGACTTTCTCCCGCTTTTTCTGTGATACTGGCAGGGGTAATTTTACATCTATATAGCCTCTGGGACTATATATGATGTATATTTTGCCAGCCAAGGTGTTATCTATTGCCCTCAGGGCGCCCCCCCCCAGCGCCCTGCACCCATCAGTGACCGAAGTATGAGGTGTACATGAGGAGCAATGGCGCACAGCTGCAGTGCTGTGCGCTACCTTGGTGAAGACAGAAGTCTTCTGCCTCCGATTTTCCGGACCTTCTTCGTGCTTCTGGCTCTGTAAGGGGGACGGCGGCGCGGCTCCGGGAACGAACACCAAGGTCGGGTCCTGCGGTCGATCCCTCTGGAGCTAATGGTGTCCAGTAGCCTAAGAAGCCCAAACTACCACCTGTTAGGTAGGTTCGCTTCTTCTCCCCTTAGTCCCTCGCTGCAGTGAGTCTGTTGCCAGCAGATCTCACTGAAAATAAAAAACCTAAATATACTTTCTTTCTAGGTGCTCAGGAGAGCCCCTAGTGTGCATCCAGCTCGGCCGGGCACAAGAATCTAACTGAGGTCTGGAGGAGGGTCTTAGTGGGAGGAGCCAGTGCACACCAGTAGTCTAAAAGCTTTCTTTGTAGTTGTGCCCAGTCTCCTGCGGAGCCGCTAATCCCCATGGTCCTTACGGAGTCCCCAGCATCCACTTAGGACGTTAGAGAAAGTATTGAGTCCAGTAGAATACAAGGTTACGTTGCCTCCGTACTTGAAAATCCCAAATGCATTTCACATCTCCTTACTGAAGCCTCTCATACTTAACCGTTTTCAGGCTGAGTTCCCTAGACTTCCCAAGGTGCAAGCTGCTCAAGGAGAAGAATTTGAAGCTCATAGGATCCTTGAATGTCATAAAAGATATGGTCATCTTCAATATCTTATTAACTGGAAGGGATATGGACCAGAGGAAAGGTCCTTGGTTTCTGAAGAGGACGTCCACGCTCAAAGATTAGTCCGGGCCTTTCATATCAAGAACCCGATGAAAGCACAAGGGTGTTTCGGAGCCCACCCTAAAAAGGGGGGTACTGTCAGGCTCCGGAGACTTACCTGCGGCGGGTGCTCCCGGGGGTTGCCAATCCACTGGTTTGCGCAGCTGCGGTGGCAGGGAGCTGCTGGTGGCGGGTCCTCCTGGACGGATGTGCGGCTGACGAAGGCCAGGGGTCTGGAGAGCCGGGCGCTGCGGCGGGGATCGCTGCGCTAAGGTCCTCTAGTGTGACACAGTATAGTGTGTCAGAGTCAGAAGCTGGCTAAAGCTGTGTGCTAACAGCTGAGTATGTCTCCTGTGCTGGGGACAGCCATGTTGGAGACCAGAGCATTACCAATTAAGTTCCCATTCTGTGTCCAGCCAATCCTGCATGTTCTCCCCTTACAAAAGAGGGCTGGCCCAGAGGCAGATTGCCAGTGCTTCAAGTTACCTCCTTGTGAAAGGTTCTCCAGCTCTGTGCTCCCAGGTTACTTCTGTTGCCCTGGTCCTGTTTGCTCTCATCTATTGGTTACCTAAACGCTACTGCAGTCCTGCTGTCTAAGTCCATGGCCACTCGTGAAAGCGCTCACGGGGTCCCAGGTCGTAGAGGAGCTCCAGGCGCTAACGGCAGTTCTCGCAGACATCTTCATTTCTTCAAAGTCCAAGTTCTTCAGCCTCGTCTTTTAATCACAGTCTTCAGTTCTTCTTTACCGGAGTTCTTCAGCTTCACTCTTCAAGTCATTTAAACATAAAATCTAATTCTTCCAGTTTCGTCAATTCCTCCAATATTCGTGTATTCATTAAAACTATTCCCCTTCCTACGGAGTCCTCCTTTTCCTTTACGCCCTCCGGCCAAAGTTAACAATTAGTTTGGCCTCCACCCTATGAGGAGGAATTACATTCATCCACCTAGTTTATTCTCCTCACAGGTACAAGTAGCTGTCCCTTCAGCCAAAACTCTGTTGTCGGAACCCCAACTTACACCGAGCGTGACACTGTGTGGACTAAGGAGAAATACCGTTATCAACGGTAAGATCTTATAAGAACGTATATTTCTCCGGCAGGGTCCACAGGTTATACACAGGATACCATTGGGATTTCCCAAAGCAATTTAGTGGTGGGGACGCTCCTAATTGGACAGGAGAATCCTTAGCCCGAATTCAGTGTTCTGAGAGGCAAAGGTATCCACGGCATAATGTCTAATGAATGTGTTAACGGAAGACCATGTGGCTGCCTTACATATCTGTTCTGCTGAAGCACCACGTTGTTCTGCCCATGATGGACCTACCTTACGAGTAGAGTGAGCAGAGACATTAGCCGGAACAGGGAGATCAGAGTGAGAATATGCTTCTGAAATAGTCATCCGAAGCCATCTGGTCAGTGTCTGCTTACCAGCAGGCCATCCTCTCTTGTGAAATCCGTAGAGAATGAAGAAAGAATCTGTCTTTCTGATGGCACTGGTATGATCCACGTAGATCTTTAAGGCACGGACCACGTCCAGCGATGCATCTCTAGCAGAAAAACCTGGTTCCTGGAAAGCCAGGACTACAATTTCATCATTAAGGTGAAATTTAGACACCACCTTGGGAAAATACCCAGATTTAGTTCTGAGAACTGCTCTCTCTGTATAAAAGATCAGAAATGGAGTACGACATAACAGTGCCCCTAAATCTGACGAGATGGCCAGTAGAAAGAGAACTTTAGCTGTTAACCATTTAAGATCCCCTTTATTAAGTGGTTCAAATGGGGCAACTTGAAGGGCCTTTAGGACAAAATCCCAAGGTATTTTAGGAGGAACAAAAGGAGGTTGAATGCGCAGCATTCCCTGGAAAAAAGTATGCACATCCTGTAAGTTGGCAATTTTCTTTTGGAACCATACAGTCAGTCAATGCTGACACTTGCACTCTCAAGGAAGCCACCTTCAAACCTTTATCCATTCCTGCCTGAAGGAATGCTAAGACCCTGGAAACGCTGAAAGACCTAGGGTCAATTTTCCGTTCACTGCACCAATGAATATAGGTTTGCCATATTCGGTGATAAATGCGAGCTGAGGAAGGTTTCCTTGCTCTGAGCATTGTTTGAATTAACTGTTGTGAGAATCCTCTTGACTTCAGGATAGAGGTCTCAAGAGCCAGATGTCTGTGATAACAAGGACCCTGCGTCAGTAGATCTGGATGTTTGACGGAGCAGGAATGGAGCATCCATCAACATTCTCTGCAGATCTGTGTACCAATGTCTTCTGGGCCAAGCCAGAGCTATTAGTATCACGGCACCCTTTCCTTGCTTTATCCTTTTCACCACCCTGGGTAATAAGGTGATTGCAGGAAACACATAGGCCAGATGAAAGTCCTATCTCACCGACAGGGCATCCACAAAGATCGCTCTGGGATCCTTTGTTCTTGACCCGTTTACGAGAACTTTGTGGTTCTGACGGGATGCCATGAGATCTATCTCTGGCAACCCCCACTTGTTGACTAGAGTCTGGAAGACCTCCTGGTGTAGAGCCCATTCGCTTGCCTGAATGGCGTATCGGCTGAGAAAATCTGCTTCCCAGTTTAGGACTCCTGGAACGAACACTGCGGACAAGGCTGGATGATGACGTTCTGCCCACTTTAGTGTGTGACTTACCTCCTTCATAGCTTTTTGGATGCGAGTTCCTCCCTGATGGTTGAGGTACGGTACTGCCATCGCATTGTCCGAACGGATCTGAACTGGTTTTTCCCGAAGGATGTCATTTGCCTGAATCAGTGCCCTGTACATGGCCCGAACTTCCAATATATTTATTGGCAGGCAACCTTCTTCCCTGGTCCATTGCCTCTGGAAACAAAACCTTCCTGACACTGCTCCTTAGCTCTGTAGACTGGCATCTGTTGTCAGAATTTCCAAATCCGATATCCAATAGGGTCTCCCTTTGTCCAGATGGGATGTATGTAACCACCAGGTTAATGACCTCCTTACTTCCACCGTAAGGACCAGTGTCTACGTTTTTATCATCTGATGAAACCCATTCCATTTGGCTAGGATCAGATACTGCAGAGGCCTCGAGGGGAACTGAGCATACTCCACCATGTCAAATGTCGACACCATCAATCCCATCACACGCATTGCTGTGTGAATGGATACTTTGACTGTGTAGCAGCTCCTGAATCCTTGACTGAACTTTGGATATCTTGTCCAGAGGTAAAAATACTCTTTGAAGGCTTGATTCCAGTACAGCCCCCAAGCGAGTCATCGCTGTGACAGAACCAGAGACGATTTTGCCTAATTTATGAGCCACCCGTGCTTCTGCAGACACGTTATTATCTGTTGCAGATGACACAGGAGCAATTCCCGAGACTGATCGTCGAGGTATGAAAAAATTCTTATCCCCTGCTGGCAGAGATAAGCACCATAATTTTGGTAAATACTCTGGGGGCTGTGGCTTACCCAAAAGGTAGGGACTCGAACAGAAAATGCTGTTGGATGATCGCGAACCTGAGCTAGCACTGATGGGACAGTGCTATAGGAACATGTAGGTAAGCATCCTGGATATCCAGGGATACCATATAATCCCCTGGCTCCATGGCCAAAATGATGGAACGTAAAGTCTCCATATGAAACAGAGGTACCCAAATGTACTTGTTAAGCACTTTGAGATTGAGTATGGGCCGGAATGACCCATTTGGCTTCTGAACTAGAAACAGGTTGGAGTAAAAACCCTGTCCTCGTTGTGCAGGAGGAACTGTAATGATTACACCTGACTGAAGCAATTTCTGAACTGCCTCTTGCCCCCTCGATGAGGGTGTTTCTTGAAGGCAAATGCATAACCGAGAGAGATACCGCTAACTACACGCAGGCATCTGTTGTAGACTGCTGCCAGATCTGAGCAAACTGAAGAAGTCGCCCCCCCCCCCCCCCACCCTGGAAACCCCCAGGTGGAGGCCCGCACCATCAGGCTGATGGCATATTCTCTGTTTTACCAACCGGTCCTCTGGTAGCCCAATGCTTTTTAGTCTTACCAGACTTGTTGTATTTGGGGCTGTCGGCCATCACTTTTCCCTTTAGATTTTCCTTGAGACCAAAAGGGCCGAAAAGCTGGAACTTTAGGTTTGAATATGTTTGTGGAAGGAAACTTTACTTTCTTGGAGTCTGCTTCTGACTCCAAAATATCTGTCAATTCTTTACCAAAAAGAATATCTCCAGAGAAAGGTAAAGACTCCAAAACCTTTTTAGATTCTGAATCAGCTTTCCATGTATGTAGCTAAACTGCTCTGCGAGTGGCTACTGTTGAAGCTGAGGCCCTGGAGGCAATTGTACCCATATCCAAAGCTACTTCTTCCATGAACATCGCAGCCTGTTTTATATGTGCCATATGGGATTTTTGCTCTCTAGATGCCATTGAAAGATCTCTTTCCAATACATCAGCCCAGGCAGCCACTGATTTTGCTATCTAAGCTAAAGCCATGGCTGGTCTTATGACTGCCCCAGACAAGGAAAAAAATGTTTGTTTTTTTAAAAACCATCCACTCTCCTATCCGTGACATCATTTAATGATGTTGAAGGCAGAGGTAATGTACATTTTCGCACTACTCGAATAACATGCGTATCTACTTTGGGGGCCACCTCCCTCCTTAAACAATCCCCAGCTGGAAGAGGATAATTGGAATTCCAGTTCCTAGGAATTCTAAAGTTCTTACTGGGCGAAGCCTCTTCCATGATTTCAGTCAGCTGATCTGACCCAGGAAACTCAGTCTTAACTGTTTTGGGACGTTTAAACACAGGTTCCTTGGATTTTAACACAGGCTCTGCTGATTCTTCTAAGGATAGAATGGCTTTCATTGCCTTAATTAACTCAGCTATGTCCACTGAGCTGAGGCATACCTCCTCCTCATCGTATGCAGCCTTCATTCTCCGATGAATCCTCATCTGAAACATGCGTAGACTGTGAAGGTGTAGATTTACTTACCACTAGCTTTTCAGCCTGTTTCTTTTGAGAGGCTACTGCTGGAAGTGATAAACCGCAGGTGGGAAGCTGCATGTAACGGTTAATCGTGTAACCTATTCCTGGTAAAGAAGTTGGAATTATCCGCTCTGCTATACTGGATAATGTTTGTGCAAACATAGCCCAAGGGGGATCAACTTGCACCTGTATCTGGCTTGTATTATTCAAGAGACTTCGGTGAAGGCTAAAACAATTTCACACAAACCATCCTGAACCAGATCCTGAGGGGTTAACCAAGCTTTGCAAGACAAATATGATATGAGTGTTGCTGTGAGTGTATCTTCCTCACCTTTTCCGCTCTTAGACATGATAAATAATCAACACTTCCACAGTGTACTACTACACAATTTGTGACTGTAATCACTTTAAGACTCGTTAAAGTGACATACAATCCGATCCTACCCTCCATACACCAGCATTGAGGATCGGAATAGATAGAAAAAAAAAACGGACAGAATTATAGTAAAGTCAGCAATCACACTAGCAGTCAGTCACATGTTATACATTATAAGCAATATGAGCAAATAATCAACTACAGATACATTTCAAGTATGTAGGAGAAACATATTACTGCACTACTTTATAAAAGTTCTAACTGTATTCAGACGCATAGCGAAAGAAACCACAGATTTGGAAGTTTTCCCCTTGGGTGACTGCCCCCCAACCTCTGAGACTTGCATCCGTGGTTAGGAAGAATCAATTCTGAATCCCAAACCTTCCACCCTCTAGTAGGTGAGAGGTTTGCAGCCACCAGAGGAGCTTTATTCTGGCTTCCGGTGACAGACATATCCTCTGGTGCATGTTAACATGAGATCCCGACCATTTGTCCAGGAGATCCAGTTGGAAAGACCGTGCATGAAATCTTCCGTACTGTAGAGCCTCGTAGGAGGAAATCATCTTGCCTAGAAGGCGAATGCACTAATGAACAGATACCCGGGCTATGTAAGTGGTCTGACTAGTCATATTTCACGCTGCCCACAGTATAATCCCCATTTGCTGGACAAGAACTCTATTCTGAAAAAGAGAGTCAGGCAATCACACCTGGTACCAGGGAAGTAATTACCTGGACACTGTTCAATTCGCAGGTGAAACCTGAACTTTGTTATACCCTTTTAATTTATTTTAAATTGTTTATAACCTGTGTGTACTTTGAAATAATCATATACTCTTAATATTTTTGGTAACTAAGTTTTGAAGTTAAAACTCATTTCTAGAAACAATATTATGTGTTCTTAGACCTATGGTCTTGAAAGGCACATACTACCGATTTTTAAAGCATACATACTGGAAACGTAACCAAAAGCCCACTGTGGGGGGGGGGGGGGGGGGGGGGGGGAGTTTCTTCCTGGAATTCCTGTGGTGGTGGCAGACCAACACATTTTAAATTGTCAGGACTTGGAAGGAGTTCTGAGTGAGGGCGCGATAGTGGGGTGTGGATCATTAAAGCGACAGTGTCTAGGTTGACAATGTTTAGGTTGTCCACTATAGGGCAACAGGTCAAAAGGTCGACAGGTCAAAGGTCGACATGTCAAAAGGTCAGGTCGACATGTCAACAGGTCAGGTCGACATGTCAACAGGTCAGGTCGACATGTCAAAAGGTCAGGTCGACATGTCAAAAGGTCAGGTCGACATGTCAAAAGGTCAGGTCGACATGTCAAAAGGTCAGGTCGACATGTCAAAAGGACGACATGTCAAAAGGACGACATGTCAAAAGGACGACATGTCAAAAGGACGACATGAGTTTTTTTGTCGTTTTCTCTGTACAGTGACAGGGAAACACAATTAGTGCACAGTGTCCCCTCGCATGGCTCGTTTCGCTCGCCATACTTCGGGCAAGGTAACCGTTCCAATCGTGGTCTACGTGGATCGTTATGTAGGAAAAAGGAAAAATAAAAAAAGGAAAAAAAATGTGAAAAACTCATGTCGACCTAGAAACCCTGTCGACCTAGTGACTGTCGACCTATAGTGGTCAACCTAAACATTGTTGACCTAGACACTGTCGATCTTCAGACCGGATCCCACAATAGTAGCATACAGTATTCGTCAGGAGTAAGCAAGCTTTCCAGATCCCTTCCTTCTAGATGGCAACTCAGTTGTGTATTTACTGTGAGTGCTGATGGAATCATTAAGCACAAATAGCAACTTCAAATTGGATCCTACTGTTTATGACAGTAGGGTTTGTGGTCTAGTACCTAAGCTACACCAACTGCAGTCAAGTGTACATCCAACATCATAAATAGAAAGAAATATAGAAAACCCACACATGGCTGTCTTACTGAGGTTCCTTTGGGTTTTTTCTTTTCACTGCGCCCTTCATCAATCTCATCAGAATCTCCATCACTGTCAAGAGCCAGCAGTTCAGGGTCCAGAGGATCCAGTGGAGGCTCGAACAAGGCTGTGTTTAGTGGTAAATACCGGAGCTCATTCGGGGAATACCTGGAAAGCAATGCAGTAAATATATGTTGCGCATGAATACAGGCATGCATAAGACTATAAGAATCTGCTTTTAAAGTGCAGGATAGTGCAGGTGTCGACAATTTTTTGCATAATCTAAGAACCATATGGAAAGTTTACTTGACAGGCCATCGTTCCCTAAAATATACAACTCTTGGTGGGATGGTGCAGTCGCTGACCATACAAATAGGACTGGCATGAACCCAGAGCAGAGGCGCAGAGTCTAACATATCAGTGGTCTTTACCAGGGACCCCTGCATGGGGGTTTGGGCTCCAATGCGCTAAATATGCAGGTCACAGCCCTCTGACTGGGCTCCTAATGTAGGAGACTGGAGGAACCAAAGGTGACCAGTGTGCCGTGAGGCGTACTGAAAAGTGCCCATTAGAATAGGGTCAGAACCAAGAAGACAATGCGGCACCAAGGAACAGGCAGTATCAGGACAGGAGAAAGCCAAATTGGGAAACAGGAGGTCACAAGAAGCAGAAACCAAGGGAGCAGGCGAGGTGAATCGTCAGACAGATCAGTATACAGGTAAAGTATGCAGGAGGTTTTAGCAAGACAAATTCTGAAGATCAGGATGCGAGTCTAATACTCTGGCACTGAATAGTGCCCAGTGACTTCTTTATATGGATAGGAGGTTTAAACTGGTTGCCAATATATCATATTTTGGCACGCCTGGCCATTTAAATTTGAAACAGAGCAGCACGCGTTTCCTGATGGGAGCCACAGGCACTGGGAGCAAAGAGGACTGTGGCAGCTGCTGAGGAGGGGAGAGTTGCTCAGAGCAGCAGACAGGGAGAAGACATACACATAAACATATCAAATTGAACCTAATTACAAAAAACATTCAGTTTAATGCGTATACCGATCTATAATTTCAGATATAGGCCCTTATGTAATAGCCTGCGAGTTGCATGGACGGTCGCTATTCCAGCAATTTAGCCCATAGATTTAAAGTTGAAATAATTTAAAATGCTTTAATACTACGGGCTAAAATGCCAGAATCGCGCCAGTTCTTGCAACTCGCAGGCTATTACATAAGGGCTGATATGTAAAAAGAGACGTACCTTTTATAATACTCTTGAAACTGTCCAGGTATGAGGGATACAGGATAAGAACTCACTTTTGTCACATCAGCAGGTAGAATTTTGTATTTTCCCTGAGGCACTTGGATTACCTGTTACAGAATAAGGACACTGCATTAAAAATCGGATAACACTGCAGAGTGAATATCACTATATCAGTGACTCAACAGTAAAGGGGGTACTCACGGAGCGATCGCTGCTTAAAAATAGGATTTTGGTACTTACCGGTAAATCCTTTTCTCCTACGTCCGTAGAGGATGCTGGGGACTCCAAAAGGACCATGGGGTATAGACGGGATCCGCAGGAGCTTGGGCACACTGAAAAGACTTAAAACTGGGTGTGAACTGGATCCTCCCTCTTTGCCCCTCCTCCAGACCTCAGTTATAGGAACTGTGCCCAGGAGAGACGGACATTTCGAGGAAAGGATATTTGTGTAAACTAAGGGCTACAAACATACCAGCCCACACCACAACCATACTGTACAACCGGAGTAACAGTAAACCAGATAACAGTATGAATAAACAGCAACAAGCTGAAACCAGAAATACACAACCCGTGTATAAACTAAGTGAACCGACAAGAGAACAATGCAAGAAACAATCCGCACTGGGATGGGCGCCCAGCATCCTCTACGGACTAGGAGAAAAGGATTTACTGGTAAGTACCAAAATCCTATTTTCTCTTACGTCCTAGAGGATGCTGGGGACTCCAAAAGGACCATGGGGTTTATACCAAAGCTCCAGACCGGGCGGGAGAGTGCGGATGACTCTGCAGCACCGACTGAGCAAACGCAAGGTCCTCATCAGCCAGGCTATCAAACTTATAGAATTTAGCAAAAGTGTTTGAACCTGACCAGGTGGCCGCTCGGCAAAGCTGTAAAGCCGAGTCGCCCCGGGCAGCCGCCCAAGACGAGCCCACTTTCCTGGTAGAATGGGCTTTCACTGACTTCGGCACCGGTAACCCGGCCGAAGAATGAGCCTGCTGAATCGTACTACAAATCCAGCGTGCAATAGTCTGTTTTGAAGCAGGATGACCAATCTTGTTAGAAGCATACAGGACAAACAGCGCCTCAGTTTTCCTGGCAACAGCCGTTCGGGCGACGTAGATCTTCAAAGCCCTCACCACATCCAGAGACCTTGGAACTGCCACAGCATCCGTAGCCACCGGTACCACAATAGGTTGGTTAATGTGAAACGAAGACACCACCTTCGGTAAAAATTGTTGGCGAGTCCTCAATTCTGCCCTATCTGAATGAAAAATCAAGTCCGGGCTCTTATGAGATAAGGCCGCCAACTCAGACACTCGCCTGGCAGATGCCAGCGCCAACAGCATGACTACCTTCCAGGTGAGAAACTTCAACTCAACCTTACGCAAAGGCTCAAACCAGGAAGACATGAGAAACTGTAAGACCACGTCAAGACCACGTCAAGATCCCATGGGGCCACAGGAGGCACAAACGGAGGATTGATATGCAAAACTCCTTTCACAAACGTCTGAACCTCTGGGAGGGCAGCTAATTCCCTTTGAAAGAAAATAGACAATGCCGAAATCTGCACCTTGATGGAGCCCAATTTCAGGCCTGCATCTACACCTGCCTGCAAAAAGTGGAGAAAACGTCCCAAATTAAATTCTTCCGCAGGAGCCCTTTTAGTCTCACACCAGGAAACATACTTCTTCCAAATACGGTGATAATGTTTTGTCTCCTTCCTAGCCTTGATGAGAGTAGGAATGACCTCCCCGGGAATACCCTTACGAGCTAAGATCTGGCGCTCAACTTCCATGCCGTCAAACGCAGCCGCGGTAAGTCTGGAAACACGCATGGACCCTGCAACAACAGGTCCTCTCTTAGAGGAAGCGGCCAAGGATCTTCCACAAGTAATTCCTGAAGATCCGGATACCAGGCCCTTCTTGGCCAATCTGGAACGACGAGAATCACCTGAACCCTTGCTCGACGAATGATCCCCAGTACCTTTGGAATGAGAGGAAGTGGAGGGAACACATACACCAACTTGAACACCCACGGAAACACCAGGGCGTCCACAGCACTGGCTTGGGGGTCCCTTGACCTGGAACAATACCTCGGGAGCTTCTTGTTGAGACGAGATGCCATCATGTCGATCAACGGAATTCCCCAACGCTTTGTCACCTCCGCAAAAACCTCTTGGTGAAGAGCCCACTCTCCCGGATGGAGATAGTGTCTGCTGAGGAAATCCGCTTCCCAGTTGTCCACACCCGGAAGGAAGACTGCTGCCAGAGCGCTCACGTGTTGTTCCGCCCAGCGAAGGATTCTTGTGGCCTCCACCATTGCCGCTCTGCTCCTTGTTCCGCCTTGACGGTTTATATGTGCCACCGCTGTGATGTTGTCCGACTGTACCAGGACAGATCGACCCTGAAGAATGCTTCTCGCTTGTAGCAGGCCGTTGTAAATGGCTTTTAACTCGAGAACATTTATGTGGAGACCCGCTTCCTGGAGCGACCATCTCCCCTGGAAGTTTCTGCCTTGGGTGACTGCACCCCAGCCCCGGAGACTTGCATCTGTTGTCAGAAGTACCCAGTCCAGGATACCAAACCTGCGTCCCTCTAGGAGGTGAGACCCTTGTAGCCACCACAGGAGAGAAATTCTGGCTCTGGGAGATAGACTTATCTTCCGGTGCATGTGCAGGTGAGACCCGGACCATTTGCTCAGCAAGTCCCACTGAAACACCCGAGCATGAAACCTGCCAAACGTAATGGCTTCGTACGCCGCAACCATCTTCCCCAGAACCCGAGTACATTGATGGATGGACACGGTCTTCGGCCTCAGAAGTTCCCTGACCAATCGACTGCAGTTCTAGAGCTTTTTCTTCTGTAAGAAATACTCTCTGTAACTCCATGTCCAGAATCATGCCCAGAAAAGACAGCCGGGTGGTCGGAATCAACTGAGAATTTGGCAAATTTACCACCCAACCGTGCTGTCGCAGCACCGACAGCACCAGATCTACACTCCTTAGCAACCTTTCCTTGGACCTCGCCTTTATCAGGAGATCGTCCAAGTACGAAATAATTGTAACCCCTTGCTTGCGAAGGAGAACCATCATTTCTGCAATGACCTTGGTGAAAACCCTCGGGGCCGTGAAAAGGCCAAACGGCAATGTCTGAAATTGGTAATGAGAATCCTGTATCGCAAACCTGAGGAAGGCCTGATGCGAAGGAAATATCGGGACGTGTAAGTAGGCATCCTTTATGTCGACTGACGCCATACAATCCCCCCTTCAAGAGATTCCACCTTGAACTTGAAAACTTTCAAGTATGGATTGAGGGATTTTAGATTCAGAATCGGTCTGACCGAACCGTCCGGTTTCGGCACAACAAATAGGCTTGAGTAGAACCCCTCCCCCCGTTGTGACGGGGGAACGGGAACAACGACCCTCTGTTGACACAATTTTTGTATCGCTACCAGCTCCCTGTCCGGAAGAGACACTGGTAAGGGCGAAATGAAAAACCGGTGAGGGGGCACCTCCCAAAACTCCAGTTTGTATCCCTGAGACACAATCTCTAGGACCCAAGGATCCAGGCCTGATTGAATCCAGACCTGACTGAAGACTCGGAGACGGCCCCCCACCGGTCTGGACTCCCCCAGGGAAGCCCCAGCGTCATGCGGTGGACTTGGTAGAGGCAGGGGAGGACTTTTGGCCCTGGGCGCCCGACATGGCAGGCGACTTCCTACCCCTTCCTTTACCTTTAGAAGCGAGGAAGGACGAACCCTTTCCACGCCTGTATTTATTGGGACGAAAGGACTGCATCTGCTGATGTGGTGCCTTTTTGTGTTGTGTGGGAACATAGGGAAGAAAAGAGGACTTACCCGCCATCGCGGTAGAGACCAGGTCCGCCAACCCGTCCCCAAACAAGACATTACCTTTGAAGGGTAAAGCTTCCATAGCTCTCTTGGAGTCGGCATCCGCATTCCATTGATGGATCCACAACGCCCTCCTTGCCGATATTGACATGGCATTGGCTCTTGATCCCAAGAGACAAACATCGCTCGCCGCATCCTTCAGGTAATCTGCAGCGTCCTTGATATAACCAAGAGTCAAAAGAACATTATCTTTATCAAGGGTAACCATATCAGAAGCTAAATTATCAGCCCATTTAGCAATAGCACTACTCACCCTCACCGACGCCACTGCAGGTCTGAGCAATGCACCCGTATTAGCGAAAATGGACTTCAGAGACGTCTCCAGCTTGCGATCCGCCTGATCCTTGAGAGCTGCCGTGTCAGGAGATGGAAGCGCCACCTTCTTAGACAAATGAGATAGAGCTTTGTCAACATTTGGAGACGACTCCCATTCTTCCTTGTCATCAGAGGGGAAAGGATACGCCATGTAAATCCTCTTGGGAATCTGCCACCTCTTATCCGGCGACTCCCAAGCCTTTTCACAAAGAGTATTCATTTCATGAGAGGGGGGAAACTTCACCTCAGGTTTTTTCCCTTTGAACAAGCAAATCCTTGTTTCCTGCATCATCAGAAATGTGTAAAACATCTTTTATAGCCACAATCATGTACTGAATACTCTTCACTAAACGTGGATGCAAAGCAGCCTCAGAAAAATCGACCTCAGAATCAGAGACCGTGTCGGTATCAGTATCTACCACTTGAGTCAACGGCCGCTTTTGCGAACCCGATGGGGTCTGCACCTGAGACAAAGCCTCGTTTATGGACTTGACTCAGAATTATCCAACCTCTTTGATAAAGAAGCTACATTCGTATTGATTGTACTTAGTAATGTGAGTAAATCAGGTGTCGGCTGCGCCGACAGGCCCAAATCCAGACCCGCATCCGCTCCCCCAACAACCTCCTCCGGTGAATCACATTCAGCCTCAGACATGCCGACACGCTTAATCGACACACACTCAGAATGTCTCAGCTAGGGGACAGGCCCACAGTGAAGCCCAGATAGAGGACACAGAGGGAGTATGCCAGCTCACACCCCAGCGCCCATATATCCCTATAAGGGATATATATGACCAGCGCTGCTTTAAATAATAATAATCACTGCACCACAACTGCGCCCCCCCCCCCCCCCCCCACACCATCGGAAATCTCCCCATTACTTGCGAGGATCGTGGAGGTCCCGGGCCAGCGTCTCCAGCCGCGTGGAGGAGAAAAAATTGCGCTGTGAGCCGCGCGGCTAAGCTCCGCCCCTTCCCGGCAGGCTTCAGCCCGCCAGATTTGAAAAATTGAAAATGCCGGCGGGGGTCTGAGAAACGGTGCCGAGGCACCGAAAAGGCTTCTGCCGGCTCCCGGACCCCAGTAACCTGCTGCCCAGGGCGCCCCCCCAAGCGCCCTGCGAGTGCAGTCAGTGATCGTGTGTGGGAGCATGGAGCGCAGCGTTATCGCTGTGCTGTACCTGGTTACCGAAGTCTTCTGCCGTCCTGAAGTCTTCTGATCTTCTCATACTCACCCGACTTTTCTTCTGGCTTCTGTGAGGGGGGTGACGGCGTGGCTCCGGGAACAAGCAGCTAGGCGCACCAAGTGATCGAACCCTCTGGAGCTAATGGTGTCCAGTAGCCGAGAAGCAGAGCCCTTAAACTAAGAAGAAGTAGGTCTGCTTCTCTCCCCTCACTCCCACGCTGCAGGGAGCCTGTAGCCAGCAGGTCTCCCTGAAAATAAAAAACCTAACAATAAAGTCTTTAGAGAAACTCAGGAGAGCTCCCCTAGTGAGTGTCCAGTCAGTCCTGGGCACAAAGTCTAACTGAGGTCTGGAGAAGGGGCATAGAGGGAGGAGCCAGTTCACACCCAGTTTTAAGTCTTTTCAGTGTGCCCAAGCTCCTGCGGATCCCGTCTATACCCCATGGTCCTTTTGGAGTCCCCAGCATCCTCTAGGACGTAGGAGAAATCTAAGCAATCTGACTAGATTGCTTAGATCTTAAGCAGTGATCTCTCCGTGTGTACCTCTCACAGCGATAGCAATGCGCAGCCCCGCGCATCGCTATTGCTGGTGCTAGATTGGCCTGCATGCAGGCCAATCTAGCGGGTTGCTCACTTCACCTGCTGGGTGAAATGAGTGGCCCCCCGCGCTCAGCACACATCGCGCTGTGCTGAGCAGGGGGAGAGATGTTTGCTGAGCGGTTCGCTCAGCACACATCTCTCCCCACATCTGCCAGTGAGTACTGGCCTTTAGAACACACAAATTAAATGAAAGCAATAAGGATAAGAATAGCTATTCACAAACAATCTAATTCTAACAGTGGAAAGAATTACTGTATGATATGAAGACAATACATTAATTTGTCACTTCAGTTCTTCATTTTAACATAATGAAAATGTTTACCACAAGGCAGAGACCTACATACAGTATATAAAACAGAATTAGTCACTGTAAACACATTTATAGTGAATACATTTTGTAATGCAGAGCCGTAACTACGTGTGTGCCAAGGGGGCTTGGCACACAGCGCAGTTGCCCTGAGGGCGCACGGCCAGCGGCATGTAATGAGTCAAATTGACTCATTACATGCCGCCTCCAAGTCTCTGCGCCGTGCGCCGCGCTGTGAAGCTAGAAGACATCAGCGCCGGAGGCAGCGGAGAAGGAGGAGGGAGGGGGAGCAGGGAGCCGCAGCAGCGCTATGTTATTGGTAGTAAGCGCCGCTGCAGCATCCCCCTCTCCTTCCGTATTGGCTGCCCGGCAGCCAATACAGAAGGAGAGGGGGATGCTGCAGCGGCGCTTACTACCAATAACATAGCGCTGCTGCGGCTCCCTGCTCCCCCTCCTTCTCATCTCACTGCCTGCACCGAGGGAGCAGCACGTGGAGCCTGTCAGCGGGGAGAAGGTAAGTATATTCCCCCCCCCCCCCCCCCTCTCTCTCTCTCTCTCTGTCTCTCTCTCTCTCGGACACCGCCTGCCGCAATGTGTAAAAAATGGGACTGGCTGCCGCAATGTGTAAAAAATGGGACTGGCTGCCGCAATGTGTAAAAAATGGGACTGGCTGCCGCAATGTGTAAAAAATGGGACTGGCTGCCGCAATGTGTAAAAAATGGGACTGGCTGCCGCAATGTGTAAAATGGGACTGGCTGCCGCAATGTGTAAAATAAGAATTTACTTACCGATAATTCTATTTCTCGGAGTCCGTAGTGGATGCTGGGGTTCCTGAAAGGACCATGGGGAATAGCGGCTCCGCAGGAGACAGGGCACAAAAAGTAAAGCTTTAGGATCAGGTGGTGTGCACTGGCTCCTCCCCCTATGACCCTCCTCCAAGCCAGTTAGGTACTGTGCCCGGACGAGCGTACACAATAAGGGAGGAATTATGAATCCCGGGTAAGACTCATACCAGCCACACCAATCACACCGTACAACTTGTGATCTAAACCCAGTTAACAGTATGATAACAGCGGAGCCTCTGAAAAGATGGCTCACAACAATAATAACCCGATTTTTGTAACTATGTACAAGTATTGCAGATAATCCGCACTTGGGATGGGCGCCCAGCATCCACTACGGACTCCGAGAAATAGAATTATCGGTAAGTAAATTCTTATTTTCTCTATCGTCCTAGTGGATGCTGGGGTTCCTGAAAGGACCATGGGGATTATACCAAAGCTCCCAAACGGGCGGGAGAGTGCAGATGACTCTGCAGCACCGAATGAGAGAACTCCAGGTCCTCTTTTGCCAGGATATCAAATTTGTAGAATTTTACAAACGTGTTCTCCCCTGACCACGTAGCTGCTCGGCAGAGTTGTAATGCCGAGACCTCTCGGGCAGCCGCCCAAGATGAGCCCACCTTCCTTGTGGAATGGGCCTTAACCGATTTAGACTGTGGCAGGCCTGCCTCAGAATGTGCAAGTTGAATTGTGTTACAAATCCAACGAGCAATCGCCTGCTTAGAAGCAGGCGCACCCAACTTGTTGGGTGCATACAGTATAAACAGCGAGTCAGATTTTCTGACTCCAGCTGTCCTGGAACATATTTTCAGGGCCCTGACAACTCCTAGCAACTTGGAGTCCTCCAAGTCCCTAGTAGGTGCAAGGCACCACAATAAGCTGGTTCAGGTGAAACACTGACACCACCTTAGGGAGAGAACTGGGGACGAGTCCGCAGCTCTGCCCTGTCCGAATGGACAAACAGATATGGGCTTTTTTGAGAAAAAACCACCAATTTGACACTCGCCTGGTCCAGGCCAGGGCCAAGAGCATGGTCACTTTTTATGTGAGATGCTTCAAATCCACATATTTGACTGGTTTTAAACCAATGTGATTTGAGGAATCCCAGAACTACGTTGAGATCCCACAGTGCCACTGGAGGCACAAAAAAGGGGTTTGTATATGCAATACTCCCTTGACAAACTTCTGGACTTCAGGAACTGAAGCCAATTCTTTCTGGAAGAAAATTTACAGGGCCGAATTTGAACCTTAATGGACCCCAATTTGAGGCCCATAGACACTCCTGTTTGCAGGAAATGCAGGAAACGACCGAGTTGAAATTTCTTTGTGGGGCCTTCCTGGCCTCACACCACGCAACATATTTTCGCCACACGTGGTGATAATGTTGTGCGGTCACCTCCTTTCTGGCTTTGACCAGGGTAGGAATGACCTCTTCCGGAATGCCTTTTTTCCCTTAGGATCCGGCTTTCCATCGCCATGCCGACAAACGCAGCTGCGGTAAGTCTTGGAACAGACATGGTACTTGCTGAAGCAAGTCCCTTCTTAGCGGCAGAGGCCATAAGACCTCTGTAAGCATCTCTTGAAGTTCCGGGTACCAAGTCCTTCTTGGCCAATCCGGAGCCATGAGTATAGTTCTTACTCCTCTACGTCTTATAATTCTCAGCACCTTAGGTATGAGAAGCAGAGGAGGGAACACATACACCGACTGGTACACCCACGGTGTTACCAGAACGTCCACATCTATTGCCTGAGGGTCTCTTGACCTGGCGCAATACCTGTCCCGTTTTTTGTTCAGACGGGACGCCATCATGTCCACCTTTGGTATTTCCCAACGGTTTACAATCATGTGGAAAAAACTTCTCAATGAAGTTTCCACTCTCCCGGGTGGAGGTCGTGCTGAGGAAGTCTGCTTCCCAGTTTCCATTCCCGGGATGAAAAACTGCTGACAGTGTTATCACATGATTTTCCGCCCAGCGAAAAGTCCTTGCAGTTTCTGCCATTGCCCTCCTGCTTCTTGTGTCGCCCTGTCTGTTTACGTGGGCGACTGCCGTGATGTTTTTCCCACTGGATCAATACCGGCTGACCTTGAAGCAGAGGTCTTGCTAAGCTTAGAGCATTATAAATTTACCCTTAGCTCCAGTATATTTATGTGGAGAAAAGTCTCCATACTTGATCACACTCCCTGGAAATTTTTTCCTTGTGTGACTGCTCCCCAGCCTCTCAGGCTGGGCTCCGTGGTTACCAGCATCCAATCCTGAATGCCGAATCTGCTGCCCTCTAGAAGATGAGCACTCTATAACCACCACAGGAGAGACACCCTTGTCCTTGGATATTGGGTTATCCGCTGATGCATCTGAAGATGCGATCCGGACCATTTGTCCAGCAGATCCCACTGAAAAGTTCTTACGTGAAATCTGCCGAATGGAATTGCTTCGTAGGAAGCCACCATTTTTACCAGGACCCTTGTGCAATGATGCACTGTTTTTAGGAGGTTCCTGACTTGCTCGGATAACTCCCTGGCTTTCTCTTCCGGGAGAAACACCTTTTTCTGGACTGTGTCCAGAATCATCCCTAGGCACAGCAGACGTGTCGTCGGGATCAGCTGCGATTTTGGAATATTTAGAATCCACCCGTGCTGATTGTAGCAGTATCCGAGATAGTGCTACTCCGACCTCCAACTGTTCCCTGGACTATGCCCCTATCAGGAGATCGTCCAAGTAAGGGATAATTAAGACGCCTTTTCTTCGAAGAAGAATCATCAATTCGGCCATTACCTTGGTAAAGACCCCAGGGTGCCGTGGACAATCCAAACGGCAGCGTCTGAAACTGATAGTGACAGTTCTGCACCACGAACCTGAGGTACCCTTAGTGAGAAGGGCAAATTTGGGACATAGAGGTAAGCATCCCTGATGTCCCGGGACACTATATAGTCCCCTTATTCCTGGTTCGTTATCACTGCTCTGAGTGACTTCATCTTAATTTGAACCTTTGTAAGTGTTCAAAAACAAATTTTTAGAATAAGTCTCACCTAGCCTTCTGGCTTCAGTACCACAATATAGTGTGGAATAATACCCCTTTTCTGTAGTAGGAGGGGTAATTTAATTATCACCTGCTGGGAATACAGCTTGTGAATTTTTTCCCATACTACCTCCTTGTCGGAGGGAGACTTGGTAAAGCAGACTTCAGGAGCCTGCGAAGGGGAAACGTCTCGACATTCCCATCTGTACCCCCGGGATACTACTTGTAGGATCCAGGGGTCCTGTACGGTCTCAGCGCCATGCTGAGAACTTGTCAGACGCGGTGGAACGCTTCTGTTCCTGGGAATGGGCTGCCTGCTGCAGTCTTCTTCCCTTTCCTCTATCCCTGGGCAGATATGATCTTATAGGGACGAGAGGACTGAGGCTGAAAAGACGGTGTCTTTTTCTGCAGAGATGTGACTTAGGGTAAAAAACGGTGGATTTTCCAGCAGTTGCCGTGATCACCAGGTCCGATGGACCGACCCCAAACAAGTCCTCTTCCTGTATACGGCCATACTGTGCCGTTTGGAATCTGCATCACCTGACCACTGTCGTGTCCATAACATCTTCTGGCAGTTATGGACATCGCGTTTATTCATGATGCCAGAGTGCAAATATCCCTCTGTGCATCTCGCATATATAGAAATGCTCTATAGTCAATAAAATACTGTCCCTGTCAAGGGTATCAATATTTTTAGTCAGGGAATCCGACCAAGCCACCCTAGCTCTGCACATCCAGGCTGAGGCGATCGCTGGCCGCAGTATAACACCAGTATGTGTGTATATACTTTTTATTATATTTTCCAGCCTTGTCAGCTGGTCCTTGAGGACGGCCCTATCTATAGACGGTACCGCCACTTGTTTTGATAAGCGTGTGAGCGCCTTATCCACCTTAAAGGGTGTTTCCCAACGCGCCCTAACTTCTGGCGGGAAAGGGTATACCGCCCATAATTTTCTATCGGGGGGAACCCACGCATCATCACACACTTTATTTAATTTATCTGATTCAGGAAAAACTATGGTAGTTTTTTCACATCCCACATAATACCCTCTTTTGTGGTACTTGTAGTATCAGAAATACGTAACACCTCCTTCATTGCCTTTAACGTGTGGCCCTAATAAGGAATACGTTTGTTTATTCACCGTCGACACTGGATTCAGTGTCCCTGTCTGTGTCTGTGTCGACCGACTAAAGTAAACGGGCGTTTTAAAACCCTTGACGGTGTTTTTGAGACGTCTGGACCGTACTAATTGTTTGTCGGCCGTCTCATGTCGTCAACCGACCTTGCAGCGTGTTGACATTATCACGTAATTTCCTAAATAAGCCATCCATTCCGGTGTCGACTCCCTAGAGAGTGACACCACCATTACAGGCAATTGCTCCGCCTCCTCACCAACATCGTCCTCCTACCTGTCGACACACACGTACCGACACACAGCACACACACAGGGAATGCTCCGATAGAGGACAGGACCCACTAGCCCTTTGGAGAGACAGAGGGAGAGTTTGCCAGCACACACCAAAAACGCTATAATTATATAGGGACAACCTTATATAAGTGTTTTCCCTTATAGCATCTTAATATATATATAAGCATATCGCCAAATTAGTGCCCCCCCTCTCTGTTTTAACCCTGTTTCTGTAGTGCAGTGCAGGGGAGAGCCTGGGAGCCTTCCCTCCAGCCTTTCTGTGAGGGAAAATGGCGCTGTGTGCTGAGGAGATAGGCCCCGCCCCTTTTTCGGCGGTCTCGTCTCCCGCTCTTAACGGATTCTGGCAGGGGTTAAATATCTCCATATAGCCTCCGGAGGCTATATGTGAGGTATTTTTAGCCAAAATAGGTATTCATTTGCCTCCCAGGGCGCCCCCCTCCCAGCGCCCTGCACCCTCAGTGACTGCCGTGTGAAGTGTGCTGAGAGGAAAATGGCGCACAGCTGCAGTGCTGTGCGCTACCTTTAGAAGACTGAGGAGTCTTCTGCCGCCGATTCTGGACCTCTTCTTACTTCAGCATCTGCAAGGGGGCCGGCGGCAAGGCTCCGGTGACCATCCAGGCTGTACCTGTGATCGTCCCTCTGGAGCTGATGTCCAGTAGCCAAGAAGCCAATCCATCCTGCACGCAGGTGAGTTCACTTCTTCTCCCCTAAGTCCCTCGTTGCAGTGATCCTGTTGCCAGCAGGACTCACTGTAAAATAAAAAACCTAAGCTAAACTTTCCTAAGCAGCTCTTTAGGAGAGCCACCTAGATTGCACCCTTCTCGGCCGGGCACAAAAATCTAACTGGCTTGGAGGAGGGTCATAGGGGGAGGAGCCAGTGCACACCACCTGATCCTAAAGCTTTACTTTTTGTGCCCTGTCTCCTGCGGAGCCGCTATTCCCCATGGTCCTTTCAGGAACCCCAGCATCCACTAGGACGATAGAGAAAATGGGACTGGCTGCCGCAATGTGTAAAAAATGGGGACTGGCTGCCGCAATGTGTAAAATGGGGTCCTGGCTGCCGCAATGTGTAAAATGGGGCTGGCTGCCGCAATGTGTAAAATGGGGCTGGCTGCCGCAATGTGTAAAATGGGGCTGGCTGCCGCAATGTGTAAAATGGGGCTGGCTGCCGCAATGTGTAAAAAGGGTCTATCTGCCGCAATGTGTAAAAAGGGTCTATCTGCCGCAATGTGTGAATAGGGGGACTGGCTGCCGTAATGTGTAAAAAGGGGGACTGGCTGCCGCAATGTGTATAAAGGGGGACACCGTCTGCCGTAATGTGTAAAAACTGGGACGCTGTCTGCTGTAATTGTAAAAAAGGGACGCTGTCTGCCGCAATGTGTAAAAAGAAGGACCGGCTGCCGCAATGTGTTAAAAGGGAGACTGGCTGCTGTAATGTGTAAAAAGGGGGACTGGCTGCCGCAATGTGTAAAAAGGGTCTATCTGCCACAATGTGTAAAAAGGGGGCCTGGCTGCCGCAATGTGTAAGAAAGGACCCTGGCTGCCGCAATGTGTAAAAAGGGGGACTGGCTGCCGCAATGTGTAAAAAGGGGGACACTGTCTGCTGTAATGTATAAAAGGGGCTCTACCTGGTGTAGTGGCGCTACTGTGCAGCGTAATTTGAATAAAGTAGACTACTGTGCACCGTAGTATGAATTGCTATTATTTTGTGGCCACGCCCCTTCCCCGTGAAGCCACGCCCCTAGAATTTTTGTTGCGCGCCTGCGGCGCGCACTGCCCCTATCTTACATGGGGGGGGGGGGCGCGCCACTGTCGTTTCTTGCACACAGCGCTAAAATGCCTAGTTACGGCACTGTTGTAATGTCACAAATGCTAGTGCTCTCCAAAAGAAGCAAAAACGGTCAGCAGGTAAATGGGCTTCCATAATCACAATCAGTTTATTTGTAGGACTAATTACACATGCTAGCCAGTCAGGGCTTTGAGATAACAGTCACCCCTGCTAGTACACAGAGCTCTACGTGTTGACTTAAAGATAATTTTGTAAAAGTGTAATTTAATCCATCTTTCCTCTGCCCAGATGTCTAAAAACAGAATGGTCACAAATGTATATTCAGATAGCAATGATCCCTTTGAGGAGACACTAGTACAGTAAGCACAGCTGGTTTACCAAACTCCCTTTGCAGGCATTTACAATTCTTTGGAAAATTGGCAAATTGCACCTTGACACTACTCGACAGAGGGCCTGATTCAGAGTTGTATGCAAACCTGATTTTTTTCACAGTTAAGTGATAATCGGCCGTCTGTGCATGAAGTTAGGTTACACTGCGCATGTGCCGCAATAATCTTTCAACAGCAGGTTCGCAGAAAGGATTTATTCACAAAGTGATCGACAGGCAAGGGGTGTTTGGGGGAGGTAACAGGAGTGGAAGCAAAAACCCAGGCGTGTAGTGAACATTTTCGGGCAGTGTTTCTGCCTGCGACTGCAATTCTAAATGCAGCTGTAATGGCTCAGACATCTTACTTCCTGCGACCATGCTGCGCAACCATAGGGCTACTCGATAATAGATTAATCTGCGACGGACGTGGTATGCAGCCACTGGAATCCGCGACATTTTCCCATTTCCACACAGTCGATGCGTACAAAGACGCAGCTGCAAATGCATTAGTGTGCATCTCTGACTCAGACCCAGAGATCATTCACTTCTACTTGAACAGTACATTCATCTTCAAGAAAGCATAATGGACAGGACACAAAACAACATTCTACGGTAGGCCTGGCCAAGCTGTGGCTCTCCAGCTGTTGTGAAACTACAGATCCCAGCATGCCCTGCCACAGTTTTAGCATTCCCTAGTAGCACAATTGTGGCAGGGTATGCTGAAACTTGTAGTTTCACAACAGCTGGAGAGCCACAGGTTGGCCAGGCCTGTTCTAGGGCATAAAAGATGTGAGAATGCAACATTCTACACTGGCAACTTAAAGATTAATTCCTTGCAAAACAGTTACAACATGCATGGAAACAAAAAATGGTGATAGTTTATGTCCTTTTCTACCAAATGTTTATAAAGGCAATACAAAAGCTTATTCATAAAGACATGAAACCATTGTTAGATGGGTTTGTTATGTCATCATATTTGTAGAAAATAAACTTTGGCCAATTTTTGACCACTAGTTTATTATTCTTCCTCTGTGTGAGCAAAGCTGAAAAGACAGCTCCTCAGTCAAACCGTAGATCACAGTGGATCTCTTGGAAAACATATATTTTTGTCATTGGGCAATCACCAATGCATTTCAAAAGGTTACACACTAACCCATGCAATGTGTGTTTACCAGAACAGAAAAACTTCTCCTAATGTTCTCATTATTAAGAGACTATGGGGGTATTCAATTTTTATTTTTTAGTGAAAAAGCATTGGCGAAAATACCTTAAAAAGCGTGCAAAAACTGGCCTCAATTGAATAAGCAGGGGGCCGAATTCAATAACACAACATTACCAGAGCTAACTGATAATAATAATAACTCCCTATTACAGAAATTGCTGACGGGCACATTTTTAAAGTCTTTATAAATTCCTTCCACAATTCAACACAATTGGCAAAAATCATCATCAGTTACACGTGACGCATTATGCAATGTATCACAAAATGTAATGACTTACATGTGTTTGTAAATCAAAATACGCTCTTCTCTCTTCCATTCTCTCACGATTTAAATTACTATTAAACTCGGCAGCTTTCTTGGCAGCTTTTTTAATATACTCGGGGACTTTGCTTGCCTCCACCTTTTGCGTGTTCTGCTGCTGCTGCTGTTGCTGAAAAACAGGAGTATTATCGTTAGATATCTAATCACATTCACACAATCTAAAATTAAATAAAGAGGAATTTGCAGTAAAACTTGTTTACTTTCCCTGTTTCATCCTGATCACATACTTCATTCTGAATCTCTTCAGTAGTAATCTGTTACGGAAAAATATTGGTATAAAAACAGTTTGAGCTGCGGTTCTTCAAATAGCCACTAAATGTATTCCTTAAACTCATTTTGACCATAACATAAAATATACATTTTGAAATGTCGTGTAAAACTGAAGACAGTTTAACTGTTGAATGTGTTTAATTGGAAAGTCCAAAGCCAAGCTGTTTATGGCGAGTCACATGATACTGTTTTAGTGCCTAAAAATGATTTCCCCTTTGTGTGTTTTGCAATGTTATTGTGCTCCACTAATTAATAAACTAATGTGGAATTATATCATTTTTCAATACTAATGTCTAGATATCGTTAAACGCTCATTTGTACACAACAGCAAAACAAAAAACAAAAACATACATTTCTAAGTTCATCATTGTGTTGCAAAGCTGGTACATCAAATGGTACCAAGAAAAATGAAGCATGTTTAATTTTAACAAAACACACAAATCTAAATCTTCCCCCAAATTTACAAGCATAACTATAAACATCCTATTACTAAAGCCCTCACTGTTTGGTATATGCTAGTGGTTCCAAACTGGTTGCCGCAGGGCACTTCCAGGGTACTACGGGTTGGTTGTCCAGTACCAAGTAAAATGATTTTTGGTTAATGTGATTGGTAGCCACTAACACTGGTTTTGCCTATCATAAAACATTGGACAAAGAGAAGCACAAGTTACTTAATTTAATAATCTATGAAAGGTTTAAAAAAACAAAAAAATGTTGTGGTGAGGCACACCATTGATCGTTTAACAACCCGTTTTGTGTTCAAAGCCCCCAAATCGTGTGTCCATAGGTGCCGGAGGGATTGAAGGAAAATCGTGGCTGAAGTCTGTTCGGATGCTGGTCGTCCTGGTGTATGGCCAGCATTAGTCTACATTTACTTTCTCCCCTTTTCACGCACAGTCTAACCCTACCTCTTATCTTATCCCCTTCAGGTTACTTAATTTGTTCTTACTTGTTTGCCTTTAAAATTATACATACCTGTTTCTGTACACTGGCCCTCATTCCGAGTTGATCGCTCGCTAGCTGCTTTTAGCAGCAGTGCACACGCTAAGCCGCTGCCCTCTGGGAGTGTATCTTAGCAGAAGTGCGAACGTAAGAGTAGCAGAACTGCTACTAAAAAATGTCATTCCGTTTCTGAGTAGCTCCAGACCTACTCCTATCTTGCGATCACTGCAGTCTGTTTAGTTCCTGGTTTGACGTCACAAACACGCCCTGCGTTCGGCCAGCCACTCCCCCGTTTCTCCAGCCACTCCTGCGTTTTTGCCTGGCATGCCTGCGTTTTTTTAGCACACTGAAAACGCTGTGCTGCCGCCCAGAAACACCCACTTCATGTCAATCATACTACGAACACTCGAGCGAATCCAAAACGTCGCTCGAGCTTGGGTAAATCTGCAAACCATTGTGCATACCATGCGCAAAAATGCAGTTTTTTCACCTGATCGCTGCGCTGTGAAAAACGGCTGCGAGCGATCAACTCGGAATAAGGGCCACTGTGTCTAGACATGACATTTCATTGTCCAATGATGCATTTTCTTCTATTGTTTGACTACAATTTAATCTTTGTGTGTTGTACTGCTGCTGTTGTTGGCTTTCTGCATGCATTACAGTATATATGAGATTTTCTCAAAAAAATAGTCTGCATTAAAAAAAAAAAAAAAAAAACCAGATCACTGGACCCAGGTTGTTCTTTTTTTGGACTCTTCTACACTGAGCCATGACCCACGTTAATCCGGCAATAACCCGTGTTAAAAGCTTGATGTAAAAGGGGTATTCGTAAGATGCCCATTGTTCACGCGGATGATCCGATGCTTCGGAGGTAGCACAGTGGCTCAGAGAAGCTGGCAAGAGGCATCTATTTACACAAAACCCCTTCTGCGGCATTAGCATATTATTTACAAAGCAACTGCATACAAGGACGCATTGGCTGTGTAGTAGCATACACCTCCCAGCCAGGACCACTTAAACACTTGTCATATACACTTTTACTAAAAGAGTATTTCTTATACGGAATCAGTGACTTGGAACATGATACAGACCTTAACATAAATTTTACTTTACATCCTCTGCTTATGAGAAAATAGAATAAATTAAAAAAAGGCAGCAATTTCGTTAACTCTTCTCTATGAATGTATTTTTAGTAAGATCAGCAGTAATGGTGATATCTTTACATAACACATTACATACTAAGGGCGGTATCCTATTAGCCCCAATGCAGCTTCGGGCGATCAAAACAGCCAGATATCACAATGTATGACCGATTGTTATTACAGCAGTATCCAATTACTAGCATTTTTGATCGTCTGAAACAGGACCCACGATCACAAGAAAACATGTCCCATGTGTTATCGCAGGTCCAGCTGCCCATTATCGTGGATTATGCTTCAGATTCCTGAGGCACACGAAGCATAATCCCCGATAAGTGCCGGCATCGGGAGAAAAGGATGTCGGCATATAGGCCAATAGGATAGCCCTCGGCTGTACTATTAGCAACGGTAAAAGTACTGCTGTTAATAGGATACTGCCCTAACCATACCACTAAAAAAAGAGACACATTTTACATAGTAGTAACTATCTAAATGATAGTTTTATTGTTTCACAGTCTCACTAACTGTAACAGACAAAAAAAATAGGATTTTAAATACCTACCGGTAAATCCTTTTCTCGTAGTCCATAAGGGATATTGGGGACACACTAGTACGATGGCGTATAGATGGGGTCCAAAGGAGCCAGTGCACTTTATATTTCTTCCACTGGGTGTGCTGGCTCCTCCCCTCTATGACCCCTCCAACAGGCAGTTATAGGTAAAACAGTGCCCGAAGGAGAAATGACATACTTGAGAGAAGGAACATAACAAAAATAAGTGTGGTGAGATTTACACACCAGCATACCATAACCTAACCAGCCAGCAACGGCTGTCAACATAACAGCAACAGCTGAACAGGTAACACAGAACCGAGAACCTGCAGAAAAGTCACCGCATAGAGGCGGGCGCCCAATATCCCTTATGGACTACGAGAAAAGGATTTACCAGTAGGTATTTAAATATACGTTTCTCCTATGTCCACAGGTTTCCACAGGATAACAATGGGATATGATGGAGCGACAGCGGATTGGCACCAAACGATCACACGCTTTCATTCCTCCCAGGGACAACAGGGACAGGATTTTTACTCCAACCTATTTTTGGTTCAGAAGCCAAATGGGTCATTCCGGCCAATTCTCATTCTCAAAATGTTGAACAAATACATTTGGGTACCACGGTTCAACATGGAGACATTACGCTCCATAGTTTTGGCCATGGAACCAGGGGATTATATGGTATCTCTGGATATACAGGATGCTTACCTGCATGTTCCTATAGCATTGTCTCATCAGTGTTACCTCAGGTTCGCCATCCTCCAGCAACATTTTCAGTTCCAGGCCTTATCCTTTGGGTTAGCCACAGCCCCGAGAGTATTTACCAAGATTATGGTGGTTATGGCATATTATCTCCGCAAGCAGGGGATAAGAATTTTTACGTACCTTGATGATTTTTTAATCCTGGCACAGTTGCAGGAATTGCTCTTGGGCCATCTCCAACAGACAATTTGTCTACAGAAGCACGGATGGCTCATAAATTGGGCAAAGTCATCTCTGATTCCGTCACGACGGATGATTCACTTGGGGGCTGTATTGGATTCAAGTATGCAGAAAATATTTTTACCTCGGAACAAGATATCCAAGGTGCAGTTAATGACTCGGGAGTTGTTACACAGTCAAACAATATCAATTCACGCAGCAATGCGAGTGATGGGTTTGATGGTGTCAACATTCGACATGGTGGAATATGCACAATTCCACTCAAGACCTCTGCAGCGTCTGATTCTGGACAGATGTAATGGATTACATCAGATAATAAAGAAACAGACGATGGTACTTCCAAGTAAAGGTAACAAGGTCATTAGCCTGGTGGCTTCAGACATCCCATCTAGACAAGAGGAGACCCTTTTGGATATCAGATTGGGAGGTCCTGACAACAGATGCCAGTCTTCAGGGCTGGGGAGCAGTGTCCGGAAAATTATGGTTCCAAGGACAGTGGACCACAGAGGAAAGTTGCCTGCCAATAAACCTGATGGAACTTCGGGCCATATACATGGCACCGATTCAGGCAAAGGACACTCTGCAAGGAAAACCAGTCCAGATCCGCTCGGACAATGCAACGGCAGTAGCGTACCTCAACCATCAGGGAGGAACTCGCAGCCAAAAAGCAATGAAGGAGGTAAGTCACATACTAAAGTGGGCAGAACTCCATCTCCCAGCATTGTCCTCAGTGTTCGTCCCGGGAATCCTAAACTGGGAAGCGGACTCTCTCAGTCGACACACCATTCAAGCAAGTGAATGGGCTCTACACCCGGAAGTACTTCAGACTCTAGTAGACAAGTGGGGGTTGCCAGAGGTAGATCTCACGGCGTCCCGTCTGAACAACAAAGTACCAGCATACGGGTCAAGAACAAAGGATCCCGGAGCCATCCTTGTGGACACAATGTCAGTGTAATGGGGCTTTCATCTGGCATATCTGTTTCCTCCGATCTCCCGGTTACCCAGGGTGGTGAGGAAAATAAAGCAATCAAAAAGGTGCCATAATTCTAATAGCTCCGGCTTGGCCCAGAAGGCATTGGTACATAGATCTGCAGTGGATGTCGATGGATGCTCCAATTCTGCTCCCTCAACGTCCAGATCTACTGATGCAGGGTCCTTGTTATCACAAGCATTTGGATCAACTGTCTTTGACGGCATGGCTATTGAAACCTCTATCCTGAAGTCAAGAGGTTTCTCACAACAGGTAATTCAAACTATGCTAAGAGCAAGGAAACCCTCCTCCGCTCGCATTTATCACCGAATATGGCAAGCCTATATTAATTGGTGCAGTGAAAGAAGTATGGACCCAAAATCTTTCAGAGTATCCAGAGTCTTAGAGTTCCTTCAGGCAGGAATTGATAAGGGTTTGAAGGTGGCCTCCTTGAGAGTACAAGTATCAGCATTGACTGTATGGTTCCAAAAGAAAATTGCCAATTTACAGGATGTGCGTACTTTTTTCCAGGGAATGCTGCGCATTCAACCACCTTTTGTTCCTCCTGCAGTGCCTTGGGATTTAAGTCTGGTTCCCAAAGCTCTTCAAGTTGCTCCGTTTGAACCACTTAATAAAGTGGATCTTAAATGGTTGACAGCTAAAGTTCTCTTTCTACTGACTATGGCATCAGCTAGAAGAGTATCAGATTTGGGAGCGCTGTCATGTAAATCTCCTTTTCTGATTTTTTATCCAGATAAGCAGTTCTCAGAACTAGGTCTGGTTATCTTCCTAAGGTGGTATCTAAGTTTCACCTTAACAAAGTAATTGTAGTTCCCGTCTTTTCAGGTATCGGGACTTTCTGCGGGAGAAGCGTAGCTGGACGTAGTCCGTGCATTAAGAATCTACGTGGATCGTACCAGTGCCATCAGAAAGACAGATTCTCTCTTCATTCTCTACAGATTTTACAAGAGGGGATGGCCTGCTACTAAACAGACGCTGGCAAGATGGCTTCGAATGACGATTTCAGAAGCATATTCTCAAGCAGATCTCCCTGTTCCGGCTAATGTCTCTGCTCACTCTACACGTAAGGTAGGTCCTTCATGGGCAGCACAACATGGTGCTTCAGCAGAACAGATATGTAAGGCAGCCACATGGTCTTCCATTAACACATTCATTAGACATTATGCCTTGGATACTTTTGCCTCTCATGACGCTGAATTCGGGCGTAAGATTCTCCTGTCCAATCAGGAGCGTCCCCACCACTAAAAATTGCTTTGGGAAATCCCATCGTTATCCTGCGGATAACCTGCGGACCCTGCCGGAGAAATATACGTTATGGTAAGAACTTACCGTTGATAACGGTATTTCTCCTATGTCCACAGGTTTCCATAGGAATCCCACCCGGACGCACCTGATTTGAGGATCTTTATACTCACTAAACGCTTCCCTCTTGCATGGAATGCGGTGTCCGTTATTCCCCTTCTAAGTGGAACCGATGCCTTACCGTCTCTCTCCGTGCTCCGGCCACAGCCTGGTAACGTCTGCTGGGCCTGCTAGTTACATCAGACACAGACGCCCGCCGAGACAGCACTTGTACCGTGGGTAAGCGTTGTTGTGACCCGGCGGAGAGTTGTTGGAGCAACTCTTTCCAATATACGTATAAGATGCTGTTAGGAACGATCACTCAAAAACGTAGTAAGACTATAAAAATAAAATAAGAAAGCTTAGGGCTGCCAAACACTGCAGCCCTGTGACCATGGTCTGGCTCCTCCCGCACCAAACAAAAAACTGATGTGCCTGAGCCAGTGGGCGGGGATATATGGACGGGCCAGTTGTATCCTGGGAGGAATGAAAGCTTGGATCGTTTGGTGCCAATCCACTGTTGCTCCATCATATCCCATTGTTATCCTGTGGATAACCTGTGGACCCTGCCGTAGAAAATCCTATTTTCTCTAGCATCCATAAGGGAAATTGTGGACACAGTACGATGGGGATGTCCCAAAGCTTCCAGAACGGGCGGAGACATCTGCAGCACCGTCTACCCAAACTAAGTATCCTCTTTGGCCAGGGTATAAAGTTTGTAGAACTTCACAAAGATGTTCTTTCCCACCAGGTAGCGGCACGGCATAGTTGTAGGGCCGAAACTCCACAGGCAGCCACTAGGGTTGCCACCTCATACCTTTAAACCTGGAGACCTATGAATAATACAGGTTCTGTGGCTGATTAAAACCAGGTGGAATACAGGCTTGAATTTAATCAGCCACAAAACCTGTGCAAATCACAGGTCTCCAGGATTAAAGGGATGATATGGCAACCCTAGCAGCCGCCCAGGAAGAGCACACTGATCTTGTAGAGTGGGCCTTCAGAGACTTAGGAATAGGTAAGGCTGCCGACACATAGGTCTGTTGGATAGTAAGTCGAATCAAACGAGTAATGGACTGCTTTGAAGCAGGGCAACCCTTTTTCTGCGCATTACAGAGCACGAACAAGGAATCAGTCTTTTGGATCCAAGACATCCTCTTGACATAGATTTTTAAGGCTCGCACTGCCTCCAATGCCTCCGGAGGGGCAGAAGTGTCAGAACTGGACAGAATCACAATAGGTTGATTCAAGTGAAGGAACTGCTGTCTAGTCCTGAGCTCCACTCTGTCCTCGTAAAAGACAAAGTATGGACTTTTACACGATAAGGCCCCCAATTCCAAGACACGTCTAGCAGAAGCCAGGGCCAGGAACATCACCGTCTTCCACATGAGGTACTTGTCTTCCACAGTCATCAGAGGTTCAAACCAGGAGGACTGCAAAAAACGTAACACCAAAATCCAAATCCCAAGACGCCGTAGGCGGCACAAACAGAGGTTGCATGTGAAGCACCCCTTGCAAGAAGGTCTGAACTTCTGGCAATAGAGCCAACTTCTTCTGGAAGAAGACAGAAAGAGCCGAAACCTGGACCTTAATGGATCCCAGACTTAAGCCTTTATCCAATCAAGTTTGCAGGGAATGAAGGAATCTTTCGACGTGGAAGTCTGCAGATGTGTCTCCTGGTGCGAGGAACGCACATATCCATCTCCGTCAGTTATGATGATAGTGTTTCGACGACACAGGTTTTCTGGCTTGCACCATAGTGGCAATGACCTTTTTGAAAAGCCCTTTGAGCTAGGATGTTCCGCTCAACCTCCATACCGTCAAACGAAGTCGCCATAAGTCTGGGTAGATGAACAGTCCTTGCTGAAAAAGATCCCTTCTTAGTGGTAGAGGCCAAGGATCTTCTATGGACATGTCCAGGAGAGCCTCGTATCACGCTCTTCGGGGGCCAATCAAGATTGCCTGATCCTCTTGAGCACCTTTGGGATCAATGGAATCGGAGGAAATAGGCAGACAAGCTAGTAAGGCCAAGGCGATGTCAGCGCAACCACCGCACTCGCCGAGGGTCTCTGGTCCGCGCGCAATGGCAGTGAAGCTTCTTATTGAGGCGAGACGCCATCATGTCGATCTGTGGGCATCCCCACCAGTCGATGATTTGTTGAAACACCCGAGGGTGGAGTCCCCATTCTTCCAGGTGGAGATCATGGCAACTCAGGAAGTCCACTTTCCAGTTGTCCACTCTCGGAATGAAGATTGCGGACAGTGCTCTTGCATTTGTTTCCACCCACCCAGAGGAGTATCCTTGACAATTCTCGCATGCAGACCCTGCTTTTTGTCCCTCCTTGTCGATTAATGTACGCCAAAGCCGTGGTGTTGGCCGACTGAACCTGGATTGCCAAATTCCAGAGCAGAGGGGAGGATGAATCAGAGCACTGTGGATAGCCCGAAGTTCAAGGATGTTGATCGGAAGTAGGGCCTCTTGGGCAGACCACCTGCCCTGGAACTGTGCCCCCTGGGAGACAGTTCCCCATCCTCTAAGACTCGCATCCGTCGGGAGGAGGGCCCAATCCGGAATCCCGAAGTGTCGACCTTCCAGTAGATTGGAAGACTGTAGCTACCACAGGAGAGAAATCCTGGCTGGGGTGACAGTAGAATCATCCGGAGTATCTAGAGATGGGAACAGGACTATTTGTTCAGGATGTCCAATTGGAAGGGTCTGGCATCTTTCCCAACAAAGTTAAGCAAAGATGAATGGATATTCCAGCAGGTCGGAGAACCATGTGAACCATTTCCTGGAGCGTTCTCGCTTTGTCCTCTGGGAGGAATACTCATTGTGTTACAGTATCCAGTAGCATACCCAGAAACAGGAGCTGCTGAGACGGGTTCAAGTGGGACTTCTGGAGAGTTAGAATCCACATGTGGTGGGACAGAAGTTGTATCGTGCGATCTATATGGAGCAGGAGAAGCTCCCAGGAATTCGCTTTTATCAGGAGATCATCCAGGTAAGGGACAACGCTGACCCCCTGGCCTCGGAGTTGAAACAGCATTTCTCTCATCACCTTCACGAACACCCTCGGAGTAGTAGACAGGCCGAAGGGCAACGCCTGGAACTGGTAGTGATCGTTCAGCAGGGCGAACCTCAGATAGGCCTGATGAGGAGGCCAAATCTGGATATGGAGGTAGGCATCTTTGATATCCAGGGATACCAGGAATTTCTGTGGTTCCAGGCCTGCGATCACCACTCTTAAAGATTCCATCTTGAATTTGAAAAACCTTCAGGTAAGGATTCAAGGACTTAAGATTCAAAATGGGTCTCCCAGACCCATCTGGTTTTGGAACTACGAATAGGCTGGAGTAGAAACCTTGTCCCTGTTGATGCAGGGGCACTGGAATAATGACCTGGGACTGGGCCAACTTTGTGATGGCCAGTAGCAGCGTAACATGCATATTTTCCAAAGCTGGCAAGCTTGATTTAAAAAATCGTTGGGGAGGAGCACCATCGAACTCCAGCTTGTAATCGTGAGAGATGAGGTCTCTTACCCAGACATCCTGGCAGGAACCTTCCCAGATGTGGCTGAAGCGACGTAACCGAGCTCCCACCACGAGATCCTCTCGGGGTGGGCGGGCACAGTCATGCTAAAGCTTTTGCGGAAGCTGTACTGGTGCTTTGTTCTTGAGAGCCGGCAACGGCTGGTTTCTTAGGCTTACCTCTGGTGCCTCTAGCTGCATTGGAGTTACCCCTGGTCCTAGATCGAAATCTGGTGGACCAAAAGGATTGGGTAGACAGTCCCGGATAGGTACGTCTAGCAGGGGGAGCCCCAGAGGGAAGAAATGTGGATTTTCCAGTAGTAGCCTTAGAAATCCATGCGTCCAATTCACCTTCGAAGAGCCATTCACTTGTAAAGGGAAGAGATTCCACATTGCGTTTGGAGTCAGCGTCTGCAATCCACTGACGCAACCATATTGCTCTGTGTGCAGATACAGCCATAGCAGTGGTCCTAGCATTAACATTGCCAATCTCTTTTAGTGAGTCACAGAGGACTCTAGCAGTGTCCTGAATGTGTTTGAGGAAAGCAACTGTAGTAACCAGAGTCATATCCCCCAAGAGACCCTCCTGAATTTGAGTAGCCCAGGAATGAATTGCATGTGTCATCCAGCAACCTGCAATGACTGGTCTTTGAGATACACCCGCAGCAGTGTAGATAGATTTCAGTGTGGCCTCAATTTTTGCTATCCCCCGGGTCCTTTACTGTAAAGGATCCTGGGGCAGGGAGTACTGCCTTCTTGGAAAGGTGAGAGACAAAGACATCTACAGCTGGAGATTCTTCCCAGAACTTTCTGCCTTCAGGCGGAAAGGAGAAGGTATGCAAAAATCGTTTTGACACCTGATATTTTTGATCAAGAGTTTTCCAGGCTAATTTAAACAAATCATCTAATTCCTTGGAATCAGGAAAAGTGACTGTTTGTCTTGTGGGAGGAAAAATGACTGCAAATTTGTAGCGTCCTCCAGGGGGAGCTTTAGCACATCCCTTATAGCCAAAATGAGGGGTTCAATACCCTGTGCCAGGTTGGAGTCCCCACTTATAGGGTCCACATCATCCTGTATATCATCATCAGTATCTGATAGGAGTGCAGGTAAAGCACGCTTATGTGCACCTGTAGAAGACCGTGGGGGATAATCAGCCCTGGAAGCTAGACTTGCCACTGCTTGTTGCAGTTCTTGTGTTTTATTGGCATTAGCAGTTAATTGAGATGACATAGCAGACATCATATTTTTGATAGCCCCCAGCCAGGAGGGCTCGTGACTCTCCGCCACATTGTCAGCATTTTGTGATGACAGACTACACAGCTCACATGATAAGGAGCCAAATGAGGGAGGGGAGAATCTGGCATTACATACACTGCATAAATTTGTTTCACCATTATGGAGTAACACACAATAACACATACAACACAGACTGAGTTACAAACAAGCCTGTCCTATTGCATGTGAGAGGAGACAAATAGTAAGAGGACACCAGCAGCACACCACCACTGCAGAGCCCCAGTGAGGCTGTCATCGTTTTTATATAGACATATCAGTTAAACTGTTTCTAACTAGGATTCCCCTAGAGGAATATTGTGCACAAACAGTGGCTCTCCCCCTACTCAAACACCATGTACCAGTGATCCAGCGTGTGACAGACCGGAGGAGCTGTGTGTGGCTGCTGCTGCTGCTTATGCAGAGGAAGGCGCCAAAATGCAGCTGAGCCCGCTCTGATATAGCTGCGCCGCCCGTTATAGCGCCGGAGCTTCTGTTACATATTTATACTGGCTATGTGTCCTAAATGCGCTGAAGTGTCATATAAATGTTAAGTATAGCTAGTGTCACGCAGGGGCTACAGCGGGCCCCCCTCCCCCCAAGAGGGATCTGTATGCCTCACCCGCGCTTTTGCAGCACCATGATCCAGGGGACCCCCTAGCGGTGTGTACTCGCCACCGACGATCACCTTCAGGCAGCGTTAGGGGTGTGCGGCATGCTGCGACTGCGACAGCTAAGGCGCAGTACCCCGCTGAACAAACAGCCCCTCAGGACGGTGGTCCTGCAGCAGGGAAGCGGCTCGGCACCTCACGAGGCCGGTGACCATCCCCTCCCTAACTTCCACGGCCCAGGTATGCTGTCGCCCAAACAGCATACCGAAAATAATGAAGTCTTTCTAGAGTTCCACAGAATGCATCCTCTCCTAAGGGCACTTTTTTCTAAACTGCCTGTGGGAGGGGGCATAGAGGGGAGGAGCCAGCACACCCAGTGGAAGAAATTTTAAGTGCACAGGCTCCTTTGGACCCCGTCTATACCCCATCGTACTGTGTCCCCAATATCCCTTATGGATGCTAGAGAAATAGGATTTTAAATTACCTACCGGTAAATCCTTTTCTCGTAGTCCGTAGGGGATACTGGGAATCCGTTTAGTACCATGGGGGTATAGACTGGTCCACAAAGAGCCATGGGCACTTTGATAGTGTGCGCTGGCTCCTCCCTCTTTGCCCCTCCTACCAGACTCAGATTAGGAAACTGTGCGAGAGGAGACGGACATACTTTCAGAGAAGGATATAGAAAAAGGAAAGTGGTGAGATTACGAACCAGCACACACAGAACAAGAAGAAAGCCATGCTAACCAAACTTGAAAACATGAACAGCAACAGCTGAACCAAGCAACAGTAGTTAAACAAGTAACCGTGCAGGAAGAACGAAGCACTGGGCGTGCACCTTGTATCCCCTACGGACTACGAGAAAAGGATTTACCGGTAGGTAATTAAAGTCTTATTTTCTCTTGCGTCCTAGGGGATACTGGGAATCCATTTAGTACCGTGTGGAGGTACCAAAGCTTCCAAACCGGGTGGGAGAGTGCCGAGGTTCCTGCAAAACTGATTGACCAAACTGAAGGTCCTCAGAGGCCAAAGTATCGAACTTGTAATACTTAGCAAATGTGTACAAACCTGACCAAGTAGCTGATCGGCAGAGCTGTAAAGCAGAGACACCCCGGGCAGCCACCCAAGAAGAACCCACCGACCTAAAAGAGTGGGCCTGTACAGATTCTGGAACCAGCAAGTCTGCTGTGGAATAAGCATGCTGGATAGTGAGCCTGATCCAGAGTGCAACTGTCTGCTTTGAAGCAGGACACCCAATTTTATTGGGATCAGAGAAAACGAACAGCGAGTCCGATTTCCGATGACTTGCTATTCTCTTTACATACATCTTCAGAGCCCTCACAACATCCAAAGACTTTGAATTAACAGAGGTGTCCGTAACAACCGGAAGCACAATAGGTTGGTTGATGTGAAATGCGGACGCGTTCTGAGTTCAGCTCTATCCTCATGGAAAATTAAGTAAGGGCTCTTATGAGACAACGCCCCCAACTCCGACACACGTCTTGCTGAAGCCAAGGCCAATAGTGTGACGGTCTTCCACGTAAGGTACTTTACGTCTACCTCCTGTAATTGTTCAAACCAGTCCGATTGGAGGAACAGCCGCACCAAATCGAAATCCCAAGGTGACGTGGGAGGCACAAAGAGAGGTTGGAGAAGCAGAACACCTTTCAAGAATGTCTGGACCTCAGCGAGATAAGCCAATCGTTTCTGAAAGTAAACAAACAAGGCCAAAAACTGGACTTTAATGGAGCCTAGACGTAGGCCCACATCCACTCCCGACTGCAGAAAGCAGGAAATGACCCAGATGTAATTCCACCGAAGAATATTGGGGGTAATTCTGAGTTGATCGCAGCAGGAACTTTGTTAGCAGTTGAGCAAAACCATGTGCACTGCAGGGGAGGCAGATATAACCTGTGCAGAGAGAGATAGATTTAGGTGTGGTTAGTTCAATCTGCAATCTAAATTGCAGTGTAAAAATAAAGCAGCCAGTATTTACCCTGCACAGAAACAAAATAACCCACACAAATCTAACTCTCTGCAAATGTTACATCTGCCCCCCCCTGCAGTGCACATGGTTTTGCCCAACTGCAAAAAATTTTCCTGCTGCGATCAACTTGGAATTACCCCCATTGTCTGCTCTCACACAGAGAGACATATTTCTTACAGATACGGTGGTAATGTTTAGACGTTACCCCCTTTCTGGCTTGGATCATAGTCGGGATGACCTTGTCAGGAATTCCTCTCCTGGCTAGAATCAGCCAATCAACTTCCATGCCGTAAAACGTAACCGCGGAAAGTCTTGATAGACGAACGGGCCCTGTTGCAGAAGAACCTCGCATAGGAGGTAGAGGCCACGGATAGTCGATTAGCATCTCGAGAAGATCTGCGTACCAGGCCCTTCGAGGCCAGTCTGAGGCAGAGAGTATTGCTTGAACCTTTTCCCTTTTTATTCTTTTTAGACTTCTTGGGATCAGCTGAAGTGGAGGAAACACGTACACCAGCTGGTAGACCCACGGAGTTGTCAGAGCGTCTACCGCTGCTGCTTGTGGGTCTCTCGACCTGGAACAATACCACTTGAGCTTCTTGTTGAGTCGAGAGGCCATCATGTCGATCAGTGGATATCCCAACAGACGTGTCAACCACGGGAACATCTCCGGGTGAAGGCCCCACTCCCCCGGGTGTAGGTCGTGTCTGCTTCCCAGTTGTCTACTCCTGGAATGAAGACCGCAGACAATGCCACGGTGTGTTTTTCCACCCAGAGGAGAATTCTTGACGCCGCTGACATTGCTGCTCTGCTTTTCGTTCCGCTCTGTCGGTTTATGTATGTTACCGCCATCACATCGGAATCTGGCCATTCAAGTCCAGTCAGACAAAGTATAAATGAGGTCTGCAGAAGGGCGTTGTAGATAGGCCCGAGTTCCAGGATGTTTACTGGAAGGACGACTTCCTGACTTGACCATCTTCCCTGAAACTGCACCCCCTGGGTGACTGCTCCCCAACCTCTGAGGCTTGCATCTGTGGTTAGCAGAATCCAATTCTGAACCCCGAACCTCCGACCCTCGACTAGGTGAGAAGTCTGTAGCCACCACAGAAGGGAGATACTGGCTTTTGGCGATAAACGGATCCTCTGGTGCATGTGAAGATGCGATCTGGACCATTTGTCCAACAGATCCAGCTGGAAGGGCCTCGCATGAAACCTTCTGTACTAAAGCGCCTCTTAAGAGGCCACCATTTTCCACAGAAGGCGAATGCACAGTTGCACCGAGATCCGGGTTGGCTTCAGGACAGCCCGAACCATTGTCTGGCTTACAATAGCCTTTTCCAAGGGAAGGAACACTCTCTGAGACTCTGTGTCCAGTATCATTCCCAGGAAAGGAAGCCTCTGTGTCAGTGCCAGGTGAGATTTTGG
This sequence comes from Pseudophryne corroboree, assembly GCF_028390025.1. Lineage (NCBI taxonomy): Eukaryota > Metazoa > Chordata > Amphibia > Anura > Myobatrachidae > Pseudophryne > Pseudophryne corroboree. The sequence continues at coordinate 648,031,264 of NC_086447.1, read as the reverse complement.
TAGGTTCAGAATCCACCTGTGATCCAGGAGTAGTCTGGTCGAGAGGCCAATGCTGTCCAACAACAGCTACCTGGACAGTGCCTTTATCAGAAGATCATCCAGGTACGGAATTATGTTCACTCCCTGTTTGCGGAGTAGGAACATCATCTCTGCCATTACTTTGGTGAACACTCTTGGTGCCATGGACAGACCAAATGGCAGGGCCTTGAACTTGTAGCGACAGTCCTGCAGTGCAAACCGTAGATAAGCCTGATGAGGCGGCGAGATCAGAATGTGAAGGTACGCATCCTTGATAGCCAGAGACACTAGGAAATCCCCCTCTTCCAGACCCGAGATCACCGCTCACAGAGACTCCATCTTGAATTTGAACACTCGTAAATACGGGTTCAACGACTTGAGGTTCAGAATCGGCCTCTCCGAACCGCCCGGTTTCAGTACTACAAACAAGTTGGAATAGTATCCCTTGTTTTGCAGATGAGATGGAACTGGAACAATAACCTGGGTTTGCACCAGTTTTTGAATTGTGTCCTGTAAAGTTATACTTGCCTCTTGTGAAACTGGTAAGCCTGATTTGAAGAATCTGTGAGGTGGAAGCTCTTGGAACTCCAGCCTGTAGCCCTGGAAGAATAGGATTTTGATACCTACCGGTAAATCCTTTTCTCCTAGTCCATAGAGGATGCTGGGGTCCACTTCAAGACCATGGGGTATAGACGGTTCCGCAGGAGCCATGGGCACTCTTAAGACTTTTCAATGGGTGTGAACTGGCTCCTCGCTCTATGCCCCTCCTCCAGACCTCAGTTATAGGAACTGTGCCCAGGGAGACGGACATTTCGAGGAAAGGATTTACTTTAATAATAATGGTGAGATACATACCAGCTCACACCTCAACCATGCCGCACAACATGGCATTCAACAGAACACACGCCAACAGGCATGAACCAAGTACAGCAACATGCTGAAACTAATATAACACAACATATGTAATTCCAATAAACCAAACTGCAGGTAAAGTACGCACTGGGACGGGCGCCCAGCATCCTCTACGAACTAAGAGAAAAGGATTTACCGGTAGGTATCAAAATCCTATTTTCTCATACGTCCTAGAGGATGCTGGGATCCACTTCAAGACCATGGTGTTTATACCAAAGCTCCAGTACAGGCGGGAGAGTGCAGATGACCCTGCAGCACCGATTGACCGAACTTGAGGTCTTCATCGGCCAAGGCGTCAAACTTGTAGAACTTAGCAAATGTGTTTGACCCTGACCAAGTAGCTGCTCGGCAAAGCTGTAATGCAGAGGCCGCCCAGGATGAGCCCACCTTCCTAGTAGAATGGGCCTTCACCAACGTAGGTAACGGCAATCCAGCCGTAGAATGTGCATGCTGAATTGTACCTCTGATCCAGCGCGCAATAGTCTGCTTGGAAGCAGGACACCCAATTTTGTTGGGAGCATACAGGACAAACAGAGCCTCTGTTTTCCGTATTCTAGCCGTTCTAGTGACATAAATCTTCAAAGCCCTAACCACATCTAGAGACTTTGACTCAGTGAACGTGTCAGTAACTACTGGCACTACAATAGGTTGGTTTATGTGGAAAAAAGAAACCACCTTTGGAAGAAAATGTTGGCGAGTTCTCAACTCTGCCCTATCTTCATGGAAGATCAGGTAAGGGCTCTTGTGAGACAAGGCCCCCAATTCAGACACCCGCCGTGCGGATGCCAATGCCAAAAGCATCACCACTTTCAAAGTGAGAAACTTCAACTCTATCTCTTGTAGAGGCTCAAACCAATCCGATTGCAGGAACTGCAACACCACATTAAGGTCCCATGGTGCCACTGGAGGCACAAATGGAGGCTGGATGTGCAGAACCCCTTTCACGAAGGTCTGAACCTCTGGAAAAGCGGCCAATTGTTTTTGGAAAAAAAATTGACAAGGCCGAAATCTGGACCTTGATTGACCCCAATCGAAGGACCGCCTCCACACTAGCCTGCAGAAAATGGAGAAAACGTCCCAACTGAAACTCTTCCGTAGGAGCCTTCTTGGATTCACACCAAGACACATTTTCTCCAAATACGGTGGTAATGTTTCGATGTTACTTCTTTCCTGGCCTGAATAAGTGTGGGAATGACTTCCTTGGGAATACCCTTTCGGATTAGGATCCGGCGCTCAACAGCCATGCCGTCAAACGTAGTCGCGATAAGTCTTGATACACGTACGGTCCCTGCTGCAGCAGGTCCTCACGAAGAGGATGAGGCCGAGGATGTTTTATGAGCAACTCCTGAAGATCTGGGTACCAAGCCCTCCTTGGCCAGTCTGGGGCAATGAAGATTGCTCAAACTCTTGTTCTTCTTATGAGCCTGAGAACTTTTGGGATCAGCGGAAAGTGGAGGGAAGACATACACTGACCGGAATACCCACTGGGTTATTAGCGCATCCACTGCTATTGCTTGACGGTCTCTCGACCTGGAACAATATTTCTGAAGCTTCTTGTTGAGACGAGATGCCATCATGTCTACTTGAGGAACTCCCCAAAGACTCGTCACCTCTGCAAAGACTTCTTGGTAGAGGCCCCACTCTCCTGGATGGAGATCGTGTCTGCTGAGGAAGTCTGCTTCCCAGTTGTCTACTCCCGGAATGAAAATTGCCGACAGAGCCTTTACATGTCTTTCTGCCCAGAAGAGGATCTTCGTCACCTCTGCCATTGCCGCTCTGCTTTTCGTTCCCCCCTGCCTGTTTATGTACGCGACTGTTGTTACATTGTCCGATTGAATCTGCACGGGATGATCTTGAAGATGTACCGCTTGTTGAAGGCCGTTGTAAATGGCTCTCAATTCCAGCACGTTTATGTGAAGGCAGGCTTCTTGACTTGACCATTTTCCTTGGAAGCTTTCCCCCTGAGTGACAGCTCTCCAGCCTCGGAGACTTGCATCCGTGGTTACCAGGACCCAGTCCTGAATCCCGAACCTGCGTCCCTCTAGTAGGTGCGAACTGTGTAGCCACCACAGGAGCGAAATCCTGGCTTTTGACGACAGGACTGTCTTCCGGTGCATGTGTAAGTGAGATCCTGACCACTTGTCCAACAGGTCCCACTGGAATACTCTGGCATGGAACCTGCCAAACTGTATGGCCTCGTAGGCCGCCCCCATTTTCCCCAACAATCAAATGCACTGATGGATCGACACACTTGACGGTTTCAATATCTGTTTTACCATTTTCTGGATTTCCAGAGCCTTTTCCACCGGAAGAAAAACTCTCTGAACTTCTGTGTCCAGAATCATCCCGAGAAAAGACAATCTTGTCTTCGGTTCCAACTGTGACTTTGGAAAATGTATGATCCAACCGTGTTGTTGGAGTATGGACAGGGAGAGTGTGATGTTCTGTAGCTACTGCTCCCTGGATCTTGCCTTTATCAGGAGATCGTCTAGATAAGGAATTATATTGTCTCCTTTTTGACGAAGGAGGACCATCATCTCCGCCATTACCTTGGTGAATACCCGTGGCGCAGTGGAGAGACCGAAAGGCAACGTCTGGAACTGGTAATGGCAATCCTGAACCGCGAATCTCAGAGAAGCCTGGTGAAGAGGATAAATGGGAACATGCAGGTAAGCATCCTTTATGTCTACTGACACCATGTAATTCCCCTCCTCCAGACTGGAAATCACTGCCTTGAGCGATTCCATCTTGAACCGTTTCAAGTAAAGATTCAGATCTTTTAGGTTTAGGATCGGTCTGACCGAGCCGTCCGGCTTCGGAACTGCAAAGAGGCTTGAATAAAACCCCTCCCCTTGTTGTGACAAAGGTACCAGGACTATGACCTGATCCTGACAATCTTTGAATTGCCGCTGTTACTGCCTCTCGTTCTGGAAGAGAAGCTGGCAAGGTCGATTTGAAAAATCGGCATGGGGGAACGTCTTGAAACTCCAGCTTGCACCCCTGGGACACTGTCTGCAAAACCCAGGGATCCAGACCAGACTGAATCCAACCTTGGCTGAACAGTTTCAGACTTGCCCCCACCCGAGCGGCCTCCCGCAAGGGAGCCCCAGCGTCATGCTGTAGATTTGGCAGAAGTAGGGGTTGACTTCTGCTCCTGGGATCCCGAAGCCGCTGTGGGCTTCTTTACCCTTCCCCTTCCTGCAAAGAAGGGGGAACCTTTGGCCTTTTTGTATTCATTGGGACGAAAGGACTGCATTTGCGAGTGATATGTCTTTTTTTGCCGGTGCAGGAGCATAAGGCAAAAAAGTCGACTTACCTGCGGTAGCCGCAGAGACTAACGCATCTAGTCCATCACCAAATACGGCCTCACCTTTATATGGGAGAGCCTCCATATTTCGCGTTCCACTGGCGAATCCACAACGCCCGCCGAGCCGAAACTGCCATGGTAGCGACTTGTGAACTCAAGAGTCCAATATCTTTCATCGCCTCTAGCATGTATGCGGCAGCATCTTTGATATTCCCTAATGACCATTTTTCAATAGCGCGACTCACCCACGCGCAAGCAATTGTGGGCCTGAGCAGCGTACCATTGGCCACATAAATGGATTTCAATGTAGTCTCCATTTTGCGGTCTGCTGGCTCCTTTAGTGAAGCCGTGCCAGGTGCAGGGAGAATTACCTTCTTTGTCAACCTGGACAGTGCACTGTCTAACACAAGGGGTGACTCCCATTTTTTTCTGTCCTCTACAGGGAAGGATAAGCTATCTGAAACCTCTTGGGAATATGAAAGCTCTTTTCGGGATTTACTCACACCCCTTCAAAGAGAATATTCAGCTTGTGGGAAGGAGGGAAAGTGACCTTTGATTTCTTTTCTTTATAGAAATAGGCCTTCTCCTGAGGTACAGGAGTGGCTTCCGTGACTTCCAGAACTTCCCTTATAGCCACAATCATATATTGTATACTTTTTGCCAATTTATGATCTTTTTCCCTGGAGTCACTATCGTCGACACAGGAATCAGTGTTCGCGTCGGTATCCGTATTCAAAATATTTGCAAACGGTCTCTTATGTGACCCAGAGGGGTCGCTTGCGGATGGAAGAACAGAACCCTCAAAAATCACATCTTCCACAGATTTTCTCCAGCATTCTGCATGAGATTCAGACTTATCTAATATCCTATTGATATGATGCATACTATCACGTATTTCTTTCACCCATGCAGGCTCTTGGTGTGCCAGCAGCGCCACCACATTACAACTCTGTGTCCCTAAAATGGTTTCCTCCGGGGAAGAACTCCCTGCCTCAGACATGTCACACTCGTGTACAACACCCACAAAGACACACTGGGACTTATAGGGGACAGACCCACAGTAAAATCTGTCAGAGGGACACAGTTTAGGAGCAGCCAGTTCACAACCCCAGCGCCAGTATCTAATGCCCGTGAACACAAAATGCCCACTGACATGCAGTGCTGTTTTACACAGTAAACACACTTGTAAGGCACCAAATTTGCTTGTGCCCCCCCCCCCCTGTTTTGCACACTGATACTTGTAGTCAGAAGTGGAGGAGGACCAGCGATGTCTCTGCAGCCTGAGGAGAGAGAGAAAATGTCGCTGAGCAGTGTGCTGGCTGCCTGAGGAAGAAGCTCCGCCCCCGTTAACATAATATTTATACTGCCGGGGGTAGGGCTGTGCCTGGGCATCTTATGCCCCATTTTAGCCAGTTTATATAGGTATTTTGCTGCCCAGGGCGCCCCCCCCCCCTCCCCTGCACCCTGCAGTGCCTGTGTGTGTGGGCAGCAATGGCGCGCTGCGCTTCTGCCAGCCGCGCGGTACCACTTTACTTGATTGAAGATCTATCTTCTTACACTCACCTGTCTTCTGACTTCTGGCTCGGAGGGGGGTGACGGCGTGCTGTGGGAGTGAGCATCTAGGCACGGCTAGCGTTCAGTTCCCTTCAGGAGCCAATGGTGTCCTGTCAGCCAGAAGCAGAGCCATGAAACTCTTCAGGAAGTTGGTTCCTACTTCTGCCCCCTCAGTCCCACGAAGCAGGGAGACTGTTGCCAGTAGTTCTCCCTGAAAATAAGAAAAAAATAAGATAAGTCTTTTCAGAGAAACTCAGTAGAGCTCCCCTGGAGTGCATCCAGTCTGCCTTAGCACAATTCTAAAACTGAGGTCTGGAGGAGGGGCATAGAGGGAGGAGCCAGTTCACACCCATTGAAAAGTCTTAAGAGTGCCCATGGCTCCTGCGGAACCGTCTATACCCCATGATCTTGAAGTGGACCCCAGCATCCTCTAGGACGTATGAGAAATAAGATTTATGACCAAGGGATCCTGGCATGACGCTGTCCAGATGTGACTGAAGAATTTTAGCCGGGCTCCCACCTGCCAGTCTTCCAGGCATCCCGATCCACCGTCATACTGAAGGTTTTGAGGAAGCAGAGCTTGAGCCCTGTTCCTGCAAACAGGTAGTTGCTGGTTTGCCTCTAGCGCCTCCGGTGGCTGTAGAAGAACCTCTGGGCTTGCTCCTAAACTTGGCAGTCCGAAAGGACTATAAATTGGGTCCTGAGTAGGCCTTCCTAGATGGGGGAGCTGCAGAAGGAAGTTATGTAGACTTACCCGCAGTAGGTTTGGAGATCCATTTGTCTATCTCCAAATAAAGCCTCGCCTGTGAAAGGTAAACCTTCCACACCTTTTCTGGAGTCCGCATCCGCAGTCCACTGGCATAGCCATAGACCCCTGCGTGCAGACACTGCCATAAATGTAGTGCGTGCATTAAGCAAGCCTATTTAATTGATGGCTTCCACCATAAAGTTCGCAGAATCCTGTATATGTTGCAGGAGTAAAACAATTTCCTCTTGAGGTAAGGAGTCTCAATTGAATTACACGACCATTTAGCAATGGCTCTTGTAATCCTCCCACATGCTATAGTGGGTCTCTGGGCCAGCCCTGCAGCTGTATACAAAGATTTGAGCGTAGTCTCAATTTTGCGGTCGGCTGCGACTTTTAGAGAGACTGCACCCGGGACAGGCAATACAATTTTCTGTGAGAGCCTGGATACTGATGCATCCATTATCTGTGGATTTTCCCATTTTTTCCTCTCAGGAGGAAAAGGAAAGGATAATAACCGCTTAGGAATTTGAAATTTCCTATCAGGATTAACCCATGTTTCTTCAAACAGGAAAAGTGGCTGAGGATTTCTTTTTTATATTAAAATAAGATTCTTCACTCTCCTCTATCATCTTGTCAGGGATATTCAGTACTTCTTTGATAGCTTCTATAAGAGCCCCTATTACCTGCGACAGAGTACCCGACCCCACCTCACCCTCCTCCATGTCTGAATCCTCATCAACTGCAGTATATGGGCCAAAGTGCGTTTTTGCGGACAAATGGCAGGGGATTGAGATGCTAGTTTGGGTACTGAGTCTCTTTTGATAAACTCAGTCATCGATTGTCTTAAGTATTGCGTCTCCTTCTCATTCCGAGATAACTTATTAGAGATTGTGGAAATTATTCCCCCAATGGAGCCCAGCCATGGTGGTTCTGCCCCAATAGCCTGGGAAGGTACACTACATTGAGAGCACACTAGTGAAGCTCCAGGGGAAAAGGAACACACTGCCTTACATAAAACACACTCTTTGCCTGACATACTGTAACAGTGACCACACACACACACACACACACACACACACACACACACACACACACACACACAGAGGAAAAGGTTAAATGCATAATTAACCTACAAAGAGCCCTTCCGGGGAGACACAGAGGGAGTATGGAACCAGCACACAGCGCCCTTACTGCTAAGGCCAAGCTTAGCCGGGTTGCAGACTAAGTACCTAGATTAAAGACTTCATACACTAATAAATCGCTCACCCCCCCCCCCGCTATGGCCCCCTGGTACCGCTGAGGTAATCTGGAGTCTTCCGTAGGAGCTGCGCGTCCCTGTCAGTCAGCGTCTGTGTCAGATGCAGAGGTAAAATGGCGCTGGTGAGCTACTGGATCTGCTCATAGTGATGCCCCGCCCCTTCAATGGCACGCGGTCTTCCCACATACTGGCTGTATGTGTCTTGTGCATAAAATGGAGACAGACTCCTTTTATGGCTATGTTGCCAGTCTGGGTACTGTGTCCGCAGTCCACCCCGTTTAAAAGCCATGCGTCTCCGTAACCTCATGCCGCCATAATGGCCGGCGACCCGCTAACCGCGACGCCGGCTTAGTACTCACAACTCTTCATTCTTCTGGCTCTGTTAGGGGTGGCGGAGTGCAGCGAGAATGTACGCTCCCCATGGTGGGGCATGTGAACAGTTCCCTCAGGAGCTAGTATCCTATCAGCGGGGAACGGAACCATTAACCCTGAGAGAGGTTGGGCCGTTCCCCCCCTTCCTAAGTCCCATGAAGCAGGCAGGCTGGTGACATCCAGTCCTGCCTGAAAATAAACTCAGAAAATAAATGCAGAAAACTCTTCAGGAGCTTCCAGAGATGTGACTGGCTCCTCCAGGCACATTTTCTAAACAGAGTCTGGTAGGAGGGGCATAGAGGCAGGAGCTAGCACACACTATCAATTTCTTAAAGTGTCCATGGCTCCTAGTGGACCCGTCTATACCCCCATGGTACTAAATGGATTACCAGTATCCCCTAGGACGCAAGAGAAATATATAGTAACAACATTTTTAGACACCATTTTATACAATACATTATAAGCTGAATGTAAGCAAGACAATTAATGTTATCAAGCTTTTGGAGCTCTGTTTTTACGAAAAATGTTCTTATATTTTTTCTATATTGTTTTGAGGTTCTGCTGTATTTAGAGGTATCTATTTGGACTGGCCCACAGTGCTCACTCTCCGATTATCCTGATGTACCATCGGTCAATATTCTGTATTCTTGGTGGTTGATTGCCTAGGATTTGGTGGTTTATTTGTGTTGTACTACCTTTCGAGTGTGTTGAAAATAGGATTTTAATACCTACCGGTTAATCCTTTTCTCGTAGTCCGTAGAGGATGCTTCAAGAACCATGGGGTATAGACGGGATCCACAGGAGACATGGGCACACTATAAGACTTTGAATAGGTGTGAACTGGCTCCTCCCCCTATGCACCTCCTCCAGACTCCAGTTATAGGAACTGTGCCCAGGGAGACGAACATTTCGAGGAAAAGGATTTATTTAAGTAACTTAAACTAAGGTGAGATACATACCAGCTCACACCACTAACACCCCGTACATCATGGCATTCAACAACAACGCATACAATAGCATGACCAACAACAGTCACAGATTGACTGAACTCAACGCAACCTGAGTGTAACTATAACCAATAACTGCAGATACAGTCCGCACTGGGACGGGCGCCCAGCATCCTCTACAGACTAAGAGAAAAGGATTTACTGGTAGGTATTAAAATCCTATTTTCTCATACGTCCTAGAGCAGGGGTGGCCAACTAGTTAGAGGCAAAGAGAAAAAAAATCTTATTAGGTACGTCAAAGAGCCGGCATCGAGCCGAAGGCAGGAATACAAAAATGGGGTGTTTCCTTGTGCTTGCTAGGCCACTCCCCTGGTATAAAATACATTTAAAAAGCCAGATCCAACATAAAATACATTTTAAAAAGCCACTTCCACATAAAATAATTGAGGACGAAAGATCCACATAAAGTATATTGAAAAAGCCAGATTCACATAATACACTTCAATTACCCCATATATCACTCCAACCAGCTCCATCAAGTGTCACTCCTGCTAGCACACTCCCATGTCACTCCATCCAGCTCCCCCATGAGTCATTCCTGCCTGCACTCTCCGGTGTCATTCCTGCCAGGACCCTCATGTGTCACTACAGTCCCCCCCCCCCACACACACACCATGTGCCATTGCAGCAGCCCCTTGTGTCCTCTGTTTGCCAGTGGGGGTCTCACCTCTAGTATCTGGCTCCCTCAGTTCTCAGCCCCCATAGTGCTGCTGCCTGTCTGGCTGGAGTGCAGCAGTTTCCGGATCTGTTGTGGTCATGTCAGTAGCCACATTTGAATAAAGAAAGAGCCGTATGAGGCTCAAGAGCCACAGGTTGTCCACGGCTGTCCTAGAGGATGCTGGGGATGCTTCAAGAACCATGGGGTTTATACCAAAGCTCTAGAACGGGCGGGAGAGTGCGGATGACTCTGCAGCACCGATTGACCAAACAAGAGGTCCTCCTCAGCCAGGGTATCAAACTTGTAAAACTTCACAAAGGTGTTTGAACACGACCACGTAGCAGCTCGGCAAAGTTGTAACGCCGAGACTCCCCGGGCAGCCGCCCAGGATGAGCCCACCTTTCTGGTAGAATGGGCTTTCACTGATTTCGGTAACGGCAATCCTGCCGATGAATGAGACTGCTGAATCGTATTACAAATCCAGCGCACAATAGTCTGCTTAGAAGCAGGAGCCCCAATCTTGTTGGGAGCCCACAGGACAAACAGAGCCTCTGTTTTCCTAATCTGCGCTGTTCTGGCAACATAGATCTTCAAAGCTCTGACCACATCGAGAGACTTGGACTCCGCCAAGGCGTCAGTAGCCACTGGCACCAGAATTGGCTGATTAACATGAAATGTTGAAACCACTTTTGGCAGAAATTGCTGACGAGTTCTCAACTCCGCTCTATCAGCATGGAAAATCAAATAGGGACTTTTGTGAGACAAAGCCGCCAACTCAGACACTCGCCTTGCAGACGCCAAGGCCAACAACATGACCACTTTCCAAGTAAGGAAATTTAACTCAACCTTGCGCAAAGGTTCAAACCAATGTGATTGCAAGAATTGCAACACTACATTAAGGTCCCATGGTGCCACTGGGGGCACAAAGGGAGGTTGGATGTGCAGCACGCCTTTTATGAAGGTCTGAACTTCTGGAAGGGAGGCCAATTCTTTTTGAAAAAGATCGACAAGGCCGAAATCTGTACTTTAATAGAGCCTAACTTTAGGCCCGCATGCACACTTGCTTGTAGGAAATGGAGCAAACGCCCCAGGTGAAACTCTTCCGTTGGAGCCTTCTTGGATTCACACCAAGACACACATTTCCTCCAAATACGGTGGTAATGCTTTGCCGTTACTTCTTTTCTAGCTTGAAGAAGTGTAGGAATGACTTCACTGGGTATACCCTTTCAGGCTAGGATTTGGCGCTCAACCGCCACGCCGTCAAACGCAGCCGCGGTAAGTCCTGATACACGCACAGAACCTGTTGTAACAGGTCCTCCCGAAGAGGAAGAGGCCAGGGATCTTCTATGAGCAACTCCTGAAGATCTGGATACCAGGTCCTTTTTGGCCAATCGGAACAATGAGGATCGCCTGAACCCTTGTTCTTCTTATAATTTTTATCACCTTCGGAATGAGTGGAAGTGGAGGGAACACACTGACCGACTGAAACACCCACGGTGTCACTAGGGCGTCCACCACTATCGCCTGAGGGTCCCTCGACCAGGAAAAATATTTCTGAAGTTTCTTGTTGAGGCGGGACGCCATCATGTCCATTTGAGGAACTCCCGAACGACTTGTCACTTCTGCAAAGAACTCTTGATGAAGACCCCCCTCTCCTGGATGGAGATCGTGTCTGCTGAGGAAGTCTGCTTCCCAGTTGTCCACTCCTGGAATGAAGACCGCTGCCAGAGCGCTGGCATGTCTTTCCGCCAAGCGTAGGATCTTCGTGGCCTCGGCCATCGCCGCTCTGCTCTTTGTCCCGCCTTGGCAGTTTATGTACGCCACTGCTGTCACGTTGTCCGACTGAATCAAGATCGGCAGACCTCGAAGAAGATGTTCTGCTTGCAGTATGCCGTTGTGGATGGCTCTTAATTCCAGAATGTTTATGTGTAGACAAGCTTCCTGGCTTGACAACTTTCCCGGAAAGTTTCTTCCCTGTGTGACTGCTCCCCAGCCTCGGAGGCTTTCATCTGTGGTCACCAGGATCCAATCCTGAATCCCGAACCTGCATCCCTCCAGAAGGAGAGAACTGTGCAGCCACCACAGAAGGGAAATTCTGGTCCTGGGAGATAGAATTATTTTCCGGTGCATGTCCAGGTGAGACCCGGACCACTGGTCCAGCAGGTTCCACTGAAATACCCTGGCATGGAACCTGTCATACGGAATGGCCTCGTAGGCCGCCACCATCTTCCCCAGCAACCGAGTGCAGTGAAGTACTGACACCCTTGCCGGTTTCAGAATCTGTTTTACCATGTTCTGTATTTCCAGAGCTTTTTCCGCTGGAAGAAAAACCCTCTGCAATTCTGTATCCAGAATCATACCCATGAACGACAACCGTGTCGTTGGATCCAACTGTGATTTTGGTAAATTTAGGAGCCAACCGTGTTGTTGCAAAATAGTCAGTGAAAGAGCAACATTCTTCAACAATTGCTCCTTGGACCTCGCCTTTATGAGGAGATCGTCCAAATACTGGATAATTGTGATTCCCTGCTTGCACAGGAGAACCATCATTTCCGCCATAACCTTGGTGAAAATCCTCGGAGCCGTGGACAGACCAAACGGCAGCGTCTGAAATTGGTAATGACAATCCTGTACAGCAAATCTTAGGTAAGCCTTATGCGGAGGATATATGGGGACATGTAAGTAGGCATCCTTTATGTCGACCGACACCATAAAATCCCCCTCCTCCAGACTGGAGATCACTGCTCGTAGAGACTCCATCTTGAACTTGAATCTTTTCAGAAAGAAATTGAGGGATATGAGGTTTAGAATCGATCTGACTGAGCCATCTGGCTTCGGAACCACGAACAGGCTTGAATAAAAACCTTCCCCCTGTTGAGACAGGGGAACCGTGACAAACACTTGATTTTGACACAACTTTAGTATCGCAGCGCTTACTATCTCCCTTTCTGGAAGAGAAGCTGGCAAGGCCGATTTGAAAAATCGGTGAGGGGGCACGTCTTGAAACTCTAACTTGTAACCCTGGGTTACTATATCTACTATCCAAGGATCCAGGTCCGAGTGCACCCAGACCTGACTGAAGAGTTTGAGACGTGCCCCTCTGGTGCGGACTCCCGCAGCGAGCCCCAGCGTCATGCGGTGGATTTGGTAGAAGCCAGAGAGGACTTCTGCTCCTGGGAACTTGCCACAGCCTGTGACCTTTTTCCCCTTCCTCTCCCCCTCACAGCAAGGAAGGAGGACCCACATCCTTTTTTGAATTTGTTGGGCCGAAAGGACTGCATCTGATAGTGAGGCGATTTCTTCTGCTGTGCAGGAACATAAGGTAAAAAAGATGACTTAGCCGCGGCAGCCGTAGAGACCAGGTCAGTGAGGCAGTCACCAAACAAGAACTTACCGTTAAACGGTAGAGACTCCATGGCCTTCTTAGAGTCAGCATCAGCATTCTATTGATGAATCCACAATGCTCTCCTAGCTGAGACTGCCATGGCATTGGCCCTTGACCCCAAAAGGCCAATATCCCTGACAGCTTCCTTTAAATATGCTGCAGTGTCCTTGATGTGACCTAAAGTCAAAAGCACACTATCCCTGTCTAGGGTATCTACTTCAGAGGACAAGTTATCCGCCCACTTCTCAATAGCGCTACTCACCCATGCCGCAGCAACAGCGGGCCTGAGTAGCGACCCTGTAGTGACATAAATAAGATTTTACTCACCGGTAAATCTATTTCTCGTAGTCCGTAGTGGATGCTGGGAACTCCGAAAAGGACCATGGGGAATAGCGGCTCCGCAGGAGACTGGGCACAACTAAAGAAAGCTTTTAGGTCACCTGGTGTGCACTGGCTCCTCCCACTATGACCCTCCTCCAAGCCTCAGTTAGGACACTGTGCCCGGACGAGCTGACATAATAAGGAAGGATTTTGAATCCCGGGTAAGACTCTTACCAGCCACACCAATCACACCGTATAACTCGTGATACCATACCCAGTTTAACAGTATGAAAACAACTGAGCCTCTCAACAGATGGCTCAACAATAACCCTTTAGTTAATAACTATGTACAAGTATTGCAGACAATCCGCACTTGGGACGGGCGCCCAGCATCCACTACGGACTATGAGAAATAGATTTACCGGTGAGTAAAATCTTATTTTCTCTGACGTCCTAGTGGATGCTGGGAACTCCGAAAGGACCATGGGGATTATACCAAAGCTCCCAAACGGGCGGGAGAGTGCGGATGACTCTGCAGCACCGAATGAGAGAACTCAAGGTCCTCCTCAGCCAGGGTATCAAATTTGTAGAATTTTGCAAACGTGTTTGCCCCTGACCAAGTAGCAGCTCGGCAAAGTTGTAAAGCCGAGACCCCTCGGGCAGCCGCCCAAGATGAGCCCACCTTCCTTGTGGAATGGGCTTTTACTGATTTAGGATGCGGCAGTCCAGCCGCAGAAAGCGCCAGCTGAATTGTGCTACAAATCCAGCGAGCAATAGTCTGCTTAGAAGCAGGAGCACCCAGCTTGTTGGGTGCATACAGGATAAATAGCGAGTCAGTTTTCCTGACTCCAGCCGTCCTGGAAACATAAATTTTCAAGGCCCTGACTACGTCCAGCAACTTGGAATCCTCCAAGTCCCTAGTAGCCGCAGGCACCACAATAGGTTGGTTCAAGTGAAAAGCTGATACCACCTTAGGGAGAAACTGGGGACGAGTCCTCAATTCTGCCCTATCCATATGGAAAATCAGATAAGGGCTTTTACATGACAAAGCCGCCAATTCTGACACACGCCTGGCTGAAGCCAAGGCCAATAACATGACCACTTTCCACGTGAGATATTTTAGATCCACGGTTTTAAGTGGCTCAAACCAATGTGATTTTAAGAAACTCAACACCACGTTGAGATCCCAAGGTGCCACTGGAGGCACAAAAGGGGGCTGAATATGCAGCACTCCCTTAACAAACGTCTGAACTTCAGGTAGTGAAGCTAGTTCTTTCTGGAAGAAAATCGACAGAGCCGAGATCTGTACCTTAATGGAGCCTAATTTCAGGCCCATAGTCACTCCTGCTTGTAGGAAATGCAGAAATCGACCCAGTTGAAATTCCTCTGTTGGGGCCTTTTTGGCCTCACACCAAGCAACATACATCCGCCATATGCGGTGATAATGCTTTGCAGTTACATCTTTCCTGGCTTTAATCAGCGTAGGAATGACTTCCTCCGGAATGCCCTTTTCCTTTAGGATCCGGCGTTCAACCGCCATGCCGTCAAACGCAGCCGCGGTAAGTCTTGGAACAGACAGGGCCCCTGCTGCAGCAGGTCCTGTCTGAGCGGCAGAGGCCATGGGTCCTCTGAGATCATCTCTTGAAGTTCCGGGTACCACGCTCGTCTTGGCCAATCCGGAACCACGAGTATTGTTCTTACTCCTCGTTTTCTTATTATTCTCAGTACCCTTGGTATGAGAGGCAGAGGAGGGAACACAAACTGACTGGTACACCCACGGTGTCACTAGAGCGTCCACAGCTATCGCCTGAGGGTCCCTTGACCTGGCGCAATATCTCTCTACTTTTTTGTTTAGGCGGGACGCCATCATGTCCACCTGTGGCCTTTCCCAACGGTTTACCAACAGTTGGAAGACTTCTGGATGAAGTCCCCACTCTCCCGGGTGTAGGTCGTGTCCGCTGAGGAAGTCTGCTTCCCAGTTGTCCACTCCCGGAATGAACACTGCTGACAGTGCTAAGACGTGATTTTCCGCCCATCGGAGAATCCTTGTGGCTTCTGCCATCGCCATCCTGCTTCTTGTGCCGCCCTGTCGGTTTACATGGGCGACTGCCGTGATGTTGTCTGATTGGATCAGTACCGGCTGGTTTTGAAGCAGAGGCCTTGCCAGACTTAGGGCATTGTAAATGGCCCTCAGTTCCAGAATATTTATGTGTAGGGACGACTCCTGACTTGACCAAAGTCATTGGAAATTTCTTCCCTGTGTGACTGCCCCCCAGCCTCGAAGGCTGGCATCCGTGGTTACCAGGACCCAGTCCTGTATGCCGAATCTGCGGCCCTCTTGAAGATGAGCACTCTGCAGCCACCACAGTAGAGATAACCCTGTCTCCAAGGACCAGGGTATCAGCCGATGCATCTAAAGATGCGATCCCGACCACTTGTCCAAGAGGTCCCACTGAAAAGTTCTTGCATGGAACCTGCCGAATGGAATTTTGCTTCGTAAGAAGCTACCATTTTTCCCAGGTCTCGTGTGCAGTGATGCACAGATACCTGTTTTGGTTTCAGGAGGTCTCTGACTAGAGATGACAGCTCCTTGGCTTTCTCCTGCGGGAGAAACACTTTTTCTGTTCTGTGTCCAGAACCATCCCCAGGAACAGTAGGCGTGTGGTAGGAACCAGCTGTGACTTTGGAATGTATAGAATCCATCTGTGCTGTTGTAGCACTTCCCGAGATAGTGCTACTCCGACCAACAACTGCTCCTTGGACCTCGCCTTTATAAGGAGATCGTCCAAGTACGGGATAATTAAAACTTCCTTTCTCGAAGGAGTATAATCATTTCTGCCATTACCTTGGTAAAGACCCTCGGTGCCGTGGACAGTCCAAACGGCAGTGTTTGGAATTGGTAATGGCAATCCTGTACCACAAATCTGAGGTACTCCTGGTGAGGATGGTAAATGGGGACATGTAGGTAAGCCTCCTTGATGTCCAGGGATACCATGTAATCCCCCTCCTCCAGGCTTGCAATAATCGTCCTGAGCGATTCCATCTTGAACTTGAATTTTTTTATGTATGTGTTCAAGGATTTCAAATATAAAATGGGTCTCACCGAACCGTCCGGTTTCGGTACCACAAACAGTGTGGAATAGTAACCCCGTCCTTGTTGAAGTAGGGGCACCTTGACTATCACCTGCTGGGAATACAGCTTGAGAATTGCCTCTAGCACAGTCTCCCTGCCTGAGGGAGTTGTTGGCAAGGCAGATTTGAGGAAACGGTGGGGGGGGGAGACGCCTCGAATTCCAGCTTGTACCCCGGAAATACTACTTGAAGGATCTAGGGATCCACCTGTGAGCGAGCCCACTGATCGCTGACATTTTTTAAGGCGGCCCCCCACCGTACCTGGCTACGCCTGTGGAGCCCCCCCGTCATGCGGTGGACTCAGAGGAAGCGGGGGAAGAATTTTGATTCTGGGAACTGGCTGACTGGTGCAGCTTTTTCCCTCTTCCCTCGTTTTACACGCTTGCATTTCTGAAGCCGAAAGGACTGTACCTGATAATACAGTGCTTTCTGAGGCTGTGAGGAAACCTGAGGTAAAAATGTTTTCTTCCCAGCTGTTGCTGTGGATACGAGGTCCCAGAGACCATCCCCAAACAATTCCTCACCCTTATAAGGCTCTATGTGCCTTTTAAAGTCAGCATCACCTGTCCAGTGTCGGGTCTCTAATAACCTCCTGACCGAATGGACATTGCATTAATTCTGGATGCCAGCCGGCAAAATATCCCTCTGTGCATCCCTCATATATAAGACGACGTCTTATGTTCGCAAAATAGTATCCCTGTTTGACAGGGTCACAGACCACGCTGCAGCAGCAATATCTGCAGGTCTCAGTCTAGTACCTGAGTGTGTAAATACAGACTTCAGGATAGCCTCCTGCTTTTTATCAGCAGGTACCTTTCAAAGTGGCCGTATCCTAAGACGGCAGTGCCACCTTTTTTGACAAACGTGTGAGCGCCTTATCCACCCTAGGGGATATCTCCCAGCGTAACTTATCCTCTGGCGGGAAAGGGTACGCCATCAGTAACTTTTTAGAAATTACCAGTTTCTTATCGGGGGAACCCACGCTTTTTCACACTTCATTCACTCATTTGATGGGGGAACAAAACACTGCCTGCTTTTTCTCCCCAAACATAAAACCCTTTTTTAGTGGTACTTGGGTTAATGTCAGAAATGTGTAACACATGTTTTATTGCCGGGATCATGTAACGGATGTTCCTAGTGGATTGTGTATATGTCTCAACCTCGTCGACACTGGAGTCAGACTCCGTGTCGACATCTGTGTCTGCCATCTGAGGGAGCGGGCGTTTTTGAGCCCCTGATGGCCTTTGAGACGCCTGGGCAGGCGCGGGCTGAGAAGCCGGCTGTCCCATAGCTGTTACGTCATCCAGCCTTTTATGTAAGGAGTTGACACTGTCGGTTTATACCTTCCACCTATCCATCCACTCTGGTGTCGGCCCCACAGGGGGCGACATCACATTTATCGGCATCTGCTCTGCCATCACATAAGCCTCCTCATCAAACGTGTCGCCACAGCCGTACCGACACACCGCACACACACAGGGAATGCTCTGACTGAGGACAGGACCCCACACAGCCCTTTGGGGAGACAGAGAGAGAGTATGCCAGCACACACCAGAGCGCTATATAATTTAGGGATTAACACTATATTGAGTGAATTTTTCCCAATAGCTGCTTGTATATACAATATTGCGCCTAAATTTAGTGGCCCCCCCCTCTCTTTTTAACCCTTTGAGCCTGAAAACTACAGGGGAGAGCCTGGGGAGCTGTCTTCCAGTTGCACTGTGAAGAGAAAATGGCGCCAGTGTGCTGAGAGAGATAGCTCCGCCCCTTTTTCGCAGACTTTTCTCCCGCTTTTTTATGGATTCTGGCAGGGGTATTTATCACATATATAGCCTCTGGGACTATATATTGTGATATATATGCCAGCCAAGGTGTTTTTATTGCTGCTCAGGGCGCCCCCCCCCAGCGCCCTGCACCCTCAGTGACCGGAGTGTGAAGTGTGCATGAGGAGCAATGGCGCACAGCTGCAGTGCTGTGCGCCACCTTGGTGAAGACTGATGTCTTCTGCCGCAGATTTTCCGGACCTCTTCTTACTTCTGGCTCTGTAAGGGGGACGGAGGCGCGGCTCCGGGACCGAACACCAAGGCCAGTTCCATGCGGTCGATCCCTCTGGAGCTAATGGTGTCCAGTAGCCTAAGAAGCCCAAGCTAGCTGCAAGCAGGTAGGTTCGCTTCTTCTCCCCTTAGTCCCTCGCTGCAGTGAGCCTGTTGCCAGCAGGTCTCACTGTAAAATAAAAAACCTAATTATATACTTTCTTTCTAGAAGCTCAGGAGAGCCCCTAGTGTGCATCCAACCTCGGCCGGGCACAAAATCTAACTGAGGCTTGGAGGAGGGTCATAGTGGGAGGAGCCAGTGCACACCAGGTGACCTAAAAGCTTTCTTTAGTTGTGCCCAGTCTCCTGCGGAGCCGCTATTCCCCATGGTCCTTTCGGAGTTCCCAGCATCCACTAGGACGTCAGAGAAAATGGATTTCAGGGTATTTTCCTGCTTACGATCCGCAGGATCCTTCAGGGCTGCCGTGTCAGGGCACGGAAGCGCCACCTTTTTGGATAGACGTGATAAAGCTTTGTCTACCGTGGGTATCGACTCCCAGCTGTCCCTGTCCCCAGAGGGGAATAAATATGCCATGGGAATTCTTTTGGGAACATATATCTTTTTGTCAGGATTTTCCCAAGCTTTTTCAAAAAGTGCGTTCAGTTCATGAGAGGGGGGAAACGTTACCTCCGGTTTCTTTCCTTTAAACATACAGACCCTCGTATCAGGAACCGCAAGATTCTCAGTTATATGTAAAACATCTTTTATCGCCACAATCATGTACTGAACACTCTTTGCCAGTTTTGGATGTAATCTGGCATCACTATAGTCGACACTGGAATCAGAGTCCGTGTCGGTATCTGTATCTACTATCTGGGCAAATGCACATTTCTGCGACTCCAAAGGGGTCTGGACCTGTGAAAAAGCATCCTCCATGGATTTCCTCCATGTCTGGTTCTTAGACTCAGATTTATCAAATTTTTTAGCCAACTTAGTCACATTTGTATTTAAAACACTCAACATATTGACCCAATATGCCGACACTGTCACTCTCACCGAACTGTCTGTCCCCACGCCAGCCTCCTCCTGGGAAGAGCATTCCACCTCAGACATGTCGACACACACACACGTACCGACAGCCACAAATACACTGGGGCTATAGGAGACAGACCAACAGCAGAGCCTGCTAGAAAGACACAGAGAGAGTTCAGCCAGCTCACACCCAGCACCTATCCCGGTTCTGAAGTCAGTAACAAGACTGCCCAGACCTGTTATCGCTTTTATCATATACAATAATTCACCAATCACTAGTTCCCCCTCTGTTTTGCACCCTGTTACTTGCACAGCAGTGTGGAGGATCAGAGTCAGCGTCTCTGCAGCCTTCTGGGAGAAAGAAATGGCACTGGTGAGAGCTATGCGGCTAAGCCCCGCCCCCTACATGGCGCGCTTAGGTCCCACTCAACATTCTTTATACTGGCGGGGGTCCCTTAACAAGTGCCTGGGCACTGTTAAACTCTATGCCAGTGCTATTTGAGGCCCCCCCATGCTGCCCAGGGTGCCCCCCCTGTGCCCTGCACCCTGTAGTGCTGTGATCAGTGTGGGAGCATGGCGCGCAGCGCGGTACCTCAATCGCCGTCTTCTGCCGTCACTGAAGTATTCTGATCTTCTCATACTCACCCGGCTTCAATCTTCTGGCTCTGTGAGGGGGGTGATGGCGCGGCTCCGGGAACAAGCAGGTAGGCGTAGTGATCGAACCCTCTGGAGCTAATGGTGTCCAGTAGCCTAAGAAGCAGAGCCCTTGAACTCTTAAGAAGTAGGTCTGCTTCTCTCCCCTCACTCCCACGATGCAGGGAGCCTGTAGCCAGCAGGTCTCCCTGAAAATAAAAAACCTAAATAAAGTCTTTGAGAAACTCAGGAGAGCTCCTCAGTGTGCATCCAGTCTCGCTGGGCACAGAATCTAACTGGAGTCTGGAGGAGGGGCATAGAGGGAGGAGCCAGTTCACACCCATTCAAAGTCTTATAGTGTGCCCATGTCTCCTGCGGATCCCGTCTATACCCCATGGTTCTTGAAGCATCCCCAGCATCCTCTAGGACGTATGAGAAATGTCCCTAGGTGTTGGTAATGTGCTTGATGAGGCTACACTTAACATAGCTCAAAGTAACTTTCTCTCTCTCACAGATGATGATGCAGACAAAGGGGGTCATTCCGAGTTGATCGCTCGCTAGCAGTTTTTAGCAGCCGTGCAAACGCATTGTCGCCGCCCACTGGGGAGTGTATTTTCGCTTTGCAGAAGTGCGAACGCCTGTGCAGCAGAGCGCCTGCAAAAACATTTTGTGCAAAACAAGACCAGCCATGTACTTACTCTTCGTGTGCGTTGATTCAAACGTTGGAGGGTTGGCTTCTGACTTCACACACCTGCCCAGCGTTCACCCAGCCACGCCTGCGTTTTCCTTGGCACGCCTGCGTTTTTCGAAACACTCCCTGAAAACGGTCAGTTGACACCTAGAAACGCCCCTTTCCTGTCAATCTTCTTGCGGCCGCCAGTGCGAATGAAAACGTCGCTAGAACCTGTGCAAAACAACAAATGCCTTTGTACCCGTACGTCGTGCATGCGCAGAAATGCCGATTTTTAGACTGATCGCTGCGCTGCGAACAACGGCAGCTAGCGATCAACTCGGAATGACCCCCAAAGTTCTATTTGATCATCGTTAATTTAACAAACTTCCTGATGATACACCAAGAGACCTCTATAACAAAATCCTACGCTTAAGAAAAAGAGAAGTAGATCTGACCCTTCATGGGCTGTTCCTTTTTGATTATTATTGAAATAAGAGAATTCTGTGTGGTTTTCGTGTCGGTAATACTCCCACCATCGGGGTAGAACAAACTGGTTTTCTGTACCCGGTGGTGTGGATTGTTAAATAAATGTTCTTTGGATCTTATTTTGTTGGCGATAGAGGAGGTTGGTGGAATTGAGTAAGGTTAGGCAGGAACTCACTGCATTTAATTTTCTGCATCTGAATGCTCTTACACGTGAGAAATCTGAGAACTGGATTGAGAAACAAAAAGATCAGATATCCATATATCAACATGATCTAATTGCATTCAAACGCAAGAAGCTTGATACTGTTAATTCGGACTACTCTAACCATCAAATATATAGATGGCTCAAAAGGTGATTCCAGGAATAACTCAGCCCGCAGGTTCCAACATAGTTCTAGATTTAGAACACCCAGAAATTACGATAGCTCTTCCCAATCAAATTCTGAAAAGTGATTTCACAGATACAAGACCATCCCGTGGTAATTTTTTTAAGACTGGTCACCCGCAATACCACAGACCCTCCAGGGAAGCGTGCCACCCAACCAGGAAGGGCGGCCGGAAACACAAGAAAAGGCAGGGGTTCAAAGACCTAGCAGCTGTCTTTAATTTGTCCAGCACCCCTTTGACAAATACCGAAATGGAGGTGCTTTCTCTAGGTCTTTCTTTTGTTCCAACTGTAAAACACGATGCCTTCCAATGGTCCGTGGACCACTTTAAATTTGGGAGGAAATGGAGATTATGGGAATTCTTTTCTGACAATACTGCTAATACCCAACATACCATGTTTTTTCTAGACCAAGTAATTTTGATCCAACATCCTATAATGTTTGCATTAAATCTTTTCTCAGATTAACAGAACATTAGATGAAGGTACATAAAGGTGATGTTGTGTATGACCATTTAACCACAGAACAGAGAAAAGCACTACAATCTCTGATCAAAAATTACCAACTGGTAATCCGTCAGGTGGACAAAGGCGGAGCAATAGTGATGAAAGATTTGGTAGCATATGATACTGAGATATGCCACCAATTATAAGATACCGCTACTTACACCAAAACTACCAATTCTATGTTGGGTATTATAAAGATTGTTGGTGCCATTGTAAATATGGCACTTCAGAATGGCTGGATCGATGATAAAATTGCGGCCTGAGAGTTGATCATCACACATGTCCTAAACTCTACACATTACCCAAGATAGATAAATCTATGGAGGTTCCTCCCCCCCCCCCCCGTCGTCCAATCACCTCGGCCAGAGACTCCATAATACAGCCAATAGCTAAATTTGTTGATAGTTTTTGGCAACCGCTTGTTCAAAACATGTGGAGTTACGCTAAAGATACAAGTGATTTTTTGGTTAAGATCAATACATTGGGTTTGATAGCTGATGATATTTGGCTTGCCTCCATGGATGTTAATTCGCTTTATACTGTCATCCCTCACTCTGAGGGTTTGGAATCACTAAGGATGGCGTTCGTGGAATGTGCCCATAGCGGCCCCCCAGTTGCATTTTTATCAAAGGAGGCTTGGCTTGTACTAAGCAAATACTATTTTTGTTATGGTAATGATTTCTATATCCAAAACACGGGGACTGCTATGGGTTCCAACCTGGCTACATCCTACGTGAATTTATATATACATTGGTATGAAATCCTACATATTCTACCCATCTTTGGGTAGAATATCTTTGAGAAGATGGAGGATATATTTCTTTTGTGGAAAGGTACTGAGAGTGCGTACAATGGGATGGTCAAATACCTCAACTCTATTGATAGTCCCATCAGATTTACATACCAAATTAACCACAATGTGATTAATTTTTTGGATGTTACCGTTTTTTGAGAACAATAGCATCTAGGGTATACTCGGTTTCGTAATACATTGCTTTATGCAACAAGTCACCATCCGGATAATCTTATGGAAAGCCTGCCAATCTCTCAATTTTTACGGGTTTTACACAACAACTACTCTATGGATGCAGCAAATTTACAGCTGGCAGAAATGAAGGAGAGATCTTTGACACGTGGGTACTCGCATAGTTCCATCCAAAGAGGTCTTAAGAAAGCAAAGGGCAGATTTAACAAGACCGATCTAAAAATCTCTCTCATCATTTGATCCAAGCAGATTTATCTTTATCTCTACCTTTGACACCAGTGCACGAGTTGCAGAAAAATCCATTAAGAAACATTGGCCAATCACCACCACTGATCCCAAGTTTGAGGGAATCAACCATAGAACTCCAATGCATTCATACTGAAGAGGTCCAAATTTGAGACTGCTTCTGATGCGACCTCGATTACAACCGCAGAAAGCAAATATCTCATGGCCAACGATGAGGAAGACGGGTTGTTTCTGCTGCACTGACTGCATGACCTGCAGAGCTATGATGAGTGGATCTTCATTCTCACATCCACATAGTGGTAGAAGAATTCACATCAAATATAAACTCTCATGTACCTCAGACTTTGTGATCTACATCATTGTTTGTCCATGTGGACTCTACTATGTAGGTCTAACAACGCGGTGCTTCCGAAACAGCATGGCGAATCATCGCTATTCTATACGCATGGCTTTGGAAACTAACAAAACGGATAAACCCTTAGCCAAACACTTTCTACAGTATAAGTTTCAGTCTCAAGTTTAAAATGTTTGTTGACTGACCACATCCCTGCCTCTATTAGAGGAGGATATTTTTTTTTTAGAGATGTGTGCCGCGCCTTCTCTCTGTTTTTTATTTTTGTCTTGGATCTGTATCTCCTTCGAGTTTTGTCAAAACAGCCCTTGCATGTTTTGGATCTGTATTTTTTTTCTTTTTAAATCATAAAAAACAGCTAAAACCACAGAATTTTGTTCCTACAGTATTATTAACCTCAATAGCATTAATGTCCACTCATTTCCAGTAAATTTTGACCATCTCACAGCCCACAATATTGTTTTCATCCACTGGAGGTCTAAAAGTTGCAGCGAGGTAGCTGGACGACTATGCTAAGCGACAGCGGTGGGCTGCACAAACACGTGGCGCTTAAACTTCCAACATGGCACATCTAGGAGGGGCACTGCAATGGCAGACAGGGTGGCAGTTACATAAACTATGCAAATAATAGGATTTTAATACCTACCAGTAAATACTTTTCTCTTAGTCCGTAGAGGATGCTGGGGACTCCAAAAGGACCATGGGGTATAGACGGGATCCGCAGGAGACATGGGCACTTTAAGACTTTAATGGGCGTGAACTGGCTCCTCCCTCTATGTCCCTCCTCCAGATCTCAGTTATAGGAACTGTGCCCAGAGGAGACGGACATTTCGAGTTAAAGGATTTTGTTGAACTAAGGGTGAGATACATACCAGCTCACACCACAACACACCGTACAACATGGTATACAACTAAAACCAGTTAACAGCGTGAGCCAAAGAGACCAGCAACAGGCTGACCTTTAGCAAAACACAACCTTTGTGCAACCTAAGCAAAAAACTATTTACAATTACTGCAGATAGAGTCCGCACTGGGACGGGCGCCCAGCATCCTCTACGGACTAAGAGAAAAGTATTTACCGGTAGGTATTAAAATCCTATTTTCTCCTTCGTCCTAGAGGATGCCGGGGACTCCAAAAGGACCATGGGGTTTATACCAAAGCTCCAGACCGGGTGGGAGAGTGCGGATGACTCTGCAGCACCGACTGAGCAAACATGAGGTCAGCCGCCAGGGTATCAAACTTGTAGAATTTTGCAAAAAAGTGTTTGAACCCGACCAAGTAGCTGCTCGGCAAAGCTGTAATGCCGAGACACCCTGGGCAGCTGCCCCACCTTCCTAGTGGAATGGGCCTTTCACCGATTTCGGTACCAGTAATCCAGCAAGTAGAATGAGCCTGCTGAATCGTATTACAGATCCAGCGTGCAATAGTCTGCTTAGAAGCAGGAGTGCCAACCTTGTTGGCAGCATACAGGACAAACAGCGCCTCTGTTTTCCTAACACGAGCCGTTCTGGCTACATAAATTTTCAAAGCTCTGACCACATCAAGAGACTTGGAATCCGCCATGGCTTCAGGCACCACAATAGGTTGGTTCATGTGAAACGACGAAACCACCTTAGGCAGAAATTGTTGACGAGTTCTCAATTCCGCTCTATCCACATGGAAAATCAGATAGGGGCTTTTGTGAGACAAAGCCGCCAATTCGGACACCCGCCTTGCGGACACCAAGGCCAATATCATGACCACTTTCCAAGTGAGAAATTTCAACTCAACCTTTTGTAAAGGTTCAAAACCAATGTGACGTAAGGAACTGTAACACCACGTTAAGGTCCCATGGTGCCACTGGGGGCACAAAGGGAAGTTGGATGTGTAGCACACCCTTCACAAAAGTGTGTACTTCTGGAAGTGAGGCCAATTCCCTTTGAAAGAAAATTGATAAGGCTGAAACCTGCACTTTAATGGAGCCTAACTTCAGGCCCGCATCCACACCTGCTTGCAAAAAGTGGAGAAAACGACCCAGCTGAAATTCTTCCGTAGGAGCCTTCTTGGATTCGCACCAAGACACATATTTTCTCCAAATACGGTGATAATGCTTCGCCGTTACCTCCTTTCTAGCTTTAAGAAGAGTGGGGATGACTTCCCCAGGAATACCCTTTCTAGCTAGAATTTGGCGTTCAACCGCCATGCCGTCAAACGCACCCACGGTAAGTCCTGGAACACGCACAGCCCCTGCTGTAACAGGTCCTCTCTTAGAGGAAGAGGCCAGGGATCTCCTGTGAGTAATTCCTGAAGACCCGGATATGAGGCCCTCCGTGGCCAATCTGGAACAACGAGTATCGCCTGAACCCTTGTTCTTCTTATGATCCTTATCACCTTTGGGATGAGTGGAAGTGGAGGGAACACATAGACCGACTGAAACACCCACAGTGTCACCAGTGCATCCATTGCTATTGCTTGAGGGTCCCTCGAGCTGGAACAATAAGTCTGAAGCTTCTTGTTGAGGCGAGACGCCATCATGTCTATTTGAGGAAGTCCCCAACGACTTGTCACTTCTGCAAAGACCTCTTGATGAAGACCCCACTCTCCTGGATGGAGATCGTGTCTGCTGAGGAAGTCTGCTTCCCAGTTGTCCACTCCGGGAATGAAGACCGCTGACAGAGCGCTTGCATGGTTTTCCGCCCAGCGAAGAATCTTGGTGGCCTCCGCAATCGCCGCTCTGCTCTTTGTTCCGCCCTGGCGGTTTACGTGCGCCACAGCTGTAATGTTGTCTGACTGAATCAGGACGGGCAGGTCGCGAAGAAGATGTTTCCGCTTGCCGAAGGCCGTTGTAGATGGCCCTTAACTCCAGCACGTTTATGTGCAGACAAGCTTCCTAGCTTGACCATTTTCCCTGGAAATTTTGTCCCTGTGTGACTGCACCCCAACCTCGGAGACTCGCGTCCGTGGTCACCAGAACCCAATCCTGGATCCCGAACCTGCGATCCTCTAGAAGGTGAGAACTTTG
Organism: Pseudophryne corroboree; assembly: GCF_028390025.1. Taxonomy (NCBI): domain Eukaryota; kingdom Metazoa; phylum Chordata; class Amphibia; order Anura; family Myobatrachidae; genus Pseudophryne; species Pseudophryne corroboree. Next base: position 648,004,257 of record NC_086447.1, on the reverse strand, counting down.
GAGCCACCACAGGAGAGAAACCCTGGCCCTGGGTGACAGGCTTATCTTCCGGTGCATGTGCAGATGGGACCCGGACCACTTGTCCAGCAGGTCCCACTGAAAGGTTCTTGCATGGAATCTGCCAAACGGAATGGTCTCGTAGGCCGCCACCATTTTCCCCAGTACTCGAGTGCAGTGATGAATCGACAACTCTTGGTGGTTTCAGAAGTTCCTTGACCATGTTCTGGAGTTCCTGAGCCTTTTCCAACGGGAGAAAGATCCTCTGCAGTTCCGTGTCCAGAATCATGCCCAAAAACGATAGCCGAGTTGTCGGAATCAACTGCGACTTTGGTAAATTTAGGAGCCAGCCATGTTGTTGCAGCACCTTCAGGGAGAGCGCAACGCTTTTTAGTAACTGCTCCCTTGATCTCGCCTTTATCAGGAGATCGTCCAAGTATGGGATAATTGTGACCCCTTGCTTGCGCAGGAGCACCATCATTTCCGCAATTACTTTGGTGAAAATCCTCGGGGCCGTGGAAAGACCAAACGGCAACGTCTGAAATTGGTAGTGACAATCCTGAACAGCGAACCTCAGGAACGCCTGATGAGGAGGATATATGGGGACATGTAGGTATGCATCCTTTATGTCGACTGACACCATAAAATCACCCCCCCCCCCCCCCCCCCCCTCCAGACTGGAGATCACAGCTCGGAGAGATTCTATCTTGAATTTGAATCTTTTTAAATACAGGTTGAGGGATTTTAAGTTCAGAATCGGTATGACCGAGCCATCCGGCTTCGGGACCACGAACAGGGTTGAATAAAACCCTTTTCCCTGTTGTAACGGGGGAACCATGACAATGACTTGCTGGTGACACAGCTTTTGTATCACAGCACACACTACCTCTCTCTCTGGGTGAGAAACTGGTAAGGCCGATTTGAAAAATCGATGTGGAGGCACGTCTTGGAACTCCAGTTTGTATCCTTGGGTCACAATGTCCAGCATCCAAGGATCCAGGCCCGAGCGAGCCCAGACCTGACCGAAGAGCTGAAGACATGCCCCCACCTGTGCGGACACCCGCAGAGGAGCCCCAGCGTCATGCAGTGGATTTGGAAGAAGCCGGGGAGGACTTCTGCTCCTGGGAGCTTGCCACAGCCGGCAAACTTTTTCCTCTTCCCTTACCACTGGCCGCGAGGAAGGAAGATCCAGGTCCTTTTCTGAATTTATGAGACCGAAAGGACTGCATCTGGTATTGAGTTTGCCAGCTCACACCCAGCGCCCCACCGGTCTGAAGGAATTAAATAACGCCCCAGACCTGCATGCGCTTTTATACCAAATAATCAACACCAACATTTTGTGCCCCCACCTTCTTTTCATGCACCCTGTTACTTGTGTACAGCAGTGAAGGGCCAGGAGCGGCGTCTCTGCAGCAAGCTGTGGAGAAAATGGCGCTGGTTAGAGCTGAAGGAGGAAGCCCCGCCCCCTACCCGGCGCGCTTTGTTCCCGCTTTTATTTATACTGCCGGGGGTCTGTATACATTGCCTATGCAATGTATACCTTCATGCCAGTCTCAAATGAGGATATATTGCTGCCCAGGGCGCCCCCCCTGCACCCATATAGAGCCGCTTGTGTGAGGGAGCAATGGCGCGCAGCGCGACCGCTGCACGGTACCTCAGGAAGATCTGAAGTCTTCTGCCACCTTTGAAGTCTTCTTGCTTCTACTACTCACCCAGCTTCTCTTCAGGCTCTGTGAGGGGGACGGGGGCGCGGCTCCGGGAACGAGCAGCTAGGCACACCAAGTGATCAGACCCTCTGGAGCTAATGGTGTCCAGTAGCCTAAGAAGCAGAGCCTTTGAACTCACAGAAGTAGGTCTGCTTCTCTCCCCTCAGTCCCACGAAGCAGGGAGCCTGTTGCCAGCAGTGCTCCCTGAAAATAATAAACTTAACAAAAGTATTTTTTTAGAGAAACTCAGTAGAGCTCCCCTAGTGTGCACCCAGTCTCCTCTGGGCACAGAATTTAACGGAGGTCTGAAGAAGGGGCATAGAGGGAGGAGCCAGTTCACGCCCATTAAAAAGTCTTAGAGTGCCCATGTCTCCTGCGGATCCAGTCTATACCCCATGGTCCTTTTGGAGTCCCCAGCATCCTCTAGGACGAAGGAGAAAAAATAGTTAGCAATGCTCCAAACAGGACATAATACAAATAAAAGAGATGCAAGATAGGGGCGTGGCCTAGCTGGCAACTGAGGAGGCTGCATTTCTGATGGGCTCCAGCTTCCACGTTTATAATTAACATAACAGTGGGATTCTGGCAACCTCCTACCCGCTCCATCTGATCCCCAATCCCTACCCTCAGTGCTGATATCCCCGTGGGTAAGTGCCACGGAATCGGGAGCCGGCTTAGGCTGACTCTGCGGGTTGCGGCCTTCCCGCGTCAACAGAGCTGGGGATTGGAGTTTGGCGACGAGCCAGGACGTGAGACGGAGCCGCGCACGGGAGCTTTGTGACCGCGTCTCCGGAAGCAAAGCTTGCTGGCGTCTGAATCACCGCTCCCCACCGCCGCCAGAGTGCCTGCACCGCCAGCTGAGAGTCGTGGAGAGGAACGAGGGGAAATCTCCGGGCACACATACTCCGGACCGGCGGCCATCTTATGAGGTACACGGAGGGCGCACAGCACTGGTGCCTTAGATTTGTACGGCGGGGGGCTCCTGCCTGCGTCCTCCTTTTCCTCTCCCTCATACTATAATATAGCTGCCTGGTCACTGCAGCCCCGGTCATTACAGCACCTGACACAGATCTTTCAACACTGCACTAATAGTGTGATCACTTAATTCTGCCTGAGCTGTACTCCTTTCAATCTATAGTGCTGCACAACAAGAATAAATATATATAGTGCTGCACGACAAGTATATCCCACTATTCCCCTCTCAAAGATATCTGGAGCCAGCCATATATTCCTGATCGCTCCTGCTGCTGGCGGGGGAGCGGTACGGCCCGCGAAACGAGAGGCCGCCATCTGGCTTCTGCTGTTGGGCCGACATGGAATAGCTGATCTCCCCATGACCTTCTCCCTTCGTCACTCCTGAATGCTTTGATATTGACGCCCTGAAGGCCGACCTGATCTAATACGTCCCCCTATTTTCCATATCATTTCACTTGATCCCCCTTTAGCGACGTGGGTTCTCCCAGGATTATGCCACCTAAACGCCAAAAAGACCAGACGCCTGCCCACCCAGGGAACTTCTTCAAGCACTCCCCGTCTACACAAAGCTCTAAGGGATCCGTCATGGCAGACGCCTGCCCTACGCAATCTGCAGTCCGTGGTGGACTCCCGGAGATGCCGCGTTTAGCTCCATCGAAGCTTTCTACACTGGACGACAACGCCCCTCTCACGCTTGGATCTATGAGGCAACTTTTAGCTACCTTCAAGGATGATATCTCGACGGAATTTAAAGCAGCACTGCAATCCTGCCAACAATCAGTTGACGCCATAGGTAAACGCACTGATCATCTTGAAAAAAAATGCGGAGAGGTTAAATCCCACAATGATGTGGTCACCCAGCTTGAGGAGTTACAATCTGAGGTCGAGGACTTGAGACGGAAGACTTGTGACCTTGAGGACAGGTCGCGCCGTAACAACATAAAAGTGTGTGGCATACCAGAATCAGTTTCTAAGTCAGATCTTAAACAATTCGTGACTGATCTCTTCATGACCCTCCTACCCACCAACTCCATTGGTGATTTTCTCATTGACCGTATCCACCGCCTACCAAAAGCAAGAAATGCCCTGAAAGAGGCGGCGAGAGATACCCTGATGAGAATGCATTACTATCACATCAAGGAACAAATCCTTCGTACAGCCATGCGTACGGATCCTTCGGCTTCACTATTGGGAGATCTACAAGTTTATGGATACCTGTCAGCTGCAACCCTCGTTATGCGACGGTCATTCTACCAGGTGACTACGGCACTACGGAAAGCAGATATTCACTACCGCTGGGGATTTCCGACTAAACTTCTTATCAGACGGAATGGCGTTATGACTGTGGCAGCCTCACCGGAAACTGGTTTGCAACTCCTAAACTCATGGAAATTGGAGGACGCTTCCACGAAGGCCCCCCAGGATCTCTAACTGACTCAGGATTGGTCAGTGGTCGGCAACTCTACCTAAAGGACGACAACTCCAACCAGGCCGCATAGGCCGGATTAACTAAATTTACCTACTTGTTTGCAATGTTGCCGTTATTTGCTTAGTTGTTTTTTTCCACAGGTCCTTTTAGAGGCTTATTCGGGAAGGACTCTATGCATGTATGTATACGTTTTAGGTCTTATTATGGATATATTGTTTGTATTTTCCATTTTATACTTTGCACCCTCTATCTCAGCCCCTGAGTACTACTCTTTTGGGTCTCTATTGTCATGCAAGTGAACTATATCCCTGCTGAAAGACCCATATTTTAAGTTCCCTCCCTTCCGACTGAATGGCCCATACGCATAGCTACAGTCCCTAGACGATGTATACACTTAGGCGACAAATAACATTAGTTAAAACTAAATACATTGAATTCGCCTAATATACAATATACAGTAATCTACATTCGACATGTTCGGATGTTGACTGCTGTCCACCCTGGGACTCCTAGGTACATTTTTTCGGTCACCATTTTTAATCAGAGGTGACCTAAATTTCAGTTCAGGAAGTGCTGTTTATGCTCTGATTATCTTGTTGGCCTGCCTATAACCTTACAGTACTATAGTATTATTATTGGAGTGATGGAGGGTACCACCCTCGGTCTAGACCCCAATGTGTTGCCTATTTGGGCAGCCACTTTTGGCACCCTTGTGGTTCTTCCTTTGTTTTCTCCCTTTACTACTCCCTCCCTCTTCTTTACCTATCCCGGTTTTGGTACACCTGTTATATCGACTGCTTTATTGTTCGGACTATGTATGTAGCACAGTTAATGCTTGGCCATTTATAGTGCCCGATGGTTAAAGTCCTTTCCTTGAATGTAAAAGGCCTGAACTCGCCCAACAAACGGAGATTGGCCTTGAATCAGTTCACCAGATGCAGGGCACAGGCGGTAGCTCTTCAGGAGACCCATTTTATGTGTACGTCCCCACCATCCCTCACGAATAGTAAATTTCCCACCTGCTATACGGCCAATGGCCCTAAGAAAAAAGCGGTTGTGGCCATTCTCCTTGCTAACACCTGCAACTTTTCCCTACTCAACCAGATCTCCGACCGGGAGGGTAGATATCTTATTCTGACTGGCAAGCTGGAGGACAAACCCGTCACGCTAGCCTCTATTTATGCACCCAATACCAAACAAATTCCCTTCTTTAGGAAATTCTTTAAAATACTGCAGACACACCGCTCAGGAGCTTTACTGCTCTTGGGGGACTTCAATATGGTCCTTGACCCCAGTAAAGAACACTCTTCATCCCGGTATTCATCCAGTTCAGGCCCACCCCGAGACCATTCCCATGCCTTCAGAAACATACTACATGAATATGACCTCTACGACATTTGGCGGGCCAAGAATACGACCTGTAGGGATTATTCATTTTTCTCCTCGGTACATGGTACTTTCTCTAGAATCGATCTAGCCCTATCAGATAAATGGTCACTCCAACGGGTGAAGAAGGCTTCTATCCTGCCAGTATCATGGTCAGACCATTCGGCCCTCTCTGTCAGTTGGGATCTCCAATTAGTTAGCCCAACTTCCACCACGTGGCGCCTTGGAGATTACCTACTCACGAATGCGGAAGCTAACCGAACCATAGCGCAGGCTCTATCACTATATATCGACACCAATGCCCCGGTGGATACCTCAGTTTTTACACACTGGTGTTCACTCAAAGCGGTGGTCAGGGGCGCAGCGATTCAGGCAGCCGCGTCTATCTGCAAAGCCTCCCGTAAACAGCAGGTGGAGCTTGAAGCCTTAGGGACTTGGAACTTCAACTTAGGGCCAGCCCATCTAATAAGAAAATCTATCGTGACTTTCTTCAAGTCAGAGATGAGATGAACAAGCTGGCCCTAACTGAGGTCCACAAGAACTTGTTTCGATTGAGACAAAAATTTTATATGCAGGGCGATAGGGCTGTTAAGGTGACTGACCCATCCGCGATTGCTGACGCTTTTGCTAAATACTAATCCACCCTCTATAACTTAAAAGATGACTTATCTATCCCGCAACCTACCCCAGCTAATATTGCGGACTTCTTAAAAGACATACACGTTCCCTCAATAGACCCGGATACTTTACTGACCCTTGAACTACCTTGGTCTCATAAGGAAATTGAGCAGGTGATAGACTCGCTCCCATTAGATAAGGCGCCGGGCCCAGATGGATATATTAATAAATTCTATAAACACTTCAAAGAACCGCTGACTCCTATCTTAGCTTCAGTTTACAATTTTGCCTCTTCTGTGGGTAGCTTCCCAGCGGAAATGCTGGAAGCACGAATGGTCGCGTTCCCAAAACCAGGGAAGAACCCTGTCATGATGCCCAAATATCGCCTTATAGCACTATTGAATACGGATTTAAAAATATATGCAAAACTGGTAGCCAACAGACTTGACCCCCTTCTTCCCTCTCTCATCCACCAGGACCAAGTAGGATTCATCCCCGGCAGACAGTCCCCGGATAACACAAGACGGGTAATAAATGTTCTGGATGCCTTCTCCGCTTCGGATGAACCTCTATTGTTGCTTTCACTAGATGCGGAGAAGGCGTTCGACCGCCTACACTGGGGATATCTCAAGGCTGTTTTATGTAAGTTTGGACTTAGTGGCAGGGTGCTCACCTCCATTCTAGCTCTCTATACCAACCCAACGGCGCGAGTATATGTAAATGGTATGCTATCCCCGTATTTTAAGATTACGAATGGCACTCGCCAGGGATGCCCCCTTTCCCCGCTGGTATTTGCCCTGGCAATAGAACCTCTTGCTGAAAAAATCAGATCCACAGCCCTAATCAGAGGCGTGGAATTTAAGGGACATTCACACAAGTTATGTCTTTTTGCGGATGATGTGCTTTCATCATTAACTAACCCTGCTACTTCCTTGCAAACCTTACACGCACTTCTACATGCCTACTCTGCGGTATCTTACTACAAATTAAATAATTCTAAAACAGAAGCACTTCCCATTAATTTCCTGCCTCCTCTTTTGTCCTTATTGAAAGCCACTTACTCATATTCCTGGCAGGATTAGAAGCCTTAAATATCTGGGGGTTCAGATTACCCCGAAAGTGAATGACTTAATATCCGCAAACTACCCCCCTCTCCTACGTAAATTTACTAAACTGTCGTCTGACTGGATGATGCAACATGTTTCATGGCTCGGGTGCATTGCCGCATTGAAGATGACGATTCTTCCCAAACTAATGTATCTATTCCAAACCATTCCTATTCTACTTCCCAATTATCTCCTGTCTAAATTTAACTCTGTGTTTAGCTCTTATATATGGAAGGATAAGAAACCGAGACTAGCCAGGTCAAGGACGATCCGCCCCAAACAGGAGGGAGGCTTGGCCTATCCTGATATACACTTCTACCAGTTAGCATGTTTACTCACACAATCAGGAGCTTGGCATTGTAAAGCCGACCCTAAATTATGGATTCAACTAGAACAAGGTCTCGTATCCCCACTTCCTTTGTCTGATATATTGCTATTACCAGGCGGCGAAGGCAAGACGCTGATAGCTAAATCAGTCACGGCTCAATCTGCCCGGAAAGCTTGGCTGGAAGTGCTGAATGGAGGGCATGGGTGTCTCCCTTCCTTCCCCCAACCTTACATTGAAAGGTTTAGCCACCCTAATCCCTGGTCTATGACTTGACACCTGGATATCTGCAGGGATCTTACCCCTCAACGATATCCTGGCAGGCAACTCACTGATCTCGTTTACTCAAATCCAGACGAAATTTGCCTTACCTCATAGAGAATTTTACAAATACTTGCAACTCAGACACTGGCTCCAGGACTCTTTAAATCCTCCTTACCTAGTGTTATCATTGGCCAAAATAATCCAGAGCTTCTTTAATACGGGGGAGGTTAGAGGAGGCATAACTAAGTGGTACAACTATATTATCAGCCCCCCTTCCCTGCAGAGAGCCCCATTCCAAACAAAATGGGAGACTGACCTCAAATGCCCCATTTCCGCGGAGGAATGGGAGATGGTCTTTCACACCCGTTTTAAAGTGTCTAAATGCGTTTTACATATTGAATTATTTTATAAGGTGCTGTACCGCTTATACTTCACACCCTCACGCTTACAAATGATGCAACCCTCCTCCTCAGACATTTGCTGGCGCAACTGCGGTAAGGTGGGAACACTATTGCATGTTTTCTGGGAATGTCTGGTACTTGCAATCAATTGAAATACTGAATTCCAGAGGGGAGCATCTGTCATAGGCCATCGTATAACCCCTCATCCACGACTGGTTATCCTCCATCTTTACTGCGGCGGCTTGTCACCTAGTGACCAATATGTATTGGGTCATATACTCATTTCTACTAAACTACTGATAGCCCATCACAGGCGCTCCACTGCGGTCCCGACTATAGTCACAATAGTAAAAGCTGTGCATTCTCACTACGAATTTGAAACCGCGGGAGTTGCATATTTTCCCTTCCCCTCGTGTCCGCTTATCCACTGGCTTCCATGGAGCAATTACTAGTTTAGACAACCTCCAGACTCTGTCTGCATTCTTGGATAAATTATATAATTGGGATGCACGGCTCTACTCTCACTGTTGGGTCGATGCAATGCGCTTTTTACGGACCTTTCGATACACCGTTGGAAAGTTAACATTTATGTACAAGTCCTTTTTTCTTTGTCAAACAATATGGGTACCCCCCTTTTTCCCCTACCGTCCCTTTTTTCTCTTCTGTACCCCCACTTCCTTACTCTCGGTTTGAAAAAAAAACCTTAATAAAAATTATTATTGAAAAAATAAGATTTTACTCACCGGTAAATCTATTTCTCTTAGTCCGTAGTGGATGCTGGGGACTCCGTAAGGACCATGGGGAATAGACGGGCTCCGCAGGAGACTGGGCACTCTAAGAAAGATTTAGTACTACTGGTGTGCACTGGCTCCTCCCTCTACGCCCCTCCTCCAGACCTCAGTTAAGGAAACTGTGCCCGGAAGAGCTGACATTACAAGGAAAGGATTTTGGAATCCAGGGTAAGACTCATACCAGCCACACCAATCACACCGTATAACTTGTGATAACATACCCAGTTAACAGTATGAACAATCAACCAAGCACCAACCACGGACGCCAACATAACATAACCCTTTATTAAGCAATAACTATATACACGTATTGCAGAAAGTCCGCACTTGGGACAGGCGCCCAGCATCCACTACGGACTACGAGAAATAGATTTACCGGTGAGTAAAATCTTATTTTCTCTAACGTCCTAGTGGATGCTGGGGACTCCGTAAGGACCATGGGGATTATACCAAAGCTCCCAAACGGGCGGGAGAGTGCGGATGACTCTGCAGCACCGAATGGGCAAACACAAGGTCCTCCTCAGCCAGGGTATCAAACTTGTAGAATTTTGCAACAGTGTTTGAACCCGAACAAGTAGCTGCTCGGCAAAGCTGTAATGCCGAGACCCCTCGGGCAGCCGCCCAAGAAGAGCCCACTTTCCTTGTGGAATGGGCTTTTATCGATTTTGGATGCAGCAATCCAGCCGCAGAATGAGCCTGCTGAATCGTGTTACAGATCCAGCGAGCAATAGTTTGCTTTGAAGCAGGAGCACCCAGCTTGTTGGATGCATACAGGATAAACAGCGAGTCAGTTTTCCTGACTCCAGCCGTTCTGGCCACATAAATCTTCAAAGCCCTGACTACATCAAGCAACTTGGAATCCTCCAAGTCACGAGTAGCCGTAGGCACCACAATAGGTTGGTTCAAATGAAAAGAGGACACCACCTTCGGCAGAAATTGTGGACGAGTCCGCAATTCTGCCCTGTCCACATGGAAAACCAGATAGGGGCTTTTACATGACAAAGCCGCCAATTCTGACACACGCCTAGCCGAAGCTAAGGCCAATAGCATGACCACCTTCCACGTGAGATACTTTAGCTCCATAATCTTAAGTGGCTCAAACCAGTGGGATTTCAGGAAACCCAACACCACGTTGAGATCCCAAGGTGCCACTGGTGGCACAAAAGGGGGCTGAATATGCAGCACTCCCTTAAACGTCTGAACCTCAGGAAGAGAAGCCAGTTCTTTTTGAAAGAAAATGGATAGGGCCGAAATCTGGACCTTTATGGACCCCAACTTCAAGCCCATAGTCACTCCAGACTGTAGGAAGTGCAGGAACCGGCCCAGCTGGAATTCCTCTGTAGGGGCCTTCCTGGCCTCACACCAGGCAACATATTTTCGCCATATAAGGTGATAGTGTTTTGCGGTCACGTCCTTCCTAGCCTTTATTAGCGTAGGAATAACTTCATCCGGAATGCCTTTTTCCGCTAGGATCCGGCGTTCAACCGCCATGCCGTCAAACGCAGCCGCGGTAAGTCTTGGAACAGACAGGGCCCCTGTTGCAACAGGTCCCGTCTGAGAGGCAGAGGCCATGGGTCCTCTGTGAGTATTTCTTGCAGTTCCAGGTACCAAGTCCTTCTTGGCTAATCCGGAACAATGAGTATTGTTCTCACTCCTCTTTTTCTTACGATTCTCAGCACCTTGGGTATGAGAGGAAGAGGAGGAAATACATAGACCGACTGGAACACCCACGGTGTCACTAGTGCGTCCACAGCTATCGCCTGAGGGTCCCTTGACCTGGCGCAATACCTTTTTAGCTTTTTGTTGAGGCGGGATGCCATCATGTCCACCTGTGGCAGTTCCCATCGATTTGTAATCTGCGTGAAGACTTCTTGATGAAGTCCCCACTCTCCCGGGTGGAGGTCGTGCCTGCTGAGGAAGTCTGCTTCCCAGTTGTCCACTCCCGGAATGAACACTGCTGACAGTGCTTGCACGTGGTTCTCCGCCCAACGAAGAATCCTGGTGGCTTCCGCCATCGCCACTCTGCTTCTTGTGCCGCCCTGGCGGTTTACATGAGCCACTGCGGTGATGTTGTCTGACTGAATCAGCACCGGTTGGTTGCGAAGCAGAGGCTCGGCTTGACTCAGGGCGTTGTATATGGCCCTTAGTTCCAGGATATTTATGTGCAGACAAGCCTCCCGACTTGACCACAACCCTTGGAAGTTTCTTCCCTGAGTGACTACCCCCCATCCTCGGAGGCTCGCATCCGTGGTCACCAGGACCCAGTCCTGTATGCCGAACCTGCGGCCCTCGAGAAGGTGAGCACTCTGCAGCCACCACAGAAGAGACACCCTGGCCCTGGGGGACAGGGTGATCAGCCGATGCATCTGAAGATGCGATCCAGACCACTTGTCCAACAGATCCCACTGAAAGATCCTCGCATGGAACCTGCCGAAGGGAATAGCTTCGTATGATGCCACCATCTTTCCCAGGACTCGCGTGCAGTGATGCACAGACACCTGTTTCGGTTTTAAGAGGTCTCTGACTAGAGTCACAAGCTCCTGAGCCTTCTCCGCCGGGAGAAACACCTTCTTCTGGTCTGTGTCCAGAATCATGCCCAGAAAGGGCAGACGCGTCGTAGGAATCAGCTGCGATTTTGGGATATTCAGAATCCAGCCGTGCTGTTGCAACACTTCCTGAGAGTGTGCTACGCTGATCAGCAACTGCTCTCTGGACCTCGCCTTTATGAGGAGATCGTCCAAGTATGGGATAATTGTGACTCTTTCTCAGGAGCACCATCATTTCCGCCATTACCTTGGTAAATATTCTCGGTGCCGTGGAGAGCCCAAACGGCAACGTCTGGAATTGGTAATGACAGTCCTGTACCACAAATCTGAGGTACTCCTGATGAGGTGGATAAATGGGGACATGCAAGTAAGCATCCTTGATGTCCAGAGACACCATAAAATCCCCCTCTTCCAGGCTTGCAATGACCGCTCTGAGCGATTCCATTTTGAACTTGAATCTTTTCAGATAAATGTTCAGGGACTTTAAATTCAATATGGGTCTGACCGAACCGTCCGGTTTCGGTACCACAAACATTGTGGAATAGTATCCCCTTCCCTGTTGAAGGAGGGGAACCTTTACCACCACCTGCTGGAGATATAACTTGTGAATTGCCACTAACACTACCTCCCTTTCCATGGGGGAAGCTGGCAGGGCCGATTTGAGGTAACGGTGAGGGGGCATCACTTCGAATTCCAGCTTGTATCCCTGAGACACAATCTGTATAGCCCAGGGATCCACCTGTGAGCGAACCCACTGGTGGCTGAAATTTCGGAGACGCGCCCCCACCGCTCCTGGCTCCACCTGTGGAGCCTCAGCATCATGCGGTGGATTTAGTGGAAGCCGGGGAGGACTTCTGTTCCTGGGAACTAGCTGTATGGTGCAGCTTCTTTCCTCTACCCCTGCCTCTGGCAAGAAAGGATGCACCTCTGACTTTCTTGCTTTTTTGTGATCGAAAGGACTGCATTTGGTAATACGGTGCTTTCTTAGGCTGTGGGGGAATATATGGCAAAAAATTTGACTTCCCAGCCGTAGCTGTGGAAACTAGGTCCGAGAGACCGTCCCCAAACAATTCCTCACCCTTGTAAGGTAAAACCTCCATGTGCTTTTTGGAGTCAGCATCACCTGTCCATTGCAGAGTCCACAGGACCCTTCTGGCAGAAATCGACATTGCATTTATTCTAGAGCCCAGTAGGCAAATGTCCCTCTGGGCATCCCTCATATATAGGACAGCGTCTTTTATATGCCCCAGGGTCAGTAAAATAGTATCCTTGTCCAAGGTATCCAGTTCCTCAGACAGATTATCTGTCCATGCTGCTACAGCACTACACATCCAGGCCGACGCAATTGCCGGCCTCAGTAGAGTACCTGAATGCGTATAAACAGACTTCAGGATACTTTCCGGCTTCCTATCCGCAGGATCCTTTAGGGAGGCCGTATCCTGTGACGGCAGGGCCACCTTTTTAGATAAGCGTGTCAGAGCTTTGTCTACCCTAGGGGAGGATTCCCAGCGCATCCTGTCCGTTGGCGGGAAAGGGTACGCCATAAGTAACCTTTTGGAAATCAGCACTTTCCTATCGGGGGAATCCCACGCTTTTTCACATAACTCATTTAACTCATGTGAAGGGGGAAAAGTCACCTCTTGCTTTTTCTCCCCATACATATAAACCCTCTTGTCAGGGACAGGGTTTACCTCTGATATGTGCAATACATCCTTCATTGCTATAATCATGTAGCGGATGGCTTTAGCCATTTTAGGCTGCAATTTTGCATCATCGCCATACTCTTTCCCCCCCCCCCCCTTAGTCCCTCGAAGTAGGGAGGCTGTTGCCAGCAGCCTCCCAGTGCCTAAACTGTAAATAAAATAATAAAACTAAAACTCCTCCTATGGAGCGCTCCTAGCTGTGACGGGCTCCTCCAGGCACATTTTCTAAACTGGGTCTGGTAGGAGGGGCATAGAGGGAGGAGCCAGCCCACACTGTTAAACTCTTAAAGTGCCAATGGCTCCTAGTGGACCCATCTATACCCCATCGTACTAATGTGGACCCCAGCATCCTCTAGGACAGGGGTGGCCAACCAGTCAGAGGCAAAGAGCCAGAAAAGATCCGTAGTAAAGGGCAAGAGCCTACGGCGTGCGCACAAAAATGGGGGCATGGCCTAGTTTTCACAAAGCTACACCCCATTTTTGTGAGCGCACCTTTCGGTATGGCATTTGTAGGAGTATGACCTTGTGGCATAACCCCGTTTTTAGTCGTAGTACAGTGCCACATACACATAAAAATGCCAAAAATTGGGTGCCTCCACAGTGCCAGATACATATACCCCCCTCCACAGTGCCAGATACACATATGTCCACACAGTGCCAGATAAATATATGCCCCCAGTGCCAGATACACATGCCCCCACAGAACCAGATACACATGCCCCCACAGTGCCAGCTATGCCCCCAGTGCCAGATACACATGTCCCCACAGTGCAAGCTATGCCCCCAGTGCCAGATATGCCCCCAGTGCAGATACACGTCTCCACAGTGCCAGCTATGCATGTCCTTACAGTGCCAGCTATGCCCCCAGTGCCAGGTACACGTCCTAACAGTGCCAAATATGCCCCCCAGTACCAGATACACATGTCCTTACAGTGCCAGATATGACCCACAGTGCAGATCCACATGCACCCACAGTGCCAGCTATGCACCCAGTACAGATCCACATGTCCCCACAGTGCCCCCCCCCCAAGTGCTGCTCATCGTTGTGCTGCTGCTGTGAGGGGAGGAGAGCGCAGCGCACGCCTCTCCTATTCCTCTGACTCCGGCGGCGGTAATTATCTTCAATTCAGAACCGGCCCGTGAGTCAATCAGAGCTCGCGGTCCGGCAGCCAATCAGGAGCTTAGCTGCCGGACCGCGAGCTCTGATTGGCTCATGGGCAGGCACCGAATTGAAGATAGACACCGCCGCAGGACAGGAGTCAGAGGGGCAGGAGAGGCGCGCGCTGTGCTCTCCTCCCCTCTCCTCGCACACCGGAGAGACCTTAAATTAACACACAGCAACTTCTAAGCCTTAGAAGTTGCTGTGTGTCGGGCAGCGGTGGTTGGGAGCGGATCGAGCCGCATGCGGAGGATGAAAGAGCCGCATGCGGCTCAAGAACAGCGGGTTGGCCACCGCTGCTCTAGGACGTAAGAGAAATTGTCTATAAATAGAGAAAGTTCAGCACTGTTGCTACTCTCCCTAGAGGGGGCGTCCTGTAAAGATGACTGCAAGAGCACAGCACAGAATGCTCAATGAGGTGAAGAAGAATCCTAGAGTGTCAGCTAAAGACTTACAGAAATCTCTGGCACATGCTAACATCTCTGTTGACAAATCTACCATACGTAAAACACTGAACAAGAATGGAGTTCATGGGAGGATACCATGGAGGAAGCCACTGCTGTCCAAAAAAACATTGCTGCACGTTTGAAGTTTGCAAAAGAGCACCTGAATGTTCCAGAGCACTACTGGCAAAATATTCTGTGGACAAATGAAACCAAAGTTGAGTTATTTGGAAGGAACGCACAACACCATGTGTGGAGAAAAAAAATAAGATTTTACTCACCGGTAAATCTATTTCTCGTAGTCCGTAGTGGATGCTGGGAACTCCGTAAGAACCATGGGGAATAGACGGGCTCCGCAGGAGACTGGGCACTCTAAAAGAAAGATTAGGTACTATCTGGTGTGCACTGGCTCCTCCCTCTATGCCCCTCCTCCAGACCTCAGTTAGGACACTGTGCCCGGAAGAGCTGACACAATAAGGAAGGATTTTGAATCCCGGGTAAGACTCATACCAGCCACACCAATCACACCGTATAACTCGTGATACTATACCCAGTTAACAGTATGAAATATAACTGAGCCTCTCAACAGATGGCTCAACAATAACCCTTTAGTTAGGCAATAACTATATACAAGTATTGCAGACAATCCGCACTTGGGACGGGCGCCCAGCATCCACTACGGACTACGAGAAATAGATTTACCGGTGAGTAAAATCTTATTTTCTCTGACGTCCTAGTGGATGCTGGGAACTCCGTAAGGACCATGGGGATTATACCAAAGCTCCCAAACGGGCGGGAGAGTGCGGATGACTCTGCAGCACCGAATGAGAGAACTCAAGGTCCTCCTCAGCCAGGGTATCAAATTTGTAAAATTTAGCAAACGTGTTTGCCCCTGACCAAGTTGCAGCTCGGCAAAGTTGTAAAGCCGAGACCCCTCGGGCAGCCGCCCAAGATGAGCCCACTTTCCTTGTGGAATGGGCTTTTACTGATTTAGGATGCGGCAATCCAGCCGCAGAATGCGCCAGCTGAATTGTGCTACAAATCCAGCGAGCAATAGTCTGCTTAGAAGCAGGAGCACCTAGTTTGTTGGGTGCATACAGGATAAAAAGCGAGTCAGTTTTCCTGACTCCAGCCGTCCTGGAAACATAAATTTTCAAGGCCCTGACTACGTCCAGTAACTTGGAATCTTCCAAGTCCCTAGTAGCCGCAGGCACTACAATAGGTTGGTTCAAGTGAAAAGCTGATACCACCTTAGGGAGAAACTGGGGACGAGTCCTCAATTCTGCCCTATCCATATGGAAAATCAGATAAGGGCTTTTACATGACAAAGCCGCCAATTCTGACACACGCCTGGCCGAAGCCAAGGCCAATAACATGACCACTTTCCACGTGAGATATTTCAAATCCACAGTTTTAAGTGGCTCAAACCAATGTGATTTCAGGAAACTCAACACCACGTTGAGATCCCAAGGTGCCACAGGAGGCACAAAAGGGGGCTGAACATGTAGCACTCCCTTTACAAATGTCTGAACTTCAGGCAGTGAAGCCAGTTCTTTCTGGAAGAAAATCGACAGAGCCGAAATCTGGACCTTAATGGAACCCAATTTTAGTCCCATAGTCACTCCCGACTGTAGGAAGTGCAGAAAACGACCCAGCTGAAATTCCTCAGTAGGGGCCTTCCTGGCCTCACATCACACAACATATTTTCGCCAAATACGGTGATAATGGTTTGCGGTTACTTCTTTCCTAGCTTTTATCAGCGTAGGAATGACTTCCTCCGGAATGCCCTTTTCCTTTAGGATCCGGAATTCAACCGCCATGCCGTCAAACGCAGCCGCGGTAAGTCTTGGAACAGACAGGGCCCCTGCTGTAGCAGATCCTGTCTGAGCGGTAGAGGCCATGGGTCCTCTGATATCATTTCTTGAAGTTCTGGGTACCAAGCTCTTCTTGGCCAATCCGGAACCACGAGTATCGTTCTTACTCCTCGCCTTCTTATTATTCTCAGTACCTTTGGTATGAGAGGCAGAGGAGGGAACACATAAACCGACTGGTACACCCACGGTGTCACTAGAGCGTCCACAGCTATCGCCTGAGGGTCCCTTGACCTGGCGCAATATCTCTTTAGCTTTTTGTTGAGGCGGGACGCCATCATGTCCACCTGTTGCCTTTCCCAACGGTTTACCAACAGTTGGAAGACTTCTTGATGAAGTCCCCACTCTCCCGGGTGTAGGTCGCGTCTGCTGAGGAAGTCTGCTTCCCAGTTGTCCACTCCCGGAATGAACACTGCTGACAGTGCTAAGACGTGATTTTCCGCCCATCGGAGAATCCTTGTGGCTTCTGCCATCGCCATCCTGCTTCTTGTGCCGCCCTGTCGGTTTACATGGGCGACTGCCGTGATGTTGTCTGATTGGATCAGTACCGGCTGGTTTTGAAGCAGGGGCCTTGCCTGACTTAGGGCATTGTAAATGGCCCTCAGTTCCAGAATATTTATGTGTAGGGACGACTCCTGACTTGACCAAAGTCCTTGGAAATTTCTTCCCTGTGTGACTGCCCCCCAGCCTCGAAGGCTGGCATCCGTGGTCACCAGGACCCAGTCCTGTATGCCGAATCTGCGGCCCTCTTGAAGAAGAGCACTCTGCAGCCACCACAGCAGAGACACCCTGGTCCTTGGAGACAGGGTTATCAGCCGATGCATCTGAAGATGCGATCCCGACCACTTGTCCAAGAGGTCCCACTGAAAGGTTCTTGCATGGAACCTGCCGAATGGAATTGCTTCGTATGAAGCTACCATTTTTCCGAGGATTCGTGTGCAGTGATGCACCGATACCTGTTTTGGTTTCAGGAGGTCTCTGACTAGAGATGACAGCTCCTTGGCTTTCTCCTGTGGGAGAAACACTTTTTTCTGTTCTGTGTCCAGAACCATCCCCAGGAACAGTAGGCGTGTGGAAGGAACCAGCTGTGGAATGTTTAGAATCCATCCGTGCTGTTGTAGCACTTCCCGAGATAGTGCTATTCCGACCAACAACTGCTCCTTGGACCTCGCCCTTATAAGGAGAACGTCCAAGTATGGGATAATTAAAACTCCCTTTTTTCGAAGGAGTATCATCATTTCTGCCATTACCTTGGTAAACACCCTCGGTGCCGTGGACAGTCCAAACGGCAGTGTCTGGAATTGGTAATGGCAATCCTGTACCACAAATCTGAGGTACTCCTGGTGAGGATGGTAAATGGGGACATGCAGGTAAGCATCCTTGATGTCCAGGGATACCATGTAATCCCCCTCCTCCAGGCTTGCAATAACCGCCCTGAGCGATTCCATCTTGAACTTGAATTTTTTTATGTATGTGTTCAAGGATTTCAAATTTAAAATGGGTCTCACCGAACTGTCCGGTTTCGGTACCACAAACAGTGTGGAATAGTAACCCCCTCCTTGTTGAAGTAGGGGCACCTTGACTATCACCTGCTGGGAATACAGCTTGTGAATTGCCTCTAGCACAGCCTCCCTGCCCGAGGGAGTTGTCGGCAAGGCAGATTTGAGGAAAACGGCGGGGGGGAGACATCTCAAATTCCAGCTTGTACCCCTGAGATACTACTTGAAGGATCCAGGGATCCTGTGAGCGAGCCCACTGATTGCTGAAATTTTTGAGGCGGCCCCCCACCGTACTTGGCTACGCCTGTGGAGCCCCCGCGTCATGCGGTGGGCTCAGAGGAAGCGGGGGAAGAATTTTGATTCTGGGAACTGGCTGACTGGAGCAGCTTTTTCACTCTTCCCTTGTCTCTGTGCAGAAAGGAAGCGCCTTTGACCCGCTTGCTTTTCTGAAGCCGAAAGGACTGTACCTGATAATACAGTGCTTTCTTAGGCTGTGAGGAAACCCGAGGTAAAAATTTTTCTTCCCAGCTGTTGCTGTGGATACGAGGTCCCAGAGACCATCCCCAAACAATTCCTCACCCTTATAAGGCAGATCTATGTGCCTTTTAAAGTCAGCATCACCTGTCCAGTGTCGGGTCTCTAATACCCTCCTGACAGAATGGACATTACATTAATTCTGGATGCCCGCCGGTAAAATATCCATCTGTGCATCCTACATATATGTTTGACAAGGTCACAGACCACGCTGCAGCAGCAATATCTGCAGGTCTCAGTCTAGTACCTGAGTGTGTAAATACAGACTTCAGGATAGCCTCCTGCTTTTTATCAACAGGTACCTTCAAAGTGGCCGTATCCTAAGACGGCAGTGCCACCTTTTTTGACAAACGTGTGAGCGCCTTATCCACCCTAGGGGATATCTCCCAGCGTAACTTATCCTCTGGCGGGAAAGGGTACGCCAACAGTAACTTTTTAGAAATTACCAGTTTCTTATCGAGGGAACCCACGCTTTTTCACACACTTCATTCACTCATCTGATGGGGGAACAAAACACTGCCTGCTTTTTCTCCCCAAACATAAAACCCTTTTTTTTTTAGTGGTACTTGGGTTAATGTCAGAAATGTGGAACACATTTTTTATTGCCGGGATCAAGTCACGGATGCTCCTAGTGGATTGTGTATATGTCTCAACCTCGTCGACACTGGAGTCAGACTCCGTGTCGACATCTGTGTCTGCCATCTGAGGGAGCGGGCGTTTTTGAGCCCCTGATGGCCTTTGAGACGCCTGGGCAGGCGCGGGCTGAAAAGCCGGCTGTCCCATAGCTGTTACGTCATCCAGCCTTTTATGTAAGGAGTTGACACTGTCGGTTAATACCTTCCACCTATCCATCCACTCTGGTGTCGGCCCCACAGGGGGCGACATCACATTTATCGGCATCTGCTCCGTCACCACATAAGCCTCCTCATCAAAACATGTCGACACAGCCGTACCGACACACCGCACACACACAGGGAATGCTCTGACTGAGGACAGGACCCCACAAAGTCCTTTGGGGAGACAGAGAGAGTATGCCAGCACACACCAGAGCGCTATATAATGTGGGGATTAACACTATAACTGAGTGAATTTTCCCCAATAGCTGCTTGTATATACAATATTGCGCCTAAATTTAGTGCCCCCCCTCTCTTTTTAACCCTTTGAGCCTGAAAACTGCAGGGGAGAGCCTGGGGAGCTGTCTTCCAGCTGCACTGTGAAGAGAAAATGGCGCCAGTGTGCTGAGGGAGATAGCTCCGCCCCTTTTTCGCGGACTTTTCTCCCGCTTTTTTATGGATTCTGGCAGGGGTATTTATCACATATATAGCCTCTGGGGCTATATATTGTGATTATTTTGCCAGCCAAGATGTTTATATTGCCCTCAGGGCGCCCCCCCCAGCGCCCTGCACCCATCAGTGACCGGAGTGTGAGGTGTACATGAGGAGCAATGGCGCACAGCTGCAGTGCTGTGCGCTACCTTGGTGAAGACTGAAGTCTTCTGCCGCCGATTTTCCGGACCATCTTCATGCTTCTGGCTCTGTAAGGGGGACGGCGGCGCGGCTCCGGGAACGAACACCAAGGACGGGTCCTGCGGTCGATCCCTCTGGAGCTAATGGTGTCCAGTAGCCTAAGAAGCCCAAGCTAGCTGCAAGCAGGTAGGTTCGCTTCTTCTACCCTTAGTCCCTCGTTGCAGTGAGCCTGTTGCCAGCAGGTCTCACTGTAAAATAAAAAACCTAAAATATACTTTCTTTCTAGGAGCTCAGGAGAGCCCCTAGTGTGCATCCAGCTCGGCCGGGCACAGAAATCTAACTGAGGTCTGGAGGAGGGGCATAGAGGGAGGAGCCAGTGCACACCAGATAGTACCTAATCTTTCTTTTAGAGTGCCCAGTCTCCTGCGTAGCCCGTCTATTCCCCATGGTCCTTACGGAGTTCCCAGCATCCACTAGGACGTCAGAGAAAAAAGGCACAGCACACCAACATCAAAACCTCATCCCAACTGTGAAGTATGGTGGAGGGGGCATCATGGTTTGGGGCTGCTTTGCTGTCTCAGGGCCTGGACAGATTACTATCATCGACGGAAAAATTAATTCCCAAGTTCATCAAGACATTTTGCAGGAGAACTAAAGGCCATCTGTCCACCAATTGAAGCTCAACAGAAGATGGGTGATGCAACAGGACAACGACCCAAAGCACAGAAGTAGATCAACAACAGAATAGCTTCAACAGAAGAAAATACGCCTTCTGGAGTGGCCCAGTCAAAGTCCTGACCTCAACCCGATTGAGATGCTGTGGCATGACCTCAAGAGAGCGATTCACACCAGACAACCCAAGAATATTGCTGAACTGAAACAGTTTTGTAAAGAGGAATGATCCAAAATTCCCCCTGACCGTTGTGCAGGTCTGATATGCAACTATAGGAAATGTTTGGTTGAGGTTATTGCTGCCAAAGGAGGGTCTACCAGTTATTAAATCCAAGGGGTTCACATACTTTGTCCACCCGGCACTGTGAATGTTTACATGGTGTGTTCAATAAAAACATGAGAACATATTGTTTGCGTGGTATTAGTTTCAGCAAACTGTGTTTGTCTGTTGATGTGACTTAGATGAAGAGCAGAACACATTTTATGACCAATTAATGCACAAATCTAGGAAATTCCAAAGGGTTCACATACTTTTTCTTGCAACTGTAACCCACCCAAATCTAACTCTCTCTCTGGAAACGTTACATCTGCCACACCTGCAGTGCACATGGTTTTGTCCAACTGCTAACAAACTTGCTGCTGCGATCAACTCTAAATTACCCCCAATATTCTTTGTGGGGTTCTCTGATTTTGCCTCTCTTCTTTAATTTTGAAAGCTCACAAAAATTGTTGAGAGGTAGAGAGAAAATTCTCCCTATTGTTTTAATGGTTTACAGCATCTTGCATCTTTGAATTGCTGATGTGATGAAGGAGGATGAAATTAATTAGAGTTCCAGTGGCATGTATGAGCATGGTTCAATAAGAAAGGTAACAAGACCTCTCACATGTGTAACATTCTCTATTTCATTCTAATTTCCAGCCAGGCAAGGCCAGGCCAGAACACTGCTTCACCTCATGGTCATTAGACTGTGTCTCATAATTCATACTGTCCTTTCATCAGTTGGGAGATTGCAAGGAAGGCAGAAACATGGTCAAACATTGAGATGCGCAGTGTGATCAGATTTCTGCATCTAATGCCCCCTACAGACTCAACGATCTGCCGCCGAGCTGCCCGACGTTTCTTCACTCTCCCAGTCACCTGGCTCCATAGCACTACATGCCAATATGGACGAAATTGTCCATATTGGCCTGCATGCATAAGCGATGGGGCACCAACGATGAATGATTGCAGGCCGCGCATCTTTCATCGCTAGTGCCTACACACTGAAAGATATGAACGGTATCTCATTCATATCTGTCACTGGTATCGACCAGTGTGTAGGGCCCTTAAAGGGAACATCAGCATCTGAAATTAATTGCCAACTTGTCGAGGTGTACGGTGATAACGTCATGTGCATAAAGGTTTGATGCACTGCAATTGATAACAGCAGGACAGGCATTCAAGATGAGCAGCAATCCGGCCGGCCAAACAAGTCAACCATAAATGACATTGTATCTGATGCAAGAAGACAGATTCATTCAAGTTAGTGATATTGCTTAATACGGATTATATGTATGAGCTGAATAAATTTACGCGATGAGAGGTCTTGTTACCTTATTTATTTATTCACCCTGGTTTAATGGAGCAGAGTTTTCCTCCTAACAGAAAAGACCCTTCAAATAGGAGATTAGTTAAGCTATTCGTAGAGTCTGCTGCCCAGATGGCTTTCTAGACACCACTATTGATGCAATAGATCAGGCCTGGCCAACCTGTGGCTCTACAGTTGTTGTGAAGTCCCAGCATGACTTGGCAACGTTTTGCTATTGGGATTGCTAAAGGTGTCAGAGCATGCTGGAATATTGAGTTTTACAACAGCTGGAGAGCCACAGGTTGGCAACGCTACAACAGACCTTGCTGAAGAATAAAAAAGGTGTCTAAAGAAGCTTCACCCAGAAATGATACCCTACCGTGTATGATTCCTGTACTTGTAAATTAAAGAGCCAGATTCTGATTTGAGAGTAAAGCAAGAAAGAGTAAGTTATTGAGTACCTGGACAAACCATGTTGCAATGCAAGGGGTGCAATTACATACAATTTTTACACGTGGGGTGAATACCGACTGCTTTGCACGTAGCCCAGAAATACTTGAAAGCTTTATTTTCCACAATCAAATTTATATTTCAGTTTGGATACACCCTTCTCAAATTTAAATCTCTGCATATTTTATAACTGTCCCATCTGCAGCGCAACATGGTTTTCATGTTTTATTACCAAAGCAGAACTGGGCCCAAAATACCAGTTTACCTTCTTATGGATGTCAATTTTGGAATGTCTCTCCCTATAATCTGAGGGCTCTGACAACTGGCCATGGTAATAGCCAATTTCAATGTAGTTCCTGAAAAAATACGAAAATTCTGGAAAGTACTCTCCATTTTCGTATCTATGGGGTCTCTAAAAAGGACCTCACAAATGCAATTATGGCTGCATCTATTGAAGTAATAGACTCAATTTCTGTATTTCCTCAACACACTGGAAAACAGAGAAAAAATAGGATTTTGGTACTTACCAGGTAAATCCTTTTCTTTGAATCTATAGGGGGCACTGGAGTACTCTTGGGGATATGGACGGCTTCCGCAGGAAACAGGGCACTGAATATTTAAATTTAGAACTCTCCACCCCTCCATATCCCCGAGTACCTCAGTGTGTTTTACTGAGCCGAACAGGAACTATAGAGAGGTTGACAATGGAGAATTACATATAACATAACAGACAACAACAAAGTTGACACATAACGTTACTGACAACTAAACAGTTGACACCATAACCGATAGAACCTTATAATTTGAACCAGTCGGTGAAAATGTGTTACCATAAGATCCCCTGAGCTTAATACAAACCAGGTAAAACTGCTCTGGGTGGGCGTCCAGTGCCCCCTATGGATTCAAAGAAAAGGATTTACCTGGTAAGTACCAAAATCCTATTTTCTTTTTCATCCACTAGGGGTCACTGGAGTACTCTTGGGACGTACCAAAGCTTCCCCCGTGGGCAGGAGAGCTGTTTGACACCTGTAACACTAGGCGGCCAAAGCTAGATGCTGATGCCGCAAAACGTATCAAACTTGTAAAAGCGCACAAACGTGTGCACTGAAGACCATGTAGCCGCACGGCAAAGCTGCGTCATAGAAGCTCCACGACCAGCTGCCCATGAAGTTCCCACAGAACGTGTGGGATGAGCTGTTACTGATGTAGGCGGCTGTAACCTAGCATTAAGGCAAGCCTGACGTATAGTCAGTTTTATCCATCTGGATAAGGTCTGCTGAGAAGCTGGCCAACCCAACTTGGCAGCATCATAGAGAACAAACAACGTATCCGTATTACGAACTGTAGACGTTCGGGATACATAAACGCGTAAGGCGCGTACCACATTTAGAGTTCCAGAATGTGCTGTTAACACAGGAACTACTATTGGTTGATTGATGTTAAAAGAGGACACTACCTTTGGTAAGAAAGCGGTATTCGTCCAAAGTTCCGCTCTGTCATCAGGAAACACCAAATACGGTGGCTTGCATGACAAGGCACCCAAATCTGAAACACGCCTTGCCGAAGCTAAGGCTAGAAGAAAAATTGTTTTCCAAGTGAGAAACTTTATATCCACTTGCTGTAAGGGTTCAAAATATGAAGACTGTAAGAAATCTAAAACCAGATTCAAGTCCTATGGCGCTGTAGGTGGAATGAATGGAGGCTGTACTCTGAGGACACCTTGTAGAAAAGTGTGTACCGACGGCAATAGAGCCAAACGTCTTTGAAAATAAATTGACAACGCAGATACCTGCACCTTTAGTGTAGATAAACGCAGTCCTCCATCTAACCCCGTCTGTAGAAATAACAAAAGACGGGATAACTTGAAAGATGATGTCGGAAACTTCCGAGCTTCACACCAACCTATAAAGGCACGCCAAATTCTGTAATAATGAGCTGCCGTAACCGGCTTCCTAGCTCGTAACATGGTTGGTATAACCGATATTGGAATGCCCTCTCTTCTTAAGAGGGCGGTCTCAACAGCCACCCCGTCAAACGCAGCCGCGCTAAATCGGGGTAAATGAACGGACCCTGTTGTAACAGTTCTGGACGTAGTAGGAGCGGCCAAGGATCTTATGCGAGTAGTCCGCGGAGATCTGAGAACCAAGCTCTCCGAGACCAATGAGGCACCACTAGTATGACTGAGATAAACTCTCTTTTGATCCGTTTTAGCAACCGAGAGAGCAGCGGAAATGGTGGAAACAGATACACGAGGCTGTACGGCCACGCCATTGTGAGAGCATCCACCGCCACTGCCTTTGGATCTCTCGTTCTGGACACATACTGGGGCGTTTGGTAATTGTGGCGAGGTGCCATCAGATCCACCTGAGGGTAACCCCACCTGTGGACCAACATGGGAAACACCTCTGGATTTAATGCCCAGTCTCCTGGATGAAAATCCCAACGGCTGAGATAATCCGCCTCGCAGTTGTCCACTCCCGGAATGAACCCTGGCGACAATATCACCTGGTGGTATTCTGGCCAATTGAGGATTCGAGCTACTTCCCGCATTGCCATGCGGCTTCTCGTTCCTCCCTGTTGATGTATGCGACTGCCGTCGCGTTGTCTGACTGCACTTGGACAGTCTGAGAGCGAAGCATGTAGTGCATTGTAAATTGCGCGGAGTTCCAGGACATTTATAGACAGCAAACTGTCGTGATCCGCCTAGAGACCCTGTCGCTGACAATTTTAAACTACAACTCCCCAACCTTTGAGACTCTCGCCCAGAGTAGAGACACCCTCGCCCTTGGCGACAACCTCACCCTGTGGGGAATCTGCAGATGCGAGGGCGACCACTGTGCGAGCACATGCTGTTGAAAAGGACGCGAGTGAAAACCTCCGAACTGAAGCGCTTCGAAAGCCACCACCATTGTCCCTAGTAGGCGAATACACAAATGTACCGAGAGTGTGCGTGGCTTGAGCACTAATTGTACCAGATGGCGAATAATCTGTACTTTCTGGAGTAGTAAGTAAATTCTTTGATTTACCCTATCTCGAATCATACCTAGGAATTGAAGTCGTTGAGACGGAATTAGATACGATTTCTTGAAGTTGACACTGCAACCGTGGTGTACGTTAGCAGCGCAAGTTGGAGGAGCATCTGTTGAGACGGAGCTCTTATGAGCAGATCGTCTAAGTACGGAACGATCGTCACTGCCAGGGATCTGAGATGAGCTATCATCACCAACATCACTTTCGTGAATACCCGAGGCGCTGACGAGAGGCCAAACGGTAGAGCCTGAAACGGTTAATGGTTGTGGCGTATTGCAAAACGCAAGAACCTCTGATGAGGTGACCAAAACGGAATGTGTAAGTACGCATCCTGGAGATCAAGTGCAATCTTGCAATCTTGTGGCTGCAAATCTGTGAATACTGACCGCAGAAATTCCATTTTCAATCTGTAGTAAGTGACTTACTGATTGAGACTGTGACGGAGCCCTTCGGCTTCGGTACCACAAACAGACGGTAATAATAACCCTGACCTTGTTGGTGTACCAGGCCTGGAATTAAAACTGCTGAATCCAGCAGAGACTGAATGGCAATCTGCCAAAACGCCTTCTTGTCGTCCGACAGAGGCAGTCCTGTCTTGAAAAAGCGCAGTGACGGAAGACAGCTTTCTTTTAACACTAAATTGCGGATACATCCATCAGTGGATGTCTGGAATCCCGGCAAATGTAACGTCTAAAGGCGCGCTCCCACAATTGGAAATCCGAAATGGCCTGGGATCCCGTCAAGCCACTGGCTTGTTGGTGACTTTAGCGCCCTGGCGTTACAATGCGTGACTGTTTCTGTACCACAACCTTGAAAAAACTGAAGTCTAAAGGATTTAAACGCCGGACCAGAGTATTTCCGTCTTGGTACCGGAGGAGGCAATGGCAGGAAACTAGACTCCCCCCCCCCCCCCTCCCCCTTCCCCCCAGCGCCTTGGTATTTGTCAAATTTAGGACCAAACAACTTCTGGCCACCGTATTCTTTTGACCTCTGACTCCGCTTGCCAAGAACGCAGCCAGAGTCCTTGTCGTGCTGTAACTAGAGACGATGAAAAGCGAGAAGCGAGCTAACAGCTGGCAGCAGAAGCTATACATAGATACTCAGCAGCTTCTCAGATTTGATTAACGATAAGTAGAACGTGATCGTCATTGTTTCCATACATAGAGCGCCTTAGTGACCCAAATGTATCTTGGGTCTTTATAAGGTTTGACACAGACGAATTCATCAATGGCGGATTCTCCAATGTAGATGTCACTGTGTGGAAACGGGTAAATAGACTTAAATCTGTGAGGTATAGAACGGGTTATTCGCTTATTTTGTGTTTCTACTAACATCTTCGTAAGATATCCTAAATAAGAAGCCCATTGGAGATCTCTGTCGTTTAGTAAATACGACTGATTATATGTTAGAGGCTCCTTAGTCTCTGTAAACTTCAGAGACTGACGCCCTGGTCATTATCAATGTCTGGTTGTCAAAAACCGCACTATCTGACTGCTGGTCTAATGTGCCCTCCTCACCCTTATTTAGCGCCGTGAGGTTTGGCATAGAATTGTCAGACTGCAACATAGCAGAAATGGTTAAATTATAAGACCAATTAAATTAACACCCTGTTACCCAAAGTGAAGTTGGACCTTTGCAAAGGCTGAGAATCCTCCGTTAGAGCTGGCGGTGTCACCCGAGACTCCGATCTTGCCGCTCCTGTCGAGCGGCGGCCAATTTTAATTGCCAACCCAGCCATTACATTTGCTTAACATAGGATCTGGGAATGAACCGGCTTCCGGAGTGGAAACCTACAAAACATACTGAACATGTGGTAAATTTATGTACAGACATTGCAGTAAAACTTATTTTTAGTCTTTGTTGGTGCCTTACTCATTATGCAGACAGACAACACAATAGACAAAGACAGACACTTGCACGACTCAGTAAAATTATTACTTAAGGTGTGAGATATAGATATATATCTGAAGTGCAGTTCACATGGCCAGCCTATGTGAAACCTGAACCAAAATTCCCACTAACACTCCTGCGCCTCCGGTGGAGTAGAGATGTAGAACAGGAACGTTCTGGAATTACAAACAGGAAGAAACAGGAAGCATGGTTAAAATGGCCCCCATGCCATGCTTACACTGATAATCACAGGACAGGTTACAATACATGCCTCCTGACTGCAGTTTAATATAGGCTCAATAGACTATTAATACAACCTATGGTGCATATGGCAGCCTGTCATACAGGCTTCCCATTAAGATTTTCTCTCTTGCAGCAGCGCTGTAATCAGACTTGTCCCCCCCCTACCCCCTGTGCTCCCTGTAGCGCTGTGTCTCAGCGGGGAGCGTTGCTGGGAAACTGACTCATTGCAGGGAGGCGGGGGGAAACACTTATCCGAGGGAACATTATGCAGACAGCGGAGTTCGGCTGGCCGGAGCGGCGCGTAGCGGCTTCCGGCGTCGCTAGCCGAGCTGCGGCGGTTCTCCCCCTCTAAGCGCTGGTACTTTCAAGGACGTATAGCGCTGACGGATCGGCTGTGCCAGGCGGACGGAGCGGCTGGGGCGGCCGGACGGAGCGGCTGGGGCGGGCGGGCTGTATGAGCTGCGGGTGCGGGCGGCATTATAACACGGACCCCACACAGCGGGGCGGCAGCCTGCGCTGACCGCCCCGTTCCCCCCCAGCATACCTCGTCTCCTGTAGGGAGGGCTGCGACGGGGCTTCTTCCTGTAAGCTCCGTCCAGCTCTTGCAGCAGCTCATGGCTGCGACGGGGCTTCTTTCTGTAAGCTCCGTCGAGCTCTTGCAGCATCAGTGGGCTGCGTGTGGCTGTGAGGGTGCTCTTTGTGAGGACAGACACGCCATGCGCTGCTCCGTGCAGCGGCACTATCCCGGACCCATGTTTTTAGTAGAAACTGGGAAGGGATGTGCTAAAGTAGTAGAAAAAAGTTAAAATTAAAAATTAAAATCAATATTCAAAGATAAGTGTGGGAACCCACACAAGCTTCTGTTAGTGCATGAGCACAGAAAAAACACTGAGGTACTCGGGGATATGGAGGGGTGGAGAGTTCTAAATGTAAATATTCAGTGCCCTGTTTCCTGCGGAAGCCGTCCATATCCCCAAGAGTACTCCAGTGACCCCTAGTGGATGAAAAAGAAAAATGGTCGTTCAGACAAACTGGTTCAATTAATTTTATCCAAACAATATGTTCTGTCCTTTTTCAGGCATCTGAAAGCAGATAGTTGTCATTTGCTCCCATACATTACCAGATTTTCATTACAAACAGTCAGTTTGGACAGATACAGAGGTGTCTTCTTGTAGCCTTACCTGTGATGCGAACACATCTCAGTCAAGGTTTCTCGGCACAGCGTGGCGTTCGTGGCAGCATGCGTACGCACGCTCCCACAAGGCAACCTTGTATATAAATGTATATAAATATGTATATATATATATATATATATGTATATAAAAGATCAAGCATTTTAATTTCAAGATGGGTCTCACCGAACCGTTTCGGTACCACAACCACTGTGGAATAGTAACCCCTTCCTTGCTGAAGGAGGGGCACCTTGACAATCACTTGTTGTGATTATAGTGTTGAATATCCACCAACACCGTCTCCCTGGCAGAGGGAGGTGCCGGTAAGGCAGATTTTAGGAAACGGCGGGGGGAAGAACGTCTCGAACTCCAGCCTGTACCCCTGAGATACTACTTGAAGGACCCAGGGATCCATGTGAGAGAGCCCACTGTGTGCTGAAATTCCTGAGACGGGCCCCCACCGTACCCGGGTCCGCCTGAGCAGCCCCAGCACCATGCTGTGGACCTACCGGACGCAGGGAGGACTTCTGCTCTTGGGAACTAGCTGTGTGTTGCAGCTTTTTTCTCTACCTTTGCCTCTCGGCAGAAAGGATGAGCCTCTAGCCCTCTTGCTTTTCTGGGGCCGAAAGGACTGTACTTGATACGGTGCTTTCTTTTGTTGTGGGGTAGCCTGTGGCAAAAAAAATCGATTTCCCAGCAGTATCTGTGGAAAGGAGGTCTGAAAAACCATCCCCAAACAGTTTTACCCCCTTATAGGGCAACTTCCATTTGCCGATTCGAGTCGGCATCGCCTGACCATTGCCAAGTCCATAACCCCCGTCTGGCGGCAATGGACCTAGCGCTTATTTTTGATGCCAGCCGGCAAATATCCCTCTGTGCATCACGCATGTATAAGACCACGTCTTTTATATGCTCTATTTTCAGCAAAATATTGTCCCTATCCATAGTTATTTTCCGACAGGGAATCTGACCACGCAGCGGGAGCACTGCACATCCATGCCGAAGCAACGGCTGGTCGCAATATAATGCCCTAGTGTGTGACTATATCTTATAGGGTAACCTCCTGCTTTCTATCAGCAGGTTCCTTCAGGGCGGCCGTATCCGGAGACGGTAGTGCCCCCTTTTCTGATAAGCGTGTAAGCGCTGTATCTACCCTATGGGGTGTTTCCCCGCGTGACCTATCCTCTGGCGGGAAAGGGTACGCTGCCAATAACCGTTGTAGAAATTATCAATTTCTTACCGGGGGAAGACCACTCTTCCTCACACACCTCATTTAATTTCTCAGATGCAGGAAAAACTACTAATAGTTTTCTCTCACCAAACACAATACCCTTTTATGTGGTACCTGGGGTATAATCATAAATGTGTAATACATTTTTCATTGCCTCAATCCTGTAACGGGTGGACCTATTTGGAGGGTACACCAGTCTCATCGATGTCGACACTGGAGTCAGTATCCGTGTCGACATCTGTGTCTGTTATCTGAGGTAGCGGGCGATTTTAGAGCCCCCCAAGACATTTGAGACGCTGGAACAGGCACAAGCTGAGTAGCCGGCTGTTCCGTGTCGTCGACCTTTTATGTAAGGAGTTGACACTTTCACGTAATCCTTCCATAAGTTCAACCACACCGGTGTCGACCCCGCAGGGGGTGACAACATATTTACAGGCATTCGCTCCGCCTCTACCTCATTATCCTCCACATACCTGTCGACACAGCCGTACCGACACACAGCACACACACAGGGAATGCTCTGATAGAGGACAGTACCCCACAAAGCCCTTTGGGGAGACAGAGGGAGAGTATGCCAGCACACACCAGGGCGCTATATATCACAGGGATAGCACCTATAAAAAAGTGTTTTCCCTTATAGCTGCATATATATTGTATACTGCGCCTAAATTGTGCCCCCCCTCTCTTTTTAACCCTTTCTGTAGTGTATTAACTGCAGGGGAGAGCCAGGGAGCTTCCCTCCAACGGAGCTGTGAGGGAAAAATGGCGCCAGTGTGCTGAAGGAGATAGCTCCGCCCCTTTTTCGCAGACTTTTCTCCCGCATTTTTATGGATTCTGGCAGGGGTTAATGTACATCCATATAGCCCTGGGGGTTATATGTGATGTATTATTGCCAGCCAAGGTGTTAATATTGCTGCTCAGGGCGCCCCCCCCCAGCGCCCTGCACCCATCAGTGACCGCAGTGTGAGGTGTGCATGAGGAGCAATGGCGCACAGCTGCAGTGCTGTGCGCTACCTTGATGAAGACTGATGTCTTCTGCCGCCGATTTTCCGGACCTCTTCTTGCTTCTGGCTCTGTAAGGGGGCCGGCGGCGCGGCTTTGGGACCGGACTCCGAGGCTGGGCCTGTGTTCGATCCCTCTGGAGCTAATGGTGTCCAGTAGCCTAAGAAGCCCAAGCTGGCTGCAAGCAGGCAGGTTCGCTTCTTCTCCCCTTAGTCCCTCGATGCAGTGAGCCTGTTGCCAGCAGGTCTCACTGAAAATAAGAAACCTAAAACTAACTTTTATCTAAGAAGCTCAGGAGAGCCCCCTAGATTGCACCCTGCTCGGTCGGGCACAAAAATCTAACTGAGGCTTGGAGGAGGGTCATAGGGGGAGGAGCCAGTGCACACCAGGTAGTCCTAAAGCTTTCTTTTTGTGCCCAGTCTCCTGCGGAGCCGCTATTCCCCATGGTCCTTACGGAGTTCCCAGCATCCACTAGGACGTCAGAGAAAATTCAATACAGTGGCCACAGGTAGCTGGGGAGCGATGCTCCCGCTGCCTGGAACAGGATGGGGAGCCGGCGGCACTTACACAGTTTGGGCAGCGGGGAGCTATGCTCCCACAGCCTGTACTTACTGAGATCGGTACACTGTGGCGATCGCGAGAGCGTGTGATCAAATACACACATCCGTAGATGCGGCCACTGACAACAGGAAGTGGACTCTCCCGCTGCCAGACAAACACAGGGAGACTTAGCGGGGATACAATGTACCGGGATTGCATCGCGGGAACGCCACGCCATGCTGTTTATAGGAAAGCTGTGTAAGGACAAATCTGTATCTCAAAGTGTATAACCAGCTTTAATTCAAGCAGCATGTCAGATATCTAGCAACTCTGATACAATGCAATGTCACTGGGTAACGGGACGGACCACTTCCAATCAAGCATTTTTATCCAAAATAATAAACAGTTAAAAAAATCATCTAAAATTAGGTTGTTTACTTCAATTACAAACTACAATCATTAGTGGGAAAGATGCAACAGGAACCACCACAAGTATAAAATAATTTAACAACCAAACTCTGATGAACGCTGCCCACATACAGCTGGTGTCAGTAATCAAAGCAACTTATCATGGAGAGGAATTTTTAACCCAGCACAAGGAGCCAGCAGACCTAATGGACTTTCATAACAAGCCACTTCCACATACAATGCTTCCCTTATTTCTGCTCTCGACTCTGTTGCTCCATCAACCACTATTCACCCTCGCAAATTAACACCTCAACCCTGGCACACCAAATGCACCAGATATCTGCAAAAATGCTCACGTACTGCTGAGCGACACTGGAGGAAATCACGCTCTAAGGCAGACTTCCTCCATTTCAAACTTATGCTCTCATCCTTCAGTGCTGCCCTTTTTCTTGCTAAACAGTCATACTTCAAGAACCTCATCTCCTCCCAGTCTTCCAACCCCCGGCGCCTCTTTGCCACTTTCAACTCACTCCTCTGCCCACCTCCACCTCGTTTCCCTTCCTCACTCTCTGCTCTTGACTTTGCCACTTACTTCACATCCAAAATTGACTCCATACGTCAGGACATCACACCAGACCAGACCATCAGTAACCAGCTTTGTCCCATCCCTTACCAACCCTCCCCATCCCTCGCACCTACTCTGACATCTTTCTCCCATGCATCTGGAGAGGAAGTCATGGCCCTCATTCGTTCCTGTCCCCTCAGCACCTCCCCACTTGACCCTATCCCCTCCTGCCTCCTCCGCTACCTCTCTCCTTCTGCTTGTTCCCATCTTTCCCACCTCTCATCAGGCACTGTCCCCTCTGCCTTCAAGCATGCACTCATCTCTCCTATTCTTAAAAAACCTACACTTAATCCAAACACTCTCTCCAACTACCGACCCATCTCTCTCCTCCCTTTTGCCTCCAAACTCCTTGAGCGTATTGTCTACAACCGCCTTACTTCCTTTCTTTCCTCACACTCACTGCTTGACCCATTCCAGTCTAGCTTCCGTCTAAGGGACACTACTCTATACTTATTCTACTTGATCTCTCTGCTGCTTTTGACACTGTGGACCATCCTCTCCTACTGCAAATTCTTCACTCCATTGGTCTGCGTGACACTGCCCTCTCTTGGCTGTCCTCCTACCTTTCTGACCGTTCTTTCTCTGTCTCCTCTCATGACTCCACCTCCCCCTCACTTCCACTAACTGTAGGGGTACCCCAAGGTTCTGTCCTTGGTCCTCTTCTCTCTCTATACGTCCTCACTAGGTAAGCTCATTAGTTCTTTTGGTTTCCAATATCATCTCTATGCTGATGACACCCAAATCTATCTTTCCTCTCCAGACCTCTCCCCTGCTCTCCTCACTCGTATCTCCAACTGTCTCTCTGCTACCTCTTCCTGGATGTCCCAGCGCTTTCTTAAACTTAACATGCCTAAGACCGAGCTGATCATCTTCCCTCCCTCCCGCATAACCTCACCTCCTACAATCTCATTATCTATTGATGGCACTACTATCTCCTCTAGCCCCCAAGTGCGCTGTCTTGGAGTAATCCTCGACTCCTCCCTCTCCTTCAAATCACACATTCAGCACCTCTCACAAACCTGCCATTTTCATCTAAAAAATATTTCCAGGATCAGACCCTTTCTGACCCAGGATGCTACTAAGACTCTTATCCACTCACTGGTCATCTCCAGACTGGACTACTGTAATCTGCTCCTGACTGGCATTCCTGACAAATACCTCTCTCCACTCCAATCTATCCTCAATGCTGCTGCCCGGCTCATCTTCCTCACCAAACACACTACGTCCACCTCTCCTCTCTTACTAGACATTTACTGGCTCCCTTTCCCTTTCAGAATCCATTTCAAGCTTCTCACACTCGCTTACAAAGCCCTCACCCACTCCTCTCCCATCTACATCTCTGACCTTATCTCCCTTTACACTCCCACTCGTCCTCTTAGCTCTGCTAATGCACGTCAACTCTTCTGCCTACGGATTACTTCCTCCCACTCCTACCTCCAAGATTTTTCACGTGCTGCACCACTTCTTTGGAATT
Source organism: Pseudophryne corroboree (assembly GCF_028390025.1). Lineage (NCBI taxonomy): Eukaryota > Metazoa > Chordata > Amphibia > Anura > Myobatrachidae > Pseudophryne > Pseudophryne corroboree. The sequence goes on along the minus strand of NC_086447.1, from coordinate 647,969,733 downwards.
CCCTGCCTCTCCCCCTCAGACTCTCCACCTCTCTACAAAACTTCAAACGGGCTCTCAAGACCCACTTCTTCACCAAACCCAGCCAAATCTCATCCTAACCCTCTGTGTCACCCCTGTCTGTCTACCCCTCCCCTTTAGATTGTAAGCTCTCACGAGCAGGGCCCTCTTCCCTCATGTGCTTATCCTTTCTTACTTTAATAATCTTCAACTGCACCAAATCCATCAGTCTTATGCCACCTGATACTTATGCCAGTGTCATCTGCTGATGTAACTATGTTTATTTACCCTGTACTTGTCCTATACTGTCATCAACTGTAAGTTGCTGTTATCCTGTTTGATTATTTGTTTATGTACTCTGTAATTGGGCGCTGCAGAACCCTTGTGGCACCATATAAATAAAGGATAATAATAATAATAATAATAATAATAATAATAACAACAATAACAATTACACAAATTAGAGTAATAGAGTATGGTTTTCAGTATGACTTACCGAGTATTCCTTGTAATGGTCAGTAATGCGTTGGCGTTCTTTTTCTTGAAGAATTATGGAGTACTCCGAGTGCTTGGTTGGATACTCCTTAATCATAAGGTCAATTACTTCATCGCTTCGTAAAGCTGTCAGACCTTCGAAAATGGCAAGGGGAGAGGAGTAGTCCAACCAGACATTGACAATGAGAAATAGGTTTGTCCAAGAGCGGTAATATTTAGTCTAGTTAATAATGTGCATCACATAACAAATCAGATGTACATTTACCATGCCACTGATTTTCATTGTATTTAAGAGGAAAATTTAAAATGGCAATACTATTTAAACACACCAAGAAGCGGAGGCTTGCAGAAACTGTAGTCCCTAATCTAGAATAGTGTTGACTACTTCAATACAATGTGTAGTCTTGTGTCATTTAACCATAGTGACCACCCATTTAGAATGCATTTGTGTTTCTGCTAAATGTCCCAGTCTAAGATCTCCCACCATCCAATAAAAAAAAAGAAAAAAAAAAAAAAGGTCCAGTGTCGAGATTACATTTCTAGGCATGTACACCACCTGTGCCTACGAGTGATTTTTCTCCAATATAATAAAACTGAAACCCTACTGGATCGCAGAACCCGCCTCTCATTCTGCAGAACATGCATTGCTTCCCCCAACAATCAAAAAAATATATGTTGTTATATTCATCCGACATAGATGCTTTTTAAGTAAGCAGAGTAGAACAATGTTTTTCCACAGAAAACGGATATTTAATAAAACCCTTACATGACGAATTACATCATGTTTGGCACTGTGGCACAGTGGTCAGCATTTCAAACGCACAGTGCTCAGGCATGGGCTCCACTGACACAGGGACTGGTGTAAATGGCTAAACACTCCTTGTAAAGTTTTGTATATTATGTTGGAGATGTACTTTAATACATACATGAAGAATTTCATAACGCCCATGAACACTTGTGTACACAGCATATTCAACCCCCCCCTCCTTTGACACCAATTATAAAATAAATAATACTTAAATTAAATTATAGACTGACTTGTTTTTTTTGTCTCAGACTAGTGACAATGGGTGGATATGGATTCAGTTATAAGTTGGGAATAAAGGCCCATACACACGGCTATGCCCGATTCTCACTATGCGACAGGGACTAGGTCGGCATCACAAGCACATAATGAGTGACTTTCACCTTGCGATCTGCACAAACTTTTCTTACGATTTTGACTATATTGTCAAAATCGTAAGAAAATCTCACCGTGTGTACACACCATTAGGCTTAAGAGCAGTTTGTCTTAGGGCAAAGTTTCTTAAGCTCAGCCATGACAGTCCAGCTTTTAACGATATCCTAAAAGAAAGAAAAATGTATATAGACAGTTGTACAGGAAAGAAATTATTTTTCTCCCATACAAAAGAAAATAAGATTTTAAACCTACCGGTAAATCTTTTTCTCCTAGTCCGTAGAGGATGCTGGGGACTCCGTAAGGACCATGGGGTATAGACGGGCTCCGCAGGAGACATGGGCACTAAGACTTTACATGGGTGTGCACTGGCTCCTCCCTCTATGCTCCTCCTCCAGACCTCAGTTAAATAACTGTGCCCAGAGGAGACGGACAGTACAAGGAAAGGATTTTTGTTAATCTAAGGGCGAGAAACATACCAGCCCACACCATACATACCGTACAACCTGGCATACACTAAACCAGCTAACAGCATGAACAAAACAGCATCAGCCAGAGACTGATCTCAACTGTAACATAACCCTTATGTAAGCAACAACTATATACAAGCCTTGCAGAAATAGTCCGCACTGGGACGGGTGCCCAGCATCCTCTACGGACTAGGAGAAAAAGATTTACCGGTAGGTTTAAAATCTTATTCTCTTTTACGTCCTAGAGGATGCTGGGGACTCCGTAAGGACCATGGGGATTATACCAAAGCTCCAGACCGGGCGGGAGAGTGCGGATGACTCTGCAGCACCGATTGAGCAAACATGAGGTCCTCATTAGCCAGGGTATCAAACTTGTAGAATTTAGCAAAAGTGTTTAAACCCGACCAAGTAGCTGCCCGGCAAAGCTGTAATGCCGAGACACCTCGGCCAGCCGCCCAAGAAGAGCCCACCTTCCTAGTGGAATGGGCCTTTACCGAATTAGGTAACGGCAATCCAGCCGTAGAATGAGCCTGCTGAATCGTGTTACAGATCCAGCGAGCAATAGTCTGCTTAGAATCAGAAGCGCCAACCTTGTTGGCCGCATACAGGACAAACAGTGCCTCTGTTTTACTAACTCGAGCCATCCTGGCTACATAAATTTTTAAGGCCCTGACTACATCAAGGGACTTGGAATCCTCCAAGTCACCCGTAGCCACAGGCACCACAATAGGTTGGTTCATATGAAAAACGACGAAACCACCTTAGGTAGAAATTGAGGACGAGTTCTCAACTCTGCTCGATCCACATGGAAAATTAGATAAGGGCTCTTGTGAAACAAGGCCGCCAATTTGGACACCCGCCTCGCAAATGCCAAGGCCAACAACATTACCACCTTCAAAGTGAGAAATTTTAATTCAACCGTTTTGAAGACGTTCAAACCAGTGTGACTTAAGGAACTGTAACACCACGTTAAGGTCCCACGGTGCCACTGGGTGCACAAAAGGAGGTTGGATGTGCAGCACTCCCTTTACAAAAGTCTGGACTTCTGGGAGAGAAGCCAATTCCTTCTGAAAGAATATAGATAAGGCCGAAATCTGCACCTTAATGGAGCCTAACTTTAGGCCCATATCCACTCCTGTCTGTAGAAAATGGAGAAAACGACCCAGCTGAAAATCTTCCGTAGGAGCATTCTTGGCTTCACACCAAGATACATATTTCCTCCAGATACGGTGATAATGTTTCGCCGTCACCTCCTTCCTAGCTTTTATCAGAGTAGGGATGACTTCCCCCGGAATACCTTTCCTAGCTAGGATTTGGTGTTCAACCGCCATGCCGTCAAACGTAACCGCGGTTTGTCTTGGAACACGCAGGGCCCCTGTTGCAACAGATCCTCCCTGGGGAGGAAGAGGCCACGGATCTTCTGTGAGCATTTCCTGAAGATCTGAATACCAGGCTCTTCGAGGCCAATCCGGTACAATGAGTATTGTCTGCAATCTTTTTCGTCTGATGATTCTCAATATTTTTGAGATGAGCGGAAGAGGAGGGAACACATACACCGACTGAAAAACCCATGGTGTCACCAGGGCGTCCACCGCTACTGCCTGAGGGTCCCTCGACCTGGAACAATACATCCGAAGTTTCTTGTTGAGGCGTGACACCATCATGTCTATTTGAGGAAGTCCCCAACGACTTGTTATCTCTGCGAAAACTTCTTGATGAAGACCCCACTCTCCTGGATGGAGATCGTGTCTGCTGAGGAAGTCCGCCTCCCAGTTGTCCACTCCTGGAATGAAGACTGCTGACAGAGCGCTTACGTGATTTTCCGCCCAGCGAAGAATCCTGGTGGCTTCCGCCATTGCCACTCTGCTCCTTGTCCCGCCTTGGTGGTTTACATGAGCCACGGCCGTGACATTGTCTGACTGAATCAGAACGGGTAGATCGCGAAGAAGATTATCCGCTTGTCCTAGGCCGTTGTATATGGCCCTTAATTCCAGCACGTTTATGTGTAGACAAGCCTCCTGGCTTGACCACAGTCCCTGAAAATTTCTTCCTTGTGCGACTGCTCCCCATCCTCGGAAGCTCGCGTCCGTGGTCACTAGCACCCAGTCTTGAATGCCGAACCTGCGACCCTCTAGCAGGTGAGCACTCTGAAGCCACCACAGGAGAGACACCCTGGCCCTGGGGGACAGGCTTATTTTCTGATGTATATGTAGATGGGACCCCGACCACTAGTCCAGAAGGTCTCACTGAAACGTTCTCGCATGCAGCCTGCCGAAGGGGATGGCCTCGTAGGCTGCCACCATTTTTTCCAATACTCGAGTGCATTGATGAATTGACACTCTATTTGGTTTTAGCAGGTCCCCGACCATGTTCTGCAGTTCCTGGGCTTTTTCGGTTGGGAGAAAAACACTCTTCTTTTCCGTGCCCAGAATCATACCCAAAAATGATAGCGGAGTTGTCGCAATCAACTGCGACTTTGGTAGATTTAGGATCCAGCCGTGTTGCTGCAGCACTCTCAGGGAGAGCGACACGCTTTTCAGTAATTGATCTCTCGATCTCGCTTTTATCAGGAGATCGTCCAAGTATGGGATAATTGTGATTCCTTGCCTGCGCAGGAGCACCATCATTTCCGCCATTACCTTGGGGAAATTCCTCGAGCCGTGGAAAGCCCAAACGGCAACGTCTGAAACTGGTAATGACGATCCTGTACAGCGAATCTCAGGTACGCATGATGAGGGCGATAAATGGGGACATGAAGGTATGATTCCTTTATGTCTAGTGATACCATAAAATCCCCCCCTTCCAGGCTGGAGATCACTGCCTGGAGAGATTCCATCTTGAATTTGAACATTTTCAAATACAGGTTCAGGGATTTTAGATTGAGAATGGGTCTGACCGAGCCATCCGGCTTTGGGACCACAAACAGGGTTGAATAGTACCCTCTTCCCGGTTGCATTAAGGGAACTTTGATAATCACTTGCTGTTGACACAGCTTTTGAATGGCAGCTGAAACTATTTCCCTCCCTTGAACCCAGACCTGGCTGAAGAGTCGAAAACGTGCCCCCACCGGTGCGGACTCCCTCAGTGGAGCCCCAGCGTCATGCGGTGGATTTTGTAGAGGCCGGGAGGACTTTTGTTCCTGGGAACTAGCCGTAGCAGGCGTTCTTTTCCCTCTACCTTTACCTCTGGCGATGAAGCCCGGCCCTCCCCAAAGAAAACCTCACCCTTGTAAGGTAAAGTTTCCATATGTCTTTTTGAATCGGCAACACCCGTCCATTGGCGGGTCCACAGGGACCGTCTAGAAGAAATTGCCATGGCATTGGCTCTTGAATCCAACAGTCCAATGTCTCTCGCAGCCTCTCATATATAACGCTGCGTCTTTAATGTGACCCAAGGTCAACAAAATGCTATCCTTATCTAGGGTGTCAATGTCAGAGGACAAGTTATCTGCCCATGCAGCAATTGCGCTACCCACCCATGCTGACGTTACTGCCGGTCTGAGCAAGGCACCCGTATGCGTATAAATTGATTTTAAGGTAGTTTCCTGGCAGCGATCAGCAGGATCCTTGAGGGCAGCCGTGTCTGGAGATGGTAGCGCCACCTTTTTGGACAAGTGCGTTAAAGCCTTGTCCACCGTGGGCGAGGATTCCCACCGTAACCTGTCCTGTGAGGGGAAAGGATACGCCATAATAATTCTCTTGGGAATCTGCAGTTTCCCAAGCTTTTTCAAATAAGGCGTTCAGCTCATGAGATGGGGGAAACGTTACCTCAGGATTCTTTTCCTTAAACATGCAGACCCTCGTGTCAGGGACAGAGGGGTCCTCTGTGATATGCAAAACATCTTTTATTGCAATAATCATAATTAATGCTCTTGGCCACCCTTGGGTGTAACCTCGCATCATCATAGTCGACACTGGAGTCAGAATCCGTGTCGGTATCAGTGTCTACTATCTGGGAAAGGGGACGTTTATGAGACCCCGAAGGGCCTTGTGACACAGTGAAAGCCATGGATTGACTCCCAGCTTTTTCCCTGGACTCTGTTTTGTCCAATCTTTTATGTAATAAAGTCACATTTGCATTTAAAACATTCCACATATCCAACCAATCAGGTGTCGGCGGTGCCGACGGAGACACCACAATCATCTGCTCTGCCTCCTCCCTAGACGAGCCTTCCGCTTCAGACATGCCGACACACACGTACTGACACCCCCACACACACTGGGATATACAAATATGGGGACAGCCCCCCAATAAGGCCCTTTGGAGAGACAGAGAGAGAGTATGCCAGCACACACCCAGCGCCACTGGAACAAAGTCCCAGTCTGTACAGTGCTTTTATAGATATATAATACACTTACTGCGCCAATTAAATGTGCCCCCCCCCCCCTCGTTTTTGCCCTCTGTACTTGTGTTCAGCAGGGGAGAGTCCGGAGAGCAGCTTCTCTGCAGCTTGCTGTGGAGAAAATGGCGCTGGTTAGTGCTGGAGGATCAAGCTCCGCCCCCTCAACGGCAGGCTTCGGTCCCACTCAAATTCTTTATACTGGCGGGGGTTTTGTAATATACTGCCTCCGCAGTATCTATTATGCTGGCCAGTGTCCCTTGAGGTTATTATTGCTGCCCAGGGGGGCCCCCCTGCGCCCTGCACCCTTACAGTGCCTTGTGTGTGTGAGTGTGGGAGCAATGGCGCACAGCGTAACCGCTGCACAGTACCTCAGTGAAGAACTGAAGTCTTCAGCCACCTGTGAAGTCTTCTTTCTTCTTATACTCACCCGGCTTCTATCTTCCGGCTGTGTGAGGAGGACGGCGGCGCGGCTCCGGGACGAACAGCGAGGACGACACCTGTGTTCAGATCCTCTGGAGCTAATGGTGTCCAGTAGCCTAAGAAGCAGAACCTATCAGTTAAGTAGGTCTGCTTCTCTCCCCTCAGTCCCACGATGCATGTAGCCTGTTGCCAGCAGTGCTCCCTGAAAATAAAAAACCTAACAAAACTCTTTTCAGAGAAACTCACTAGAGCTCCCCTGCAGTGCATCCAGTCTCCTCTGGGCACAGGATCTAACTGAGGTCTGGAGGAGGGGCATAGAGGGAGGAGCCAGTTCACACCCATCTAAAGTCTTAGAGTGCCCATGTCTCCTGCGGAGCCCGTCCATACCCCATGGTCCTTACGGAGTCCCCAGCATCCTCTAGGACGTAAGAGAAATAATATTAATAATAATAATAATAATAATAATATTCGTGTGCAAACAATCAATAGTATCTATGTAAATATGCTGATAACACTATTCTAATATGCATTTCCCAAAGAGCAATCTGGAAAGTGCTTGTTCGCAATAAAATACAATTAGGACTTAGAGCGCAATTTAGGTGAAATACCATAATTTTAATTACTATATTAAAACACATTTAAAACCATACTCTGTAACCACAACAGTCAGACTTCTTATCCAATAGTGCAATAAGAAAGTTCTTTAGTATATAAAGTCCAATTTCCAAAATGGATTTTCCACAATATTATAGATCAAGGTAGGAAGGCTGACAAGCTCCGTCTGTACCTTTCACCGCACGCAAGCATCATTTGGGGTGACCGGTACAGACGGAGCTTGTCATTTTCTCCGCGGATCAGTTACCTATGCACTTTGGAAATTTCACAGCAGGTCTCCAGACAGGAGTTTAAGCATAGCGCAGGCCATGTTGATGAGCATACTTTAAAGTGACATTACTTATCTACCAGCCTTCCTACCTTAATCTATAATATTGTGGAAAATCCATTTTGGGAAATTGAACTTTATATACTAAAGAACTTTTCATTGCACTATTGGATAAGAAGGTATCCGGATGATAGTGTCTAGTTAGACAGTCAATAGATAGACACCATATGTTAAACAGACATTAGGTCAACAGGGTCAAAAATGTCGACATAAAATTGATCGACATTTAAAGAAAAGAAAAAAGAGGGTTTTTTTAAAAAAAAATACTGTTTTTTGGACTTTTCATACCTTCTCTATCCATGTCGGCATAGAGTTAGTTATAAACCATGTGGGGGACATGGCGAGCGCAGCGAGCCACTGAACCCTGCGAGTGGGATGCCTTTCTACAATTGGGGGTCCAAGATGACAAAACTATGCACAAAAACCACAAATGCAAAAAAAAAAAAAATCTACTTTTCATGTCTACCTTTTGACCCAGTCGACCTTTTGACTGTCTATGTGGTGTCTATCTGTTGGCTGTTTAACTAGACACTGTCTATCTATTATACCACACCCGGATAAGAAGGCCGTTGACTGTTGTGGGGTACAGAGTATGACTAAGGATATCCATGCACGAGTACAGGTGACTTTATTAGTACCTCGGTCAATTTTATTTAATAATTTGGACTCAAGCATGGATAGTCTTAAATCCTGAACTGTAATGGTAGAGTTTGGGAAACTTAAGGGCAAGAGGGATGCATTCTAAATGGCGGAGAAGTGGACAAGTGGATCATTTTATAGAATGTACTCGGTAAATGCTACCTCAAAGTTGATTGGATGCTTTGAGCAATTTCGCCACTTGCCCACTCTTTAGAAGAAATACAAAAGGGATTTTTCCCACGCACTCTGCTGGCTGTTAGTAAGAAGAACTGTATACACTATGTAATAGAAAATTTAGAGCTCTTCGTTACATATGTTTTGCAAAAGATATGATAAGCCTCCAGGCCACTTCACGGCTGCTCTATTGCTGGAGGTCCCTAACTAAGCATAAGTCCAGGGCTTGGACCCCACAAAGTCGGCTCAGGCCCGACCACCCTAGGGCAGCACACCAATGGTGTGCTGCCCTAGGGTGGTCGGGCCTGAGCCGACTTTGTGGGGTCCAAGCCCTGGACTTATGCTTAGTTAGGGACCTCCAGCAATAGAGCAGCCGTGAAGTGGCCTGGAGGCTTATCATATCTTTTGCAAAACATATGTAACGAAGAGCTCTAAATTTTCTATTATTACATAGTGTATACAGTTCTTCTTACTAACAGCCAGCAGAGTGCGTGGGAAAAATCCCTTTTGTATTTCTTGTCTAGAGTAACCCCCTCCCGCAGCACCTGGGGATTGTTACCAGCTTGATTAGAGCAGTTTTCCACAATTTATTGCAGTTCAGTGAGGCATAGATGGAGCCAGTATTAGGAGGGCATGCTGGGTCCTGTGGTGCCATTTGGAGGATACAGGGGTGCCTCCAGGTAAACTAGCTCTCAATCTGGATATGATTTGTATGTGCCATTATCATGTGGCCATACATTAAGCAATTGTATGACCCATAGTGGATGTTGTTATTATTATTATTATGCTGTGCATGGGTTTGGGGAGTGGTAACCCCCCGGTCTGGTGGGGCTGGGCCACCTTGGGGTAGCACGCCATATTATTTATTTAGCACTTATGTAACACTCCTATTTTTTCACTAATATTACTCTTTTGAGTATTTTATTAACACCCTTATTTTTGTAGCACTTTCTAACCCATAGCTTCTGCTTCTTTCTTAACACATATTAACACTTTAGTATTTCAATGGTGTGCTGCCCTAGGGTGGTCGGGCCTGAGCCGACTTTGTGGGGTCCAAGCCCTGGACTTATGCTTAGTTAGGGACCTCCAGCAATAAAGCAGCCGTGAAGTGGCCTGGAGGCTTATCATATCTTTTGCAAAACATATGTAACGAAGAGCTCTAAATTTTCTATTATTACATAGTGTATACAGTTCTTCTTACTAACAGCCAGCAGTGTGCGTGGGAAAAAATAAGAATTTACTTACCGATAATTCTATTTCTCGGAGTCCGTAGTGGATGCTGGGGTTCCTGAAAGGACCATGGGGAATAGCGGCTCCGCAGGAGACAGGGCACAAAAAGTAAAGCTTTAGGATCAGGTGGTGTGCACTGGCTCCTCCCCCTATGACCCTCCTCCAAGCCTCAGTTAGGTACTGTGCCCGGACGAGCGTACACAATAAGGAAGGATTTATGAATCCCGGGTAAGACTCATACCAGCCACACCAATCACACTGTACAACCTGTGATCTGAACCCAGTTAACAGTATGATAACAGCGGAGCCTCTGAAAAGATGGCTCACAACAATAATAACCCGATTTTTGTAACTATGTACAAGTAATGCAGATAATCCGCACTTGGGATGGGCGCCCAGCATCCACTACGGACTCCGAGAAATAGAATTATCGGTAAGTAAATTCTTATTTTCTCTATCGTCCTAGTGGATGCTGGGGTTCCTGAAAGGACCATGGGGATTATACCAAAGCTCCCAAACGGGCGGGAGAGTGCGGATGACTCTGCAGCACCGAATGAGAGAACTCCAGGTCCTCCTTAGCCAGGGTATCAAATTTGTAGGATTTTACAAACGTGTTTGCCCCTGACTAAATAGCCGCTCGGCAAAGTTGTAAAGCCGAGACCCCTCGGGCAGCCGCCCAAGATGAGCCCACCTTCCTTGTGGAATGGGCATTTACATATTTTGGCTGTGGCAGGCCTGCCACAGAATGTGCAAGCTGAATTGTATTACACATCCAACTAGCAAAAGTCTGCTTAAAAGCAAGAGCACCCAGTTTGTTGGGTGCATACAGGATAACAGCAAGTCAGTTTTCCTGACTCCAGCCGTCCTGGAACCTATATTTTCAGGGCCCTGACCACATCTAGCAACTTGGAGTCCTCCAAGTCCCTAGTAGGCGCAAGACACCACAATAAGCTGGTTCAGGTGAAACACTGACACCACCTTAGGGAGAGAACTGGGGACGAGTCCGCAGCTCTGCCCTGTCCGAATGGACAAACAGATATGGGCTTTTTTGAGAAAAAAACCACCAATTTGACACTCGCCTGGTCCAGGCCAGGTCCAAGAGCATGTTCACTTTTCATGTGAGATGCTTCAAATCCACAGATTTGACTGGTTTCAAACCAATGTGTTTTGAGGAATCCCAGAACTACGTTGAGATCCCACAGTGCCACTGGAGGCACAAAAGGGGGTTGTATATGCAATACTCCCTTGACAAACTTCTGGACTTCAGGAACTGAAGCCAATTCTTTCTGGAAGAAAAATCGACAGGGCCGAAATTTGAACCTTAATGGACCCCAATTTGAGGCCCATAGACACTCCTGTTTGCAAGAAATGCAGGAATCGACCGAGTTGAAATTTCTTCGTGGGGCCTTCCTGGCCTCACACCACGCAACATATTTTCGCCACATGTGGTGATAATGTTGTGCGGTCACCTCCTTTCTGGCTTTGACCAGGGTAGGAATGACCTCTTCCTGAATGCCTTTTCCCTTAGGATCCGGCGTTCCACCGCCATGCCGTCAAACGCAGCTGCGGTAAGTCTTGGAACAGACATGGTCCCTGCTGGAGCAGGTCCTTTCTTAGAGGTAGAGGCCACGGGTCTTCTGTGAGCATCTCTTGAATTTCCGGGTACCAAGTCCTTCTTGGCCAATCCGGAGCCACGAGTATAGTCTTTACTCCTCTCCTTCTTCTGATTCTCAGTACCTTAGGTATGAAAAGCAGAGGATGGAACACATACACCGACTGGTACACCCACGGTGTTACCAGAACGTCCACAGCTATTGCCTGAGGGTCTCTTAACCTGGCGCAATACCTGTCCCGTTTTTTGTTCAGACGGGACGCCATCATGTCCACCTTTGGTAATTCCCAACGGTTTACAATTATGTGGAAAACTTCCCCATGAAGTTCCCACTCTGCCGGGTGGAGGTCGTGCCTACTGAGGAAGTCTGCTTCCCAGTTTCCATTCCCGGAATGAAACACTGCTGACAGTGCTATCACATGATTTTCCGCCCAGCGAAAAGTCCTTGCAGTTTTTGCCACTGCCCTCCTGCTTCTTGTGCCGCCCTGTCTATTTACGTGGGCGACTGCCGTGATGTTTTATCCCACTGGATCAATACCGGCTGACCTTGAAGCAGAGGTCTTGCTAAGCTTAGAGCATTATAAATTTACCTTTAGCTATATTTATGTGGAGAAAAATCTCCAGACTTGATCACACTCCCTGGAAATTTTTTCCTTGTGTGACTGCTCCCCAGCCTCTCGGGCTGGCCTCCGTGGTCACCAACATACAAAACTGAATGCCGAATCTGCGGCCCTCTAGAAGATGAGCACTCTGTAACCACCACAGGAGAGACACCCTTGTCCTTGGATATAGGGTTATCCGCTGATGCATCTGAAGATGCGATCCGGACCATTTGTCCAGCAGATCCCACTGAAAAGTTCTTGCATGAAATCTGCCGACTGGAATTGCTTCGAAGGAAGTCACCATTTTTTTACCATGGCCCTTGTGCAATGATGCACTGATTTTAGGAGGTTCCTGACTAGCTCGGATAACTCCCTGGCTTTCTCTTCCGGGAGAAACACCTTTTTCTGGGCTGTGTCCAGAATCATCCCTAAGCACAGGAGACTTGTTGTCGGGATCAGCTGCGATTTTGGAATATTTAGAATCCACCCCTGCTGTTGTAACAGTATCCGAGATAGTGCTACTCCGACCTCCAACAGTTCCCTGGACTTTGCCCTTATCAGGAGATCGTCCAAGTAAGGGATAATTAAGACGCCTTTTCTTCGAAGAAGAACCATCATTTCGGCCATTACCTTGGTAAAGACCCGGGGTGCCGTAGACAATCCAAACGGCAGCGTCTGAAACTGATAGTGACAGTTCTGTACCACGAACCTGAGGTACCCTTAGTGATAAGGGCAAATTTGGGACATGGCCCGGTTCGTTATCACTGCTCTGAGTGACTCCATCTTGATTTGAACCTTTGTAAGTGTTCAAATTTTTTTAGATTTAGAATAGGTCTCACCTAGCCTTCTGGCTTCAGTACCACAATATAGTGTGGAATAATACCCCTTTTCTTGTTGTAGGAGGGGTAATTTAATTATCACCTGCTGGGAATACAGCTCGTGAATTTTTTCCCATACTGCCTCCTTGTCGGAGGGAGACCTTGGTAAAGCAGACTTCAGGAGCCTGCGCAGGGGAAACGTCTCGACATTCCAAACTGTACCCCTGGGATACTACTTGTAGGATCCAGGGGTCCTGTACGGTCTCGGCGTCATGCTGAGAGCTTGTCAGAAGCGGTGGAACGCTTCTGTTCCTGGGAATGGGCTGCCTGCTGCAGTCTTCTTCCCTTTCCTCTATCCCTGGGCAGATATGACTCTTATAGGGACGAAAGGACTGAAGCTGAAAAGACGGTGTCTTTTTCTGCAGAGATGTGACTTAGGGTAAAAACGGTGGATTTTCCAGCAGTTGCCGTGGCCACCAGGTCCGATGGACCGACCCCAAATAACTCCTCTTCCTTTATACGGCAATACACCTTTGTGCCGTTTGGAATCTGCATCACCTGACCACTGTCGTGTCCATAAACATCTTCTGGCAGATATGGACATCGCACTTACTCTTGATGCCAGAGTGCAAATATCCCTCTGTGCATCTCGCATATATAGAAATGCATCCTTTAAATGCTCTATAGTCAATAAAATACTGTCCCTGTCAAGGGTATCAATATTTTTAGTCAGGGAATCCGACCAAGCCACCCCAGCTCTGCACATCCAGGCTGAGGCGATCGCTGGTCGCAGTATAACACCAGTATGTGTGTATATACTTTTTATGATATTTTTCCAGCCTCCTGTCAGCTGGCTCCTTGAGGACGGCCCTATCTATAGACGGTACCGCCACTTGTTCTGATAAGCGTGTGAGCGCCTTATCCACCCTAAGGGGTGTTTCCCAACGCGCCCTAACTTCTGGCGGGAAAGGGTATACCGCCCATATTTTCTATCGGGGGGAACCCACGCATCATCACACACTTCATTTAATTTATCTGATTCAGGAAAAACTACGGTAGTTTTTTCACATCCCACATAATACCCTCTTCTATCAGAAATATGTAACACCTCCTTCATTGCCCTTAACATGTGGCCCTAATAAGGAATACGTTTGTTTATTCACCGTCGACACTGGATTCAGTGTCCCTGTCTGTGTCTGTGTCGACCGACTAAAGTAAACGGGCGTTTTAAAACCCCTGACGGTGTTTTTGAGACGTCTGGACCGGTACTAATTGTTTGTCGGCCGTCTCATGTCGTCAACCGACCTTGGCGCGTGTTGACATTATCACGTAATTCCCTAAATAAGCCATCCATTCCGGTGTCGACTCCCTAGAGAGTGACATCACCATTACAGGCAATTGCTCCGCCTCCTCACCAACATCGTCCTCATACATGTCGACACACACGTACCGACACACAGCACACACACAGGGAATGCTCTGATAGAGGACAGGACCAACTAGCCCTTTGGAGAGACAGAGGGAGAGTTTGCCAGCACACACCAAAAACGCTATAATTATATAGGGACAACCTTATATAAGTGTTTTCCCTTATAGCATCTTTTTTATATATTTCTAACGCCAAATTAGTGCCCCCCCTCTCTGTTTTAACCCTGCTTCTGTAGTGCAGTGCAGGGGAGAGCCTGGGAGCCTTCCCTCCAGCCTGTGAGGGAAAATGGCGCTGTGTGCTGAGGAGATAGGCCCCGCCCCTTTTTCGGCGGCCTCGTCTCCCGCTCTTAACGGATTCTGGCAGGGGTTAAATATCTCCATATAGCCCCCGGAGGCTATATGTGAGGTATTTTTAGCCAAAAAAGGTTTTCATTTGCCTCCCAGGGCGCCCCCCTCCCAGCGCCCTGCACCCTCAGTGACTGCCGTGTGAAGTGTGCTGAGAGGAAAATGGCGCACAGCTGCAGTGCTGTGCGCTACCTTAAGAAGACTGAGGAGTCTTCTGCCGCCGATTCTGGACCTCTTCTCGTTTCAGCATCTGCAAGGGGGCCGGCGGCGAGGCTCCGGTGACCATCCAGGCTGTACCTGTGATCGTCCCTCTGGAGCTAATGTCCAGTAGCCAAGAAGCCAATCCATCCTGCACGCAGGTGAGTTCACTTCTTCTCCCCTAAGTCCCTCGTTGCAGTGATCCTGTTGCCAGCAGGACTCACTGTAAAATAAAAAACCTAAGCTAAACTTTTCTAAGCAGCTCTTTAGGAGAGCCACCTAGATTGCACCCTTCTCGGCCGGGCACAAAAATCTAACAGAGGCTTGGAGGAGGGTCATAGGGGGAGGAGCCAGTGCACACCACCTGATCCT
Organism: Pseudophryne corroboree; assembly: GCF_028390025.1. NCBI lineage: Eukaryota > Metazoa > Chordata > Amphibia > Anura > Myobatrachidae > Pseudophryne > Pseudophryne corroboree. The sequence continues at coordinate 647,954,471 of NC_086447.1, read as the reverse complement.
AAAGCTTTACTTTTTGTGCCCTGTCTCCTGCGGAGCCGCTATTCCCCATGGTCCTTTCAGGAACCCCAGCATCCACTAGGACGATAGAGAAATCCCTTTTGTATTTCTTGTCTAGAGTAACCCCCTCCCGCAGCACCTGGGGATTGTTACCAGCTTGATTAGAGCAGTTTTCCACAATTTATTCCACTCTTTAGAAGGCTAGACGAAACTCTCCTGAGTTATGACAGAAGCCACGTGTGAGCATTTCCATGGGATGATTTTTGTTTGCACGCACAAAAATAGATGATGTTTACATTTATTGAATCAATACCTAAATATTAAAGTACAGGAAAAGAGCTGGCAATATTTTAAGTTTCCTTACAGTCTGCAGAGAGATAACAAAATGATAGCTAGCATATACATTCTCCACATCTAAACAAAATTATTGCGCAAATCTTATGAGTAAACATTTACTAAACTTGAGTAGTCACTAATGGACTATTAGCAAACAGTATAATGCAAGGGTACTGTTGGAGACACTGGTTACGCATCTTCCTTTCAAAGTAAATTTGTGTAGATGCAACGAGGGTAATCCAGAAGGTAAAGACAGTTTGCGTATTCCCGATGTGCAGGCCATTCACCCTCCCCAATTCATGGTTGGGCGGCCTCCCTAACCTGCTTGTAAAGTGCTCTGTGAATCACATGCAGTTATAGTTTTATTACGCCATGTTGTGTGTTGATAAAAGAATCCTACAATACAAGATCCATCCGACTGTAAAGTGAGGAGTGTTATTCAATTCTTGAATGCGCAAAAAGTGAGACATGCTAAAATATATTGTCAATTGGGGTGACATGTTTAATAATGAATGAACAAAAAAGTGCATGACGAAGATCAGCTGGGTGACACCCATCACTGGTCACAGTTTTGGATGGATGTTTTTTTTTTTTTTGGGGGGGGTTAAGTCTTTAAATCTATAGTCCGGACCTTGCTCCAACCGATTTCCACCTTTTCACCAACCTCAAAGAGTTCCTGGGTGGAAAACTGTTTCGAAATGAGGAACTGAAGTTTGTGGTCAACAACTGGCAAAATGGACTGAAGTTTACTGTGCAGGGAAAAAGTTGGTGGCCTCTGGCTTTTATGCTGGGGCAATTCAAATACAGCCCTTCTTACTCATTAATTGAATAGCCCCCGTAAACCAATAAGCCTGTGTTTATTAACTGAGGCTGACTAAATCCAGCCCTAACGCTCATGGACAGATATAATAAATGCTTAAATGAGTGGAGAAATAGACAAAGATACAATGGGTGGGATTTAAATTATATATCACGCCCAATTTCCTTTCTAAAATGATCTCCGTTATTGCGCCCATACTGATCAGGTTTAGCTGTGCAAAGGGTTGGGTGCCTCCCTACTGCGGGGGTAGCGAGCTGAAATAATGATACCACGTCCTATGTGTTTAACAAAACAATGAAAAATTGTTTTTTCCTTTCTTTTTTACAGCCAAATAGTAATTTACTTTCTGGATCACCCTTGTGCAAAGGCAAATTACATTTTAGTCTTAAGTCAATCCCCAATGAAACAGAAATAGTTGTGAATATTCAAGTTCCACAGTGGGAAACAGGACAACTGTATTCATAGTTACCTAAAGTACACTGAGTTTCTGTAATGACATTCAGTTCTCTCAAGTACAGTTTCTCCTTGTGGGACAGATCTCTTCTTTCTAAATCTTGAAAGACAAAGAAGTGTTGCTGTTTGATTCTGCAAACTTATTAATTAATAAACTACTTCATAAAAGGAAGAGAGTTACTGATAATTTTTATGTAGAATTAACAATTTTTAATTAGAGTAAAACATCAGTTAAAACAAAGGTGACAAAAGACTGCTGTGTAAATAGTGTAATACAGAAACACATAATATTAAATACCACATTTATCTCTCCAAAATATAAAACAAAGGTTTAGAACATTTAACGTCATTACCATTGTATCAATAATATTCAACAAGAATAACAGTGATGTAAAAAATGAAGTGTAAGTCAGTCACTTTAGGAAAATAACATAAAACAGAACACTATCTGCCAATGTGTAGGTGAAATACTACAGCACACATGGATCCTGCCACCTGTATGCAAGATTACAGCACATTCCCATGCTGTAATGGTATGCAGCCATTTGATCATGCAAAGTTAGCAGACGTTTTTAGGCCCATACACAAACATTTCTACCAGATTTATATTTCTACTGTATTGTCCCTCTCATTTTCAAATCTATATAATAATTCTTTAAAGTCTGTCCAGTCTGAAGTGGGAGCAGGAGTGCATGTCCTGACAGCTTACACTGTTAGGGAGATGGAAGAGACCCTAGTCTAGGAGGAGAGCATGACGCCAAGAACCTAGACAGACAAATTGGGAACACTGGATTTATGAGGACGGAACGGGAGGAGTTGTTTGCAGGAAAGAGGAAAAGGAAGGGGGAGGGGGGCGGTGATAGGACACAACAAGTACAAGTAAGGACAGCCACAGAGCGGGTGGTGCGGGACAGAGCTGCAGGCGAGAGAGCAGCTGATAGAGGGGGGTGGGGAGTAGTAGTTGGCAGACACCGAGGTGATCCGACACAATTTTGATATAAAGACACACAGGGACTATGTTCTAACTATATGTACACTATGGCCTTTAAGTTTCAAACATTGCTCGAGTTTTCACTTATGCTCAGCGGCACTTGATTTTGTCCTTCCAAATACAACATTATTCACTGGAAAATAGCACTATCCCTGTCTGTTTCACAACTCTGCGATACCTGCTCAAAAAAAAAAAACAGAGCATAACTGATTTTTTTATTTTATTTCCTGCATGTATAAAACATTATTCTCCTACATTAAAATAATTACTTGTATTATTTATAAGTTGCTTGCTAACCATGCTCTTGGGTGCTTTGCAAATATATTTTTTTCCCCGTTTGCCTTTTAATCTGGTTGCATGTTTTCAGAAAAGATCCAGATAAATTATATTCATAATTTGTTTTTCTAACTTTCATTTAGTTAAACTCTATGCATTAACTTTGTTCTTATATACAAAAACAGGATTTTAATAACCACCGGTAAAACCTTTTCTCCTAGTCCGTAGAGGATGCTGGGGTCCACCTAAGTACCATGGGGCATAGACTGTTCCGCAGGAGCCATGGGCACTTTAAGACTTTTTCAGAGTGTGAACTGGCTCCTCCCTCTATGCCCCTCCTCCAGACCTCAGTATAGGAACTGTGCCCAGGGAGACTGACATTTTGAGAAAAGGATTTACTTTTAAGTTAATGGTGAGATTCATACCAGCTCACACCTCAACCATGCCGCACACATGGCGTTCAACAAAACACATGCCAACAGGCATGAACATTACAGCAACCGTGCTGAAAACATTTTGAACAAAACAACAACTGCAGGTAAAGTACGCACTGGGCTGGATGCCCAGCATCCTCTACGGACTAAGAGAAATGGATTTACCGGTGGGTATTAAAATCCTGTTTTCTCATACGTCCTAGAGGATGCTGGGGTCTACTTCAGTACCATGAGGTTATACCAAAGCTCCAGTACGGGCGGGAGAGTGCGGATGACCCTGCAGCACCGATTGACCAAACTGTAGGTCCTCATCGGCCGAGGTGTCAAACTTGTAAAACTTAGCGAACGTGTTTGCCCCTGACCAAGTAGCTGCTCTGCAAAGTTGTAATGCAGAGACCCCCCAGGCAGCCGCCCAGGATGAGCCCACCTTTCTAGTAGAATGGGCAGTCACAGAATTAGGTACAGGCAATCCTGCCGTAGAATGAGCGTGCAGAATCGTACCTCTGATCCAGCACGCATTAGTCTGCTTAGAAGCAGGACACCCAATCTTGTTGGGAGCATACAGAACAAACAGAGACTCTGTTTTCCGTATCCGAGTCGTTCTTGCGACATAGATTCTCAAAGCCCTGACCACATTTAGAGACTTTGAAGCAGCGATGGTGTCAGTAGCCACTGGCACCACAATAGGCTGGTTTACATGGAAAGAAACCACCACCTTTGGAAGAAATTGTTGACGAGTTCTTAACTCAGCCCTATCTTCATGGAAAACCAAGTAAGGGCTCTTGTGAAACAAGGCCCCTAACTCAGACACCCTTCTTGCGGATGCCAAGGCCAACAGCATGACCACTTTCCAAGTGAGAAATTTCAACTCTATCTCCTGGAGTGGTTCAAACCAATCCGATTGAAGGAATCGTAACACCACGTTAAGATCCCATGGTGCCACAGGAGGCACAAATGGAGGTTGGATGTGTAGCACCCCTTTTACGAATGTCTGAACTTCTGGAAGGGTGGCCAATTGTTTCTGGAAGAAAACGGACAAGGCCGAAATCTGGACCTTTATTGAACCCAATCGCAGGCCCGCATCTATACCCGCCTGGAGAAAATGGAGAAAACGTCCTAACTGAAACTCTTCCGTTGGAGTCTCCTTGGTTTCACACCAAGACACATTTTCTCCAAATACAGTGGTAATGTTTAGACGTTACTCCTTTCCTGGCCTGAATAAGAGTGGGAATGACTTCTTTGGGAATACCCTTTCGGGCTAGGATCCGGCGCTCAATAACCATGCCGTCAAACGTAGCCGCGGTAAGTCTTGATACACGCACGGCCCCTGCTGCAGCAGGTCCTCGCGAAGAGGAAGAGGCTGAGAATCTTCTATGAGTAACTCCTGAAGATCTGGATACCAAGCCCTCCTTGGCCAGTCTGGGACAATTAGGATCACTCGAACTCCTGTTCTTCTTATGATTTGAGAACTTTTGGTATCAGTGGAAGTGGAGGGAAGACATATACCGACTGAAAAACCCACTGGGTCACCAGTGCATCCACTGCTAATGCTTGAGGATCTCTCGACCTGGAACAATATCTCTGAAGCTTCTTGTTGCGACGAGACGCCATCATGTCTATTTGAGGAATTCCCCAAAGACTTGTCAACTCTGCAAAGTCTTCTTGGTGGAGGCCCCATTCTCCTGCATGGAGATCGTGTCTGCTGAGAAAGTCTGCTTCCCAGCTGTCCACTCCCAGAATGAAAATTGCAGACAGAGCTTTTGCATGTCTTTCTGCCCAGAGGAGGATCTTTGACACCTTTGCCATTGCCGCTCTGCTGGTTTATGTACGCGACTGCTGTTAGATTGTCCGACTGGATCTGTACGGGTTGATCTTGAAGATGATGCACCGCTTGTAGAAGGCCGTTGTAATGGCTCTCAACTCCAGAACATTTATGTGAAGACAAGTTTCTTGACTTGACCATCTTCCTTGGAAGCTCTCCCCCTGTGTGACTGCTCCCCAGCCTCGGAGACTTGCATCCGTGGTCACCAGGATCCAGTCCTGAATCCCGAACCTGCGTCCCTCTAGGGAGGTGAGAACTGTGCAACCACCACAGGAGCGAAATTCTGGCTTTGGCGGACAGGATTATCCTCTGATGCATGTGTAGATGGGATCCGGACCACTTGTACAATAGGTCAACCTGGAATACTCTGGCATGGAATTGGCCAAACTGTATGGCCTCGTAGGCCGCTACCATCTTTCCCAACAACCGAATGCATTGATGAATCGACACTCTTGTTGGTTTCAGAATTTGTTTGACCATTCTCTGGATTTCCAGAGCCTTTTCTGCTGGAAGAAATACCCTCTGTACTGCTGTGTCCAGTATCATCCCCAGAAAGGACAATCTTGTCGTCGGTTCCAATTGTGACTTTTGAAAATTTATGATCGAACCGTGATGTTGAAGTACTGTCAGGGAGAGTGCCATGTTCTGCACCAACTTTTCCCTGGACCTCGCTTTTATCAGGAGATCGTCCAGGTAAGGAATTATATTGACTCCTTGCTGTCGAAGGAGGACCATCATCTCCGCAATCACCTTGGTAAACACCCTCGGTGCCATGGAGAGTCCGAACGGCAACGTCTGAAATTGGTAATGGCAATCCTGCACTGCGAATCTCAGATAATCCTGATGCGGAGGATTAATGGGGACATGTAGGTAGGCATCTTTTATGTCCACTGACACCATGAATTCCCCCTCCTCCAGACTGGAAATCACTGCCCTCAGAGATTCCATCTTGAACTTGAACCTTTGCAGGTATAGATTCAGATTTTTCAGGTTTAGAATTGGTCTGACCGAGTCGTCCGGCTTCGGAACTACAAATAGGCTTGAATAAAACACTTCCCCTTGTTGTAACAAGGGAACCAGGACAATGACTTGATCCTGACACAATTTCTGTATTGCTGCTGCTACCACTTCCCTGTCCGGGACAGAAGCTGGTAAGGCCGATTTGAAAAACCAGCATGGGGGTACGTCTTGGAACTCCAGTTTGTACCCTTGGGACACTATTCGTACGACCCACGGGTCTAGGACACATTGAACCCAGAAGTGACTGAAAAGTTTCAGACGTGCCCCCACCTGAGCGGACTCCCGCAAGGGAGCCCCAGCGTCATGCTGCAGGTTTGGCAGAAGCAGAGGTTGATTTCTGCTCCTGTGATCCCGTAGACACTAACTTGCGATCTGCCGGCTCTTTCAGTGAAGCCGTCCCAGGCGCAGGGAGAATCACCTTTTTTGTTAACCGTGACAGGGCACTGTCTAAAACAGGGGGTGACTCCCACCTTTTCCTGTCCTCTGCAGGGAAAGGGTACGCTACCTGAATTCTTTTAGGAATCTGAAACTTCTTTTAAGGGTTTGCCCAGACTCCCTCAAATAAACTGTTCAGTTCATGAGATGGAGGAAAAGTTACATTAAGTTTCTTTTCTTTATAAAAGTAAGCCTTCTCCTGTGGTAAAGGAGGGGGCTCCGTAACTTCTAAGACCTCCTTTATAGCCATAATCATATATTAAATGTTTTTCACTAATTTAGGATCTATTCCCCTGGAATCACTAGTGTTGACATAGGAATCAGAGTCCGTGTCGGTATCAGTTTGTACTATTTGTGCAAATGACCTTTTATGTGACCCAGAGGGATCCCCTGTGTATGAAAAAGCAGAACTACTAAAAATCACATCTTCCACTGATTTTCTCCAGGTTTCTGCATGAGACTCAGACTTATCCAATCTCTTACTGATATGATTCACACTATCACGTAATTCTTTCACCCATTCAGGCTCATGGTGTGCCGGCAGCGCCACCACATTACAACTGTGTCCCTAAAATGGCTCCCTCAGGGGAAGAGCTCCCTGCCTCAGACATGTCACACACGTGCACAAACACACCACAGACACTCCGGGGCTTATAGGGGACAGACCCACAGTAAAACCGGTCAGAAGGACACAGAAGGGATTTGCCAGTTTACAACTCAGCGCCAATGTTAAAAATCCTGTGATATGTAAAACATCCACAGAGACCTTTGGCGCTTTTACATCTGCCAAATAGTATAATTGAGCACCAATATACACTCTGCCCCCCCTAATTTGCACCCTGATACTTGTTTCAGAAGTGGAGGAGGACCAGCGTTTCTTCTCTGCAGTCTGCTTGGAGAAAAATGGCGCTGAGCAGTGTACTGGCTGACCGAGGAGGAAGCCCCGCCCCCTGTAATGGCACGTTTCTCCTCAGATTTCATCACTATTATTTATACTGGCGGGGGTGTAGGACTGTGCCCACAGCATCATATGCTACTTCTTGGCAGTCTAAAAGTAAGTTTCATGCTCCCCAGCACCCCCCCCCCTGCGCGCCCTGCAACCTGCTGTGCGCTGTCTTATAGGAAGCATGGCCGCACAGCGTTCCCGCTCGCCGCGCGGTACCTTGAACCGTCACGATGACTGGAGGTCCCTCTTGCAGATCTCCGGTAACACTACTCACCAGTCTTCTGACTTCTGGCTCTGTTAGGGGGGGTGACGGCGTGCTGTGGGAGTGAGCGCATAGCCGCAGCTAGTGTTCAGTACCCTTCAGGATCTAATGGTGTCCTTTCAGCAAGAAGCAGAGCCATGAAACTATTCAGGAAGTTGGTTCCTACTTCTTCCCCCTAAGTCCCACGAAGCAGGGAGACTGTTGCCAGCAGTCTCCCTGAAAATAAAAAACCTAACAAAGTCTTTTTAGTGAAACTCAGTAGAGCTCCACTAGAGTGCGACCAGTCTGCCTGGGCACATTTTCTAAACTGAGATCTGGAGGAGGGGCATAGAGGGAGAAGCCAGTTCATACTCTGAAAAAGTCTTAAAGTGCCCATGGCTCCTGCGGAACAGTCTATATCCCATGGTACTGAAGTGGACCCCAGCATCCTCTAGGACGTATGAGAAAAGGTAGCAGCTGAACTTCAAGCTTGAGCTATAGGAACTCATTCAGCTTCAATAGCAGTTTCGCTAAAAAAGCAAAACTGCTACTGATAAAATCGCATGCTGGGGGCTGCCCAGCACATGGAAAGGCCGCCCAGCATGTGATGCAATCCTAATTCAATTTTGATTGCATCGCAGAAATCTGCAAATAATGGTAGCCCCCTGCGTATGCAGGCGCCATGTTTCCTGTCGCATGAAATGCAAGCGACATCGGGCCGGTCTGAAACCAGTCATAACACCTGCGTTTCCTGCTCCAATCCCTCTCAACGTCGCGTTGCCGCCCTCAAACGCACACCGCCTGTCAATCACTTTGCGATTGCGTCCTTCCGGGATGCGATCGCAAAGTGAAAAAGTTTGTACATGCGTTAATGGCCGAAAAGCGGACATTTGCATTATTGGTTTTACAACCAATACTGAATTAGGCCCATAATAAACTAATTTTAGAGCGTTGTCACCTTTTGACATACTAAATAAAACAAAATTGTTGTAAAAAGGTGGCTTTTATTGTTATAATACGGATACCTTAACATCTTTGTTCAGTATACATAGAAAGGATGTACAAAATGGCAGATATGGGAAAAGTGGTACAATCGATAGTGTTTTTGCACAGACCTGTATTTTAATACTGTAAAAGTATTTTATACCTGAACTAAATTGCAGAACATTCCACCTCATGTGTTAGTTTGTTTGATTAATTTAATGGTCTAACTAGGTAAAATCAAAAAATAAGAATTTACTCACCGGTAATTCTATTTCTCGTAGTCCGTAGTGGATGCTGGGAACTCCGTAAGGACCATGGGGAATAGACGGCTCCGCAGGAGACTGGGCACATCTAAAGAAAGAATTAGGACTATCTGGTGTGCACTGGCTCCTCCCCCTATGACCCTCCTCCAAGCCTCAGTTAGGACACTGTGCCCGGAAGAGCTGACACAAGAAGGAAGGATTTTGAATCCCAGGTAAGACTCATACCAGCCACACCAATCACACCGTATAACTCGTGATACTATACCCAGTTAACAGTATGAAATATAACAGAGCCTCTCAACAGATGGCTCAACAATAACCCTTTAGTTAGGCAATAACTATATACAAGTATTGCAGACAATCCGCACTTGGGATGGGCGCCCAGCATCCACTACGGACTACGAGAAATAGAATTACCGGTGAGTAAATTCTTATTTTCTCTGACGTCCTAGTGGATGCTGGGAACTCCGTAAGGACCATGGGGATTATACCAAAGCTCCCAAACGGCGGGAGAGTGCGGATGACTCTGCAGCACCGAATGAGAGAACTCCAGGTCCTCCTCAGCCAGGGTATCAAATTTATAGAATTTTGCAAATGTGTTTGCCCCTGACCAAGTAGCAGCTCGGCAAAGTTGTAAAGCCGAGACCCCTCGGGCAGCCGCCCAAGATGAGCCCACCTTCCTTGTGGAATGGGCTTTTACAGATTTAGGCTGCGGTAGTCCCACCGCAGAATGCGCCAGCTGAATAGTGCTACAAATCCAGCGCGCGATAGTCTGCTTAGAAGCAGGAGCACCCAGTTTGTTGTGTGCATACAGGATAAACAGCGAGTCAGTTTTCCTGACTCCAGCCGTCCTGGAAACATAAATTTTCAGGGCCCTGACTACGTCCAGTAACTTGGAATCCTCCAAGTCCCTAGTAGCCGCAGGCACTTCAAATCTACAGTCTTAAGTGGTTCAAACCAATGTGATTTCAGGAACTCCAAAACCACATTGAGATCCCAAGGTGCCACTGGGGGCACAAAAGGAGGCTGAATATGCAGCACTCCTTTGACAAAAGTCTGAACTTCAAGCAGTGAAGCCAGTTCTTTCTGGAAGAAAATCGACAGGGCCGAAATCTGGACCTTAATGGACCCCAATTTGAGGCCCAACATCACCCCTGCTTGCAGGAAATGCAGGAATCGCCCCAGTTGAAATTCCTCCGTTGGGGCCTTCCTGGCCTCACACCAAGCAACATATTTCCGCCAAATGCGGTGATAATGTTTTGCGGTGACATCCTTCCTGGCTTTGATCAGGGTAGGGATGACTTCCTCCGGAATGCCCTTTTCCTTCAGGATCCGGTGTTCAACCGCCATGCCGTCAAACGTAGCCGCGGTAAGTCTTGGAACAGACAGGGCCCCTGCTGCAGCAGGTCTTGTCTGAGCGGCAGAGGCCAAGGGTCCTCTGAAAGCATTTCTTGAAGATCCGGGTACCAAGCTCTTCTTGGCCAGTCCGGAACCACGAGTATAGTTTTCACTCTTCTCCTTCGTATTATTCTCAGTACCTTGGGAATGAGAGGCAGAGGAGGAAACCCATAAACCGACTGGTACACCCACGGTGTTACTAGAGCGTCCACAGCGATCGCCTGAGGGTCCCTTGACCTGGCGCAATATCTTTTTAGCTTTTTGTTGAGGCGGGACGCCATCATGTCCACCTGTGGTCTTTCCCAACGGTTTACCAGCATTTGGAAGACTTCTGGATGAAGTCCCCATTCTCCCGGGTGGAGGTCGTGCCTGCTGAGAAAGTCTGCTTCCCAGTTGTCCACTCCCGGAATGAACACTGCTGTCAGTGCTAACACGTGATTTTCCGCCCATCGGAGAATCCTTGTGGCTTCTGCCATTGCCCTCCTGCTTCTTGTGCCGCCCTGTCTGTTTACATGGGCGACCGCCGTGATGTTGTCTGATTGGATCAGTACCGGCTGGTTCCGAAGCAGGGGCCTTGCTTGGCTTAGGGCATTGTAAATGACCCTTAGCTCCAGAATATTTATGTGAAGCGAAATCTCCTGATTTGACCACAGTCCTTGGAAATTTCTTCCCTGTGTGACTGCACCCCAGCCCCGAAGGCTGGCATCCGTGGTCACCAGGACCCAGTCCTGTATTCCGAATCTGCGGCCCTCTAGTAGATGAGCCCTCTGCAGCTACCACAGCAGCGACACCCTGGTCCTTGCCGACAGGGTTATCCGCTGTTGCATCTGGAGATGGGACCCGGACCATTTGTCCAACAGGTCCCACTGGAAAGTCCTTGCGTGGAACCTTCCGAATGGAATTGCTTCGTACGAAGCTACCATTTTTCCCAGGACTCGTGTGCATTGATGTACCGACACCTGTCCCGGTTTTAGGAGGTCTCTGACTAGAGATGACAACTCCTCGGCTTTTTCCACTGGAAGAAACACTTTTTTCTGGTCTGTGTCCAGAATCATTCCCAGGAACAGAAGACGTGTCGTCGGGACCAGCTGTGACTTTGGAATATTGAGAATCCAGCCGTGCTGTTGCAGCACTTCCCGAGAAAGTGCTACCCCCACTACCAACTGTTCCTTGGACCTCGCCTTTATCAGGAGATCGTCCAAGTACGGGATAATTAAAACTCCCTTCTTGCGAAGGAGTATCATCATTTCGGCCATTACCTTGGTAAAGACCCTCGGTGCCGTGGATAACCCAAACGGCAGCGTCTGGAACTGATAGTGACAGTCCTGTACCACAAATCTGAGGTACTCCTGGTGAGGAGGGTAAATGGGGACATGCAGGTAGGCATCCTTGATGTCCAGAGAGACCATGTAATCCCCCTCGTCCAGGCTCGCAATAACCGCCCTGAGCGATTCCATCTTGAACTTGAACTTTCTGATATACGTGTTCAAGGATTTTAAATTTAAGATGGGTCTCACCGAACCGTCCGGTTTCGGTACCACAAACATTGTGGAATAGTAACCCTTTCCTTGCTGAAGGAGGGGTACCTTGACAATCACTTGCTGTGAATACAGTTTTTGGATAGCCACCAACACTGCCTCCCTGGCAGAGGGAGTTGTTGGTAAGGCAGATTTTAGAAAACGGCAGGGGGGGGGGGGGGACGTCTCGAATTCCAGCCTGTACCCCCGAGATACTACTTGAAGGATCCAGGGATCCACCTGTGAGAGAGCCCACTGTGTGCTGAAATTTCTGAGACGGGCCCCCACCGTACCCGGGTCCGCCTGTGAAGCCCCAGCGTCATGCTGTGGACTTACCGGACGCGGGGGAGGACTTTTGGTCTTGGGAACTGGCTGTATGCTGCAGCTTTTTCCCTCTACCTTTTCCTCTCGGCAGAAAGGATGCGCCTCGAGCCCTCTTGTGTTTGTGGGGCCGAAAGGACTGTACTTGATAATACGGTGCTTTCTTTTGCTGTGGGGTAGCCTGTGGCAATAATGTCGATTTCCCAGCCGTAGCTGTGGAAACGAGGTCTGAAAGACCATCCCCAAACAGTTCCACACCCTTATAAGGCAAAACTTCCATGTGCCTTTTTGAATCGGCATCACCTGACCACTGCCGAGTCCATAACCCCCTTCTGGCGGCAATATTTTTGATGCCAGCCGGCAAATATCCCTCTGTGCATCGCGCATGTATAAGACAGCGTCTTTTATATGCTCCACTGTCAGCAAAATATTGTCCCTATCCAGGGTATCAATATTATCCGACAGGGAATCTGACCACGCAGCAGCAGCACTGCACATCCATGCTGATGCAATCGCTGGTCGCAATATAATGCCCGTGTGTGTATATATAGCTTTAAGGGTAGCCTCCTGCTTTCTATCAGCAGGATCCTTTAGGGCGGCCGTATCCTGAGACGGTAGTGCCACCTGTTTTGATAAGCGTGTAAGCGCTTTATCTACCCTAGGGGATGTTTCCCAACGTGACCTGTCCTCTGGCGGGAAAGGGTACGCTGCCAATAACCGTTTAGAAATTATCAATTTCTTATCGGGGGAAGTCCAGGCTTCCTCACACACCTCATTTAATTCCTCAGATGCAGGAAAAACTACTGGTAGTTTTTTCTCACCGAACATAATACCCTTTTTTTGTGGTACCTGGGGTACTATCAGAAATGTGTAAAACATTTTTCATTGCCTCAATCATGTAACGGGTGGCCTTATTGGAGGGTACACTAGTCTCATCGTCGTCGACACTGGAGTCAGTATCCGTGTCGACATCTGTGTCTGCCATCTGAGGTAGCGGTCGTTTTAAAGCCCCTGATGACATTTGAGACGCTGGAACAGTCACAAGCTGAGTAGCCGGCTGTCCTATGTCGTCAAACCTTTTATGTAAGGAGCTGACACTGTCACGTAATTCCTTCCATAAGTCCATCCACACAGGTGTCGACCCCTCAGGGGGTGACAACACATTTACAGGCATTTGCTCTGCCTCCACATCATTTTCCTCATCATACATGCCGACAGCGGTACCGACACACAGCACACACACAGGGAATGCTCCGACAGAGGACAGGACCCCACAAAGCCCTTTGGGGAGACAGAGGGAGAGTATGCCAGCACACACCAGAGCGCTATATAACAGAGGGATATCACTATACAGAGTGTTTTCCCCTATAGCTGCTTATTATATATGTATTGCGCCTAAATTTATTGCCCCCCCCCTCTCTTTTTTACCCTTTCTGTAGTGCAGGACTGCAGGGGAGAGCCAGGGAGCGATCCTTCCAGCGGAGCTGTGAGGGAAAATGGCGCCAGTGTGCTGAGGGAGATGGCTCCGCCCCTTTTTCGGCGGGCTTTCTCCCGCTTTTTGTGTTATTCTGGCAGGGGTAATTTACACCTATATAGCCTCTGGGGCTATATATGGTGTCAGTTTTGCCAGCCACGGTGTTAATATTGCTGCTCAGGGCGCCGGGCGCCCCCCCCCCCCCCAGCGCCCTGCACCCATCAGTGACCGAAGTGTGTGGTGTGCATGAGGAGCAATGGCACACAGCTGCAGTGCTGTGCGCTACCTTGAAGAAGACAGAAGTCTTCAGCCGCCGATTTTCCGGACCACCTTCTTGTTTCTGGCTCTGTAAGGGGGACGGCGGCGCGGCTCCGGGAACGGACGACGAGGTCGGGTCCTGTGTGCGATCCCTCTGGAGCTAATGGTGTCCAGTAGCCTAAGAAGCCCAAGCTACCACCACTTAGGTAGGTTCGCTTCTTCTCCCCTTAGTCCCTCGCTGCAGTGAGCCTGTTGCCAGCAGATCTCACTGTAAAATAAAAAACCTAAATATACTTTCTTTCTAGGAGCTCAGGAGAGCCCCTAGTGTGCATCCAGCTCGGCCGGGCACAGAAATCTAACTGAGGCTTGGAGGAGGGTCATAGTGCACACCAGATAGTCCTAATTCTTTCTTTAGATGTGCCCAGTCTCCTGCGGAGCCATCTATTCACCATGGTCCTTACGGAGTTCCCAGCATCCACTAGGACGTCAGAGAAAAGTAGATTTATGGTACACTTACCATTGTTAAATCTTTTTCTGCGAGGTACGCTGGATTCCACGGGGAATAACATCGGGGTGTAGAGTTGGAGCTTGACCCGAGGCACCAACAGGCTAAAAAATAGGATTTTGATACCTACCGGTAAATCCTTTTCTCTTAGTCCGTAGAGGATGCTGGGGACTCCGTAAGGACCATGGGGTATAGACGGGATCCGCAGGAGACATGGGCACACTATAAGACTTTGAATGGGTGTGAACTGGCTCCTCTCTCTATGCCCCTCCTCCAGACCTCAGTTAGAAAACTGTGCCCAGGGAGACTGACATTGAGGAAAGAATTTATTGTTTAAACACGGTGAGTGTCATACCAGCTCACACCACGAACATACCGCAAAACGTGGCATTCAATAGAATACCAGCCAACGGCATGAAAAATCATACAGCCACATGCTGAGAGAATATGTAACACAACCTGTGTGTCAACACAACCAATAATAAGACACCGCATGCCATGGCATGAACATCGTCAGCAACAACCTGACAGAAAAGAAACACCACAAGAGCGTAACCATAACCAATAACTGCAGACACAGTACGCACTAGGACGGGCGCCCAGCATCCTCTACGGACTAAGAGAAAAGGATTTACCGGTAGGTATCAAAATCCTATTTTTCTCATACATCCTAGAGGATGCTGGGGACTCCATAAGGACCATGGGATTTATACCAAAGCTCCAGACCGGGCGGGAGAGTGCGCACGACTCTGTAGCACCGATTGAGCAAACAAAAGGTCCCCATCAGCCAGGGTATCAAACTCGTAGAGCATAGCAAAAGTGTTTGAACCAGACAAAGTAGCCGCTCGGCAAGACTCCTCGGGCAACCGCCCATAAAGAACCCATCTTCCTAGTAGAATGGGTCTCCACCGACTTCGGTAACGACAATCCAGCCGTAGAACGAGCACGCTGAATCGTATCACAGATCCAGCGTGTAACAGACTGCATAGACGCAGGCGCCCCAATCATGCTGGGAGCATACCAGACAAACCAAGCCTATGTTTCCTCAATCTGAGCCAAATTGACGACCTAAATATTCAAATCCCTGCCTACATTGAGAGGCTTTAAATCAGCTAATGCCGAAGTAACCACTGGCATCAAAATAGGCTGATTTCTGTGAAACCCAGAAACCACATTTGGCAGAACTATTAAAACGAGTTCACAAATCCTCTCTATCCACATGGAAGATCAAACAGGGCTCTTGTGAGACAAAACCGCTACTTCGGACACCCGCCTTGCGGACGTCAAAGCCAATAGCATGACCACTTTCCAAGAGAGAATTTTTAACACAACCTTACACAAAGGTTCCAAACAGTGTGACACAAGAAAGCACAACACCACGTCAAGGTCCCATAGTGCCAACGGGGGCACAAATGCAGGTTGGATGCACAGTACTCCTTTCACGAAGGTCCAAACTTCCGGAAAGGTTGCAAATTCTTTCTTGAAAGAAAATGTATAAGGCCAAAACCGCACTTAAATGGAGCCTAAGTTTAGGCCTGCACCAACACCTGCTTGCAAAGAATGGAGAAGAACGACCCATCCGAAAGTCTTCTGTAGTAGGCTTCTTGGATTCACACCAAGACACATATTGTCTCCAAACACGGTGGTAAGGCTTTGCCGTTACTTCTGTTCTAGCCTGAAGAAGTGTGGAAATGACTTCACTGGGAATAGCCTGATTAGGATATGGCGTTTAACCGCCACGCCGTCAAACGCAGCCGCGGTAAGTCTTGATACTCGCCCGAATCTTGCTGTAACAGTTCCTCACGTAGAGGAAGAGGCCATGGGTCTTCTATGAGTAAACCTTGAAGAACAAAATACCAAGACCTCCTTGGTTAGACCAGAAGCAATGAGGATCGCCTGAACCTTTGTTCTTCCTACGTTTACCACCTTCCGAAGAGTGGAAACAGAGGGGACACATAGACCGACTGAAAACACTCAAGAAGTCCCGAGGACGTCCACTGCTATAGCTTGAGTGTCCCCTGACCCGGAACAATATCCCTGAGATCTCTCGTTGAGGCGAGACGCCAGCATGTCGACTTGAGGCACTCCTCAAAGACTTGTCACTTCAGTGAAAACTTCTCGATGACGACTGTATTTCTCCCGGATGGAGATCGCGTCTGCAGAGGAATCTATTTCTCCGTCGCTCACATCCGGAACGAAGGCTGCTAATATAGCGTTTACCAGTCTTTTCACCCAGCGGAAAACCTTTTTCAGCTTCTGCCATTGCCGCTTTGCTCCTTGTTCCGCCCTAGCGGCTTACTTACACCACTGCTGTCAAATCGTCCGACAGAATTAACACGGGCAGATCATGAAGCATATGTTCATTGAAAATAGCTCTTAATTCAAGAAAGCTTATTGCAGACAAGCTTCCCAGCTTGACCTTATCCTCTGGAAATACTTCCCTTGCAAGACCTGCTCCCCAGTCTCGAAAATCTGCATGCATGGACACCAGGAACTCATCCTGGATTCCGAACCTTCATCCCTCTAGGAGGTGAGAACAGAGCAGACACCACAGGAGCAATATCCTGGCCATTAGGATTATATTCCGGCGCATGTGCAGGGGAGACCCGGGCCACATTTCCAACTGGCCCCGTGAAAACCACTCTGGAATTTGACCAGCTCACCGAAAAAGGCCTCTTAGGCCGCACCCATCTTCTTCATCAACGGAACATATTGATGGATTGTCACTGCAAATCTGATCCGACTCCGAATCCTCAGACCTCTTTCCAAAGGAACACACAGAACTTCAACTGTTCCGTATCTACTCTGATACCCACCTCCGACGTCTGCACAGGCTCATATACTTGCCAATATATGCCAAGAACCTCAAATATTATATTATGGTTATAATAAATTTTAATGGTGTATGGTGCACCTGCACCCTTTGTTCCTATGTTGTAGAATAACAGGCTTCCCCTGTGTTGAAGAACAGTCAGAGAGAAAACGACGATTTGCACCACTTGTGTCTTGACCTCGCCTTAATCAGGAGAGTGCCCCCGTACAGAATAATGATGGCTCTTACTATTGAAAGAATACCATCCTACTGCCATCACTCCGGTGAAATGTCAAAGACATTCCTGGATATCCACCCAGGTAAGCTGAATGCGGAGAAAAACACCTTTAAACCCCTTACTATCTAGACGCGCTGGAGCTCCCTGGTCTGAGAGATTCCATCCAGTAATCCAACGTCGTACGGAGAAATCTTTTTGTCTCTTTTTTTTTTTTTTTTTTTTATTAACCAGGGACAGCCGGACAATGCCCTGAACCTTACGCACCTCTGGTATGGCGTTGCGCACCACTTCCCCTTCCAGATGGGAACGGCAAGGTCTATTAGAAAAAGTCAGTGAGGGGAGACATCTGTAACACCAGAAAGTCCCCCTTAGGATTCTATTGTTAACTCACAGGTCCTTGTCTCTTCCCGAACTGACTGAAAGGTATTAGACGAGGTCCCACCAGGGTGGCCTCCAGCCAGGTAGACTCCACGACATGTGATGTATGGGGTAGAAACAGATAACGACATCCCCTTCTGGGAACCAAACAAGATTTGCAGAACCCTTACCCTTTCTCACCTTCCACTGTCAGCACAGAAAAGGAAAACGAACGGCGTCAAACTGGTTAAAACGACTACATCCCACCAAAGAATGAATCACCAACCCTCGTGAAGGAGACTAACTCACAAAGTTAGAATCACCAGCAGTATGCCCCGGGGTTAGCTGAACAGAGGTATCCCTAAACAGTGGTACACCGTCCCAAGGAAAACCTCCAGTATCTCTCGGAGTCACCTCAGTATTACCCCGGCCACACCTCCTGTATACACACACAGCAGCCGCCGCAATGGTATAAAGGAGACCCAATAGGAAGGAACAAACCTTACACACCTTAGGTTAATTCTATCGGATGCCTTTCCGAATATAAACACTTCCACATGTGCATGTACTGTAAACAAGCTCAAAGGATACAAAAATAAAATATCACTTAGCTTCCTGTATACGATCCTTCCTGACAGGGCCCCGTGTCGACCAGGAGTTGACTTCCACAGTATTCTCTCCGCGTCGGGAAGAGAATAAACCTTCACACATATACATAAGTGAATTGTCCGGACCCAACAGGACCCTAGTGACAGTAATGTGTTCTGAATGTGTATAATCATGTACCACGCCCCAGATGTGGATCTACCAGGAACGTTATGGTCGACAGAAAACCTAGTAGTCGTCGACAGCAGGGAATATTAAGCAGGCAAAATTAACATTCTTGGAACCCCGAGGGGTCTGAGGGAAGTATGTATATATATATATATATATATGTATATATATATATATATATATATATATGTATGTATGTGTGTGTGCGTTTATATATATATATATATATATATATATATATATATATATATATATATATATATATATACACACACACACACACACACACATATACATACATATATACATATATATATATATATATATATATATATATATATATATATATATATATATATATATATATATATATATATATATATACATACACATATATATACACACATATATATAACAAGTATATTCCTGCACTCACATCGGAATGTTATAACAACAATGGGGTGCTCCTAGTGGAAGTCTCCATATACATGGTAGACCCACAATATTTAAACAGAAGTCCAACAATGTGGAGGTGCACTCTTCCAGTTCAATGATTTCTCACACGTTCATCTTTCACAATAGCTTTATTGCAGTCAAATCTAGGCTTATTTAATCGACGTTTCGATCCTCAGTTTAGGATCTTTATCAAGATAAGCTTCCAGTTTATGAGAGCATCATATATTGATTACTGGAAAAACATAAAATAAAACATATACACACATTAAACAAACACAATACAAAAAGAAAACAAACAAATAAAACATTAGTGGACCACCACGCCCTTTTTGGTCGATTATAAAAAAGATTCATTAATCACCAGAGTGAATCGTGCGTATTGACCAGTGTCTATATAAGTTATAGTCGTGTGTGGGCAAATCTACACCGCGGATATATATCACACCATATGTGGATACCAGGTGTCACCAACCTATGAAATAGGTAAACACTAGCTTCAAAATGTCGCTAGCCCTGGACACTTACTCACACTAATCAATATGTCAGGTTCAGACAATGCCAGGTCTGTAGGGTTAATAAGGTCATATTCAAGCAGAATTTCTGTAGATAAATAAACCAATGCATATATCTGAAAAAACACTCAAACTTACTCACGTGTATAGTACACATTTTCACCTGTTCAGTGAACACACACCCAAGTACTTACTATTAGGTTCATTAGAGTTCACTTCTCATGGGACGACTGAGACAACCAAAGTAATCACTGCAAGCAAATACACAATAAGCCAACCTCTTAGTCCTAGAGACCTCCAGTGCAATTGCTGTCATACCACACATATAAAAACTGCAATACTCACGAAGGGTGTTCGAGTCCTCACCACCTCTACAGCCACACAGCTTAGAAGCTGATGGGCTGTCCTTAAATACCCTTCAGACCGGAAGTGTATAGTGCACCCTATCTAATCCATCCCTGGACGCTCTCATGGTGCACAAAAATCACACCCGCCGAGGCCGCCGTCCTCGCTGGCATCCATCCAACCCCCCACCACCTGAAGGCCGTCCCGCTGCCGAGCACACCGCCGCACAGGGGAAAAGCAACAGTCGCGACTTCAGTGGAACGCAAATGCGTTCCACAACCCGGAAGTCGGAAACCGGAAGCGCCGTGCGCTCCGGTCTCTACGATAGCCTAATAGGTTCAGACAGATGATTCACAATGCTGACAGGCGAAACTTCAGTTAATACAGACGGGGAGAAAAAACATACACACTGGAGGGGAGAATACGTATAATCCACTAGGGAATATAAAAATAGATCACAAGGGTGCTTAATAGTTCTAAGACATGCTCACAACTTAAATCATCAAAGGGACGCAGTGGTCACTGTGTACAGACATATTACAAAAATCATATACATCCAATAAAAAATTCAAACCTCGATGTGCTACAGTATGAGACCGTAAACAGAAACCTCCAAGACTAATTATCATGCATCAGAGTAATCTTTCTCAATAATTGATACCATCAATGTTTATTAAACACGTAATTAGTTAATACATGTAAAAAAACCTCAATTTTATATATGAAAAAGTGTTTTTAAAAAAAATGTTTTTAACAGAGGTTCACAGGTTATGTCTCAAACCATAGCACTCACATTAAACATTTTTTCATGGTCAGGTTAACTCATAGGTACCACAGAATCCCTCAGGTTTATACCCATGTTGACATCTATTGGAGTATATGCTAATAAATTCACAAGAAGACATTCATAGCAGACATCCCGTGTTTACTTTTTCAAGCACACAACCACTAACCTGCTAATACCAAGTCTTCAGAATCAAGTACCGACAGGCGTCGGCGATGCCGACAGTGATCCCCACAGCAGCTTGTGACAAAGCCCTCACACATGTTGACTAAACCGATAGTAGGAACGGACAGGAAAACACTGAGATTCATGCACCACAACAAGGATTATGCACCCATTATTAAACATAATGCTATATTTCTCCCATATAGCACTAAAAAAAAAACCACTGTGCCCCCCCTCCTTCGTACTATAAAACTAGCTTTGGCGGGGACATGAAGAAAATGGCGCTGACTCAGTTGTGAGGGCTAAGCTCCGCCCCTTCCCGGCGCGCTTAAGCCCGCTCAAATAAAAATATATATACATATATTGAGCTTTTGGGGGGGGGGGGGGGTCTATAAACAGCCGTTAACCCCCTGTATATATACACATATAGATATCGCTGCCCAGGGCGCCCCCCTTGCGCCCTCGTAAGCCGTTGGTGCGTGGGAGCAATGGCGCGCAGCGCAATCGTTGCGGTACACTGCCGGGGGTAACATACCCGGTGTCCGGGCACCTAATATGTCCCCTTGCCAGCGATCTGAACCTCAGTAACATGCCGCCCAGGGCGCTCCCCCCCCCAGCGCCCTGCAAGACCCGTTGGTGTGTGGGAGCGTGGAGCGTAGCACTACCGCTGCTGTTACCTCCGTTACTGAAGTCTTCTTTTCTTCCAATACTCACCCGGCTTCTTTCTTCCAGCTTCTGTGAGGGGGGTGACGGCACGGCTCCGGGAACAAGCAGCTAGGCGAACCAAGTGATCGAACCCTCTGGAGCTAATGGTGTCCAGTAGCCTAAGAAGCAGAGCCTTTAACTAAGAAGAAGTAGGTCTGACTTCTCTCCCCTCAGTCCCACGATGCAGGGAGCTTGTAGCCAGCAGGTCTTCCTGAAAATAAAAAACCTAACATAAGTCTTTTAGAGAAACTCAGTAGAGCTCCCCTGGTGTGTGTCCAGTCACTCCTGGGCACAAAGTCTAACTGAGGTCTGGAGGAGGGGCATAGAGGGAGGAGCCAGTTCACACCCATTCAAAGTCTTAGTGTGCCCATGTCTCCTGCAGATCCCGTCTATACCCCATGGACCTTACGGAGTCCCCAGCATCCTCTAGGACGTATGAGAAACTTTGACTGTTCCCAGGATGCACCGCACCGCCTCCTCTATAAAACCGCTCCTCTGTGCACAGGAGCTCAGTTTGGTTAACCAGTCCAATGCAGTAGCAGGTAAAGAAACGGTAGATGTTAGTCACATAGAACCACGTTCTCACGACAGGAGAAGGGACCAGCGACTAATGCCATACAAACCCAAAGAAGCTAAGTGCGTCAGGGTGGGCACCCTGGGGAATCCAGTGTACCTCGCAGAAAGAGAGATTTAACAATGGTAAGTCTACCATAAATCTCCTTTTCTGCAACGGGGTCCACTGGTATTCCACAGGGAATAACATCGGGGATGTCCTAAAGCAGTTCCTCAAGGGCACAAGAACCCAGCATCCAAAGGAGGCATCCTGGGAGGAGGAAGTATCAAAGGCATAAAACGTGTTCACTGAGGACCACGTAGCCGCCTTGCACAATTGTTCTGCGGACGTGCCATTGCGGGCCGCCCAAGAAGGTCCAATAGACAGAGTAGAATGGGCCTTGATAGCAGCAGGAGCTGGGAGACCAGCCTGCACATAAGCTTGTGCAATCACCATTCTAATCCATCTGGCCAAAGTTTGCAGGCCAGCCACATTTGTGAAAACCAAACAGTACGAAGAGGGAATCAGACCTCCGAACAGAGGCAGTCCTCTCCACATATATACGGAGAGCCCGTACCACATCCAGAGATCTTTCTTTGGAAGACAAACCAGGAGAGAGAAAAGGCCAGAACCACAATCTCTTGGTTAAGGTGGAACGATGACACCACCTTAGGCAGATAAGTCAGACACCCTCCTAGCAGAAGCAATAGCCAACAGGAGCAGGACCTTAACAGTAAGCCATTTTAAGTCCACAGAATCAAGAGGCTCAAAGGAAGACCCTTGCATGGGAGCCACAGGAGGAGGGACATAGGGAGGTTGTATCCGCAAAACACCAAGTGAATGTATGAACGTCCGGAATAGACGCAATTTTTCTCCGAAACCACACAGACAAGGCAGAAATATGAACCTTAAGGGAGGCCAGACGAAGGCCTAAGTCCACGCCCTGTTGCAGAAAAGCCAGAAGCCATGAGGTTCTGAACTTGTAAACATCGTTGTTCTTGGCAGCACACCAGGTGAAGTAAGAGTTCCAGACCCTGTAGTAAATCTGAGTCGAAGCCGGTTTACGGGCCTTCAGCATAGTTTGGATGACCGCCTCAGAGAATCCTTTGGCCCTTAGGAGTGACGCTTCAAGAGCCACGCAGTCAAAGCCAGTCTGGCCAAGTCTGGGTAGACACAAGAGCCCTGAACGAGAAGGTCTGGTCGTTGAGGAAGTAGTAGAGGACGTTCCATCGAGAGACCCTGCAGGTCTGAGAACAAATGCAGTCTGGGCCACGCTGGAGCGACTAGAAGTAGTATTTCTCCTTCTTGCTTGAACTTCCGCAGAACCCTGGGCCGAAGTGACTCTGGAGGGAACACGCAAGGCAGACGAAAATTCCATGGAATTGCTAGTGCGTCCACGAAACTCTGCTTGAGGAACCCTTGTCCTTGATGCGAAGACCGGAACCTTGCAATTGTGTCGAGACGCCATCAGATCTACATCTGGTAAGCCCCACTTATCCACTAGGAGTTGAAATACAACTGGATGAAGGCTCCACTCTCCTGCGTGTACATCCTGACGACTGAGGAAATCCGCTTCCCAGTTGAAGAAACCCGGAATGAACACTGCCGATATTGCTGGCAGATGGCGTTCCGCCCTTTGGAGAATTCTGGACACTACCCTCATTGCTTGTCTGCTTCGAGTGCCGCCTTGATGATTTATGTATGCGACCGCGGTGGAGTTGTCCATCTGCACTTGAACAGGCCTGTTCCTTTATATAGGCAGGGATAATAACGCATTGAACACTGCCCGCAGTTCCAAAATGTTGATGGGGAGGAGACTCCTCCTTGAGCCAGCGACCATGGAGAGAGTATTGCTTGAACACTGCGCCCCAGCCCCTCAGACTGGCGTCCGTTGTCAAGAAGACCCAGTTGGGAATCCAGAAGGGACGGCCCCTGTTCAACTGTTGATCCTGGAGTCACCAGGACAGAGACAAGCGGACCTCCGGAGACAGAACCAACATATGAGACCTGATCCGCTGAAGCAGACCCTCTCACTTGGATAGGATTAACTGTTGGAGAGGACGAGAATGGAATGGAGCATACTCCACCATATCAAAAGTCGACACCATCAGGCCTAGTACTTGTATCGCCGAGTAGCATCTTATCCTGTCTTGAAGGCTCAGGACTTTTTGTGGAGACAGACTGTGGGGCAGATGCATTAACCTGGAGAATGTATAAGGAAGTGATAAACCAGTGATATGTGCAAGGTGATAAAGGCACCAGCCAATCAGAACCTGTTAATTTACATATTGGAACTGATTGGCTGGTGCCTTTATCACCTTGCACATATCACTGGTTTATCACTTCCTTACGCCTTCTACAGATTAATACATCTGCCCCTGTGTGTGTCCAGGAGTGCCCCCAGGTGCGCCATGCTCTGAGCTGGTACCAGCGAGGATTTCTTCCTATTGATGAGCCACCCGATGGATACTTTTGGGCGAGAGAGGAAGTATCTGATCCTGTCCTGAAGCCTCAGGACCTTCTCTGGGAGACAGAAACAGCCTCTGGCTGTGCGTATCCAGTAGAGCCCCCAAGTGCACCATGCGCCATGCAGGGACCAGGGAGGACTTTTTCCAATTGACCAGCCACCCGTGGGCTGTGAGGAATTGCACAGTCAGCTGGAGATGATTCAGGAGAACATCTTGGGAGCTTGCCAAGATCAGCAGGTCGTCTAGATATGGCAGGATCCAGATTCCCTGTTGATGGAGATGAGCAGTCATTACGGCCATGACCTTGGTGAAAATCTGAGGGGCCGTGGTCAGTCCAAACGGCAGAGCCCCGAATTGATAATGGAGGTTGCCAATAGCAAACCGCAGATATTGCTGATGCAAAATGGCAATAGAAATATGCAGGTAAGCATCCTGTATATCCAGGGATACCATTTAGTCCCCAGGTTCCATGACAGACACCTATACAGAAGAGACAGCACCCAGCAATTCCGTGGAGAGCAGCCTGAAGTAGAAATGGCGCCTGGTCTCAGCAGGGAGTTGAGGAAGAAAGTGAAAGCAGCTCCAGGGCAGGAACATCTGTGAGAGATGGCGCCCGGAGCTGGGGCGAGGGGTACAGGTTAGCGCTCTGTCCCCTTTTTGCTGGACTTCACCACCG
Organism: Pseudophryne corroboree; assembly: GCF_028390025.1. Lineage (NCBI taxonomy): Eukaryota > Metazoa > Chordata > Amphibia > Anura > Myobatrachidae > Pseudophryne > Pseudophryne corroboree. Next base: position 647,929,135 of record NC_086447.1, on the reverse strand, counting down.
GTATAAACAGAGCCTGTATAAAAAGTAACCCGTGTTCCTATAGCCCTGGTGGATATAGTGGGGTCCCCGAGCCGTATAGTGTCCATGCCAGCCGCGCGGTCTGTCTCCTAGAGACCAAGCGGGATCGCGATTTCAACCCGGCGGGTCCCACCTGGGAGACCCTCTTACCTCCTCCCCATGTCCTGCAGCCATGCGATCCTGGAGATGAGCAGCGGTGGTGTGCCAAGATACCAGTCTGGCTGTAAGTACCCGGGAACCAGGCAGCGGGAGTATACAGCGCCACAGAGAGGAGGTGATGGAGCAGCAGCACAGCATGTCCTAAGGACATAAAAGTGCTGCTGCTCAGTCTTCAAAAAGCTTTCTTCTTCTTCTTCTTCAATTCAGGGCTGCCTAACGCAGCCCTCGCCTGTTAGTGACCTGCTATGCAGGCAATAACTTTAAAACTGAGCTCCTATGCACGGAGGAGGGGTTATATAGAGGAGGCGGTGCAGTGCATCCTGGGAACAGTCAAAGTTTTTAGCCTGTTGGTGCCTCGGATCAAGATCCAACTCCACACCCCGATGTTATTCCCTGTGGAAAACCAGTGTACCCCACTGCAGAAATGTATACGTTTCAGGTATCTGCTTTTGATCCAAGGTGCATTATGGATATTTAATTGTAATTAAAATTGCCACATAGATTGTAAGCTTGCGAGCAGGGCCTGCCTACCTCTATGACTCTGTTATTACCCAGTTTTGCTTTATCATTTTGTCCAGTTGTAGGCGCAAAGGAAATTGCTGCGTTATATAAGAAACTGTTAATAACAATAATAATATACACTCTCTCCAGTCTATGGAATGTGTTACGGCATGATTTAATTCTAGTCCTAGATGTAAGGTGGGTCCTGACTGTTTACTTAAACCATTTAATTGCCAGGCTTTTTGGATGGCCACTGGGTGGTTTGCATTAGTGTGCACACATGACGGTATTACTGTCTACATTTCAATCCATAGACTATAACAGCCATAGCTGTAGCTTGCAGATAGTAATAAGGGGGTTATTTAGCAAACCAAAAAAAGTTAGCAATTGGACAAAAATAAGAATTTACTTACCGATAATTCTATTTCTCGGAGTCCGTAGTGGATGCTGGGGTTCCTGAAAGGACCATGGGGAATAGCGGCTCCGCAGGAGACAGGGCACAAAAAAGTAAAGCTTTAGGATCAGGTGGTGTGCACTGGCTCCTCCCCCTATGACCCTCCTCCAAGCCAGTTAGGTACTGTGCCCGGACGAGCGTACACAATAAGGGAGGAATTTTGAATCCCGGGTAAGACTCATACCAGCCACACCAATCACACCGTACAACTTGTGATCTAAACCCAGTTAACAGTATGATAACAGCGGAGCCTCTGAAAAGATGGCTCACAACAATAATAACCCGATTTTTGTAACTATGTACAAGTATTGCAGATAATCCGCACTTGGGATGGGCGCCCAGCATCCACTACGGACTCCGAGAAATAGAATTATCGGTAAGTAAATTCTTATTTTCTCTATCGTCCTAGTGGATGCTGGGGTTCCTGAAAGGACCATGGGGATTATACCAAAGCTCCCAAACGGGCGGGAGAGTGCGGATGACTCTGCAGCACCGAATGAGAGAACTCCAGGTCCTCTTTTGCCAGGATATCAAATTTGTAGAAATTTACAAACGTGTTCTCCCCTGACCACGTAGCTGCTCGGCAGAGTTGTAATGCCGAGACCTCTCGGGCAGCCGCCCAAGATGAGCCCACCTTCCTTGTGGAATGGGCCTTAACCGATTTAGACTGTGGCAGGCCTGCCTCAGAATGTGCAAGTTGAATTGTGTTACAAATCCAACGAGCAATCGACTGCTTAGAAGCAGGCGCACCCAACTTGTTGGGTGCATACAGTATAAACAGCGAGTCAGATTTTCTGACTCCAGCTGTCCTGGAACATATTTTCAGGGCCCTGACAACTTCTAGCAACTTGGAGTCCTCCAAGTCCCTAGTAGGTGCAAGGCACCACAATAAGCTGGTTCAGGTGAAACACTGACACCACCTTAGGGAGAGAACTGGGGACGAGTCCGCAGCTCTGCCCTGTCCGAATGGACAAACAGATATGGGCTTTTTTGAGAAAAAACCACCAATTTGACACTCGCCTGGTCCAGGCCAGGGCCAAGAGCATGGTCACTTTTTATGTGAGATGCTTCAAATCCACATATTTGACTGGTTTTAAACCAATGTGATTTGAGGAATCCCAGAACTACGTTGAGATCCCACAGTGCCACTGGAGGCACAAAAAAGGGTTTTGTATATGCAATACTCCCTTGACAAACTTCTGGACTTCAGGAACTGAAGCCAATTCTTTCTGGAAGAAAATTTACAGGGCCGAATTTGAACCTTAATGGACCCCAATTTGAGGCCCATAGACACTCCTGTTTGCAGGAAATGCAGGAAACGACCGAGTTGAAATTTCTTTGTGGGGCCTTCCTGGCCTCACACCACGCAACATATTTTCGCCACACGTGGTGATAATGTTGTGCGGTCACCTCCTTTCTGGCTTTGACCAGGGTAGGAATGACCTCTTCCGGAATGCCTTTTTTCCCTTAGGATCCGGCTTTCCATCTCCATGCCGACAAACGCAGCTGCGGTAAGTCTTGGAACAGACATGGTACTTGCTGAAGCAAGTCCCTTCTTAGCGGCAGAGGCCATAAGACCTCTGTAAGCATCTCTTGAAGTTCCGGGTACCAAGTCCTCCTTGGCCAATCCGGAGCCATGAGTATAGTTCTTACTCCTCTACGTCTTATAATTCTCAGCACCTTAGGTATGAGAAGCAGAGGAGGGAACACATACACCGACTGGTACACCCACGGTGTTACCAGAACGTCCACATCTATTGCCTGAGGGTCTCTTGACCTGGCGCAATACCTGTCCCGTTTTTTGTTCAGACGGGACGCCATCATGTCCACCTTTGGTATTTTCCAACGGTTTACAATCATGTGGAAAAAACTTCTCAATGAAGTTTCCACTCTCCCGGGTGGAGGTCGTGCTGAGGAAGTCTGCTTCCCAGTTTCCATTCCCGGGATGAAAAACTGCTGACAGTGTTATCACATGATTTTCCGCCCAGCGAAAAGTCCTTGCAGTTTCTGCCATTGCCCTCCTGCTTCTTGTGTCGCCCTGTCTGTTTACGTGGGCGACTGCCGTGATGTTTTTCCCACTGGATCAATACCGGCTGACCTTGAAGCAGAGGTCTTGCTAAGCTTAGAGCATTATAAATTTACCCTTAGCTCCAGTATATTTATGTGGAGAAAAGTCTCCATACTTGATCACACTCCCTGGAAATTTTTCCCTTGTGTGACTGCTCCCCAGCCTCTCAGGCTGGGCTCCGTGGTTACCAGCATCCAATCCTGAATGCCGAATCTGCGGCCCTCTAGAAGATGAGCACTCTATAACCACCACAGGAGAGACACCCTTGTCCTTGGATATTGGGTTATCCGCTGATGCATCTGAAGATGCGATCCGGACCATTTGTCCAGCAGATCCCACTGAAAAGTTCTTACGTGAAATCTGCCGAATGGAATTGCTTCGTAGGAAGCCACCATTTTTACCAGGACCCTTGTGCAATGATGCACTGTTTTTAGGAGGTTCCTGACTTGCTCGAATAACTCCCTGGCTTTCTCTTCCGGGAGAAACACCTTTTTCTGGACTGTGTCCAGAATCATCCCTAGGCACAGCAGACGTGTCGTCGGGATCAGCTGCGATTTTGGAATATTTAGAATCCACCCGTGCTGATTGTAGCAGTATCCGAGATAGTGCTACTCCGACCTCCAACTGTTCCCTGGACTATGCCCCTATCAGGAGATCGTCCAAGTAAGGGATAATTTAGACGCCTTTTCTTCGAAGAAGAATCATCAATTCGGCCATTACCTTGGTAAAGACCCCGGGGTGCCGTGGACAATCCAAACGGCAGCGTCTGAAACTGATAGTGACAGGTATGCACCACGAACCTGAGGTACCCTTAGTGAGAAGGGCAAATTTGGGACATAGAGGTAAGCATCCCTGATGTCCCGGGACACTATATAGTCCCCTTCTTCCTGGTTCGTTATCACTGCTCTGAGTGACTTCATCTTAATTTGAACCTTTGTAAGTGTTCAAAAAATTTTTTTTAGAATAAGTCTCACCTAGCCTTCTGGCTTCAGTACCACAATATAGTGTGGAATAATACCCCTTTTCTGTAGTAGGAGGGGTAATTTAATTGTCACCTGCTGGGAATACAGCTTGTGAATTTTTTCCCATACTACCTCCTTGTCGGAGGGAGACTTGGTAAAGCAGACTTCAGGAGCCTGCGAAGGGGAAACGTCTCGACATTCCCATCTGTACCCCCGGGATACTACTTGTAGGATCCAGGGGTCCTGTACGGTCTCAGCGCCATGCTGAGAACTTGTCAGACGCGGTGAAACGCTTCTGTTCCTGGGAATAGGCTGCCTGCTGCAGTCTTCTTCCCTTTCCTCTATCCCTGTGCAGATATGATCTTATAGGGACAAGAGGACTGAGGCTGAAAAGACGGTGTCTTTTTCTGCAGAGATGTGACTTAGGGTAAAAAACGGTGGATTTTCCAGCAGTTGCCGTGACCACCAGGTCCGAAGGACCGACCCCAAACAAGTCCTCTTCCTTTATACGGCCATACTGTGCCGTTTGGAATCTGCATCACCTGACCACTGTCGTGTCCATAACATCTTCTGGCAGTTATGGACATCGCGTTTATTCATGATGCCAGAGTGCAAATATCCCTCTGTGCATCTCGCATATATAGAAATGCTCTATATAGTCAATAAAATACTGTCCCTGTCAAGGGTATCAATATTTTTAGTCAGGGAATCCGACCAAGCCACCCTAGCTCTGCACATCCAGGCTGAGGCGATCGCTGGCCGCAGTATAACACCAGTATGTGTGTATATACTTTTTATTATATTTTCCAGCCTTGTCAGCTGGTCCTTGAGGACGGCCCTATCTATAGACGGTACCGCCACTTGTTTTGATAAGCGTGTGAGCGCCTTATCCACCTTAAGGGTTGTTTCCCAACGCGCCCTAACTTCTGGCGGGAAAGGGTATACCGCCCATAATTTTCTATCGGGGGGAACCCACGCATCATCACACACTTTATTTAATTTATCTGATTCAGGAAAAACTATGGTAGTTTTTTCACATCCCACATAATACCCTCTTTTGTGGTACTTGTAGTATCAGAAATACGTAACACCTCCTTCATTGCCTTTAACGTGTGGCCCTAATAAGGAATACGTTTGTTTATTCACCGTCGACACTGGATTCAGTGTCCCTGTCTGTGTCTGTGTCGACCGACTAAAGTAAACGGGCGTTTTAAAACCCTTGACGGTGTTTTTGAGACGTCTGGACCGTACTAATTGTTTGTCGGCCGTCTCATGTCGTCAACCGACCTTGCAGCGTGTTGACATTATCACGTAATTTCCTAAATAAGCCATCCATTCCGGTGTCGACTCCCTAGAGAGTGACATCACCATTACAGGCAATTGCTCCGCCTCCTCACCAACATCGTCCTCCTACCTGTCGACACACACGTACCGACACACAGCACACACACAGGGAATGCTCTGATAGAGGACAGGACCCACTAGCCCTTTGGAGAGACAGAGGGAGAGTTTGCCAGCACACACCAAAAACGCTATAATTATATAGGGACAACCTTATATAAGTGTTTTCCCTTATAGCATCTTAATATATATATAAGCATATCGCCAATTTAGTGCCCCCCCCCTCTCTGTTTTAACCCTGTTTCTGTAGTGCAGTGCAGGGGAGAGCCTGGGAGCCTTCCCTCCAGCCTTTCTGTGAGGGAAAATGGCGCTGTGTGCTGAGGAGATAGGCCCCGCCCCTTTTTCGGCGGTCTCGTCTCCCGCTCTTAACGGATTCTGGCAGGGGTTAAATATCTCCATATAGCCTCCGGAGGCTATATGTGAGGTATTTTTAGCCAAAATAGGTATTCATTTGCCTCCCAGGGCGCCCCCCTCCCAGCGCCCTGCACCCTCAGTGACTGCCGTGTGAAGTGTGCTGAGAGGAAAATGGCGCACAGCTGCAGTGCTGTGCGCTACCTTTAGAAGACTGAGGAGTCTTCTGCCGCCGATTCTTCTTACTTCAGCATCTGCAAGGGGGCCGGCGGCAAGGCTCCGGTGACCATCCAGGCTGTACCTGTGATCGTCCCTCTGGAGCTGATGTCCAGTAGCCAAGAAGCCAATCCATCCTGCACGCAGGTGAGTTCACTTCTTCTCCCCTAAGTCCCTCGTTGCAGTGATCCTGTTGCCAGCAGGACTCACTGTAAAATAAAAAACCTAAGCTAAACTTTCCTAAGCAGCTCTTTAGGAGAGCCACCTAGATTGCACCCTTCTCGGCCGGGCACAAAAATCTAACTGGCTTGGAGGAGGGTCATAGGGGGAGGAGCCAGTGCACACCACCTGATCCTAAAGCTTTACTTTTTTGTGCCCTGTCTCCTGCGGAGCCGCTATTCCCCATGGTCCTTTCAGGAACCCCAGCATCCACTAGGACGATAGAGAAACCATGTTGCACTGCATGAGGGGCAGAGAGAGTTAGATTTGGGTGGCTTATTTGGTTTCTGTGCAGGGTAAATAATGGCTGCTTTTTTTTTACTGCAATTTAGATTTCAGTTTGAACACACCTGACCCAAATCAAAATCTCTGTGCACATGTTACATCTGCTCCACCAGCAGTGCAACATGGTTTTGCCCAATTGCTAACTTTTTTTTGTTAGCAGCGTTATACCTGCGTTAAAACTAAGTGAAATAGAGGGACAACAATCTAACTTCAAACTAATACCAACATTCACAACAACAAAAAAGGCTGCTTTGAATCAACAAATGCACTTTAAACAAAAAGAAACCACTAACAAAAAAAAAAAAAAAAAAAAAAAGGAGATTTATGGTAAGAACTTACCTTTGTTAAATCTCTTTCTGCGAGGTACACTGAATTCCACAGGGAATAACATCGGGGTGTAGAGTAGGATCTTGATCCGATGCACCAACAGGCTCTAAGCTTTGACTGTTCCCAAGATGCTCAGCGCCGCCTCCTCTATAACACCGCCTCTGTGCACAGGAGCTCAGTTTTGTTTACCTGCTAATGCATTGGACTGGTTAAGAGACAACAGTTAGTAGCCACAGACACCACATTCTCACGACAGGAGAAGGTATCAGCGACTAATGCCATACCAACCCAAAGAAGCTAAGTGCTTCAGGGTGGGCGCCCAGTGTACCTCACAGAAAGATTTAACAAAGATAAGATCTTGCCATAAATCTCCTTTTCTGCAGCGGGGTACACTGGTATTCTACAGGGAATTACATCAGGGATGTCCTAAAGCAGTTCCTTATGGGACGGGACGCACTGTTGCGGGCACAAGAACCCGGCGTCCAAAGGAAGCATCCTGGAAGGCGGAAGTATCGAAGGCATAGATCCTTATGAACGTGTTCACCGAGGACCACGTAGCCACCTTGCACAACTGTTCAAGGGTGTTATGAGCCACGGCTGTGGCTCATTCCTGTTTTGCAGTTTTGTTCTGTATTTCATGTTATACTTCTGTTTATGTTCCCCGTGGGTGTCATGGTGTGCTCGGAGCTCACCCTTAAGGAGGGGATACTGTTATGAACCACAGGTAGTGGTTCATTCCTATTTTAGGTTTATAAAGTTGTCTTGCATGCCAGGATTTCCTGTTGCTCTGTTTTAGAATACTCTTGTCTGCTGCCGCTGGTGAGTCTGTGTAATTGCAGCTTGTTCCCTTGTGTTCAGCCTCACCTGGCTGCTAATTGCATCTGGTCAGTTTGGAATCATGCAACAAGGCAGCTGCATGGGATTATTAATTAGGCCTCTCTGTTATATGCTGGCTGTTTGCAATTCACAGATGCTGGTGATATTCCTTGGTTTGCAGTCTGCTTGAGTTCTGAGCTTGGTTCCTGCTAGTTCCTGAGCTTCCTGTGTCGATTCCTGTGTCAGTCCCTGTGTCGATTCCTATGTCTGATCCCGTGTCCTGCCGTGAGGCGTTCCTGTCCTGAGGTCCAGTACCGTTGCCTGTGCAAGTTTCTGGCTTCTTGGTGTCCACCGGTCTGTCGTTTGGGATTCTGCCTGTCCTCCAGTTCCGAGAGTCTGTGTCAGCAGCATTGGGAGTTCCTGTCCGTTTGCAAGTATTCGTACCGGTTCCGTGAGTAACGGCACGGCCGCGTCCATCGGCCTAGGCCGCTGTATTCCCTTATTATTTCTGTCACTGGTGTTTTGCAGAGGGTTCTGCTTATGCTGTCACCGCCGGTACACAAAAGTATTGTGTCGGCGTGTGGTCAGCATTTCCTTTGTTGTTCTTTTCCTTTGGCGGCAAGCCGCACATACTTTGGTTTTAGGTTTGTTAGTAGCCCCTGGCCTTGTTGTTTAGTCAGAGGGCCCCTTGTTATCACCCTGTCTCGGTTCACTCTTTGTCTCTCATTAAGACCTGAGGGGGCATCGAAGTTGGGCAGACGTAATCCGCCCTTCAAACGCGGCTGCCATGGGCTCAAGCAACCATAGTCTCGCAAGAGTGTACTGACAGCACGGGTGAGACAACGGAGATAGGGCGCCAGGGGCTATTCCCTTTCCATTCCCCTTTCCCAGCATTACGTCCTGGTGCTCTGGACTCGCTTCATAACATCTCCCTTGTTCTGAGCACCAGGAACCTAACAAAGGGTCGCACTACGGCGTGCCGCCCAAGAAGGTTCAACAGACAGAGTAGAATGGGCTTTGATGGTAGCAGGATCTGGAAGGGCAGCCAGTACATAAGCATGTGCAATCACCCTTCTAATCCATCTGGTCATGGTCTGCTCGTTAGCAGGCCAGCCACATTTGTGAAAACCAAACAGTACAAAGAGAGAATCAGACTTCCTAATGGAGACTGTCCTCTTCACATAGATATGGAGAGCCGGTACCACATCCAAAGACCGCTCTTTGGCGGATAAATCCGGAGAGACAAAGGCCAGAACCACAATCTCTTGATTAAAAGGTAGAAAGAAGACACCACCTTAGGTAGATAACCAGGGCGCGTTCGAAGAGCCGCCCGGTCACGGTGAAAAATCAGATAGGGGGACCTACAAGACAAGGCAACCAAATCGGATACCCGTCTAGCAGAGGCAAAAGCCTGAGGGAAAGCCACTTAAGGTCCGCAGATTCAAGAGGTTCAAATGGAGACTCTTGCAAAGCCTCCAGAACCACCAACAAATCCCAAGGAGCCACAGGGAGGTGGAATCCGTAAAACACCCTGAGTGAATGTATGAACATCAGGCAGAGTCGCAAGTTTCCTCTGAAACCATACAGACAAGGCAGAAATATGAACCTTGAGGGAGGCCAGCCAGGCCCTGCTGTAGGAAGGCCAAAAGTTTGGACGTACTAAACTTGAAAAACGTCATGATTATTAGATGCGCATCTAGCAAACTAAGCATTTCAGACCCGAATGGTAAATCCGAGCAGAAGCCAGCTTACGGGCCTTCAACATAGTTTGAATGACCGCCTCAGAAAATCCTTTGGCCCTCAATACGGAAGCTTCAAGAGCCACGCTGTCAAAGCCAGTCGGGCCATATCCTGGTAAACACAAGGGCCCTGAACGAGGAGGTCTGGTCGTTGCAGAAGTAGAAGAGGACGCTCTAGCGATAGACCCTGAGGTCTGAGAATCAATACCATCTGGGCCACGCTGGAGCTATTAGAAGGATTCCTCATTCTTGCTTGAAAATCCTCACTATTCTGGGCAGGAGTGACACCGGAGGGAACACGTACGGCAGCCGAAAGTTCCATGGAATTGCCAGTGCATCCATGAATGCCGCTTGAGGATCCCTTTTTCTTGCTCCGAAGACCGGGACTTGGAGATTGTGTCGAGACGCCATCAGGTCTACATCTGGTAGGCCCCACTTGTCCACTAGGAGTTGAAATACTACTGAATGAAGGCTCCACTCTCCGGCGTGTACGTCCTGACGATTGAGGAAGTTCGCTTCCCAGTTGAGGACCCCCGGAATGAACACTGCCGATATGGCTGGCAGATGGCGTTCCACCCATTGAAGAATCTTTGACACTTCCAACATTGCCATGCGGCTTCGAGTGCCGCCTTGATGATTTATGTACGCCGCTGTGGTGGCATTGTCGGACTGTACTTTAACAGGCCTGTTCAGTACCAGATGCCGGGCCCGTTTCAGAGCATTGAACCCTGCCCGCAATTCCAGAATGTTTATCAGGAGGAGAGACTCCTCCCTGGTCCACTGACCCTGAAGAGAGTGTTGCTCCAACACCACGCTCCAACCCCTCAGACTGGTATCCGTCGTCAGAAGGACCAAGTTGGAGATCCAGAAGGGACAACCGCTGCTTAATCGTCGGTCCTGCATCCACCAGGTCAGTGACAGATGGACCTCCGGAGACAAGGAGATCATTTGAGACCTGATCCGGTGAGGCAGGCCGTCCCACTTGGCAAGAATCAGTTTCTGCAGAGGGCGGGAATGAAATTGAGCATACTCCACTATGTCGAAAGCCGACACCATGAGGCCTAGTACTTGCATCGCCGAGTGTATAGACACACGCGGACGAGAGAGGAAGCAATGTATCTTGTCCTGAAGCTTCAGGACTTTCTCCTGTGACAAAAACAACCTCTGGTTGTCTGTGTCCAACAACACTCCCAGATGCACCATGCTCTGGGCAGGGACCAGGGATGATTTCTTCCAGTTGATGAACCACCCGTTGGCTTGCAGAAACTAGACTGTCAGATCCAAAATGACGGAGGAGAAAGTCTGGGGAATTGGCCAGAATCAGCAGGTCATCCAGATACGGCAGGAACCTGATGCCCCGATGGTGGAGTGAAGCCCTCATAGAAGCCGTCATAATTGCCATGACCTTGGTGAAAATACGCATAGTCGTGGTCAGACCAAACGGTAAGGCCCGGAATTGGTAATGGAGATGCAGGTATTGCTGATGTGACATGGCAATGGGAATATGCAGGTAAGCATTCTGTATATCCAGGGATACCATATAGTCCCCTGATTCCAAAGCCAGGACAATAGAGCGAAGGGTCTCCATAAGAAAATTGGAGATCCTAACAAACTTGTTTAAAGATTTGAGGTTGAGAATGGGCCGGGAGGAACCATTCGGTTTGGGGACTAGGAACAGCGCTGAATAGTACTCCCTGCCCCTCTGAGCCAGAGGCACTGGCACTAACACTCCGGTGTCCAGGAGGGATTGTACCACTAAAAGGAGAGTTGTTGCCTTTACCTGATCCGAAGGGATGTCCGTCAGGCAACAGCGAGGAGGGGGACGTGTCTTGAAGGATATAGCGTATCCGTGAGCGCCGACTTCCCGTACCCAAACGTCTGAAGTGGTCTTCAACCATACCTGGGTGAACTGTAGAAGTCGGCCTCCCACCCTGGGATCCCCCAGGGGGAGGCCTGCCCCTTCATGCCGCAGGCTTCTCAGATTTGGAAGCCGGATGACGAGCAGCCCAGGCACGTTTAGGCTTGGGGGTTTTGGAAGTGCGAGACTGTTTCGGGTACGCCTGACCCTTTGGTTTACCCAGAGGGCGAAAGGAACGAAAGGAAGTACTCTTAGCTTTCGAGGCCGAAGGAGTAGTACTAGGTAGACATGCAGTGTTAGCAGATGCCAAGTCAGCAACAATCTTGTTGAGATCCTCACCAAAGAGGCTGCACCTCCTTCAAACGGGAGCACCTCCAGGGTTTTCTTAGAGTCCAAGACCACTGACCAGGACCGCAACCAGAGAATACAGCGAGCCAAAATGGATGTCGTAGTAGCCTTGGCTGCCAGAACACCTGCATCTGAAGCTGCTTCATTCATGTAATGAGATGCCGTGACAACGTAAGAGAGACATTGTCTGGCATGTTCAGATAAATTGGACGGAAACTCAACCTCTATTTCCCGAGCCCACGTCTCAATAGCTTCTGCGGCCCAAGTAGCCACAATGGTGGGCCTATGCACAGCCCCTGCAAGGGTATAGATAGCTTTTAAGCACCCTCCACACGCTTCTCTGACGGTAGTGATAGGCAGGGCAGATGACACCACCAGCCGAGCGATTTGCGAATCCACCGGCGGTGGCATTTCCCAATTTTTACTCAATTCTGATGCAAGGGGATAGCGGAATAGCATCTTCTTGTGCAGGGTGAATTTCTTTCCTGAGTTCTCCCAGGATTCCTGACGTATGTCAACCAAGTGGTCAGAATGAGGTAAAACCAATTTAATAACCTTCTGACATTTGAACCTGTCCGGTTTCTTAGATGTAGTAGCAGGCTCAGGCTCATCATCATCTTCAATCTGAAGAATGAGCAGGATAGCCTCTAGTCTAAAAGATCAGGAACATCCACCTGTGAAACATTTCCACATCAGAAACGTCATGATTAGAGTCCGTGGGGTCAGTATACATGCCACCTTCAACGGAAGAGGTATCCGGACATACGTGGATTGAGAGGAAGTAACAGCCCGCTTAGAAAACTTCTTGGGTTTAGTCTTAGGTGAGCGAGGGTCAGGAATACGTTTTCCAAAGAGTTATTCAAGTGCCGTAACTGAGTGAACAGAGCATCTGTCCATGGCGGATTAACCGCAGGGACCATATAAGGCTGATAAGGCACAGGAGGTCCCATAGGGAGCGCAAGTCTAGTTACCAGCGTAGTCAGTTAAATTAGAAAAGGCAGACCAAGGCGGGCCCTGATGTGCCCCCGTTGTTACAAACTGACTGGGGGGTACAGAACCCCCAGAACCTGAACCCTCCGCAGCCATGTTATCTGGGACACCATAACCGAGCACGGCGGAATCAGCTCCAGACCCATCGTTCCCTGTAGCTGACATGATATGAAAGCGTAAACCATGGGTGACACAGTACAATATCAGCAGATATAATACCCAACACAAACCCCCCGTGCAGTGTGACAGCTCAAGCAGAGGATTTCTGAGGTAAAAATGTGACTGAACAACAGAGAAAAATACAAAATACGTATATACTGTGAAAAATAAGAAGTTACTCACCGGTAATTCTATTTCTCATAGTCCGTAGTGGATGCTGGGGACTCCATAAGGACCATGGGGATTAGCGGCTCCGCAGGAGACTGGGCACAACTATAAAGAAAGCTTTTAGACTACTGGTGTGAACTGGCTCCTCCCACTAAGACCCTCCTCCAGACCTCAGATAGGATACTGTGCCCGGGAGAGCTGACACAAGTAGGAAGGATTTTGAATCCCGGGTAAGACTCATACCAGCCACACCAATCACACCGTATAACTCGTGATACAATACCCAGTTAACAGCATGATAACAACTGAGCCTCTCAACAGATAGCTCAACAATAACCCTTTAGTTAAGCAATAACTATATACAAGTATTGCAGACAATCCGCACTTGGGATGGGCGCCCAGCATCCACTACGGACTATGAGAAATAGAATTACCGGTGAGTAAATTCTTATTTTCTCTAACGTCCTAAGTGGATGCTGGGGACTCCGTAAGGACCATGGGGATTATACCAAAGCTCCCAAACGGGCGGGAGAGTGCGGATGACTCTGCAGCACCGAATGAGAGAACTCAAGGTCCTCCTCAGCCAGGGTATCAAATTTGTAGAATTTAGCAAACGTGTTTGCCCCTGACCAAGTAGCAGCTCGGCAAAGTTGAAGAGCCGAGACCCCTCGGGCAGCCGCCCAAGAAGAGCCCACTTTCCTTGTGGAATGGGCTTTTACCGATTTAGGATGCGGCAGTCCAGCCGCAGAATGTGCAAGCTGAATCGTACTACAGATCCAGCGAGCAATAGTCTGCTTAGAAGCAGGTGCACCCAACTTGTTGGGCGCATACAGGATAAAAAGCGAGTCAGTCTTCCTGACTCCAGCTGTCCTGGAAACATAAATTTTTAGGGCCCTGACTACATCCAACAACTTGGAAGCCTCCAAGTCATTCGTAGCCGCAGGCACCACGATAGGTTGGTTCAGATGAAAAGCTGATACCACTTTGGGGAGAAACTGGGGACGAGTCCTCAATTCTGCCCTATCCATATGGAAAATCAGATAAGGGCTTTTACATGACAAAGCCGCCAATTCTGAAACACGCCTGGCCGAAGCCAAGGCCAACAACATGACCACTTTCCACGTGAGATATTTTAAATCCACGGTTTTCAGTGGCTCAAACCAATGTGACTTTAGGAAATCCAACACCACGTTGAGATCCCAAGGTGCCACTGGAGGCACAAAAGGGGGCTGAATATGCAGCACTCCCTTAACAAAAGTCTGAACTTCAGGTAGTGAAGCCAATTCTCTCTGGAAGAAAATCGATAGAGCCGAAATCTGGACTTTAATGGAACCCAATTTAAGGCCCATAGTCACCCCTGACTGTAGGAAGTGCAGGAACCGGCCCAGCTGAAATTCTTCCGTTGGGGCCTTCCTGGCCTCACACCACGCAACATATTTTCGCCATATGCGGTGATAATGGTTCGCGTTACTTCTTTCCTAGCTTTTATCAGCGTAGGAATGACTTCCTCCGGAATCCCCTTTTCCTTCAGGATCCGGTGTTCAACCGCCATGCCGTCAAACGCAGCCGCGGTAAGTCTTGGAACAGACAAGGCCCCTGCTGCAGCAGGTCCTGTCTGAGCGGTAGAGGCCATGGGTCCTCTGTCATCATTTCTTGAAGTTCCGGATACCACGCTCTTCTTGGCCAATCCGGAACAATGAGTATAGTTCTTACTCCTCTTCTCCTTATTATCCTCAGTACCTTTGGTATGAGAGGAAGAGGAGGGAACACATAAACCGATCGGTACACCCACGGTGTTACCAGAGCGTCCACAGCTATCGCCTGCGGGTCTCTTGACCTGGCGCAATATTTTTCTAGCTTTTTGTTTAGGCGGGACGCCATCATGTCCACCTGTGGTTTTTCCCACTGGTTTACAATCATTTGAAAGACTTCTGGATGAAGTCCCCACTCTCCCGGGTGGAGGTCGTACCTGCTGAGAAAGTCTGCTTCCCAGTTGTCCACTCCCGGAATGAACACTGCTGACAGTGCTAACACGTGATTTTCCGCCCATCGGAGAATCCTTGTGGCTTCTGCCATCGCCGTCCTGCTTCTCGTGCCGCCCTGTTGATTTACATGGGCGACTGCCGTGATGTTGTCTGACTGGATCAGTACCGGCTGGTTTTGAAGCAGGGGTTTTGCCTGACTTAGGGCATTGTAAATGGCCCTTAGTTTCAGAATATTTATGTGCAGGGAAGTCTCCGGACTTGTCCATAGTCCTTGGAAGTTTCTTCCCTGTGTGACTGCTCCCCAGCCTCGAAGGCTGGCATCCGTGGTCACCAGGACCCAGTCCTGTATGCCGAATCTGCGGCCCTCTTGAAGATGAGCACTCTGCAGCCACCACAGCAGAGACACCCTTGTCCTTGGAGACAGGGTTATCAGACGATGCATCTGAAGATGCGATCCGGACCACTTGTCCAACAGGTCCCACTGAAAGGTTCTTGCATGAAACCTGCCGAATGGAATCGCTTCGTAGGAAGCTACCATTTTTCCCAGGATCCGCGTGCAGTGATGCACCGACACCTGTTTTGGTTTTAGGAGGCCTCTGACTAGAGATGACAGCTCCTTGGCCTTCTCCTCCGGGAGAAACACTTTTCTCTGTTCTGTGTCCAGAACCATCCCTAGGAACAGCAGGCGTGTCGTAGGGACCAGCTGTGACTTTGGAATGTTTAGAATCCAGCCGTGCTGTTGTAGCACTTCCCGAGATAGTGCTACCCCTACCAACAACTGCTCCCTGGAGCTCGCCTTTATCAGGAGATCGTCCAAGTACGGGATAATTAAAACTCCCTTCCTTCGAAGGAGTATCATCATTTCCGCCATTACCTTGGTAAAGACCCTCGGAGCCGTGGAGAGACCGAACGGCAACGTCTGGAATTGGTAATGACAATCTTGTACCACGAACCTGAGGTACTCCTGGTGAGGATGGTAAATGGGGACATGTAGGTAAGCATCCTGGATGTCCAGCGATACCATGTAATCTCCCTCGTCCAGGCTCGCAATAACCGCCCTGAGCGATTCCATCTTGAACTTGAATTTTTTGATATATGTGTTCAAGGATTTCAAATTTAAAATGGGTCTCACCGAACCGTCCGGTTTCGGTACCACAAACATTGTGGAATAGTAACCCCTTCCTTGTTGAAGTAGGGGCACCTTTACTATCACTTGTTGTGAATACAGCTTTTGAATTGCCTGCAACACTGCCTCCCTGCCTGAGGGAGTGGTGGCAAGGCAGATTTGAGGAAACGGCGGGGGGGGGGGGAGACGTCTCGAATTCCAGTTTGTACCCCTGAGATACTATTTGAAGGATCCAGGGATCCACCCGTGAGCGAGCCCACTGCTTGCTGAAATGCTTGAGACGGGCCCCCACCGTACCTGGCTCTGCCTGTGGAGCCCCAGCGTCATGCTGTGGACTTAGAGGAAGCGGGGGAGGACTTTTGCTCCTGGGAACTGGCTGTATGCTGCAGCTTTTTCCCTCTACCTCTGCCTCTGGGCAGAAAGGACGCGCCTTTAACCCGCTTGCCCCTATTGGGCCGAAAGGACTGTACCTGATAATACGGTGCTTTCTTTGGTTGTGAGGGAACATGGGGCAAAAATGTAGACTTCCCAGCTGTTGCTGTGGAAACGAGGTCCGAGAGACTATCCCCGAACAATTCCTCACCCTTATAAGGCAGAACTTCCATGTGTCGTTTGGAATCTGCATCACCTGTCCACTGCCGAGTCCATAACCCTCTCCTGGCAGAAATGGACATTGCACTAATTTTGGATGCCAGCCGGCAAATATCCCTCTGTGCATCCCTCATGTATAAAAGTGCGTCTTTTATATGCTCTACGTTCAGCAAAATAGTGTCCCTGTCTAGGGTATCTATATTTTCTGACAGGGAATCTGACCACGCAGCAGCAGCGCTGCACATCCAGGCTGAAGCTATAGCCGGTCTCAGTATCACACCTGTGTGTGTGTGTGTGTGTGTGTGTGTGTGTGTGTGTGTGTGTGTGTGTGTGTGTGTGTGTGTGTGTGTGTGTGTGTGTGTGTGTATATATATATATATATATATATATATATATATATATATATATATATATTTCAGGATAGCCTCCTGCTTTCTATCAGCAGATTCCTTCAGGGCGGCCGTATCCGGAGACGGTAGTGCCACCTTCTTTGACAAGCGTATGAGCGCTTTATCCACCCTAGGGGATGTTTCCCAGCGTGACCTATCCTCTGGCGGGAAAGGGTACGCCATTAGTAACCTCTTAGAAATTACCATCTTTTTATCAGGGGAAGCCCACGCTTCTTCACACACTTCATTTAACTCTTCAGATGGAGGAAAAGCTACTGGTAGTTTCTCTCCAAACATTATACCCTTTTTTGTGGTACCGGGGGTAACATCCGAAATGTGCAACACATTTTTCATTGCCTCAATCATGTAACGTGTGGCCCTACTGGAAGTTACATTAGTCTCTTCGTCGTCGACACTGGAGTCAGTATCCGTGTCGACATCTGTGTCAACCATCTGAGGTAGCGGGCGTTTTAGAGCCCCTGATGGTTTTTGAGACGCCTGGGCAGGCACAGGCTGAGAAGCCGGCTGTCCCACATTAGGTATGTCGTCAAACCTTTTATGTAAGGAGTCGACACTATCACGTAATTCCTTCCACAGCACCATCCACTCAGGTGTCGACCCCGCAGGGGGTGACATCACATTTACAGGCATCTGCTCCGCCTCCACATAAGCCTCCTCATCAAACATGTCGACACAGCCGTACCGACACACCGCAAACACACAGGGAATGCTCTGACAGAGGACAGGACCCCACAAAGCCCTTTGGGGAGACAGAGAGAGAGTATGCCAGCACACACCAGAGCGCTATATAACACTGGGATCCCACTATCAATGAGTGTTTTCCCTATAGCTGCTTTTTTATATATATTACATATATCTATCTATATATATATATATATATCTCTATCTATCTATCTATCTATATATATATATATATATATATATATATATATATATATATATATATATATATATATATCTATATCTATACTGCACCTAAATTTAGTGCCCCCCCTCTCTTTTTTACCCTTCTGTAGTATTCTCAGACTGCAGGGGAGAGCCAGGGAGCTTCCTTCCAGCGGAACTGTGAGGGAAAAATGGCGCCAGTGTGCTGAGGGAGAAGCCCCACCCCCTTTTCGGCAGACTTTCTCCCGCTTTTTCTGTGATACTGGCAGGGGTAATTTTACATCTATATAGCCTCTGGGACTATATATGATGTATATTTTGCCAGCCAAGGTGTTATTTATTGCCCTCAGGGCGCCCCCCCCCAGCGCCCTGCACCCATCAGTGACCGAAGTATGAGGTGTACATGAGGAGCAATGGCGCACAGCTGCAGTGCTGTGCGCTACCTTGGTGAAGACTGAAGTCTTCTGCCGCCGATTTTCCGGACCTTCTTCGTGCTTCTGGCTCTAAGGGGGACGGCGGCGCGGCTCCGGGAACGAACACCAAGGTCGGGTCCTGCGGTCGATCCCTCTGGAGCTAATGGTGTCCAGTAGCCTAAGAAGCCCAAACTACCACCTGTTAGGTAGGTTCGCTTCTTCTCCCCTTAGTCCCTCGCTGCAGTGAGTCTGTTGCCAGCAGATCTCACTGAAAATAAAAAACCTAAATATACTTTCTTTCTAGGTGCTCAGGAGAGCCCCTAGTGTGCATCCAGCTCGGCCGGGCACAAGAATCTAACTGAGGTCTGGAGGAGGGTCTTAGTGGGAGGAGCCAGTGCACACCAGTAGTCTAAAAGCTTTCTTTATAGTTGTGCCCAGTCTCCTGCGGAGCCGCTAATCCCCATGGTCCTTACGGAGTCCCCAGCATCCACTTAGGACGTTAGAGAAATAGGATTTTATTTACCTACCAGTAAATCCTTTTCTCGTAGTCTGTAGAGGATGCTGGGGTCCACATTAGTACCATGAGGTATAGACGTGTCCACCAGCAGCCCTTGGCACTTTAAGAGTTTAATAGTGTGGGCTGACTCCTCCCTCTATGTCCCTCCTACCAGACTCAGTCTAGGAACTGTGCCAGAGGATACAGACATAATTCGAAAGAAGGAAATACACAGATAGTGACGAGATTCATACCAGCTCACACATAACAAGGCAAACCAAGCTAACGGGCTTGAAACTCCGCAATAGCTGAAAAACATTACTTAACCAAGTAACAACGCAGTACTTAACTAAGCCATACTGAAACAAGTAACTACTGCAGGATAACGAAGCGCTGGGCGGGTGGCCATCATCCTCTACGGACTACAAGAAAAGGATTTACAGGTAGGTAATTAAAATCCTATTTTCTCTTACGTCCTAGAGGATGCGGAGGTCCACATTAGTACCATGGGGATGTACCAAAGCTCCCAAAACGGGAGGGGAGAGCACGGAGGCTCCTGCAGAACTGATTGACCAAACTTTTAGGTCCTCTGAGGCCAAAGTATCGAACTTGTAGAAATTAGCAAACGTGTTCGACCCAGACCAAGTAGCCGCTCGGCAAAGCTGAGGCACCCCGGGCAGCCGCCCAGGAAGAACCCACCTTACCTTGGGCCTTAACAGATGAAGGACATAGCAATCCTGCCGTAGAATACGCATGCTGGATAGTGAACCTGATCCAGCGAGAGATAGTCTGCTTAGAAGCAGGACACCTAAGTTTCTTGGGATCATACAGGACAAGCAAAGAGTCCGATTTTCTGTGACAAGCAGTCCTCTTCACGTAGATTTTTAAAGCCCTTACAACATCCAAGGACTTTGATGAAATTGAGGAGTTAGTAGCAACTGGCACCACAATAGGTTGGTGGATATGAAATGCCAACACAACCTTCGGAAGGAACTGCTGACGTGTCCGGAGCTCAGCTCTATCTTCATGGAAGATTAAGTTGGGGCTTTTACAAGACAAAGCCCCCAACTCCAACACACGTCTAGAAGAAGCTATGGCCAACAAAGTGACAGCCTTCCACGAGAGAAACTTAACCTCAACCTCCTGTAGCGGCTCGAACCAATCCGATTGGAGGAACTGCAACACCACGTTAAGATCCCAGGGTGCCGTAGG
The DNA here is from genome assembly GCF_028390025.1 of Pseudophryne corroboree. Taxonomy (NCBI): domain Eukaryota; kingdom Metazoa; phylum Chordata; class Amphibia; order Anura; family Myobatrachidae; genus Pseudophryne; species Pseudophryne corroboree. The sequence goes on along the minus strand of NC_086447.1, from coordinate 647,908,978 downwards.
TGGAACAAAGGGAGGCTGGATGTGCAGAACCCCTTTCAAAAAAAGTCTGAACCTCAGGGAGGGAAGTCAACAGTTTCTGGAAGAAAACGGATACGGCCGAAATCTGGACCTTTACGGATCCCAACCACAGGCCCATATCCACACCTGCTTGCAGGAAGAGGAGAAAATGTCCCAGTTGAAACTCCACCGTAGGAAACTTCTTGGATTCACACCAAGATACATACTTTTTCCAAATGCGATGGTAATGTTTAGACGTTACTCCTTTTCTAGACTGTATCAGGGTAGGAATAACTTTGTTCGGAATGCCCTTCCGAGCTAAGATCTGGCGTTCAACCTTCATGCCGTCAAACATAGCCATGGTAAGTCTTGATAGGCGAACGTCCCCTGTTGTAACAAGTCCTCCCGAAGAGGAAGAGGCCTCGGATCTTCTAGCAGTAGATCCAGAAGATCTGCATACCAAGCCCTTCTTGACCGGTCCGGAGCAATGAGGATCGCCTGAACTCTTGTACTCTTTATGAGTTTTAGAATCCTTGGAATGAGTGGAAGTGGAGGAAACACGTACACTGACTGGAACACCCACGGAGTCACCAGGGTGTCCACCACCACTGCTTGTCAGTATCTCGACCTGGAACAGTACCTCCGAAGCTTCTTGTTGAGACGGGAGGCCATCATGCCTATTTGAGGTACACCCCAAAGATTTGTCACCTCTGTGAACACCTCCCGATGGAGGCCCCCCTCTCCAGGATGGAGATCGTGTCTGCTGAGGAAGTCCGCTTCCCAGTTGTCTACTACTGGAATGAAGATTGCTGACAGCGCCAACGTATGTTTTTCTGCCCAGAGGATAATTCTTGTTACCTCTGACATTGCAGATCTGCTCTTCGTTCCACCCTGTCGATTTATGTAGGCTACCATCGTTACATTGTCCGACTGCACTTGAATGGCTCGATCTCGCAGCAGATGAGCCGCTTTGAGAAGACCGTTGTAGACGGCTCTTAGTTCCAGAATGTTTATCGGAAGACTGGATTCCAGGTTTGACAATCTTCCTTGGAAGGCTTCTACCCGAGTGACTGTGCCCCAGCCCCGGAGGCTTGCATCCGTGGTTAGAAGGATCCAGTCCTGAATCCCAAACCTGTGGCCCTCAAAAAGGTGGGACATTTGCAGCCACCAGAGGAGTGAAATTCTGGCTTTCGGCGATAGACGTATCCTCAGGTGCATGTGTAGGCGAGATCCCGACAACTCGTCCAGGAGATCCAGCTGGAAGGTCAGAGCATGAAAACTTCCATACTGTAGAGCCTCGTAGGAGGCAACCATCTTCCCCAGAAGACGAATGCACTGATGAACCGATAACCGAGCTGGCTTCAGGACATCCCGGACCATTGCTTGAATCAACAACGCTTTCTCCTCCGGCAGAAACACCCTCTGTACTTCAGTGTTGAGGATCATCCCCAGAAAAGACAATCTCCTTGTCGGTTTCAAATGTGACTTTGGAAGGTTCAGGATCCAACCTTGTCTCCTGAGCAGATGAGGCGTGAAAGCAATGGACTGCAACGTCGTCTCCCTGGACGACGCCTTTATCAGTAGAACGTCCAGATATGGGATTATGTTCACCCCGTCTGCGGAGGAGAACCATCATCTCTGCCATCAACTTGGTGAACACCGACGGTGCTGTGGAGAGGCCGAACGGCAGTGCCTGAAACTGATAGTGACTGTCTAACAGTGCAAACCTGAGATAAGCCTGGTGTGGAATGTGGAGGTACGCATCCTTGATATCCAGGGATACCAGAAACTCTCCCTCCTCCAGACCCGAGATCACCACTCTCAGAGACTCCATTTTGAATTTGAATTCCCTCAGGTAAGGGTTTAGCGACTTCAAGTTCAAAATAGGTCTGACCGAACAATCCGGTTTCGGTACCACGAAAAGGTTCGAATAGTAACCCTTCTTTTGCATATGCGGTGGAACTGGGACAATTACCTGTGACATTTCCAATTTTCGGATGGCGTCCTGTAGGATCGACCCATCTGTCAGCAATGCTGGCAAGCCTGATTTGAAGAATCAGTGAGGTGGGAGTTCTTGAAACTCCAGTCTGTACCCCTGGGACACAATATCCTGTACCCAGGGATCCAGGCCGGACGACACCCAGACGTTGCTGAAACGTCCGAGTCTCGCACCCACCAGCCCGTCCTCCAGGCTGTGCGGTCCACCATCATGCTGGGGATTTTGAGGAACCAGAAGCAGGCTTCTGGTCCTGGGAGCCTGCGAGTGTAGGCTTCTTGGATTTTACACGACCACCCCTAAAGAAGGTGGTATGGGACTTGGACCTTTTTGTTCTGGCGGTCCAAAAGGACTGCAATGCAGTTGGGAAAATAGGTTTCCACGTAGAAGGGGTAGCAGAGGGAAGGAAAGGTGACTTACCCGCAGTTGCCGTGGAAATCCACGCATCCCATGCTTCCCCAAATAGAGCCTGACCTATGTAGGGTAGGGTCTCCACACTTCTCCTTGATTACGAGTCTGCAGGCCATTGGCGTAGCCAGAGTCCCCTGCGAGTCGAGACAGACATGGGCGATATCCGTGTAGTCAGCGTACCCAGGTCCTTCATGGATTCCACCATGAACCCAGCAGAATCCTGTTTGTTACTTAAAAACAATTAAATGTCACTTCTATCCATTGTATCTAAATCCTCTAGTAATGTGCCTGACCACTTTACTATGGCTTTAGAAATCCATGCACAGGCAATGGTGGGCCTTAACGCCACTCCCGAAGCAGTGTATATGGATTTGAGTGTAGTGTCAACCTTACGATCAGCCAGTTCTTTAATGCGGTAGATCCAGGGACAGGTAAAAACAACTTTTTAGACAGTCTGGAGCCATATGTGTCAACTATGGGTGGGTTTTCCCACTTTTTTCGATCCCCCTCAGGGAAGGAAAAGCAACCAGAACCCTTTTGGGGATCTGGAATTTTTTCTCCGTGTTTTACCAGGATTTTTCAAATATAGCATTTAATACTTTAAACGCAGGGAAGGTTAGCGAGGCTGTCTTATTGTCCGTAAAGAAAGCCTCCTCAACCTGCTCAGGTGGAGTGTCAGTAATGTTTAATACATTTCAAATGGTCTCAATCATGAGCTGCACCCCCTTTGCAAGGGATGCTGCCGCCCTTAGCACGTCCCTATCACCGTCTGCTGTACCAGAGTCGGTATCCGTGTCATCTTGCATAATCTGGGCAAGTGCACGTTTCTGTGGGAACATGCTAGGGGTATTGCCAAAATAGGCACAGAACTTGACCAAACTGCCATAGAATTCTTTAACACCTGAGTTTCTGTCTCAGTATGTGCTACCCTTGGAGAAATCTGAGAGATCATTCCTTTATTGGAGGTCAACCACTCAGGCTCAATCATAGGGATCGGAGACAAGACAGTACATTCCCGTGTACATGGAATGGATTCTTCCTGTGAAAAAACATCCTCTGCAGCATATGACGCAGAGTCCCTAGACATGGCTATGGGAGATAATAAACACACACACACACACAAACACACACACAGGGAATTGTAAACACAGTTTCTCTCCCCCCCCCCAAGTATGCCACAGAGAAACACAGAGATTCGAGCCAACCCACACACAGCACTTCCTGAGGTAGATATAATATAGCTACCTAGCGCTGTGTACCGTAATAGACTACACAGGATTTACACAGTCCCCCCCCTCCCCCCTACAACCCCCTGGTACTGCACAGGATAGCTGGAGTTGCGTGGAGGGACCGTTTCCCCTGTTAGCGTCTGTGTACAGGAACTGCAGGCAGGAAAATGGCGCTGAACGCTGCTGGGTCCGCTCTGAGAAGCTCCGCCCCCTGAAGATGGCACGTCTTCCCGCACAAATTCTTTATACTGGCCTGAGGATTCCGTCGCTTCTTGGGGAATTCAATCCCCGGTTAGCGTCTGTGTACGGAGGATTCTGTCGCTAGCCTAGGGATTCAGTCTCCGGTTAGCGTCTCTGACCAGTTTAGGGTATTTAGACGCTGGCTCAGGAAGCCCCTCATAGCGCCAACACTGTGTGCAGCTGAGCTTTCCACGGAGCGCAGCTGTTCAGAGCTGCGCTGCTACCCTTGTGCCGCCATATCTCACCACCTTCTGTCTTCTGGCTTTGTTAGGGGGTGGTGGCATGCGGTATCCGTTCACATGGTCGACCATGTTATGGTCGACAGTCATTAGGTCGACCACTATTGGTCGACATTGACACATGGTCGACACATGAAAATGGTCGACACATGAAAAGGTCGACATGAGTTTTTTTAACTTTTTTTTTCAGTTGGGGAACTTTTCCACGTGGACTACGATTGGAACGGTAATCTGTGCCGAGCGAAGCGGTAGCGGAGCGAAGGCACCATGCCCGAAGCATGGCGAGTGAAGCGAGCCATGCGAGGGGACGCGGTGCACTAATTGGGGTTCCCAGTCACTTTCCGCAAAAAACTACACCAAAAAAAGTTAAAAAACCCATGTCGACATTTTCATGTGTCGACCTTTCACGTGTCGACCATGTGTCCATGTCGACCATGTCAATGTCAACCAATAGTGGTCGACCTAATGACTGTCGACCATAACATGGTCGACCATTCATACCGGAACCATGGCATGCTGCGGGAGTGAGCGGAGGCCTAGGGCGGCTAACGATCAGCACCCTCAGGAGCTCAGTGTCCTGTCAGCGGAGATAGTGGCTGGGACCCCTCAAGGCGGACACTACTCTCCCAATAAGTCCCTCGAAGCAGGGAGGCTGTTGCCAGCAGCCTCCCTGTGCCTAAAAACTCTAAAAAAAAAAACTAAAAAAAAACCTAGAATAACTCCTAAAGGAGCTCCCCTAGCTGTGACCAGCTCCTCCGGGCACAATTTCTAAACGGAGTCTGGTAGGAGGGGCATAGTGGGAGGAGCTAGCCCACACTATTAAATTCTTAAAGTGCCAATGGCTCCTGGTGGACCCGTCTATACCCCATGGTACTAATGTGGACCAGAGCATCCTCTAGGACATAAGAGAAATACCTATATTATCCAATAACCCTGACGCATTGAGCCCCCTCAGGTTACAGAATATAGGGATAGCAGTAGGAGTGAGATACACGGAGTAGAGATCACCCAGCAGCTATATGCACACACACACAGTCACATGTACAATGCAGGAATTATGACAAACAATAAAACTGCACTGCACTAGCAATACTATTACTGAGTAAGGCTATGTATATAAACAGATATATCAATGCACAGTAAAAACTGGATGAATATCACAGGGTACTTGTACTAAATAACCCTGAAGTATACACTTGTTCTTAACTAACACTGTCTAAACGACATGTAGAATACTTAAGTGTCCTGTAAATGCACAGCGCTGATGATGCAGACGGCTTTACAGAGGAGGCATCACCCAGCAGTCCCAGAATCAGCGCATCTGTGTGTAATGGCGCCCAAACGCTGACAGGGAGTGAGGGAGACAGAGAGATGCAGCTCCAGGGCGGGAACATTTACTCTAAATGGCGCCCAGGGGCTGGGGGAGGGGCTACAAGCCAGAGCCTTATCCCCTTGCTGGACCACCGGGTGCTGCGGACCTTAATAAAATGGATTATAGCCTAATCCGACCTGTGCCCTTGCCCTGGTGGTCTAGTGGGGTCTCTGTACTGCCACAGTGTCCACGTCAGCGCAAGCGGCCCGCCTCTTAATGGCCGCGCCGGATAGCGATCTCCAGCGGGTCCCGCCTGGGGGACCCTCGTACCTCCTCCCTTAGTGCGGCCACGCGATCCCAGAGAACTTTTGTTAGTGTGTGTGCCCTGGGTCAAGAACCGGAGCCTACGCTGTAAGTACCCGGCAACCATGGACGCGGGAGTATACAGCGCCGCTGGGCGAGGTGATGGAGCTGCAGCAGGAGATATCAGATTGATATCTAGCACTAGAGTGCCTCTGCTGCAGCCCTTGAAGTCTTCTATCTTCTTTAAAATAGCTCTTCTTAGGGCAGACCTGCCTGTTAGCTGCCTGCACTGCAGGCACCAACTTACAAACTGAGCTCCTTTGCATAGAGGCGGGGTTATAGAGGAGGCGGCACTGACATCTTGGGAACAGTCAAAGCTTTTATCCTGCTGGTGTCTGGGATCAAGATCCTACTCTACACCCCGATGTTATTCCCTGCGGAATACCAGTGTAACCCGCTGCAGAAACAAAAAATCTGAAGGACAGCAGGACAGCTTTAAAAAAAAAAAAAACACACACACACACACACACACACACACAACACACGTGAGTTCACTTACTCTACACATCATTCACCTCCTGGCTGTGTTACCTGAATATTCAGCACTGAACTCTGTGTTTTGCGATTTCTCCCTCAAACCACACATTTGTACCTCACAGTCCTACCATTTCCATCTCAAAAATATTTCCAAAATCAGACCCTCTCTCACACTAGATGCTACTAAGACATTCATTCACTCACTGGTCATCTTTAGATTGGACTACTGAAATCTCCTCCTATCTGGCCTCCCTGACAAACGCCTCCCTCCACTTCAAACTATCCGCAATGCTGCTGACTAGCTCATTTTCCCCTCCAAATGTACTACGGTCACCTCAGGGATGTGCAGGGTGGTAAATGGCTCAGGAGGCATTGGCTACTGGAAATCTGAGGAGTTTTGATCAGAGATATGCAGAAAAGGTAGGTAGGTGAGGCACTGTTTCACCTGTCAGTCTTTTTACTCCAGAGTTTTGACGATAAAATTGATTAGAATACTACAAAAAAAGATAGTTCTAATATATTCTTTGTATTTTTCATATACTTTATAAAGTTAGTTAAAACTTTGGCGTATACGTTAGTATGACAGGAAAGGCTCTGCATCACCTGCTTCGCCTCACCGCACGTCACTGGACCACCTCCCCTCTCTTACAAGCCCTGCACTGGCTCCCCTTCTGAATACAATTCAAGCTTCTTACACTCACTTACAAAGCACACATTCACTTACATATTACACCTTATCTCCCTTTACACTCCCACTTGCCCTCTTAGCTCCAAATACATCCAGGCTGCCTCTCATGCCAACAAATTATTTCCTTCAATTCCCGACTCCGCAGATTTTGCCTGGTGCTCCCTACCACTCCCCATCAGACTCTCCACAAAACACAAACGGGCTCTCAAAACCCACTTCATCAAAACCAGTCGTCACTCATCCTAACCCTTTGTTCCATGCTCATTTCTACCCCATCTGTTTCACCCCTGTCTGTCTACCCCTCCCCTTTAGAATGTAAACTCTCTGTGCTTTTGCCTCTTTTAGACTATTTTCTACTCTATACCTCCTACAACGACACCTAACCCTCAATATCTGCCAACATGAGGATTATTTCAATGTCCTGTCCCCTGATGCAGCAATGTTTATATACCATGTACTTGTCCCACATTATCTTGTACTGTAAATCACTGGTTTCTGTCTGGCTCATTTATTTATGTACTTTGTTAGGTGCAGCGGAACCCTTGTGGCGCCATATAAATAAACAATAATTAAAAAAGTGCAAGAACAATTATTACCTGGATATTTACGCTTGAAGGAGGTAATACCCAAATATTCACTGACTTGTTCTTGTAACATATAGTACTCTCCCGTTTCATCCGCCGGCCATTTGTATTCAACTAAATTTTCTGCTGGGAAATAGCTGGAGCTGATATAAAGAAAGTGTTTTATGTTACGCTGGTCTCCTAATATAAAAAGGTGTACATTTAAAGAAGATCTTTTAAAAAATTAAATCATCTTTCATTTTGCATAACAAAGTTAATTAATATTTTTATGGTGAGAACTGGTCACTGCAATAGCTGTAGTGCAGATTTAGCACAGTGACATGGTGGGGACACATATGACTACACACTTTCTGCAGTATACCCGCCAACAACCGACTTGTTAAGATAACAATATTGTTAATATAAACACTTTACTCACTGTCTGAAAGAAATTGAAGCTTTTTAAAAAATAAAATTTACTGGCCAAATAATAAAAAAATAAAAAAAATACTTGCCCAAAGTCTTGGTTTGAATTTTCGCAACTTGGGGAGCTTTCTCCAGATGTCGTACGCCTCCTTTTGGGGGGTTGGCTACCATCATTGGAAGTTTCCTCTGGGTCTCTCCCATCATTTGAATTATCCTCCTGTAGACAGGGACAAATACAATGGATACATTTGACTAAGTTGGAGAGCAGCATAAATCAGTAAGTACAGACAAAGGCCATGTGCACTTGCTGGCTATAATATATATATGCCCCTACCCCTAATCGGAACCCTGTGGGATTCAACGAGCAGCGTTTTTTCCTGGCCTCGGTAGGTCTGCAATATAGTGTTGGCAAATCAGTTTATGTAACAAACATTAAATTGTGAAAGGGAGCCGATTTGTGAGCAGGACTAGAGGGCCCTACACACTGGTCGATATATTTGAAAGATATGAACGATATCTTTCAGTGTGGATGCTTCAACAATGAACGATGCGCGTGCCCACAATCGTTCATCACTGAACGATCATCGTTTAAACATGCCAGTCAATTTGGACAATATAGCTGTCTGTACTCTCATATAGTCCAAATTGGCTATCGATATCGTCCAATGTGTAGGCTTTAAATCGTTGGCTTAAAAATTAACCATCAATTATATCGATGGTCGATAATATCGCCAACATCGCCCACTGTGTAAGGCCTGTCAAAGTCAAAAATATTACATAGAGAGAACATACAAACCACACACACATTTAAGTCGCTATACTTGCAAATATGCGCAGCGAGCACAGCAATATATGGAAACACACGCATTTGCTCGGACATGGCACGGAGATGGATTCGGCGCTTGTTTCATACAGTACATGGTTATAATAATGTCAAGCACCAGACATCATGGAGATTTAGAATTGGCTGATGAATTGATGTCATGAATATGTATTATCTGAACAGAACCAGATGCGCCCATCATGTTTGGTATTGAAGCAAGCAGAATGATGTGTGGGTTAGTTTGATGCTGGTTGTGAAGTTGTGGGACATTGCAGCGGATAGATATGATTATATGTATAAAAGCTAAGATCACTTTGTTGAGAACAATGGATGATCAAGCCAACCTTTTACTAAGATTTTCAGGGCTGAACCTGATTAACATATACAAAGGAGAGAGAGAGACCCCTCCCCTAGGAACAGACACACAGGAGGATAGTTCCTGTCTGGGGGGTTGGGGGTCAGTTTTTGCTGGTGGCCTCCGAGAACAGATGTAATGAAGCTACACTCAGAACAAAGCTCCCAGAAGCATGGCTGGATCATCACCAGGCACCAAAGGCTAAGTATTGAATTCACATGGCTAGATAAGGAAATATAGACAGATTGCTTTCTGGTTTAAATAGGATATTGTAACTTGGTTGTGTGATTGTTGGGTGTTTGTGTGATAGATCTGGGAATCTGTGATGGTAGCTGGGACATTAGACAACCTGTAGCATAGCATTTGTGGTATTTGTTTGCCTATGGTGATTTAAAATAGATTGTACTGGTTAGTTATAATATATATCTTGTTAATCATAAATACCACCATGCAGTTGCGTTTGGGCATGTGCTTGTGGCAGTGGCGGGCTGAGATGTGTGGTTACATTGTGATCTGGTCTTGTGATGAATATGCTCTGGTTATTGAGATACTGAAGTTGTTTGGAATGTGAAAGTGAATAAGATGGTTCTAGGAAGTTGGATTGAAATTGTGAAAGGTGATTTAGATGGTTTGGAATTGTAAAATCAGAACATATGCATTGTTCTGAGGCTTGGACATTTTGGAATAAAATGGAGTCTTGTGTCTTCTGCTATGTGATTGTGGTGTAGTAGAGAGTGCCATGTGTTTGGACCTGCAAATCTAAAATGGCTGCTGCCGGGTGTTTTCCCCTCCCCCTTTCAACCATGTGTTGCAGTCTTCATGGGAGTTTTCTCAAAATGGAGTCTAGCTTCTGTCCCATGCGGTATTGTAGGGTTGTGTATATAGGGACAGCCAGTATGGGTAAGGTCAAGTATTTTCTCCACAAAGATTCTCAGCATTGAATAACTGCGCAGCGATTGTTCCTCACATGTGTAGTTTTATCTGCAACCATATTGTCTCTTATTTAATGTTATAAGTCATTCTCTCTCTCCTTCCCCTTTTAAAAGTAATTGTGTCTTTATTGTATTTTATGTGTAGTAACTTGGTTAGATATTCTATGTTATTTTGGTAGTGTATAGCTTGTATTGTATTATTCTTTTTGAACGTTCATTCTCTCACTAAAGGCGTTAGAACCTTAGACCGATATTTGATTGGTTATTATAAATGCATAAAGGTTTCTCAGAGCGTCATAGTCGCACATACAGCTTTTAAGCTAACAAGGTTACACTGCATTACATCTACACATTGTCACTGCACAAATGTTTACAGTATAAGTACATTCCTTAAGGTATAGTTAAGGGAGTACCCTTGCGGTACTTTTTGCGCCAATTGCGTACTGTGTTCTTTAACCTTTAACGTGTTTTTAATAGGACAAATATTATAGACATTGTCAGGCCCCTTAACTCATGACTGTGGTCTTTCAGCACACACACACACACACACACACACACACACACACACACACACACACACACACCTCCTTATCATAGACCAAGATTTTGGACAGGGCTGAATAAGGAACAAAGGAAAAGAAATTTTTGGGCCTCCAGCAAGAGGAAGCGGCATCTTTTACTAGGTGATAGTGCAGATGTAATAGGAGGAGGCATCATTTTGTAGCAGCGATTTATACAACACAAATTATAGAACTTTAAACATGATTCACATCAGTACCTGTCCCAGTGGAGCTTACAATGTACACTCACAACCACATGGACACGCATACACACAAAAGTTAATTTCTTTTGTCAGAAGCCAATTAATCTACCTTTATTTTCTTGGGTTTTGGAAGGAAAATGGAGCACCTAGAGGAAATCCAAGCACACACGGGAGAAAATACAAACTCCACAGATAGAACTGTTTGGAATGAAGCTTATGACTTCTTGGTATAAAGTTCAGGATCCCGGCTGTCTGGATCCAGCAGCCGTAATAGTAACATACATAGTAACTAAGATAAAAAAAAAAAAAAAAAAAAAGACAATGGTCCATCGAGTTCAACCTATTTGTGGTCTCCTATGCAGTCTTATTATAGGACTAGTTATTTTTATGTTAGGACTAGTTATATTAACTATAATGCGTGCCTACGCACCATAACCCTGAATATCTTTATCCAATAGGAATTTATCTAACCCATCTAATTTATCTAACTTATCTAACCCAAAGGTGTTGACTGAGTCCGCAGTTCCTACTCTCTCAGGCAGGGAATTCCAAACACGTATTGTCCTTACTGTGAAAAAACCTTTTCGCCTCAATGTGCGGAAACTCCTCTCCTCTAACCTAAGCGAGTGACCACGTGTCCTCTGTGCTGATCTTATAGAAAACAGGTCCCTCCCAAGCTCTGCGTATTGACCCCTTATATATGTGTAGATGTTGATCATGTCCCCTCTTAGTCTCCTTTTTTACAATGTAAACATGCCTAGCCTTGCAAGCCTTTCCTCGTATTCCAGCGTCTCCATGCCCTTGATTAGCTTGGTCGCCCGCCTCTAAACCTTTTCTAGCTCCAGGATATACTTTTTGTAATATGGTGCCCAAAATTGCACACAGTATTCAAGATCAGGCCTCACTAGTGATTTATATAATGGGAGTTTAATACTCTCGTCCCTTGCATCAATTCCCCGTTTTATGAATGCTAATATCTTATTAGCCTTCTTTGCTGCACTCCTACTTTGGGTACTGCTGCTTAATTTGTTATCTATGTGAACCCCTAAGTCTTTTTCCAGTACAGAATCCCCTAATATTACCCCATTTAGTATGTAGGTGTTATTATTGGTCTTGGTCCCACAGTGCATTACCTTACACTTGTCTGTATTGAATATCATTCTCCATTTTGCTGCCCATGCTTCCAGTTTAGTTAAGTCGTTTTGAAGAGACTCAACATCCCCCTCCATATTTATAATCTTACACAATTTGGTATCGTTTGCGAAAAATGATACCATGCTCTCTAGACCTACGGTTAGGTCGTTGATGAAAATGTTGAACAAAAGTGGTCCAAGTACAGACCCTTGTGGCACACCACTTAGTACTTTAGTCCATTTTGAAAATGATACATTGACCACAACGCGCTGCTCCCCATTATCTAACCAATTACTCACCCAAGTGCATATTGTGCTCCCTTGCCCTATTTCTTGTAGCTTGTAGATAAGACACGTGTGGTACAGTGTCGAAAGCTTTGGCAAAGTCTAAAAAGATTATATCCACCTCCTTACCCTGATCTAGGTTCACACTTACTGTTTCATAAAAGCCAAGTAAGTTGGTCTCACATGATCTCTCCTTCACAAATCCATGTTGGTTCCTTTTAATGACCTTATTTGCGTCAAGGAACTTTTGAATACTGTCCCTTAGAATACCTTCCAATACTTTCCCCACTATAGATGTAAGACTAACTGGTCTATAATTACCTGGTTCTGCTTTGCTCCCCTTTTTTAATATCGGCACTGCCTCCGCTATACGCCAGTCTTTGGGAACCATACCCGATTTAACCGAATCCATGAAGATCAAAAATAGAGATCTTGCTAGTTCAGCGTGCAGCTCCATAAGAACCCTCGGGTGAATTCCATCCGGACCAGGTGACTTATTCATCTTTAACTTTTTTAATGGGTCACAGACTACCTCCTCACATAAATAAGCATTTAGCAGTGGGACATTATTTTTGTTGAGATTTTGTGTCAGACCCAGCATTTGGTCCTCTCTAGTAAATACCGTTGAAAAAAAACTTGTTTAGTTTGTTTGTTATGTCATTATCATTTTTGATTAAGACTCCCCTCTTGTCCTTTAAAGGGCCTATACTCTACATAAGCAGCAAGAGACTAAAGAAGGACTTACATTTTTTGGGATTCGCTTTGCTTTCCTTTGCTACTAGTTTTTAAGTTTCTACTTTAGCCACTCTTATTCCTTTTTTGCATATTTTGTTACAGCCCTTATAGTGTTGAAATGACTCTGCATCCCCCTCAGGTTTGTATTTTTTTAAATGCTCGTCTTTTTTTGTCCATTAATTCCTTTATATTTTGTTAAAACCACATTTGTTTGGATTTTTATTCCTTTTTTTGCTGCTGGTGGGAATAAATTTAGGAGTATTATAGATTAGCAGTGATTTTAATACATCCCATTTCTCTAGAATTTATACAGACACCGGAATCCTGACAGCTGTCAGAACACAGGCGACGCCATCCTGAAAGGCACCACTGGGGGGAGGTTAGGGTTAGGCTGCAGACAGGGAGAATACTTACCTCACCTGTGTCTGGATTGCTGCGGATCAGGATGCCAGCGTATGGATACTGACCGCAGAACTCACACATTAATGCAAAATTACTAAAACTGCTGCCAACTCCTAAGTTCCAAGTAACTGTAAGCACTCCATATGTACAGTTATCACAAACTTAGGGCTGGATGTAATGTCGTCCGAGTTCAGAGACCGCGCGGGATGCCGGCCAAACTCAGCCGTATTTTTTAAAAGGGGCAATCACTTACAAGGCATAGTTTGCCTTGTTCAGGCGGCATTCCACACGACCGCTGAACTCAGACAGCATTACATCCAGCCCATGATCTATAAACATATACTGTAGACTCTAAACAGTTGAGAAATAGCCAATGCCATAATAATAAAAGAAAAAAACAACAAGAACAAATGTGTCTGGCGCTAAATTAAAAAATGTAAATAGCCTCTGAATAAAGAGAGGACAACCTATATTTGGCTGCCTTCACAATGTGGAACTGGAAATCCACTCGACATAAAAAATGCGTTAGTCAAAGATATAAGTGAAGGCGCACAAAATGTTAACCGACTGCTGTTTTGATACAAGTTGCTAATTTATTTCAAATTACTGATTAAAATCTTAATCTTAAAATGCAAACAGTAAGGCAGAATTAGTAGCATAAGACCATGAAACATTAATTTTGTCAATTACTACACATACAAGTAAATGTAAACTCCACACAGATTATGCTTTGGTTAGTAATGCTCCTTTTTTACAAAAGGCTTAATTGCATACACCTACAAAGATTAGAGCAATTAAAGGAAAGTTCTCCTTCAGCTGAAATGATTCATGCACATAAGTAGACAAAGTTAGTATTTGTTCCAAGCAGAATAGTTGTTAGTTAACAAGAAAGAGATTTAATTGCATGCACTTGTGAGGTTTAGGGCAGTTATGAGATAATTCTCCTTCAGCGGAGTAGATTTAATTTCATGCACAAATGGAGATAATTTATAAAGATTTTGGCTCCAAACAAGCTGACTGTTTATTTGCGCAGAGAACAATCATAGGTGATGATTTTTAAAAACAAGCCACTTTGAAAAAGATGCTGTTCATATATTGGGTGTTATTAGTTAATACTTCACCCATCCATTATGCTGCTTTCAGATCGCAAATGCCGGATCCCACCCGGTAAAAGAAACGTGTCCTTACCGGGTGGGATCCGGCATTTGCGCTCCTTTGCTGGCTTTCCGACCCGGCAATATACCGGGTCGGTTGCCATAGCAGCGGGGGGCGCAGCAGCAGCAGGGGCAAGGGTGGAGGCGGCGCTGGGAGATGAGCTCATCTCCTGCGCCGCTTCTCCCTATGCTGTGAATGGGAGCCGTGTCGCATCGGAACGGCTCCCATTCACACTGCACCTGACCCGGTATTCAACCCAGTAATAACCCTTCTTTTTTACCGGGTTGAATTACCGGGTCAGGCAACCCGCTAATTCAGCAAAGGAGCTTTCACATCGCACACTGACCCGTTTCGACACGGCAATATGCCGTGTCGATACCGGGTTATTTGTGCGATGTGAAAGGGGTATTAGTGTCAGGAGCGCTCCTGGGTTGTGCAAGCCCGTATGACATCTTGTTTGGAGCCAAAATCTTTATAAATTATCTCCATTTGTGCATGAAATTAAATCTACTCAGCTGAAGGAGAATTCTCTCATAACTGCATGCAATTAAATCTCTTTCTTGTGAACTAACAACTATTCTGCTTGGAACAAATACTAACTTTGTCTACTTATGTGCATGAATCATTTCAGCTGAAGGAGAACTTTCCTTTAATTGCTCTAATCTTTGTAGGTGTATGCAATTAAGCCTTTTGTAAAAAAGGAGCATTACTAACCAAAGCATAATCTGTGTGGAGTTTACATTTACTTGTATGTGTAGTAATTGACAAAATTAATGTTTCATGGTCTTATGCTACTAATTCTGCCTTACTGTTTGCATTTTAAGATTAAGATTTTAATCAGTAATTTGAAATAAATTAGCAACTTGTATCAAAACAGCAGTCGGTTAACATTTTGTGCGCCTTCACTTAGTCTTTTATTATTATGTGTTAGTCAAAGATATCTTCTTTTTCTTCCCCAAGCAAAAAAGCTAACACAACATATCTAACATTTAAAAAAAAAAAAAAAGCAAGCATCATAACAAGAAAAAATAAGACTATTTCAGAGCAGAACTTTAAAGCTCCATTTCTGTGAATAGTCAATGATCCACAGCTGGCCAGAAGCGCAACTTTAATAGGAAAATAGGAAAACATTGAGTATGACGACTACCTACCTTGCATCAACAATTGGGTCACATAAAGCTTCATGTAAAGTGCAAAGAGTCATCTAATAAGTATTTCATCTGAAATGTCCAAGCGAAACAAGACTACAAAGTGCCAACAGGTGGGAGCAATAGCTGATCAGTTCTAACACTTTCACAGATCAGCGTGTTATTTCATACATCGCTACAAATAATAAGAATTTACTTACCGATAATTCTATTTCTCATAGTCCGTAGTGGATGCTGGGGACTCCGAAAGGACCATGGGGAATAGCGGCTCCGCAGGAGACTGGGCACAAAAGTAAAAAGCTTTAGGACTACCTGGTGTGCACTGGCTCCTCCCCCTATGACCCTCCTCCAAGCCTCAGTTAGGATACTGTGCCCGGACGAGCGTACACAATAAGGAAGGATTTTGAATCCCGGGTAAGACTCATACCAGCCACACCAATCACACCGTACAACTTGTGATCTGAACCCAGTTAACAGCATGATAACAGAAGGAGCCTCTGAAAAGATGGCTCACAACAACAATAACCCGATTTTTGTAACAATAACCATGTACAAGTAATGCAGACAATCCGCACTTGGGATGGGCGCCCAGCATCCACTACGGACTATGAGAAATAGAATTATCGGTAAGTAAATTCTTATTTTCTCTAACGTCCTAGTGGATGCTGGGGACTCCGAAAGGACCATGGGGATTATACCAAAGCTCCCAAACGGGCGGGAGAGTGCGGATGACTCTGCAGCACCGAATGAGAGAACTCCAGGTCCTCCTCAGCCAGGGTATCAAATTTGTAGAATTTAGCAAACGTGTTTGCCCCTGACCAAGTAGCTGCTCGGCAAAGTTGTAAAGCCGAGACCCCTCGGGCAGCCGCCCAAGATGAGCCCACTTTCCGTGTGGAATGGGCTTTTACAGATTTTGGCTGTGGCAGGCCTGCCACAGAATGTGCAAGCTGAATTGTACTACAAATCCAACGAGCAATCGTCTGCTTAGAAGCAGGAGCACCCAGCTTGTTGGGTGCATACAGGATAAACAGCGAATCAGATTTTCTGACTCCAGCCGTCCTGGAAACATATATTTTCAGGGCCCTGACTACGTCCAGCAACTTGGAATCCTCCAAGTCCCTAGTAGCCGCAGGCACCACAATAGGCTGGTTTAAGTGAAAAGCTGAAACCACCTTAGGGAGAAATTGAGGACGAGTCCTCAATTCTGCCCTGTCCGTATGAAAAATTAGGTAAGGGCTTTTATAGGATAAAGCCGCCAATTCTGAGACACGCCTGGCTGAAGCCAGGGCTAACAGCATTACCACTTTCCATGTGAGATATTTTAAGTCCACAGTGGTGAGTGGTTCAAACCAATGTGATTTTAGGAATCCCAAAACTACATTGAGATCCCAAGGTGCCACTGGAGGCACAAAAGGAGGCTGTATATGCAGTACTCCCTTGACAAACGTCTGAACTTCAGGAACAGAAGCCAGTTCTTTTTGGAAGAATATTGACAGGGCCGAAATTTGAACCTTAATGGACCCCAATTTGAGGCCCATAGACAGTCCTGTTTGCAGGAAATGCAGGAAACGACCCAGTTGAAATTCCTCTGTAGGGGCCTTCCTGGCCTCGCACCACGCAACATATTTACGCCAAATACGGTGATAATGTTGTACGGTTACATCCTTCCTGGCTTTGATCAGGGTAGGGATGACTTCATCCGGAATGCCTTTTTCCTTCAGGATCCGTCGTTCAACCGCCATGCCGTCAAATGCAGCCGCGGTAAGTCTTGGAATAGACATGGTCCCTGCTGGAGCAGGTCCTTTCTTAGAGGTAGAGGCCACGGGTCTTCTGTGAGCATCTCTTGAATTTCCGGGTACCAAGTCCTTCTTGGCCAATCCGGAGCCACGAGTATAGTCTTTACTCCTCTCCTTCTTCTGATTCTCAGTAATTTTGGTATGAGAGGAAGAGGAGGGAACACATACACTGACTGGTACACCCACGGTGTTACCAGAGCGTCCACAGCTATTGCCTGAGGGTCCCTTGACCTGGCGCAATATCTGTCCAGTTTTTTTGTTGAGGCGGGACGCCATCATGTCCACCTTTGGTTTTTCCCAACGGTTCACAATCATGTGGAAGACTTCTGGGTGAAGTCCCCACTCCCCCGGGTGAAGATCGTGTCTGCTGAGGAAGTCTGCTTCCCAGTTGTCCACTCCCGGAATGAACACTGCTGACAGTGCTATCACATGATTCTCCGCCCAGCGAAGAATCCTTGCCACTTCCATCATTGCCCTCCTGCTTCTTGTGCCGCCCTGTCTGTTTACGTGGGCGACTGCCGTGATGTTGTCCGACTGGATCAACACCGGCTGACCCTGAAGCAGAGGTCTTGCCTGACTTAGGGCATTGTAAATGGCCCTTAGTTCCAGGATATTTATGTGAAGTGACGTTTCCATGCTTGACCACAAGCCCTGGAAATTTCTTCCCTGTGTGACTGCTCCCCAGCCTCTCAGGCTGGCATCCGTGGTCACCAGGACCCAATCCTGAAAGCCGAATCTGCGGCCCTCTAGGAGATGAGCACTCTGTAACCACCACAGGAGAGACACCCTTGTCCTTGGAGACAGGGTTATCCGCTGATGCATTTGAAGATGCGATCCGGACCATTTGTCCAGCAGATCCCACTGAAAAGTTCTTGCGTGGAATCTGCCGAATGGAATCGCTTCGTAAGAAGCCACCATCTTTCCCAGGACCCTTGTGCATTGATGTACTGACACTTGGCCTGGTCTTAGGAGGTTCCTGACTAGGTCGGATAACTCCTTGGCCTTCTCCTCCGGGAGAAACACCTTTTTCTGTACCGTGTCCAGAATCATCCCTAGGAACAGCAGACGTGTCGTCGGAATCAGCTGCGATTTTGGAATATTTAGAATCCATCCGTGCTGTCGTAGTACTACTTGAGATAGTGCTACTCCGACCTCTAACTGTTCTCTGGACCTTGCCCTTATCAGGAGATCGTCCAAGTAAGGGATAATTAAGACGCCTTTTCTTCGAAGAAGAATCATCATTTCGGCCATTACCTTGGTAAAGACCCGGGGTGCCGTGGACAATCCAAACTGCAACGTCTGAAACTGATAGTGACAGTTCTGTACCACAAACCTGAGGTACCCTTGGTGAGAAGGGCAAATTGGGACATGGAGGTAAGCATCCTTGATGTCCAGAGACACCATATAGTCCCCTTCTTCCAGGTTCGCTATCACTGCTCTGAGTGACTCCATTTTGAACTTGAACCTTTTTATGTAAGTGTTCAAGGATTTCAGATTTAAAATGGGTCTCACCGAGCCGTCCGGCTTCGGTACCACAAACAGCGTGGAATAATACCCCTTTCCCTGTTGTAGGAGGGGTACCTTGATTATCACCTGCTGGGAATACAGCTTGTGAATGGCTTCCAATACCGCCTCCCTGTCGGGGGGAGACGTTGGTAAAAGCAGACTTCAGGAACCGGCAAGGGGGAGACGTCTCGAATTCCAATTTGTACCCCTGAGATACTACCTGCAGGATCCAGGGGTCCACTTGCGAGTGAGCCCACTGCGCGCTGAAATTCTTGAGACGGGCCCCCACCGTGCCTGAGTCCGCTTGTAAGGCCCCAGCGTCATGCTGAGGACTTGGCAGAAGCGGGGGAGGGCTTCTGTTCGTGGGAAGAGGCTGTCTGCTGCAGTCTTTTTTCCCCTTCCTCTGCCCCGGGGCAGATATGAGTGGCCTTTTGCCCGCTTGCCCTTATGGGGACGAAAGGACTGAGCCTGAAAAGACGGTATCTTTTTCTGCTGCGAGGTGACTTGGGGTAAAAAGGTGGATTTTCCAGCCGTTGCCGTGGCCACCAGGTCCGATAGACCGACCCCAAATAACTCCTCCCCTTTATACGGCAATACTTCCATATGCCGTTTGGAATCCGCATCCCCTGACCACTGTCGCGTCCATAATCCTCTTCTGGCAGAAATGGACATCGCACTTACTCTTGATGCCAGAGTGCAAATATCCCTCTGTGCATCTCGCATATATAGAAATGCATCCTTTAAATGCTCTATAGTCAATAATATATTGTCCCTGTCCAGGGTATCAATATTTTCAGTCAGGGAATCCGACCAAGCCACCCCAGCACTGCACATCCAGGCTGAGGCGATTGCTGGTCGCAGTATAATACCAGTATGTGTGTATATACTTTTAAGGATATTTTCCAGCTTTCCATCAGCTGGTTCCTTGAGGGCGGCCGTATCAGGGGACGGTAACGCCACTTGTTTTGATAAGCGTGTGAGCGCCTTATCTACGCTAGGGGGTGTTTCCCAACGCGCCCTAACCTCTGGCGGGAAAGGGTATAATGCCAATAACTTTTTAGAAATTAGCAGTTTTTTATCGGGGGAAACCCACGCTTCATCACACACCTCATTTAATTCATCTGATTCGGGAAAAACTACGGGTAGTTTTTTCACACCCCACATAATACCCTTTTTTGTGGTACTTGTAGTATCAGAAATGTTCAAAACCTCCTTCATTGCCGTGATCATGTAACGTGTGGCCCTACTGGAAAATACGTTTGTTTCCTCACCGCCGACACTGGAGTCAGTGTCTGTGTCTGTATCGACCTGAGGTAACGGGCGCTTTAGAGCCCCTGACGGTGTTTGAGACGCCTGTACAGGTATTAACTGATTTGCCGGCTGTCTCATGTCGTCAACAGTCTTTTGTAAAGTGCTGACACTATCACGTAATTCTTTCCATAAGACCATCCAGTCAGGTGTCGACTCCCTAGGGGGTGACATCACTAACACAGGCAATTGCTCCGCCTCCACACCATTTTCCTCCTCATACATGTCGACACAAC
The DNA here is from genome assembly GCF_028390025.1 of Pseudophryne corroboree. Classification (NCBI taxonomy): domain Eukaryota; kingdom Metazoa; phylum Chordata; class Amphibia; order Anura; family Myobatrachidae; genus Pseudophryne; species Pseudophryne corroboree. The sequence continues at coordinate 647,888,460 of NC_086447.1, read as the reverse complement.
GTACCGACACACAGCACACACACAGGGAATGCTCTGATAGAGGACAGGACCCCACTAGCCCTTTGGGGAGACAGAGGGAGAGTTTGCCAGCACACACCAGAGCGCTATAATATATATATATATATATATATATATATTACACACACAGGGATAACCTTATATAAGTGTTTTTCCCTAATATAGCTGCTGTATATATTTATATGCCAATTTAGTGCCCCCCCCCCTCTCTTGTTTTACCCTGTTTCTGTAGTGCAGGACTGCAGGGGAGAGTCAGGGAGCCTTCCTCCAACGGAGCTGTGAGGAAAAAATGGCGCCAGTGTGCTGAGGAGATAGGCCGCCGAAAAAGGGGCGGAGCCTTTCTCCCGCTTTTTTATGTAAAAATAGGCAGGGGTTAAATACATCCATATAGCCCAGGAGCTATATGTGATGTATTTTTTTTGCCAAAAAGGTGTTTTTATTGCGTCTCAGGGCGCCCCCCCCCCAGCGCCCTGCACCCTCAGTGACCGGAGTGTGAAGTGTGCTGAGAGCAATGGCGCACAGCTGCGGTGCTGTGCGCTACCTTAGTGAAGACAGGACGTCTTCTGCCGCCGATTTTCCGGACCTCTTCAGTCTTCTGGCTCTGTAAGGGGGACGGCGGCGCGGCTCCGGGACCCATCCATGGCTGGGCCTGTGATCGTCCCTCTGGAGCTAATGTCCAGTAGCCTAAGAAGCCCAATCCACTCTGCACGCAGGTGAGTTCGCTTCTTCTCCCCTTAGTCCCTCGATGCAGTGAGCCTGTTGCCAGCAGGTCTCACTGAAAATAAAAAAAACCTATTTAAACTTTTACTCTAAGCAGCTCAGGAGAGCCACCTAGATTGCACCCTTCTCGTTCGGGCACAAAATCTTAACTGAGGCTTGGAGGAGGGTCATAGGGGGAGGAGCCAGTGCTTTAGGTAGTCCTAAAGCTTTTTACTTTTGTGCCCAGTCTCCTGCGGAGCCGCTATTCCCCATGGTCCTTTCGGAGTCCCCAGCATCCACTAGGACGTTAGAGAAAGGAGGCAACTCTTTAAAATGATTCAGCATGTTCCCATTATCTCCACGCGTTTGGTGTGGGATGCCGGCAACCGGGATCCCATTTGTTAGTATACAGACACTGGGATCCCAGCCGCAAGAATGCCGGCAGGGGGGTGAGTGCAACAAAGCCCCTTGCGGACTCGCTGCGCTCGCCACAGGTTCTATTCCCACTCTATGGGTTTTGTGGACACCCTCTAGTGGTAATATCCCCCGTTAGCCATGATTCTAGCTGGCAGCATTGTCAGTGGTCGGGATTCCGGTGTCGGTATCCTGACAACCGTGATCCTGACTGCCGGCAATGTAACTACATCCCATCTCCACATATACAAAAATATATTGCACAAATGTGGCTAGTGGTGACACAAGTAACTGGGGTGCTCAATTACGCATATCGCCCACAAAACTGCAGTCACGAACCACTGACAGATGTGTACACATACACTACTCAGAAACTTAAGATTTGACAGCAGAAAACTAGTCTGCCCATGTATATACAGTTACACACACTTAGACACTAGGGTTCATTTTTGTTAGCCAGTTAACCTACCAGTATATTTTTGTATTGTGGGATGAAAACCAACACAGGCACAGGGAGAATATAAACTCCACACAGTTAGGGCAATGGTGGGAATCGAACCCCTGACATCAGTGCTGTGAGGCAATAATGATAACAATTACACCATCCGTACTACCCTCAAATAGCCCCCTTTGGCACACCATGGCTTTTTTTTTTTTATTTCCTCTCTCTCTTACGTCCTAGAGGATGCTGGGGACTCCGTAAGGACCATGGGGTTATAGATGGGCTCCACAGGAGACATGGGCACTATAAAGAATTTAGATGGACGTGCACTGGCTCCTCCCTCTATGCCCCTCCTCCAGACCTCAGTTAGATCCTGTGCCCAGAGGAGATAGGGTGCATTACAAGGGAGCTCTCCTGAGTTTCTCTGAAAAAGAATTTTGTTAGGTTTTTTATTTTCAGGGAACACTGCTGGCAACAAGCTCCCTGCATCGTGGGACTGAGGAGAGAGAAGCAGACCTACTTAAATGATAGGCTCTGCTTGCTACTGGACACCATTAGCTCCAGAGAGTCAGAACGCAGGTCTCACCCTCGCCGTTCGTCCCGAAGCCGCGCCGCCTTCCTCCTCACAGAGCCGGAAGATAGAAGCCGGGTGAGTATTAGAAGAAAGAAGACTTCAAAGGCGGCAGAAGACTACAGATCTTCTCTGAGGTAACGCTGCACGCCATTGCTCCCACACACACACACTGCAGGCACGGATGGGTGCAGGGCGCAGGGGGGGCGCCCTGGGCAGCAATTATAAACCTCTAGGACTGGCCATTAAGTTATATAGGCTGCGGAGGCAGTAAATTATACAATCCCCCGCCAGTATTGATCATTTGAGCGGGACCGAAGCCCGCCGCTGAGGGGGCGGAGCTTGATCCCACAGCACTAACCAGCGCTATTTTCTCCACAGCACACTGCAGAGAAGCTGGCTCCCCGGACTCTCCCCTGCTGAACACGGTGACAGAGGGCAAAAAGATGGGGGGGGGGGGGGGGCACTTATAATTGGCGCAGTGAGTGTATATTGAATATATATATATATATTTTTTTTTTATATTATATTATAATATATATATATATATATATATATATATATTATATATTATATATATATATATATATATATATATATACATACATACATACACACACACACACACACACACACACACACACACACAGTCCAAAAACACGGCACTCTGCGGACTTGATCAACAGAATCAGTAATTCCAACAGCCTTGCTTAGCTCAGCAACGTTTCAGCTTCTTATTAGCCTTTTTCAAGCAGTATCTGGGAAAGCGCTGTTTATCTGGGAATTGTTTTCCAGTGTCAGTTGGCGCTGGGTGTGTGCTGGCATACTCTCTCTCTGTCTCTCCAAAGGGCCTTATTGGGGAACGGTGTGTGTGTGTGTGTGTGTGTGTGTGTGTGTGTGTGTGTGTGTGTGTGTGTGTGTGTGTGTGTGTGTGTGTGTGTGTGTGTACGCGTGTGTCGACATGCCTGAAGCGGAAGGCTCATCTAAGGAAGAGGTGATTGTGGGGTCTCCGTCGGCAACGCCGACACCCGATTGGTTGGACATGTGGAATGTTTTAAATGCAAATGTGACCTTGTTACATAAGAGATTAGACAAGGCAGAGTCCAGGTATAATACAGGGAGTCAATCAATGGCTTTGACGGTGTCACAGGGCCCTTCAGGGTCTCAAAAACGTCCCCTATCCCAAATAGCAGACACTGATACAGACACGGATTCTGACTCCAGTGTCGACTACAATGATACGAGGTTACACCCAAGGGTGGCCAAAAGTATTCATTATATGATTATTGCAATAAAAGATGTTTTGCATATCACAGATGACCCCTCTGTCCCTGACACAAGGTTACACATGTTTAAGGAAAAGAAACCTGAGGTAACCTTTCCCCCTTCTCATGAGCTAAATGCGTTATTTGAAAAGGCTTGGGAATCTCCAGACAAGAAACTGCAGATTCCCAAAAGAATTCTTATGGCGTATCCTTTCCCTGCACAGGACAGGGTACGGTGGGAATCCTCCCCCAGGGTGGACAAGGCTTTAACGCGCTTATCCAAGAAGGTGGCGCTACCGTCTCCAGACACTGCAGCCCTCAAGGATCCTGCTGATCGCAGACAGGAAACATTGAAATCAATATATACACATACGGGTGCTTTACTCAGACCGGCAATAGCATCGGCTTGGGTTTGTAGCGCTGTAGCATCTTGGACAGATACCTTGTCAGCTGATATTGATACCCTAGATAGGGATACCATTTTATTGACCTTAGGTCACATTAAAGACGCAGTCTTATATATGAGAGATGCTCAGAGAGACGTTGGGCTGCTAGGTTCGAGAGCCAACGCCATGGCAATTTCGGCTAGGCGAGCACTGTGGACCCGCCAATGGACGGGTGATGCCGACTCAAAAAGGCATATGGAAGTTTTGCCCTACAAGGGTGAGGTTTTATTTGGGGGAAGGTCTCACGGACCTGGTTTCCACAGCTACCGCGGGTAAATCTACCTTTTTGCCTTATGTTCCCCCGCAGCAAAAGAAAACACCACAGTATCAAATGCAGTCCTTTCAGTCGCATAAGTCCAGAAGAGGTCGGGGATCTTCCTTCCTCGCCAGAGGTAAGGGTAGAGGGAAAAGAATGCCGGCTACTGCTAGTTTCCAGGAACAGAAGTCCTCCCCGGCTTCTACTAAATCCGCCGCATGATGCTGGGACTCCACTGAGGGAGTTTACGCCGGTGGGGGCACGTCTTCGACTTTTCAGCCACGTCTGGGTTCAGTCGGACGTGGATCCTTGGGCGATGGAAATTGTATCTCAAGGCTACAAGCTGGAATTCGAAGACGTGCCTCCTCGCAGATTCTTCAAATCGGCTTTACCAGCTTCTACCCCAGAGAGGGAGATAGTTTTAGCGGCAATTAAAAAGCTGTGTCAACAGCAAGTGATTATCAAGGTTCCCCTAATTCAACAGGGAAAGGGGTACTATTCAACCCTGTTTGTGGTCCCGAAACCGGATAGTTCGGTCAGACCCATTCTAAATTTAAAATCCCTCAACCTGTACTTAAAAAGCTTCAAGTTCAAGATCGAATCGCTCAGGGCGGTTATCTCCAGCCTGGAAGGGGGGGATTTTATGGTGTCACTGGACATAAAGGATGCATACCTTCACGTCCCCGTATATCCTCCTCATCAGGCATACCTGAGATTCGCTGTACAGGACTGTCATTACCAGTTTCAGACGTTGCCGTTTGGGCTTTCCATGGCCCCAAGGGTTTTCACCAAGGTAATGGCGGAAATGATGGTGCTCCTGCGCAGGCAAAGAGTCACAATTATCCCGTACTTGGACGATCTCCTGATAAAAGCGAGATCAAAGGAACAGTTGCAGAAAAGCGTGTCGCTCTCCCTGAGAGTACTGCAACAGCATGGCTGGATTCTAAATCTACCGAAGTCACAGTTGGTTCCTACGTCTCGGCTGTCGTTCTTAGGCATGATTCTGGACACAGAACAAAAGAGGGTTTTTCTCCCGATGGAAAAAGCCCAGGAACTCCAGAACATGGTCAGAGACCTGTTACAACCGAATAGAGTGTCAGTACATCAATGCACCCGAGTACTGGGGAAAATGGTGGCGACCTACGAGGCCATCCCCTTCGGCAGGTTTCATGCGAGGACTTTTCAGTGGAACCTTCTGGACAAGTGGTCCGGGTCCCATCTTCAAATACATCAGAAAATAACCCTGTCCACCAGGGCCAGGCTGTCTCTCCTGTGGTGGCTGCAGAGTTCTCACCTTCTAGAGGGTCGCAGGTTCGGCATTCAAGACTGGGTTCTGGTGACCACGGACGCGAGCCTCCGAGGATGAGGAGCAGTCACACAGGGAAGGAATTTTCAGGGACTATGGTCAAGCCAAGAGTCTTGTCTACACATCAACATACTGGAATTAAGGGCCATATACAACAGCCTTCGACAAGCGGAGAATCTTCTTCGCGACCTACCGGTTCTGATTCAATCAGACAACGTCACAGCCGTGGCTCATGTAAACCGCCAAGGCGGGACAAGGAGCAGAGTGGCAATGGCGGAAGCCACCAGGATTCTGCGCTGGGCAGAAAATCACGTAAGCGCTCTGTCAGCAGTATTCATTCCGGGAGTGGACAACTGGGAAGCAGACTTCCTCAGCAGACACGATCTCCATCCAGGAGAGTGGGGACTTCATCAAGAAGTTTTTGCAGAGATAACAAGTCTTTGGGGACTTCCTTAAATAGACATGATGGCGTCACGCCTCAACAAAAAGCTTCGGAGGTATTGTGCCAGGTCAAGGGACCCTCAGGCAGTAGCGGTGGACGCCCTGGTGACACCATGGGTGTTTGTCGGTCTATGTGTTCCCTCCTCTTCCTCTCATCTCAAAAATATTGAGAATCATAAGACAAAAAAGAGTGCAGACAATACTCATTGCTCCAGATTGGCCTCGAAGGGCCTGGTATTCAGATCTTCAGGAGATGCTCACAGAAGATCCATGGCCTCTTCCTCTCAGGGAGGACCTGTTGCAGCAGGGGCCCTGCGTGTTCCAAGACTTACCGCGGTTACGTTTGACGGCATGGCGGTTGAACACCGAATCCTAGCTGAGAAAGGTATTCCGGAGGAAGTCATCCCTACTCTGATAAAGGCTAGGAAGGAGGTGACGGCGAAACATTATCACCGTATTTGGAGGAAATATGTATCTTGGTGTGAAGCCAAGAATGCTCCTACGGAAGATTTCCACTTGGGCCGTTTTCTCTACTTTCTACAGACAGGAGTGGATATGGGCCTAAAGTTAGGCTCCATTAAGATACAAATTTCGGCCCTATCTATATTCTTCCAGAAGGAATTGGCTTCTCTCCCAGAAGTCCAGACTTTTGTAAAGGGAGTGCTACACATCCAGCCTCCTTTTGTGCCCCCAGTGGCACCATGGGACCTTAACGTGGTGTTACAGTTCCTGAAATCTCACTGGTTTGAGCCTCTTCAGTTGAATTAAAATTTCTCACTTGGAAGGTGGTCATGTTGTTGGCCTTGGCATCTGCAAGGCGGGTGTCCGAATTGGCGGCCTTGTCTCATAAGAGCCCCTATCTCATTTTCCATGTGGATAGAGCTGAGTTGAGGACTCGTCCTCAATTTTTGCCTAAGGTGCCTGTGGCTACGGGAGACTTGGAGGATTCCAAGTCCCTTGATGTAGTCAGGGCCTTAAAAATTTACGTAGCCAGGACGGCTCGGATTAGGAAAACAGAGGCACTGTTTGCCCTGTATGCAGCCAACAAGGTTGCTTCTAAGCAGACTATTGCTCGCTGGATCTGTAACACGATTCAGCAGGCTCATTCTACGGCTAGATTGCCGTTACCAAATTCGGTAAAGGCCCATTCCACTAGGAAGGTGGGCTCTTCTTGGGCGGCTGCCCGAGGCGTCTCGGCTTTACAGCTTTGCCGAGCGGCTACTTGGTCGGGTTCAAACACTTTTGCAAAATTCTACAAGTTTGATACCCTGGCTGATGAGGACCTCATGTTTGCTCAATTGGTGCTGCAGAGTCATCTGCACTCTCCTGCCCGTTTTGGAGCTTTGGTATAATCCCCATGGTCCTTACGGAGTCCCCAGCATCCTCTAGGACGTAAAAGAAAATAAGATTTTAAACCTACCGGTAAATCTTTTTCTCCTAGTCCATAGAGGATGCTGGGTGCCCGTCCCAGTGCGGACATATTCTGCATGACTTGTATATAGTTGTTGCTTACATAAGGGTTATGTTACAGTTAAGATCAGTCATTGGCTGATACTGCTTTGTTCATACTGTTAACTGGTTGCGTATATTCCAGGTTATATGGTGTGGGCTGGTATGAATCTTGCCCTTAGATTAACAAAAATCCTTTCCTCGTACTGTCCGTCTCCTATGGGCACAGTTTCTCTAACTGAGGTCTGGAGGATGGGCATAGAGGGAGGAATCAGTGCACACCCATTCTAAAGTTCTTTATAGTGCCCATGTCTCCTGCGGAGCCCGTCTATACCCCCATGGTCCTTACGGAGTCCCCAGCATCCTCTACGGACTAAGAGAAAAAGATTTACTGGTAGGTTTAAAATGAACGTTATGGTAAGAACTTACCGTTGATAACGTGATTTCTCTTATGTCCACAGGTATCCACAGGATAACATTGGGATATTGTCGAGCGACAGCGAAAATGGCACCAACACGGTCACGAGCTTTCTGGCCTCCCAGGATGCATTGGGGCCTCCACTATATAGTCCCGCCCACTGATTCAGTCAGATCAGTTCTTTCCACAGCGATTATAGGCAGGAACATTAGGTAGAGACCTGTACAGGCGATAAGAACACACATGCACACCCTTCCATACAAGAAGGAAGAGGTTTTTAGTGTTTGTCTAGATCCTCAAATCAGATGCGTCCGGGTGGGATCCCTGTGGATACCTGTGGACATAAGAAAAATCACGTTATCAACGGTAAGTTCTTACCATAACGTTCATTTCTCTGGCTGGGTCCACAGGATTATCCACAGGTTAACATTGGGATTCCCAAAGCCATTTTAGTGGTGGGGACGCTCCTGATTGCACAGGAGGACCTTTCGCCCGAAGTCTGCGTCATGAGAGGCAAAAGTATCCAAGGCATAATGTCTGATGAATGTGTTTATGGAAGACCATGTGGCTGCCTTACATATCTGTTCTGCTGATGCACCCTGTTGTGTTGCCCAAGAAGGACCTACCTTACGTGTAGAGTGTGCAGAGACATTAGCCGGAATAGGGAGATCTGCATGAGAATAAGCTTCAGATATTACCATTCGGAGCCATCTCGCCAGCGTCTGTTTACTAGCAGGCCAACCTCTCCTATGGAATCCGTAGAGGATGAAGAGGGAATCTGTTTTCCTGATGGCACTAGTACGATCTATGTAGATTTTTAAAGACCGGACCACGTCCAGTGACGCTTCTCCCGCAGATAGTCCCGATACCTGAAAAGCTGGGACTACAATCTCTTCATTCAGGTTAAACTTTGACACCACCTTTGGAAGATAACTAGATCTCGTTCTGAGAACTGCTCTGTCTGGAAAAAAACTTAGGAAAGGAGACTTACATGATAATGCTCCTAAATCTGACATCTGACACTCTTCTGGCTGACGCCATTGCCAGTAAAAAAAGAACTTTAACCGTTAACCACTTAAGATCTGCTCTCTCAAGTGGTTCAAACAAAGGACCCTGGAGAAATTTAAGAACTAAATTCAAATCCCAGGGAGCTGCAGGAGGAACAAATGGAGGTTGAATATGCACTACTCCTTGGAAAAAAGTACGTACATCCTGTAGGTCAGCAATCTTCTGCTGAAACCATACAGTCAACGCTGAGACTTGCACCCTCAAGGAAGCAACCTTCAACCCCTTATCCAATCCTGCCTGCAGAAAATCCAAAATTCTAGCTACTTTAAAGGCTCTTGGATTGTAATTTTTTCCAGAACACCAATGAATATAGGCTTGCCATATTCTATGATATACACGGGCCGAAGAAGGCTTTCTTGCTCTAAGCATGGTTTGGATTACTTGCTTTGAAAATCCTTTAGCCTCTAAGATAGAGGTTTCAACAGCCACGCCGTCAAAGACAGGCGATCCAGATGACTGTGACAACAAGGACCCTGCATTAACAGATCTGAACGTTGAGGGAGCAGTATCGGTGCTTCCACGGACATTCTCCACAGATCTGTGTACCAATGCCTTCTTGGCCAAGCTGGAGCTATTAGAATGATTGCTCCTTTTGCCTGTTTTATCTTTCTCACTACTCTGGGTAACAGAGATATTGGAGGGAACAGATATGCCAGCTGAAACCTCCATTCTACTGACAGTGCGTCTACCAGGACTGCTCCTGGGTCCCTTGTTCTTGATCCGTACCTCGGAACTTTGTTGTTTAGACGAGACGCCATAAGGTCTATCTCCGGTAGACCCCATCTGTTCACCAGTGTCTGAAACACTTCTGGGTGTAGTGCCCATTCGGTTTCCTGAATGGTGTGCCGACTGAGAAAATCCGCTTCCCAATTTAGTACACCCGGGACAAATACTGCTGACAATGCTGGGAGATGGAGTTCTGCCCACTTTAGAATGGGAGTTACTTCCTCCATCAGACTCTTGCTGTGAGTCCCTCCTTGATGATTTAGGTATGCTACTGCCGTCGCATTGTCTGAGCGGATCTGGACTGGTCTTCCTTGTAGATTGTCCTTTGCCTGAACTAGGGCCAAGTAAATGGCTCTTATTTCTAACAGATTTATCGGCAGGCGACTTTCCCTTGCGGTCCATTTTCCCTGGAACCATAGGCTTCAGAGTACCGCCCCCCAACCTTGCAGGCTGGCATCTGTCGTCAGGACTTGCCACTCTTTTATCCAAAAGGGTCTCCCCTTGTTTAAATGGTCTGTCTGTAGCCACCATGCTAGAGACCTTTTTACATTTACTGGAATCTTTATCATCTTTATTGTTTGATGATTTCCGTTCCATTTTGTCAAAATGAGATGCTGCAATGGTCTGGAGTGGAATTGCGCATATTCCACCATGTCGAACGTTGATACCATCAGACCCAACAGCCGCATTGCTGCATGGACTGACATTGTCTGGGCTTGCAACGCTTCCTGAGCCATGACCTGCACCTTGACTATTTTCTTCTCTGGTAAGAGAACTCTCTGTAGGTCTGAATCCAATATGGCTCCCAAATGAACCATCCGCTGTGATGAATTCAGGGACGACTTCTCCCAATTTATGAGCCACCCGTGTCTCTGTAAACAAACTATCGTCTGTTGGAGATGGCTCAACAGTAAATCTTGCGACTGTGCTAAGATTAATAGGTCGTCTAGGTATGGGAATATCCTTATCCCTTGTTTGCGCAGACAAGCTGCCATAACCACCATGATCTTGGTAAACACTCTGGGTGCTGTAGCTAGCCCGAAGGGCAGAGCTTGGAACTGGAAGTGTTCCTTGAGGATGGCAAACCTGAGGTAACACTGATGTGATAGTGCTATAGGCACATGTAGGTAAGCATCCTGCACATCCAGAGATACTATATAGTCTCCCGGTTCCATAGCCAACATTATGGAGCGTAACGTCTCCATGTGGAACTTCGGGATCCATATGTAATTGTTCAACATCTTCAGATTTAGAATTGGTCGATATGACCCATTTGGTTTCTGGATTAGAAACAGATTGGAGTAATACCCCTGTCCCTTTTGTGATGGAGGTACTGGGACAATCACACCTGACTGCAGTAATTTTTGGACTGCTTCTTGCAGGGCATTGGCCTTCGACTCTATACGAGACAGGCTGGTGAAAAAAAATCTTTGAGGAGGCTGCCTCCTGAATGGGAACCCATACCCCTGAGATACTACCTTCTGCACCCAGGCATCTGTTGTTGACTGTTGCCATGTGTGTGCAAATTGCAGGAGTCGGCCCCCAACCCTGGAATCCTCCAGGCGGAGGCCCGTCTCTTCAGGCTGAGGGCTTTTGTTCAGGTTTGGAAGCTGGCTTTTTGCTAGCCCACTGCTTCTTACCCCTGGATTTAAACTGGGGTTGTTTAGGCTCCTCTTTATCTTTCGCTTTGCTTTGCCAGCGAAATGAGCGAAATTTTAAACCCTTGGACTTAGGGTTGTAGGTAGCCGGAAATCTGACCTTCTTCGATTCAGCCTCTGACTCTAGGATATCCGATAAAGGTTTTCCAAATAATATATTACCCATGAAAGGCAATGCTTCCAATTCCTTCTTGGACTCCACATCTGCCTTCCAGGTCCGTAGCCAGACTGCTCTGCGAGCGACTACTGCCAGGGCTGAAGCTTTAGAAGCAACAGTGCCTACATCAATGGCTGCTTCTTCTAAATACTGGGCAGATTGTCTTAAACGGCAAAGACGATCCTCTTGCTCCCTAGTAGGAGAGGGGATGTCATTCTCTAGTTCCTCTATTCATTCGCCCATTGCCTTTGCTACCCAGGCCGAAGCCATAGCAGGTCTTACCACTGCACCCACAAGAGAAAAAATATTTTTCAATAGGCTCTCTACCCTCCTGTCTGTGACATCATTCAAAGAGGTAGATTACAGTGGCAAAGCAGATTTGTGCACGAGTCGCAGAACATGTGCATCTACTTTTGGAGGAACTTCTCTCTTCGAACAATCTCCAGCAGGAAATGGCTAATAAGAATCCCATCTCCTAGGAATCTTATACTTTTTACCGGGCGCTGCCCAAGACTCATCCATCATTTCCGTCAACTCCTCTGACGCTGGAAATTCAGCTTTCACTGACTTTGTTCGTTTGAATACAGGTGCTTTTGCTTTTAACGCTGTCTTGGCTGGTTCTTCCAGAGAAAGCACAGCCTTTACTGCATTAATGAGTTCAGCTACATCATCTGAACTAAAGCTCTGCGACTGATCATCATACGGAGTTGAATCTATTGTTTCCGCATCATCATCCGATGTATCCTCTTGTGTAGTCTGCCATACAGACGTATCTGTCTTAGTCTTACCTACCCCTTGGTTGCTTGTAGAGGCTACTGGAACCAAACCATAGGAAGGGAGCTGAATGTATGGGTTCATAGTTTAACCTAACCCCTGAGGTGGTGCTACTGGAGCTAACCTGTCCGCTATTGAAGACAGAGTCTTTGCGAACATATTCCATGGTGGCTCTACTGGAGGTTGAACTAACTCCTGTTTTTTACTTCGCTGAAAAGCGAAACAGTTTGCACACAAACCCTCATAAGTGACCAATTGAATCATATCAATTACCCCTGACTTACAAGATAAGCATGTTAGGGCTGTAGGAGTGCTTGAGAAATTCTCCTCATCACTTTTGCCGCTCACAGACATTTTTTCTGATATTGACTACACAATTTTGTGACTGAACCACACCCTATAATCAGTATATAGAGGTGAAATCAATCTGACCACAGTGCACCTGATTTGAGGGTCAGAACAGGACTGACATTACACAGAAAAGTCAGCACACATACTAGCAGTCAGTCACATGTTAAAGCATTAGACATTGTCATATGAGAATACAACCTCCATAATAACTTATACATAAGTAGGAAATTTGTACTTCTGTTTAACTGGTTCTTTTTCAACATAACATGCAGAAAACACAGTAATATACAGGTCTCATATGCAATAGGTACTAAAAATTAACAGTGCACACTAAGAAGTAGAAGGAATTTTTAGTACTGTATACCCTGCCTCCAGGGAGCGGGATACAGGGAGACTCACCACACTTCCATATCCAAGCAAAGACGCTCGAAAGACGCTGAGTGGATTCAGACGCTACTGGTGTACACTGCCGCTCTTGGTAACTGATAACGGACACGGACGCTCACCAACGGACACGGACGCTGAGCGACTCCACGTGCATGCAGACACTAAAGGCCTGCGACTCGGTCTGGGCGGGTTTATATCCAGTGTACACAACCGCAGCGTCTAAGCTGCGACCGAGTACCCTCGTGGTAGCGTCTGAGCCGGAAGTGAGGTTATTCAGTTCATGAAACGAGAGACCCGCGGGAACTGGCCATGAACTCGGAGGAGGGACGGCCAGGAGAGCGTCTGAAACCCCCTGTTGACTTAAACTCCCAGGATCGCGGCCTCACCTAGTCCTGGCGCCTATGATCCCCGGAGCGTAGCGCTGTCACACTCGAGATGTTCGGCGCATCAACACGCTGTTTGTAGTCTCCACCAAATCAGCGTAGCTGTGTCCTGACCCCTCTAGTAAGAGGAAGTCCATATACTCACTGTCTCCCCATGCTCCGGCCACAGCCTGGTAACGTCTGCTGGACCTGCTAGAACATCCGACACAGACGCCCGTCGAGACAGCACTGTACCGCGAAGGTAAGCGTTGTTGCGACCCGGTGGGGAGTTGTTGGAGCGACTCTTTCTAATACACGTTTAAGACGCTGTTAAGAGAAGTCGCTCAAACAAAAACAGTAAGTCTATAAAAATAAAGTAATGAAAACTTGAGGCTGCTTTCACAGCAGCCCTGTGACCATGCGGCTTCCTGCCGCACCAAGCAAAAAACTGATCTGACTGATTCAGTGGGCGGGACTATATAGTGGAGGCCCCAATGCATCCTGGGAGGCCAGAAAGCTTGTGACCGTGTTGGTGCCATTTTCGCTGTCGCTCGACAATATCCCAATGTTATCCTGTGGATAATCCTGTGGACCCAGCCAGAGAAATCTTATTTTTTAACTTACCTCAGCAGAGACTTTTTTCTTAATAATATGAATACGATTTACATCATTAAAGCAATCAAAATACAATGCAAAAATACACTGAATATGGACACTGGCATTGGATGTGCTTCTGTGTGAGACTAGGTTATACCACTTTTACAATGAATTTTGCCGGGTCACACCCGAGATTTTGTAGCTGGCTCCAACACAGATGCGACCCTGATCAGATTGGCGCCAGGACGCGGCTTATTGCCGGGTCGGTGATGTCAGCGCACAGGTGTCCAGTGCCGGAACTAGGAGAGGAGATCATCCCTTAGTATCGGCTTTCCTATGCTGTAAATGGGTTACATCGACCCGGCTTACCCGTTTACAGTGCACCGCAACCGGGGCCTTCCCGGAACCAACCCTACAAGCTAGCACTTTAGAATTTGGGACTGATTTTTATTCTAATAATTGTCATTTAAGGACTTACGGGTAGCGCAGCGGAGGGTGGACTCTTGTTTTTGTTCTAAGTGTATCTGTGGAGAAAGAGGGACATCTCCTTGTACACCTTTACTGCTGTTATCTGTGAGCGCAGTGTATACTCTCCTTCTTTTTGTATAGCTAGGTTGGATTCCAGGGTCACTGGACCCAGGTAAACCCTTTTAAACCGAGCCATGACCCCGATTAACCAAGCAAGAACCCGAGTCAAAAGCTTGGTGTAAAAGGGGTATAAGCAATCTACATTAAAAAAATAAAAGGCAAAAAAAGACTGTTTCGATGGGGTGTGGTATAGCTCATTGACAGTTAAAAGATAGACAGTCATTAGTTAGACACTATATGGTCGACAGTCAATAGTCAGACAGGGTCATAGTCAGACAGGGTCATAGTCAGACAGGGTCATAGTCAGACAGGGTCATAGTCAGACAGGGTCAAAAGTCAAACACAAAAAATATTTTTTTTGTGTTTTTAAACATTTTTAACCCAAAATTGGTAAAATTTGTCCGCTCGCCACGCTTCGGACTCGGTGTCTCATTCCGCTTCGCTCACCACAACTTTACTAAAAGGTAATAGTTTGTGTGACATGGATAGTAAATGAGGCAAAAGTTGTAAAAAACAGAAAAAAAAAAAAAAAAATTGTGTGACTTTTGACTGTCGACCATATAGTGTCTAACTAATGACTGTCTATCTTTTAACTATCTGTCTATAGACAGGAACCCGTTTCGATGAGTGACCCTTGACATGTATTGTTATGCTCAATCTGCAACTTTATAACAATTCTTTTGTGACAGGTATGTCCTTTGCCCAAGGTATACTGTGAACAACTATATAAGCAGTTACAATATGAACAAAAATTAATATTTACTGTAGGAAAAAGTATAAATTGCTACCCGTGGGGAACATTTAAGTCACGTAAATGTTATATCTGCCACACCTGGTTTTGTCCAACTGCTAACAAATTTGCTGCTAGGATCAGGTCTGAATTACCCCCAGTGATCACTTTACTGCACAGGGGTGAGTGACAAAACGAGCAATGTTGCAGTTGTGACTTGCTGCCGTTATGAGCGTTCCAGCGCTTTTCATAGGGGACATCGCCGAGAACTGTATTGGTATCATAGTATTTTTTCATATATTGCTCAATTGCACCCTCATGTAAACATCTAAAGTGGTTCCAAACCAAAATGCTATGCCATAGGACATATAGGCACTACACACTGGGCGATATTACTGAAAGATATGAACAATCTCGTTCATTAATGAGCCGGGTGACGCGGGGAGTGAAGAAACTTCACTCCCCCCGCCACCGGGTCGCCCGTCTACCGTATCGGCGGTCGGGCAGCTCAGCAGCTGATCGCTTTGTCTGTAGTGCCCTATAGGTAATGCTAGGCTCAATATTGAAAGAGACACAGAAAGTGAGACAACAATTCTAAAATAAAAACAAAATGTGATAACTGCATTAACTGTAGAGAATCTGATCTATTTGTGAAGCAGTGAAAAGAGTGGAGAAGTGAGCCAGTGGAGAAGTTGCCCAAGGTAACCAAATCAGCTTTTACTTAACATCTGCCAGATGCATTTTATAAAATTATACGTAGCAGCTGATTGGTTGCCATGGGCAACTTCTCCACTCTATTCAATGCTTAATGAATAAACCCCATAGAAGCTCTGTAATAATGGAACAATCGTTACCCACTATAGGTAAGCACTACATTCATACTAACTAAACACACTACACCCACAATAAACATATGGTGATAACCCAGGGGATACTGTGGTACACAGTGAACGATAGCAGAGGCTGGAGGAGAGTGCTCACACATACACACACACAGGCCTATGGAATTACACACACACGTCTTGTATGTACAGTTGAATACAGGTCCAAACGTGTCACCTTTAGGGAGGGCGGTGCAGGGGTGGCTGGATCACTGTCGCATGGAGGCCGCACGGGTGACATGACGGCAGCCATGATCCGACCCGCTGCAATAGGAAGCACAACAACGGGAGCAGAATAAACGGCGAACACCTCCCCCGTGCTTTCCGACCCAACCCAAATCCACCAGCACAGCATCCGATAGGCCCACAGATACCATAACCACGCCTATAGAGCATAGACACGCCTCCTTATCTACCGACAAAGCTCGTGATAGGCACCTCATGATATAACCACGCCTACAAATCATAGACACGCCCCCTAATCTACCGACAGAGCGCGTGATTGGTCCCAAACAATACAACCACGCCTACAGCAGTAAAACAAGCTTCTGATCTACTCATTTAGCATGTGATTGTGATAGGCCCGCCGCACGCTGGTACTACAAAGCCCCTCGTCACAAATTTTGCAGAGCAGATGGTGAATTGTACGTTGTCTGCCCTTGCTTTAAACAACACACTGCTCTACTATATAGGCTTACAATGTCATCCCTTTAAAGCGGTATGCTCATGGATTACTAGGGATGGACATCGGAAGCCCATCATCAAATAATGACTGGACTTCCACCATCGAAACTTTCGATGTGATGGTAAGCAACCGTCACATCACAAGTATTAATAAGATGGAAAAAATTAGTGATTTGCACAAGCGCAAAAAACATTGCTTGTCTATGCGCAATACCCTTGTATTGTGGATGGCAGGGGAAGGAACTGGTGGCGGAGCCCATAGTAATCAGGGTTGAGACGTGACTTGTTCTGTCCCTACACAGATACTGATTATTGGGGGCAGACAGAGACAGCCTTCAACGATCAAGATGCCCGATGCAGAGAGCTGTAGCCAGTGGTGGCGCAGCTGTCAGCTTATAAATAATACCCATTGAAACTCATCGGATCATTATCGTTTGATGATGGCAAACACCGGAATGCTACCACCAATTGGTAAAAACACTACCAGCACAAGAAAAACATCAATGGACGACAAACATCAACCATAAATGGGCCTAATTCAGATCTGATCGCAGCAGCAAATTTGTTAGTAGTTGGTCAAAATCATGTGCACTGCACGGGGGCAGATATAACGTGCAGAGAGAGTTACATTTACTCTCCAAAGATTAGTGCCTCTCTCACATAGGATTAATAATTAATTATCTTTTGCCTTCGGCGAAAGGGGGGTTAGGTTTAGGCTGCAGGGAGTTAGGGTTAGACACCCCATCCTGAGGTTAAGGGAGGGAGGGTTAAGGGGACATTTAGGGAAGTAAAGTATACTTACCTTTCCCTGTCGGGATCACGAGCAGCGGGATGCCACAGTACGTATTTTGACCGCCGGCATTCTTTACTCAACACCTTTAGACTGCTGTGCCGGGTGCTGGAACACGGCACAGATCACCTAGACCACCTTACACAGCCGTTCCGGTTGTCGGAACACGGCACAGGCCACGTTAGACATCCGTTCTGGATATTGAAATGGGTCGCAGATTACTTAGACCACCTTACACAGCCATTCTGATTGCCGAAACAAGGGGTAGACTGTCTTAGCAGTTTCAGGGTGCCGGGACAGGGAGAAGATCACCTTACTCAGCTGTTCCGGGTGTGGAACAATGCATAGTCCGTGTTAGACAGCCATTCTGGGTGTCATAATGAGGCACAGACTACCTTAGCCTACATTTCCGGGTGCAATAACAAGGCACAGACCACAGATAGACGTTCCGGGTACTGGACCAGGGTGCAGACCATCTAGACCACCTTAAACCGCTGTTTCGGGTACCGGAACAGGGAGCAGACCACGTTAGACAGCTGCCCCGGGTGCCAGAATGGGGCACAAATCTCCTTAGCCAGCCATTCCTGGTGACGGAAAAGGGCGCAGACCACCTTAGCCAGCCATTCCGGGTGCTGTAAACAGCGCAGACAACCTTAGACAGCCGTTCCAGTCCCAGAATTGAGTGCAGACTACCTTAGCCAGCCATTCAAGGTGCGGGAAAATAGCGCAGACCACCTTAGACAACCATTCCGGGTGCCGAAACCGGGCACAGACTACCTTAGCCAGCCATTCCGTGTACCGAAACTGGGCCTAGACTACCTTAGCCAGCCATTCCGGGTAACAGAACAGGGCGCAGACAACCTGCTGGAACTGAGTGCAGACCACATAGACCACCTTACATGCTGTTCTGGGTGCAAGAGCAGGGGGTAAACCACGTTATACAGTTGTTCCAGGTTCCGGAAATAGACGCAGACCTCCTAGACCACCTAACACAGTCGTTCCGGGTGCTGGAATAGGGCACAGACTTCCTTAGCCATTCCAGGTGCTGGAACAAGGTACAGACCACCTTACACAGCTGTTCAGACCACCTAGACCACCTTAAACAGCCATTCCCGGGAGCCGGAACTGGAGGCAGACCATGTTAGAAAGCCATTACGGGTGTCGGAATGGGCTGCAGACTACCATAGCCAGACATTCCTGGTGCTGGAACAGTGCACAGACCACCTTAGCCAACCGATCCGGGTGCTGGAATGGGCGCAGACTACCATTGCCAGTCATTCTGGATGCTGGAACTGGGTGTAGACCACCTAGAACACATTACACAGCCATTCCCTGGGGGGCAGACTATGTTAGAAAGCTCTCCCTGGTGTCGGAATGGGCCGCAGACCGTGGCAAACAGATGTTTTGGGTGCTGAAATGGGGTACAGACTACCTTAGACTGCCATTCTGGGCTCCGGAACAAGGCACAGACCACCTTAGACAGCCGCTCTTGGTGTTGGAACAGGGCCCAGACCATCTAGACCACCTTACAAAGCTGTTTCGGATGCTGGAGCAGGGGACAGACCACGTTAAACAGCCATACCAGGTGCCAGAACAGGGTGCAGACCATCTTAAACATCCATTCCGCGACCTGGAACTAGGCACAGATCACGAAGACCACCTCACACAGTTGTGCCGAAACAGGGCACAGACCACATTAGAAAGCCGTTCTGGGTGTCGAAATGTGACGCAGGCAACTGTAACCAGCTATTTCGGGTACTGGAATGGGGCACAGACCACCTTAGACAGCCATTACCGGGTGACTGAATGGGGCTCAGACAACCTTAGGTAGCCATTCCTGGGTGCCGGAACAGGGGGCAGACTATGTTAGACAGCCATTCCAGGTGCCGGAATGGGCTGCAGACTACCATACCAGCCATTCCGGATGCTAGAACAGGGCGCAGACCACCTAGACCACCTTTCTCAGATATTCTAGGTGCCGGAACAGGGCACAGACCACCTGACACAGCCATACTGGGTGCCGGAACTTGTCGCAAACTACCTTAGCCAGCCATTCCAGGTACCAGAACAGGGTGCAGACCACCTTAGATAGCCATTCCGAATGCCGGAACAGGAAGCAGACTACCTTAGCCAGCAATTCCGAGTGTCGGAACAGGGCACAGAGCACGTTAGATAGCCAAAATAGTTGCCGAAAATGGGGCACAGACTACCTTAGCGAGCAATTTTGGTTGTTGGAGCTGGGTGCAGACCACCTAGACTACCTTCAACAGCCATTCCCGGGAACCATGTTAGAAAGCCATTATGGGTGTCGGAATGGGTCGCAGACTACCATAGCCAGCCATTCCGGGTGCTGGAACAGGGCGCAGATCACCTTAGCCAGCCATTCTGGGTGCCGGAATGGGGCGCAGACTACCTTTGCCAGTCATTTTGGCTGCTTGAACTGGGTGCAGACAATCTAGACCACCTTACACAGCCATTCCCGGCAGCCAGGACAGGAGGCAGACCATGTTAGACAGCTGTTCCAGGTGTCAGAATGGGACGCAGACTACCATAGCCAGCCATATTGGGTGCTGTAACATGGCGCAGACCACTTAGGCAGCCGTTCTGGATGCTGTAACAGGGTGCAGACGACCTAGCCATCTTACTCAGCCATTCCAGGTGCCAGAATAGGGTGCATACTATGTTAGACAGCTGTTCGGAGGGCCGGAATGGGATGTAGACCAACTTAGCCAGCCATTCCGGGTGCTGGAACAGGGTCCAGACCACCTTACACAGCAATTCTGGGTCCCAGAACTGGGCTCAGACCACCTAGACCACTTCACACAGTCGTTCCAGGTGTCAGAACAGGGCACAGGTCATGTTAGACAGCTGTTCCAGGTGCCGGAATCGGGTGCAGACTACCTTAGCCAACCATTCCAAGTCCAGAACAGAGCCCAGACTACCTTAGACAGCCATTCCAGGGCTTTGGGAATGGAAACCCGGCAGCCGGGATCCCGGAGATGAGAATACCGATGCTGGGATCCCAGCCGTCATAAGGCAGGCAGCGGGGCGAGCGCTAGAAAGCCCCTTGCGGGTTCGGTGGCTCGCTGCGCTCGCCCCAGGTTCTATTCCCACTCTATGGGTGTCTTGGACACCCACGAGTGGGAATAGCCGCTGGCGGCATTCTCGGCGCTTGGAATCCCGGCGTCAGTATCCTGAACGCCGGGATTCCGACCACCATTATATTGACTGCATCCCATTCCAGGTGCCGGAACTGGGTGCAGACTCCCTTAGCCAGCCATTTCGGGTACTGTGTAGGGGGGCAGCTTGATGCCATCCACTCACAGTTTCTGTGTCAGGCCAGATCTACAGTATTGTTTCCTCACTGTAGCTGAAAGTATTCTTAATATGTCTTACGTGGAGAATATGGGCTATCTGAGATTCTAGGCTTCAAAGAAGGAGACTGAGATTTATATATTTTATTCATTGATAAAGAACTCATCTGGAGCATATGGTATTGTATTGTCACATAAGATGGAGGAGATCATCCGTCACCAAGGCTCCCACCCTACCCTGACTAGAGGTTGCGCTATACCGAACTTCTTTATAACTATGTAACCCTGGTTCTGTCTCGCCTTTTTTTTTTATAAGTTCTCCACCTGGCTCCCCTCTTTTTCTCTTCTGACCCTCCCTCCATCTTAGTAGGTGACTAAAATATCTCAGTTGATGAATCCACCAACCCTTCTGTCTCCAAACTTCTCACCTATCCTTCCTCATTTAGGAGCCTGTTAATTAACATTATTTTCTCTTACGTCCTAGAGGATGCTGGGGTCCATATTAGTACCATGGGGTATAGACGGGTCCCTTGGGAGCCATGGGCACTTTAATAGTTTAATAGTGTGGGCTGGCTCCTCCCTCTATGCCCCTCCTACCAGACTCAGTTTAGAAAATGTGCCCGGTGGAAACGGTCACAGCTAGGGGAGCTCCTAGGAGTTCTTTTAGTTTTGTTTTTTAAAGAGTTTAGGCACAGGGAGGCTGCTGGCAGCTTCGTGGGACTTAGGGGAGGAGTAGTGTCCAACCCTAGAGGTTAATGACCACTATCTCCGCTGACAGGATACTGAGCTCCTGAGGTTGATGATCGCAAGCCCCCAAGGCGACAGCTCACTCCCACAGAACTGCCGCCACCCCCTAACAGAGCCAGAAGACGTCGAGTGGTGAGTAGGACACCAGTGACCTGACAAGCGGGGAGCTGGTGAGAATGGAGGCATCAGGGTGGGATTTCCGGAGGGCTCAGAGGCACACTGTGAGGTGCGCCCTGGGCCAGCCCAATACCCTACAAACTGGTCACTCTAGCTATCAGTGACTCTGTCTACTGCCAGCAATGTATTACCTCAGGCCAGTATAATCTTCTAAAGTGCAGGAAGATGCGCCATTACAAGGGGGCGGAGCTTCTCAGAGCTGATCCAGCACTCACCAACACCATTTTCTCCCTGCAGTTCCACAGACAGAGACGCTGACAGGGAGCGCTGACCCTCCACATAACTCCAGCTATCCTGTGTGGTACCAGGGGGTTATAGAAGGGGGGAGAGTGTTTTTTAATCACATAACAACTGTGTAGTCTATTTAGGTTACTCAGCTAGCGCCAGGCTTTTATTCTCTAACTGCCTACTGGGGTGCTGTGTGTGCTGGCTCCTTAACTCTGTGTCTATCTGAAGGTACTAGGGGGAAACTGTGTCTGACATTTTCCTGTGTGTGTGTGCGCATGCGCGTGTGCGTGTGTGTACATATATCTCACATTGCCATGTCCAGGGACTCTGTATCTTGTGCTGCGGAGTGTGTATCTTCTCCAGAGGAATCCATTCCATGAGCTCAGGAATGTAATATAATGTCTCAGACTGCTGAATCCGAAGCGTTGTGGGTGGCTTCAATTAAGGGAATGATATACCAGATTTCATCTAGCATAACTCATAATGAGACTGAAACACAGGTTTTGAGGAAATCTGTAGAGGTTTTGTCGTGTTTTGTTCCCAATACCTCCTTAACCTCCCTGGTATATGCCCACAAAAACGTTCTCTTGCCCAGATAATGCAAGTCGACACTGATACTGACTCTGATACGGGAGACGGTGATGGGCATATACGGGGGGAGTGAGGTATCCCTTGCTAAGGGGGTGCAGTTCATGATTGAGGCCATTAGGGACGTTTTACACATTGCTGACAAAGTACCTGTGCAGGTCGAGGAGGCTTACTTTACAGACAAGAAGAAAGTCTCCCCTACCTTCCCTGCGTCTAAAGAATTAAACGCACTGTTTGAAAAATCCTTGGAAAATCCGGAGACAAAATTCCAGATCCCAAAAAGGGTTCTCAATGCTTTTCCTTTCCCTGAAGAAGATAGGAAAAAGTGGGAAAACACCCCTATAGTAGACGCTTCTGTATCTATATTGTCTAAAAGGGGGGTTTCACCTGTCCGTGGGTCTACCGTTTTGAAAGAGCCGGCAGACCGCAAGATTGAGACTATGCTCAAATCCATATACATTGCTTCAGGCATGGCGCTAAGGCCCACTATCGCTTGTGCATGGATTTCTAAAGCCATAGTAAAGTGGTTAGGCACATTACTAGAGGATTTAGATACTATGGATAGAAGTAACATTGAAATGTTTTTACGTCACATACAGGATTCTGCAGGTTTCATGGTGGTGGCCATGAAGGACCTTGGTCATCTGAATACACAGATGTCTTCCATGGCTGTCTCAGCACGCAGGGGACTCTGGCTGCGCCAATGGTCTGCGGACACGGAATCTAAGAAGAGTGTGGAGAACCTACCCTTCATAGGTCAGGCTCTGTTTGGGGAAGCATTAGATGCGTGGATCTCCATGGCAACTGCTGGTAAGTCAACCTTTCTTCCCTCTGCTGCACCACAGACTAAGAAATCATATTCTACGTCTGCGATGCAGTCCTTTTGGACCGCTAAAACAAAAAAGTCCAAATCCCCATCCACTTTCTTTAGAGGTGGCCAGGGGAAATTCTGAAAACCTACACCCGCAGGTTCCCAGGAGCAGAAAAAGAATATATACCTGATGGCGCAATCAATATTAAATGATTGATATTGCATGGAATCTGTCACCTTGTGATCATAAGTAAATGGTTCTAT
This sequence comes from Pseudophryne corroboree, assembly GCF_028390025.1. Lineage (NCBI taxonomy): Eukaryota > Metazoa > Chordata > Amphibia > Anura > Myobatrachidae > Pseudophryne > Pseudophryne corroboree. The sequence continues at coordinate 647,864,853 of NC_086447.1, read as the reverse complement.
TTCGTCAGACCTCAGAAGCCTGTCTCTAATGGCTTCAATATAGCATATACAATTGAATAAGAAAGAGGTCGCGCTATAGAGCCAATTAATTGTTCCACACCATTCTCAATTGTAAATATTTATTTAAAACATATAACCATATAAAAACATATATATATATTTTGTTTTTGTGATATTAAGATCTGGTGTGGTCACAACACCCTCAACTACATAACAATTATAAAAAGATGGTTCTCATTCATAATAATAAGTGTGCTGAATAGTAAGATGTCCAGACTGGCAAAAAATTATGCCACAAGTTCAGTCCGTAATAGGATCCTCCGTATTAATTTACACCCAATGATAGAGTCCAGAGGACACTGATATTTTTGTCCAAAGACTGTGCACCACAAATGTAAAGAGTCACAGGTACCTAAACAACAACTGTTACCTGTGGATTGTAGCGGTGCGGTACCGCCTATGGAAGAAGTAACTGGATGTTACGAAACGCGTCTAGGACTCCCTGATTAAGTGATTGCTGATTGCTGAATAGTTCAGACCTTCGCCCGGCATTTCCAGAACACTCGGCACCTGTTACCAGCAAACCGTGGAAGTTACCATCACTTAGTGCCGGAGAGAACAGTGTTTCCTGGAAGCCGGAGCGGCTGTGCGGCTGACCGCTCGAGCGGGTTTTAGCAACAGTGTTAGCCCGCTCGTTGGAACTGTCGGGCTACCCGTACGGAAACCTCCCATCAGTGTGATTCATCCTGCCATACGGACAGAAGCCGCCAACTCATTTGCACCACACCGCTACAATCCACAGGTAACAGTTGTTTATTACACCGTGCAATCCCGGGGACGCTCGGGCCACACTTAAAGCTCCTCAAACTGGCAAACAGGTCCCGTATTATAAGCACAAGGGACAGAGTGAGCAAAGGTACCTGTGACTCTTTACATTTGTGGTGCACAGTCTTTGGACAAAAATATCAGTGTCCTCTGGACTCTATCATTGGGTGTAAATTAATACGGAGGATCCTATTACGGACTGAACTTGTGGCATAATTTTTTGCCAGTCTGGACATCTTACTATTCAGCACACTTATTATTATGAATGAGAACCATCTTTTTATAATTGTTATGTAGTTGAGGGTGTTGTGACCACACCAGATCTTAATATCACAAAAACAAAATATATATATATATATATATGTTTTTATATGGTTATATGTTTTAAATAAATATTTACAATTGAGAATGGTGTGGAACAATTAATTGGCTCTATAGCGCGACCTCTCCCAGGAGCAGAAACCTGGTTCTTCTTCCTCAAAATCCTCAGCATGACGGTTGACCCCCCAGCCTGGAGTTCGGGCAGGTGGGAGCAAGACTAAGAAATTTCAGTCAGGTCTGAGCGTCCTCTTGCCTGGATCCCTGGGTACTGGAAATTGTTACACAGGGGTACAGACTGGAGTTTCAAGAACTCCTGCCTCACAGATTCTTCAAATCGGGCTTGCCAGCTTTGCTGACAGAAAGTGTTATCCTACAGGAAGCCATTCAAAAATTGCTGGGGTCAAATGACATTGTTCCGGTTCCACCTCACCTACACCACAAGGGAAATTACTCAAACCTGTTTGTGGTACCGAAACCGGATGGTTCGGTAAGACCAATATTAAACCTAAAGTCATTGACCCCAAAGTCATTGAACCCCTACTTGAGGGAATTCAAATTCAAGATGGAGTCACTGAGAGCGGTGATCTCAGGTCTGGAGGAAGGGGAATTCCTGGTATCCCTGGATATCAAGGATGCGTACCTTCACATCCCGATCTGGCTGCCTCACAGGCTAATCTCAGATTTGCGCTACTGGGCTGTCACTATCAGTTTCAGGCACTGCCGTTTGGCCTCTCCACGGCACCAATAGTGTTCACCAAGGTGAAGTCGGAGATGATGCTACTCCTCCACACGCAGGGTGTGAACATAATTCCTTATCTGGACGACCTACTGATAAAAGCGTCTTCCGGGGAGAAGCTGTTGCAGAGCATTGCTCTCACGACTCAACTACTCCAGGATCATGGATGGATACTGAATCTTCCAAAGTCGCATTTACAGCCGACAAGGAAACTGTCCTTCCTGGGGATGATCCTCGACACAGAAGTACAGAGGGTGTTTCTGCTGAAGGAGAAAGCGTTTGTGATACAAACACAGAAAGCTAGAATATCGCTCATCTGGTGGCTGCAAACTTCTCACCTACTAGAGGGCCGCAGATTAGGGATTCAGAATTGGATACTCCTAACCACGGATGCAAGTCTCAGAGGTTGGGGAGCAGTCACTCAGGGGGAAAACTTCCAAGGAAGGTGGTCAAGTCTGGAATCCATCCTTCCGATAAACATTCTGGAACTAAGGGGCGTGTACAACTGTCTTCTACAAGCGGCACATCTTCTAAAAGATCAGGCCATTCAAGTTCAGTCAGACAATGTAACGACAGTGGCCTACATAAACCGGCACGGCGGAACGAAAAGCAGATCTGCAATGTCAGAGGTAACAAGAAACATCCTCTGTGTGGAAAAGCACTTGGTGGCGCTGTCAGCAATCTTCATTCCGGGAGTGGACAACTGGGAAGCTGACTTCCTCAGCAGACACGATCTCCATCCGGGAGAGTGGGGCCTCCACCCAGAGGTGTTCGCAGAGGTGACAAGTCTTTGGGGCGTACCTCAAATAGACATGTTGGCCTCACGCCTCAACAAGAAACTTCAGATGTATTGTTCCAGGTCGAGGGATCCACAGGCAGTGGCGGTGGACGCCCTGGTAACTTCGTGGGTGTTCAAGTCAGTGTATGTGTTCCCTCCACTTCCACTCATACCAAGGATTCTCAAACTAATTAAGTGAACAAGAGTTCAGGAGATCCTCATTGCTCCAGACTGGCCAAGAAGAGCTTGATACGCGGATCTTCTAGAGTTACTGCTGGAAGATCTGAGGCATCTTCCTCTTTGAGCGGACCTTCTGCAACACGGGTCGTTTGCTTATCAAAACTTACCACGGCTACGTTTGACGGCATGGAGGCTGAACGCCAGATATTAGCTTGGAAGGGCATTCTGAACAAAGTTATTCCTACCCTGATACAGGCTAGAAAGAGAGTAACGTCAAAACATTACCATCGGATTTGGAAAAAGTACGTGTCTTGGTGCGAATCCAAGAAGTTTCCTACGGTGGAGTTTCAACTTGGACGGTTTCTCCTCTTCCTGCAAGCAGCGGTGGATGTGGGCCTGCGCCTGGGCTCCATAAAAGTCCAGATTCCGGCCTTGTCCATTTTCTTCCAGAAACAATTTGCTGCCCTCCCTGAGGTTCAGACTTTCTTGACAGGGGTGCTGCACGTCCAACCTCCCTTTGTGCCTCCAACGGCACCTTGGGACCTCAACGTGGTACTGCAGTTCCTGCAATCGGATTGGTTCGAGCCTTTGCAGGAGGTTGAGGTCAAGTTTCTGACTTGGAAGACTGTCACACTGTTGGCATTGGCATCTGCTAGACATGTGTCAGAATTGGGGGCATTGTCCTACAAGAGCCCCTACTTGATTTTTCATGAAGATAGAGCTGAGCTCAGGACGCGTCAGCAATTTCTTTCAAAGGTTGTGTCGGCTTTTCATATCAACCAACCTATTGTGGTGCCAGTGGCTACTGACTCCTCAATTACTTCAAGGTCTTTGGATGTTGTGAGGGCTCTGAAGATTTATGTGAAGAGAACTTTGGACGCTCTGTTTGTCCTTTATGATCCCAACAAGATTGGGTGGCCTGCTTCTAAGCATACGATTTCTCGCTGGATCAGGTTTACTATCCAGCATGCTTATTCTACGGCAGGATTGCCGTGTCCTAAATCCATTAAGGCCGACTCTACTCGTAAAGTGGGTTCTTTTTGGGCGGCTGCCCGGGGTGTCTCGGCTTTACAGCTTTGCCGAGCAGCAACTTGGTCAGGGTCGAACACGTTTGCTAAGTTCTACAAGTTTGATACTTTGGGCTCGAAGGACATATGGTTTGGTCAATCGGCTCTCTCGAAGTACGTCCGTCTGCTTGGGCACAGTTTCTAGACTAAGTCTGGTAGGAGGGGCATAGAGGGAGGAGCCATCCCACACTATTAAACTCTTAAAGTGCCCAGGGCTCCCAAGGGACCCATCTATACCCCATGGTACTAATATGGACCCCAGCATCCTCTACGGACTACGAGAAAAGGATTTACCGGTCGCTTATTAAAATCCTATTTTCTCCGGCAGGGTCCACAGATTATCCACAGGATAACAATGGGATATGATGAAGCGACAGCGGATTTGCACCAATCGGTCAAAGCTTTTCCGGCCTCCCAGTATGCAACGGGCACGTCTATATATCCCTGCCTCCTTGCTCAGGCAAATCAGTTTTTTGTTTCATGCGGCAGGAGCCGGATCATGGTCAGAGGGCTGCTGGTTTTTAGCAGCCCTAAGCTTTCTTATTTTATTTATTTAGTCTTACTATTTTTTTTAAGTGATCTTTCTAAATAGCGTCTTATACGTACCTAAGAAAGAGTCGCTCCAACAACTCTCTGCCGGGCGCGACAACGCTTACCCACGAGTACAGTGCTGTTTTGGCGGGCGTCTGTGACGGATATACTAGCAGGTCCAGCAGACGTTACCAGGCTGTGGCCGGAGCACAGGGAGAAGGTAAAGCATCGGTTCTGCTTAGTAGGGGAACATGGACACAGCCGAACTGTTTTGGGAGGGTGCTACAGCACTAGGCCATAGGGATCAGAGGCTCCAGGAATAGTATGAGACCGTGACCCCTAGGGTTGATGTCAGCAGTGGGGAGTCAGACGCTCTCCTGGTCGCTCCTCCCCCTGGTTCATGACCAGTTTCTCCCCAAAACAGTTTAGACTGAGTTTCCAGGGTCAGGTCAGCTGACGGAAATTATGGAAGAGGCTTGGGCTACACCCAATAAGAAGTTTAGAATTCCTAAGAAATGGAATTCCAATTATCCTCTTCCAGCTGGGGATTGTTTAAAAAGGGAGGTGGCTCCTAAGGTAGATATGCATGTAATTCGATTCATGCGAAAATCTACATTACCGTTGCCTTCAACATCATTAAATGATGTCACAGATAAGAGAGTGGATGGTTTTCTAAAAAACATTTTTTTCCCTGTCTGGGGCAGTCATAAGGCCAGCCATGGCTTCAGCTTGGATGGCAAAAGGCAGTGGCTGACTGGACTGATGCATTGGAGGGGGGGGGGGGTTCTATAGCTTCTAGAGAGCAAAAATCCCATATAGCTCATATAAAACAGGCTGCAATGTTCCTGGAAGAAGCAGCAATAGATATGGGCACTATTGCCTCCAGGGCATCAGCTTCAACAATAGCTGCTCGCAGAGCAGTTTGGCTACGTACATGGAAAGCTGATTCAGAATCTAAGAAGGTTTTGGAATCATTACCTTTTTCTGGAAATATTCTTTTTGGTAAAGAATTGACAGATATTCTGAAGTCAGAAGCAGACTTCAAGAAGGTCAAGTTTCCTTCCACATACAATTTCAAACCTAAAATTCTGGCTTTTCGGCCCTTTCGGTCTCAAGGAAAAGCTAAAGGAAAAAGTGATGGCAAGCAGGCCCAATACAACAAGTCTGGTAAGACTAAAAGCATTGGGCTATTAAAGGACCGGTTGGGAAGACAGATAATAAACCATCAGCCTGATGGTGCGGGCCTCCACCTGGGGCACCCCAGGGTGGGGGGCCAACTTCTTCAGTTTGCACAGATCTGGCAGCAGTCTACAACAGATGCCTGGATGCAGGAAGCGGTATCTCTCGATTATGCTTTTGCCTTCAAGAAGCACCCTCCTAATGTTTTTCTGTACCAGCCCGAGACGAAGGCCAGGGCTTTGTTAGAGGCAGTTCAGAAATTACTTCACTCAGGAGTAGTCATTCCAGTTCCTCCTGCACAATGAGGACAGGGTTTTTACTCCAACCTGTTTCTAGTTCAGAAGCCACATGGGTCTTTTCGGCCCATTCTCAAATTCAAAATTCTGAACAAGTACATTTGGGTACCTCGGTTTCACATAGGATGCTTACCTACATGTTCCTATAGCACTGTCCCATCAGTGCTATCTCAGGTTCGCTATCCTCCAACAGCATTTTCAGTTCCAGGCCCTACCTTTTGGGTTAGCCACAGCTCCCAGAGTATTTACCAAGATTATGGTGGTAATGGCAGCTTATCTCCGCCAGAAGGGGATAAAAAAATTTCCATACCTCGACGATCTTTTAATCCTGGCACAGATGCAGGATTTGCTCTTATGTCATCTGCAACAGACAATAACGTGTCTGCAGAACCACGGGTGGCTCATAAACTGGGCAAAATCGTCTCTGGTTCCGTCACAGCGGATGACTCACTTGGGGGCTGTACTGGATTCAGGTCTTCAGAGAGTAAGTTTTCCTCTATACAAGATATCCAAGGTCCAGTCAAGGATTCAGGACTTGTTGCACAGTCAAAAGGTATCCATTCACACAGCAGTGCGCGTGATAGGTTTGACGGTGTCAACATTCGACATGGTGGAGTATGCATAATTCCACTCAAGACCTCTGCAGCGTCTGATTCTTGCCAAATGGAATGGGTTGCATCAGACGATAAAAACACAGACGATGTCTCTTACGATAGTAGTAAGATAGTCATAAGCCTGGTGGCTACAGACATCCCATCTGGACAAGGGAAGACCCCTTTGGATATCAGATTGGGAAATTCTAACGACAGACGCCAGTTTCCAGGGCTGGGGAGCAGTGTCAGGAAGGTTGTGTTTTCAGGGGGAATGAACCAACGAAGAAGGTTGCCTGCCAATAAACATATTGGAACTTCGGGCCATATATATGGCACTGATTCAGGCAAAGGACATTTTTCGGGGAAAACCAGTCAAGATCCGCTCGATAAATGCGACGGCGGTAGCGTACCTCAACCATCAGGGAGGAACTCGCAGCCAAAAAGTGATGGAGGTAAGTCATATACTAAAGTGAGCAGAACTTTAGCATCCAGCCTTGTCCGCAGTGTTCGTACCGGGAGTCCTAAACTGGAAAGCAGATTTTCTTAGTCGACACGCTATTCAGGCAAGTGAATGAGCTCTACACCCGGAGGTCTTCCAGACTCTAGTAGACAAGTGGGGGTTGCCAGAGATAGATCTGATGGCGTCCCATCTGAACAACAAAGTTCTCGTATACGGGTCAAGAACAAAGGATCCCAGAGCGATCTTTGTGAATGCCCTGTCAGTGAGATGAGACTTTCATCTGGCTTATGTGTTTCCTCCAATCACCCTATTACCCAGGATGGTGAGAAGGAGAAAGCAAGAGAAAGGTGCCGTGATACTAATAGCTCCGGCTTGGCCCAGAAGACAATGGTACACAGATCTGCAGAGGATGACGATGGATGTTCCACTTCTGCTCCCTCAACGTCAAGATCTATTGATGCAGGGTCCTTGTTATCACAGACATCTGGATCGACTATCTTTGATGGCGTGGCTCTTGAAACCTCTATCCTGAAGTCAAGAGGATTCTCATGGCCGGTAATTCAAACTATACTCAGAGCAAGGAAACCTTCCTCAGCTCGCATTTATCACCAAATATGGCAAACCTATATTCATTGGTGCAGTGAACGGAAAGTGGACCCTAAGTCTTTCAGAGTTTCCAGGGTCTTAGCATTCCTTCAGTTAGGAATGGCTAAAGGTTTGAAGGTGGCTTTCTTGAGAGTGCAAGTGTCAGCATTGACTGTATGGTTCCAAAAGAAAATTGCCAATTTACAGGATGTGCATACTTTTTTCCAGGGAATGCTGCACATTCAACCTCCTTTTGTTCCTCTTACAGTGCCTTGGGACTTAAGTCTAGTCCTGAAAGCCCTTCAAGTTGACCCGTTTGAACCACTAAATAAAGTGGATCTTAAATGGTTGACAGCTAAAGTTCTCTTTCTACTGGCTACAGTGTCAGCTAGAAGAGTATCAGATTTAGGGGCATTATCATGTCGTTCCCCATTTCTGATTATTTTTTTTTTATCCAGATAAAGCAGTTCTCAGAACTAGATCTGGGTATCTCCTGAAGGTGGTGTCTAAATTCCACCTTAATGAAGAAATTGTAGTCCCGGCTTTCCAGGTACCGGGCCTTTCTGCGGGAGATGCATCGCTGGACGTGGTACGTGCATTAAGTATCTATGTGGATCGTACCAGTGCCATCAGAAAGACAGATTCTCTATCCATTCTCTACGGATTTCGCAAGAGAGGATGGCCTGCCGATAAGCAGACACTGGCAAGATGGCTTCAGATGACTATTTCAGAAGCATATTCTCAGGCTGATCTCCCTGTTCTGGCTAATGGTGGTCATTCTGAGTTGTTCGCTCGTTGCCGTTTTTTGCAACGCAGCGATTAGGTGGAAAATGCGCATGCGCATGGTACGCAGCGCGCATGCGCTAAGTTATTTAACACAGAACTTAGTAGATTTGCTGGTGTTCGTGCAGCGCTTTTCAGTCGCACTGCTGATCGGTGAGTGATTGACAGGAAAGGGACGTTTCTGGGAGGTAACTGAGCGTTTTCCGGGAGTGTGCTAAAAAACGCAGGCGTGCCAGAGAAAAACGCAGGAGTGGCTGGAGAAACGGGGGAATGGCTGGCCGAACGCAGGGCGTGTTTGTGACGTCAAACCAGGAACAAAACGGACTGAGGTGATCGCAATCTTGGAGTAGGTCTGGAGCTACTCAGAAACTGCATGAAAATTTTTAGTAGCAATTTTGCTACTCTTTCGTTCTCAATTCTGCTAAGCTAAGATACACTCCCTGAGGGCGGCGGCCTAGCGTGTGCAATGCTGCTAAAAGCAGCTAGCGAGCGATCAACTCGGAATGAGGGCCAATGTCTCTGCTCACTCTACTCGTAAGGTAGGTCCATCTTGGACAGCACAATGTGGTGCTTCAGCAGAACAGATATGTAAGGCAGCCACATGGTCTTCCATTAACACATTCATTAGACATTATGCCTTAGATACCTTTGCCTCTCATGATGCTGAATTCGGGCAAAGGATTCTCCTGTCCAATCAGGAGCGTCCCCATCACTAAATTGCTTTGAGAAATCCCATTATTATCCTGTGGATAACCTGTGGACCCTGCCGTAGAAATATACGTTATGGTAAGAACTTACCGTTGATAACGGTATTTCTCCTAAGTCCACAGGGATCCCACCCTGACGCACCCGATTTGAGGATCCTTTTACTCACTAACCTCTTCCTTCTTGTACAGAAGGGTGTGCATGTGTATTCTTATCACCTGATTAGGGCTATCTATGATGCTTCTGCCTTGATCTTTGGAATACAACTGATTTGCCTGTGCAAGGAGACGGGGATATATGGACGGGCCCGTTGCATGCTGGAAGGCCGGAAAAGCTATGACCGATTGGTGCAAATCCACTGTCCCTACATCATATCCCATTGTTATCCTGTGGATCCTGTGGACTTAGGAGAAATACCGTTATCAACGGTAAGTTCTTACCATAACGTATATTTTACAACTTGACTGCCGAACTCACTTTCTTTTCCAGTTACTAAGATGTTGAAGTACTGTAAGTACTATTCTCTCTTAACCCATAGATCCTCTTACCTTCTCTGGGCACCTCCCTTCTGATGCCTGTTCCAACTTTACCTACCTGGCCAATCTATCCCTGTCCTCTGGTACCTTACCCTCTTTTTTCCTGATATGCCATGATCTTTCCCATTTTTAACAACTCTTCCCTTGACACCTTATTCCCTCTCTCTGACTACCTACTTATCTCTCTTCTACCCTGTGCCTTCAAACCTTTGAGCAGGTTGCTCACAACTGAGTCCCCTCATTCCTCTACACCCAGTTCATCCTTGATCCTCTCTAATCTTGTCTTAGACCTCTCCAGTTTATCAAAACCATCTTTACCAAAGTCAGAAATTACTGCCTTACTGCTAGATCCAAGGGTTACTAATACACCATCAACCACCCCTCCTGGATGAAATTCTCCACTTTGTTGGCCTCTCTTCCTACCTGTCCCATGAAACTTTCACTATCTCTATGCCTTCCCACACCTCCATCCTTTCCCCGGGATACGGTCGTTAGGTCGACACAGCTTAGGTCGACAGTCATTAGGTTGACCACTGAAGGTCGACATGCATTAGGTCAACATGGTCAATAGTTCGACAGGTCAAAAGGTCGACATGACTTTTTAACTTTTTTTCTTTAATTTTTTGGATTTTTTCATACCTAACGATCCACGTGGACTACAATTGGTACGGTAACCTGTGCCGAGCGAAGCACCTTGCCCGAAGCATGGCGAGCCATGCGAGGGGACACGGTGCACTAATTGGGGTTCCCCGTCACTTTACGCCAAAAACAGTTTAAAAAAAAACATGTCGATGTTTTGACCTGTCGACCTAGTACATGTCGACATAATGACCATGTTGACCTATTGTCCCTGTCGACCTAATGCATGTCGACCTTCCATGGACGACCTAATGACTGTCAACCTAAGTTGTGTCTATCCAACAACCCATACCCCTTTCCCCCAACCTATCCGCCCAAGTCAAGGCTCTGTCCTTAGCCCATCATCTTTTCACTCTACACATCTTCCTTTGGTAAGCATCAGCTTTTTCATCCTGCAATATCACCTATTAGCTGATGATACCAAAATGTATATCTTTACTCCTGGCCTTTTCCGTCCTGTTCTCTCCCGTGCCACTCACTAGTCTTGGATGTCCCACCACTTCCTATAACTAAGCTTCTCTAAAACTGAAGTTATCATCTCCCTCCCTCCTACCAAGGCCTCCTTTCATTCCTGTTCCTCTCTATCGACAATTTATCCCTTTCCTTTGTTCCTCAAGTCTGATGTCTAGGTGTCATACTTGCCTCTACCTTCTCTTTCTCTCTGCACAGTAAATCCCTCTCCCAATCCTGTAATTTATGTCTATGCAGTATGTATAAGATTAAGCACCTTCTTATTTTGGAGGCCAATAAAACCCTGATTCTTGACCTGTGGGCATTATTTTCCTCTCACTGCTCCACCTCCCTTTTGTCAATACTTTTATTGGCTCTGTGTCAAACTCAGAATCAGATTTAAACCACTCACTTCCAAAGCCCTAAACCACTGTTATCCTTTCTACATTTTCAGATTGATTCACATATACACTGTCTCCAGGGCCGGTTCTGGCGCTCTGTGCGCCCCGGGTGGCAATAGGGCGTGGCTTCGTACAGGGGGCGTGGTCATTTACGCCCCCTGTACAGACTGAAATGATGTGCGGTGCGCAATGACGTCATCGCGCACCGCACAGCAAAGGTCCTCTCCACAAAGGGAAACTAGATGCGTACGCGTCTAGTTTCCCTTCACAGCAGCAGCGGGGGGCACACAGCAGCAGCGGATCTTGCCCTGGTGCGGCGCCCTGCGCCCTCCGCAAGGCGGCGCCCCGGGCAAAAGTCCTGCTTGCCCGTGGCAAGATCTGCTACTGACTGTCTCCTACCCTCTTCACTATCCCAATGACTGCCAACTCACCGCTTTCCCAATCACATCCTCCCATGCCTGTCTCCAGGATTTCTATACATGCTGCTTCACTCCTAAAGGAATGTCCTCTTACACTCTACCAGAGTTACAGTCTTCTAAAAATGAGCCCTCAACACTAATCTCTTCACTCAAGAATACCACCAGTAACATGCGGTGATGGCAATGGCTGGAGAGGCACTGTTGAGATGAATGTGATTATATAAAGTACAAAACACTCAAGAAAAATAAGTATAAAAAAAAGCACTGTACTTATTATTATTATTATTATTATTATTATAATAATAATACACACTGAATGAGAGCGGTACAACACACACACCCCATCCACACCGGGCGAATACCTACTGATCTCCTCTCCTCTCATCTTTCGCAGGCAGTGGTCGGGTCTCGGCAGCTGTTCCTCTCGGAAGCCACAGGTGGAGGAGGAGGGGGCTTCAGAGTCACCGTTCACGCACTAACTATGTCTGGCTTATTGCTAATATGGAGAAGATTACGTACTATCTCCATGACTGCCCCCATAAATTTAATGTAGTCTGGGACCCTGGTTGTCAACACGATAGCCCTGTCCTAGTCTAGATACGGCACCCCCTTCAATCCACCTCTCTTGAACCTTTGATGATTTACCCTCAGGAGGACCTCCCCCCGGCTTCCCCCATTGTCTTTCTAATAAGATACTACTAAACACTGTATGACGCAATTAAGTGTCCTCACTTATATCTTGCTTTCCCTTTTCTCATTTTCGCCTTGGCCCTCCCCCCCTTTTTCTACTGACTCGTTCTTTTTTATTTTTGTGTTGTGTTAAGTTTTGTATTTGTTTTGTGTTTTTTCTTGGAAAATTGAGAGCTATCTGTTTCTTGCTATTTGCATATGTTTATATATGTCCATTTGGCTCTTGTTGAATAAATAAAGAGTAAAAAAAAAACTGTGGTATGACAGGGGAGGCTCTGCCTCCCCTGACTGCATGTCCCTGCTCTGTTCCCATCATCCTTGTATACGTCCAACCATAAAACCCTGCGGTTCCGGGCAGTGGCTAATAGGGGTGTAGGAGGAGGGGGGGGGGGGGGGGGGTTACACTGACTGTGTGGATCACTCACTGTGCTTCCACCCCCTGTGGGGTGAGGCTCTATCTATCTATTTCTCTAATTTCTCTCATATTTACATTTACACCCCCATTCTGACACCCAGAACGGCTGTTTAACATGGTCTGAGCCCGAATCTGGCTTCCTCAATGGCTGGCTGACGTAGTCTACACCCATGCCATCATCTGGAATGGCTGTCTAAAGTGGCCTGCACCCCGATCCAGCACCTGAAACGCCTGTGACAAAATTCATACTGCACATGCGCGGCAGCCATTTTAGAAGTGATTTTTTACAGCTGCAGCACACGATGATGGACTCCAGGGAGGTAAGTATTAAAATATTGGTGCAAATGTGTGCGGTGTGAGCCTCCCCTGGGGCACCCGGAACTGCTGTCTAAGGTAGTCTGCTCCCTGTTCCGGCACCCCAGAACAGCTGTGTAAGGTGGTCTAGGTGGTCTGCATCCCATTTCAGCACCCCGATCGACTGACTATGGTGGTCTGCGCCCAGTTCCGGCGCCCGTAAAAATTGTATAAGGTTGTCTGCACCTTGTTCTGGTACCTGTAATGGCTGTATAAGGATATCTAGGTGACCTGGCATCACGAACGGCTGGCTAAGGTAGTCTGTACCCCATTTTGGAAAGGCTGGGTAAGGTGGTCTGCACCCATTCCAGCACCCGGAATGGCTGTCTAAGGTGGTCTGTGAGCCCTTCCGGCACTCAAGAATGGCTGTGTAAGGATCTCCTGCTGATCTGTGCCCTGTTACAGCAATCAGAATGGCTGGCTAAGGTAGTCTGCACCCCATTATGGCACCTGGAACTGGAATGGCTGTGTTAGGCGGTCAAGGTGGTCTGCGCCCTGTTTTAGTACCCAGAACAGCTGTCTAACATGGTCTATGCCCTTTTCCGGCACCCAGAACTGCTGTGTAATGTGGTATAGATGTTCTGCGGACTGTTCCAGCACCCGGGACGGCTATCTAAGGTGATCTGCGCCCTGTTCTGGTGCCCAGAATGGCTTAGTAAGGTGGTCTGGGTGGTTTGCTCCCCAATCTGGCACACGGAACAGCTGGCTAAGGTAGTCTGCACTCCATTACAGCTAATGATAATTAAAATAGTCAAACGTTCAAATGTGGAACACTTTCTACAAGCAATGGTGTTTTTTCTTTTATTATTAATATATATTTTTTTAATAAGCATACATTGCCAATTCTACATCTCAGGGTTACATCCCCTAACATCCCAACATCCCGACATTACCAGAGGTCAAAGGGTAACTAATTATTAATAATCTGCATTGAGCTGCTGTAACTGAAGTTTTATTTATATATATATATATATATATATATATATATATATATACGAACAGAAATCAGTCCTTTGCGTTATAATCCTTGGAACTCCAGATTAATGTCCAATTGCGCTTCAATCCCCTCTGTGCCACCGGAGAAAAGTAGAAACTGGTAAACAAATGGGAGAGCGCAAATGAGTAATAAAAAGTATATAGTTTTACTTGTAAAAACTGTTTACATACATTTCAGTTTAAAACAAACGGCATGTGTGGAATACTGCAACTCAGCCACTGCATCCGTACTGCAGACTTCTCTCAGGGCCCGCTCTGGTTACGGTCACTGACGTCACAACGTCCACGTCCAAGCCACGCCCTACGCGTTTCGTCCAATCAGGGACTTCGTCAGGGGTGTGGTTTGCATTGACAAAAGATGTTTCTTATATACCCATATTGGGCGGTTCTTTCCCATGTGTCTCCCGTTATTTAATCAGTACTATTAAACACACATAAATAAATACATACAAGAAAAGTACTTTTAAGAGAGGATCCTTATAAGAATAACCGTTTGGATATCATAATCCCGGAATCGTTATATACAACAAACATTTTAACAGGATTTAAGCCTTTATAAAGCATTATTGTAATTTTAAACGGCTTATCCATATTGATCCTGACTCATCACAGGTTTAGAAAGCACAAATTAGATAGATACAACACATAGTAACTTAAATGGTAACCAACTTCTGCAGTGTTAACCCCTCCAGTGCTGCGCTGCATATGCAGGAACCGGGACCTCGCCACCGCCGTTCTCACACAGAGCGCTACTCATAGACGAGTCCACAGTGCACAAGTGATCCCCTACAAGGCCATAGTGTTTTAACCATTATATCCTTTTCATAATAACCATTTGGATGTTATAGTCCAGGAATTGTTCTGAAAAACATATAAATTTTGACAGGGTTTAAACCTTTACCAAACATAGACCCTTCTATGAGTAGCGCTCTGTGTGGGAACGGCAGTGGGGTGGTCCCGGTTCATACACATGTAGCGCTGCATTGGGAGGGTTAATACCGCAGAAGTTGATTACTATTTAAATTACTATGTGCTGTATTCATCTAATATGTGTTTTTTAACTTGTGATGAGCTGGGACAATTTGGATAAGCCGTTTAAAATTATAATTATATAAATAATGCTTGGTAAAGGTTTAAACCCTGTCAAAATGTATATGTTTTTCAGAACAATTCCTGGACTATAACATCCAAATGGTTATTATGAAAAGGATATAATGGTTAAAACACTATGGCCTTGTAGGGGATCACTTGTGCACTGTGGACTCGTCTATGAGTAGCGCTCTGTGTGAGAACGGCGGTGGCGAGGTCCCGGTTCCTGCATATGCAGCGCAGCACTGGAGGGGTTAACACTGCAGAAGTTGGTTACCATTTAAGTTACTATGTGTTGTATCTATCTAATTTGTGCTTTCTAAACCTGTGATGAGTCAGGATCAATATGGATAAGCCGTTTAAAATTACAATAATGCTTTATAAAGGCTTAAATCCTGTTAAAATGTTTGTTGTATATAACGATTCCGGGATTATGATATCCAAACGGTTATTCTTATAAGGATCCTCTCTTAAAAGTACTTTTCTTGTATGTATTTATTTATGTGTGTTTAATAGTACTGATTAAATAACGGGAGACACATGGGAAAGAACCGCCCAATATGGGTATATAAGAAACATCTTTTGTCAATGCAAACCACACCCCTGACGAAGTCCCTGATTGGACGAAACGCGTAGGGCGTGGCTTGGACGTGGACGTTGTGACGTCAGTGACCGTAACCAGAGCGGGCCCTGAGAGAAGTCTGCAGTACGGATGCAGTGGCTGAGTTGCAGTATTCCACACATGCCGTTTGTTTTAAACTGAAATGTATGTAAACAGTTTTTACAAGTAAAACTATATACTTTTTATTACTCATTTGCGCTCTCCCATTTGTTTACCAATATATATATATATATATATTACACTGCTCAAAAAAATAAAGGGAACACTAAAATAACACATCCTAGATCTGAATGAATGGAATATTCTTATTAAATACTTTGTTCTTTACATAGTTGAATGTGCTGACAACAAAATCACACAAAAATTATCAATGGAAATCAAATTTATTAACCCATGGAGGTCTGGATTTGGAGTCACACTCATAATTAAAGTGGAAAAACACACTACAGGCTGATCCAACTTTGATGTAATGTCCTTAAAACAAGTCAAAATGAGGCTCAGTAGTGTGTGTGGCCTCCACGTGCCTGTATGACCTCCCTACAACGCCTGGGCATGCTCCTGATGAGGTGGCGGATGGTCTCCTGAGGGATCTCCTCCCAGACCTGGACTAAAGCATCCGCCAACTCCTGGACAGTCTGTGGTGCAACGTGGCGTTGGTGGATGGAGCGAGACATCCAATTGGATTCAGGTCTGGGGAACGGGCGGGCCAGTCCATGGCATCAATGCCTTCATCTTGCAGGAACTGCTGACACACTCTAGCCACATGAGGTCTAGCATTGTCTTGCATTAGGAGGAACCCAGGGCCAACTGCACCAGCATATGGTCTCACAAGGGTTCTGAGGATCTCATCTCGGTACCTAATGGCAGTCAGGCTACCTCTGGCGAGCACATGGAGGGCTGTGCGGCCCCCCAAAGAAATGCCACCCCACACCATTACTGACCCACTGCCAAACCGGTCATGCTGGAGGATGTTGCAGGCAGCAGAACGTTCTCCTTGGCGTCTCCAGACTCTGTCACGTCTGTCACATGTGCTCAGTGAGAACCTGCTTTCATCTGTGAAGAGCACAGGGCGCCAGTGGCGAATTTGCCAATATTGGTGTTCTCTGGCAAATGCCAAACGTCCTGCACGGTGTTGAGCTGTAAGCACAACCCCCACCTGTGGACGTCGGGCCCTCATACCACCCTCATGGAGTCTGTTTCTGATCGTTTGAGTAGACACATGCACATTTGTGGCTTGCTGGAGGTCATTTTGCAGGGCTCTGGCAGTGCTCCTCCTGTTCCTCCTTGCACAAAGGCGGAGGTAGCGGTCCTGCTGCTGGGTTGTTGCCCTTCTACGGCCTCCTCCACGTCTCCTAATGTACTGGCCTGTCTCCTGGTAGCGCCTCCATGCTCTGGACACTACTCTGACAGACACAGCAAACCTTCTTGCCACAGTTCACATAGATGTGCCATCCTGGATGAGCTGCACTACCTGAGCCACTTGTGTGGGTTGTAGATTCCGTCTCATGCTACCACTAGAGTGAAAGCACCGCCAGATTTCAAAAGTGACCAAAACATCAGCCAGAAAGCATAGGAGCTGAGAAGTGGTCTGTGGTCACCACCTGCAGAACAACTCCTTTATTGGGGGTGACTTGCTAATTGCCTACAATTTCCACCTGTTGTCTATTCCATTTGCACAACAGCATGTGAAATTGATTGTCAATCAGTGTTGCTTCCTAAGTGCAGGAAAGGAAGAAGGGAAGTGCTATATTGTCGGTGCACATGAGGAAGACTAGATCTGGTTATCACGTCAGCCTATATTTTAATAAAATGTAACTTTTATTGATATCCATTTAAAAATGGTGTATATTACTTACACATAACCATGAGTACAAGCGAAACATAGAGGTTAAAATTAGTGATGAGCGGGTTCGGTTCCTCGGAAACCGAACCCCCCCCCGAACTTCACCCATTGTACACGGGTCCGAGGCATACTCGGATTCTCCCGTATGGCTCGGTTAATCCGAGCGCGCCCCGAACGTCATCATCCCGCTGTCGGATTCTCGCGAGATTCGGATTCTATAGAAGGAGCCGCGCGTCGCCGCCATTTTCACTCGTGCATTGGAAATGTTAGGGAGAGGACGTGGCTGGCGTCCTCTCTGTTTGTGCTTATTGCTTAATTGTGGGGACTGGGGAGCAGCTGTATTATATAGGAGGAGTACAGTGCAGAGTTTTGCTGATCAGGGACCACCAGTTTTATCCGTTCTCTGCCTGAAAAACGCTTCATATCTGTGCTCTGTGTGCTGTATATATCTGTGCTCACACTGCTTTACTGTGGGGACTGGGGACCAGCAGTATTATATAGGAGGAGTACAGTGCAGAGTTTTGCTGACCAGTGACCACCAGTATACGTTGTCTGCCTGAAAAACGCTCCATATCTGTGCTCAGTGTGCTGCATTTATCTGTGCTCACACTGCTTTATTGTGGGTACTGTGGACCACCAGTATATTATATAGGAGGAGTACAGTGCAGAGTTTTGCTGACCAGTGACCACCAGTATATATAGCAGTACGGTACGGAAGGCCACAGCTCTACCTACCTCTGTGTCGTCAAGTATACTATCCATCTAGATTCTATACCTGTGATGCATTTTAGTTTTGCAGTTTGCTGACAGTGACCACCAGTATATATAGCAGTATGGTACGGAAGGCCACTGCTCTACCTACCTCTGTGTCGTCAAGTATACTATCCATCTAGATTCTATACCTGTGGTGCATTTTAGTTTTGCAGTTTGCTGACAGTGACCACCAGTATATATAGCAGTACGGTATGGAAGGCCACTGCTCTACCTACCTCTGTGTCGTCAAGTATACTATCCATCTAGATTCTATACCTGTGGTGCATTTTAGTTTTGCAGTTTGCTGACAATGACCACCAGTATATATAGCAGTACGGTACGGAAGGCCACTGCTCTACCTACCTCTGTGTCGTCAAGTATACTATCCATCTAGATTCTATACCTGTGGTGCATTTTAGTTTTGCAGTTTGCTGACAGTGACCACCAGTATATATAGCAGTACGGTACGGAAGGCCACTGCTCTACCTACCTCTGTGTCGTCAAGTATACTATCCATCAATACCTGCGGTGCATTTCAGTTGTGCGCAGTATATATAGTAGTAAGCCATTGCTATTGATACTGGCATATAATTCCACACATTAAAAAATGGAGAACAAAAATGTGGAGGTTAAAATAGGGAAAGATCAAGATCCACTTCCACCTCGTGCTGAAGCTGCTGCCACTAGTCATGGCCGAGACGACGAAATGCCATCAACGTCGTCTGCCACTGCCGATGCCCAATGTCATAGTAGAGAGCATGTAAAATCCAAAAAACAAAAGTTCAGTAAAATGACCCAAAAATCAAAATTGAAAGCGTCTGATGAGAAGCGTAAACTTGCCAATATGCCATTTACGACACGGAGTGGCAAGGAACGGCTGAGGCCCTGGCCTATGTTCATGGCTAGTGGTTCAGCTTCACATGAGGATGGAAGCACTCATCCTCTCGCTAGAAAACTGCAGTGCCACTCCTAGATGAGCCAGGTGTTTGTGTCGGCCACTTGGGTCGCTTAGCTTAGTCACACAGCTACCTCATTGCCCCTCTTTTTTTCTTTGCATCATGTGCTGTTTGGGGACTATTTTTTTGAAGTGCCATCTTGTCTGACACTGCAGTGCCACTCCTAAATGGGCCAGGTGTTTGTGTCGGCCACTTGGGTTGCTTAGCTTAGTCACACAGCTACCTCATTGCGCCTCTTTTTTTCTCTGCATCATGTGCTGTTTGGGGACTATTTTTTTGAAGTGCCATCCTGCCTGACACTGCAGTACCACTCCTTGATGGGCCAGGTGTTTGTGTCGGCCACTTGGGTCGCTTAGCTTAGTCACACAGCTACCTCATTGCGCCTCTTTTTTTCTCTGCATCATGTGCTGTTTGGGGACTATTTTTTTGAAGTGCCATCCTGTCTGACACTGCAGTGCCACTCCTAGATGGGCCAGGTGTTTGTGTCGGCCACTTGTGTCGCTTAGCTTAGTCACACAACGACCTTGGTGCGCCTCTTTTTTTCTCTGCATCATGTGCTGTTTGGGGACTATTTTTTTTAAGTGCCATCCTTCCTGACACTGCAGTACCACTCCTAGATGGGCCAGGTGTTTGTGTCGGCCACTTGGGTCGCTTAGCTTAGTCACACAGCTACCTCATTGCGCCTCTTTTTTTCTCTGCATCATGTGCTGTTTGGGGACTATTTTTTTGAAGTGCCATCCTGTCTGACACTGCAGTGCCACTCCTAGATGGGCCAGGTGTTTGTGTCGGCCACTTGTGTCGCTTAGCTTAGTCACACAGCGACCTTGGTGCGCCTCTTTTTTTCTTTGCATCATGTGCTGTTTGGGGACTATTTTTTTGAAGTGCCATCCTGCCTGACACTGCAGTGCTACTCCTAGATGGGCCAGGTGTTTGTGTCGGCCACTTGTGTCGCTTAGCTTAGTCACACAGCGACCTTGGTGCGCCTTTTTTTTTCTTTGCAACATGTGCTGTTTGGGGACTATTTTTTTGAAGTGCCATCCTGCCTGACACTGCAGTGCTACTCCTAGATGGGCCAGGTGTTTGTGTTGGCCACTTGTGTCGCTTAGCCATCCAGCGACCTCGGTGCACATTTTAGGACTAAAAATAATATTGTGAGGTGTGAGGTGTTCAGAATAGACTGAAAATGAGTGTAAATTATGGTTATTGAGGTTATTAATACTATGGGATCAAAATGACCCCCAAATTCTATGATTTAAGCTGTTTTTGAGGGTTTTTTGTAAAAAAACACCCGAATCCAAAACACACCCGAATCCGACAAAAAATTTTCAGGGAGGTATTGGCAAAACGCGTCCGAATCCAAAACACGGCCGCGGAACCGAATCCAAAACCAAAACACAAAACCCGAAAAATTTCCGGTGCTCATCTCTAGTTAAAATTATGACATAAACAAAACATACAAAGTGCAATGAAATAAAGGTGATTTTAAGATTAAAATGTGTGTCCACATGTTTTATTCTAATGTCCAAGTGTATATATGTTAGGCGCCGGGGTCCGCGATGTCCTCGCGGGCGGCGCCTAGCAACTAGGGACGCCGAGCGTGCTAGCCGCCGGGTCCCTAGCAACGCTGGGACGCCGTGCACGCGTAGCCGCCGGCTCCCTAGCAACGCAGGGACGCCGGGCGCGCTGAGCCGCCTGGACCGTAGCAACGGGGACGCCACGGGCGGACCGCGTTCCCCGTTGCAGGGTCAATTTAACAACACACACACACACTGGTTTTCTGGGCGTGCAGCAGGGCAGCTGCACAGCATTTAGGGTAATCAGATTCTGAACATCTGATTGGAGGACTCATTGCTAAATACCTTCTCAGTGCTTCACACAGACGCCGGTAATAGCTTCCTGCATGCTGCTTAGGTTTGCTGAACGTCTGTTCCAGTCCTGCTGTGTCCGGTCATTCCTGTCCTCAGAGGTCCTGAAATCTTGGAGTTGTCATCTCATCCCAAGAAGTCTTCTGGTCCCTTATTGTCCGCAACGATCACCAGAGAATCTCGTGTGGTGTTCGTGAGTTGCGGCTCTGCCGTGTGCTGCGGCTCAGCCCGCTTTATTTTGTATTCTGTTTCGGAGCATTTGCGGAGGGTTCCGCTTCCACAAGTCCTCTCTGGAACTCGGCGGTGCCGGGTAGGAGAGTGGACAAGTGGGTATTTTGGTTGTCCTTTTCCCTGGCGGTTTTTTTGCACATATTCTAGTTTTAAGTTAGCTTGTAGCCCCTGGCCTTGTTGCTTAGTTAGAGGACCCCTTGTTATCACCCTGTCTCGGATTTCCCTTTGTCTCCCATTAAGACCTGAGGGGGCATCGGAGTTGGGCAGACGTAATCCGCCCTTCAAACGCGGCTGCCATGGGCTCAAGCAACCATAGTCTCGCAAGGGATTTCTGACAGCACGGGCGAGACAATGGAGTTAGGGCGCCAGGGGCTATTTTCCATTCCCGCTCCCTTTCCCAGCATTACTTTCCAGTGCTCAGGTCCTTGTTATAAGATCTCCTCAGACCAGAGTGCTGGAATCATAACAATATAGTCTATTATTCCGTAATTGGATCAGTATTCATTCATGTGTTTAGTCCTCATCAAATTTATGAAGGAGGCATTTTGGAAAATATACAGATGTGGATAAATCCACAGGGAACCAGCGCTCAAACCCTATTTGTAGTGGTGAATGATACAGTTATAAAGTGAAACTAAAATCAATAATGAAAAAGCAGGTAATATACTTAAGGTTGTTTATTCTAAGATGCTGAGATACTTTCTTTCCCAACAGGTATAAATTCGGTTTAAAAGTCAATCAGTGATTGGGGCACGCTCCTGGTTTGAGCTTAAATTCTGAAGTGCAAGGTTCAATTGAAAGAACAAAAGCTGTAATCTTTGTAAAGTCGAAAAAAAGAAAAAGAAAAACAAAAATGCCACAAAAAAATATTAATGATAATATGTACTAAAGTCCAAACGGTTTACAAGTCTATACAGACAGCGGCGTCCCGCTAATCTGTGCTCTGAAGTGAAGGATTCTCTTGTGAAGTGATGAACAGTTGACAGCGGTAGTGTATGCTTTGGTTATAGTGGAGAATAAGGACCCTGGACTGGCGCTATTCCTCCTGCAGCACGTCCCACAGTAGAGCGCCCGAATCAGGCCCGCTCTGTGGGGCCGCTGACCTGGGGTGTGCGCCTGTCACAGAGGCGAAGTGGACCCGGCCGGAGCTCTCCGAGCGGCTGGCCGCGCCTCTTTTCCTCCTACAGGGACTTACCTTCTCCCTTCCCCTCCGCCTTCCACTCTCCGCTGTCTCGGGCTTCTTCCGTCGCCTGGCAACCGGTTGCTTCCGGAACTCTGGATCACGTGACCGGATGGTTTGCGGAAAGGATTAGCAGTACTGTCCTTCTTTGTAGTGAATATTCGTCCTCAGTCCAATGTAGTATAGATGGGTTGCTCCTTTTTAAAAACGCGTTTCGACCTGTTAGGGTCTTCCTCTGGGAGTGGAGGAAGACCCTAACAGGTCGAAACGCGTTTTTAAAAAGGAGCTACCCATCTATACTACATTGGACTGAGGACGAATATTCACTACAAAGAAGGACAGTACTGCTAATCCTTTCCGTAAACCATCCGGTCACGTGATCCGGAGTTCCGGAAGCAACCGGTTGCCAGGCGACGGAAGAAGCCCGAGACAGCGGAGAGTGGAAGGCGGAGGGGAAGGGAGAAGGTAAGTCCCTGTAGGAGGAAGAGAGGCGCGGCCAGCCGCTCGGAGTGCTCCGGCCGGGTCCACTTCGCCTCTGTGACAGGCGCACACCCCAGGTCAGCGGCCCCACAGAGCGGGCCTGATTCGGGCGCTCTACTGTGGGACGTGCTGCAGGAGGAATAGCGCCAGTCCAGGGTCCTTATTCTCCACTCTAACCAAAGCATACACTACCGCTGTCAACTGTTCATCACTTCACAAGAGAATCCTTCACTTCAGAGCACAGATTAGCGGGACGCCGCTGTCTGTATAGACTTGTAAACCGTTTGGACTTTAGTACATATTATCATTAATATTTTTTTGTGGCATTTTTGTTTTTGTTTTTCTTTTTTTCGACTTTACAAAGATTACAGCATTTGTTCTTTCAATTGAACCTTGCACTTCAGAATTTAAGCTCAAACCAGGAGCGTGCCCCAATCACTGATTGACTTTTAAACCGAATTTATACCTGTTGGGAAAGAAAGTATCTCAGCATCTTAGAATAAACAACCTTAAGTATATTACCTGCTTTTTCATTATTGATTTTAGTTTCACTTTATAACTGTATCATTCACCACTACAAATAGGGTTTGAGCGCTGGTTCCCTGTGGATTTATCCACATCTGTATACTTACCATTTAAGGGGGGGTGGGACACCCCTCATTACCAGCAGCACACCCCGCCTCAGATTAACACCTCAGTGCGCAGAGAACCCATTTCTGTATATTTTGGAAAATATAGATGTCAATTGTGGTAGTGCCCTAAATACGAATTCGATATGGGCTGTTTGGTTGCAACTTAGGTATAGTAGAATATTTGTCACAATATCTACTTAGATCAGGTATATAGTATAATACAAAATATAAAGGTGATGCTATGGATCCAATATTGATGTATAATATACTCTGAGGGGATAAATATCTTCCTCAGTTGTTTATAGTCAGTACAGTACAGTATATAACACTCTCTTGTAATGTTCAGGTATTCACACTATTATTGTCCCTTGAAGGAAAACACCCTCATTTATAAGGACTGGTGATACTTCTATGCTTATTTTATGAATTGTGATAGCCACTCCATTCAATACTATTCCTCTGAACAACACTACTGAACAGGAATTAAGGGTCCTCGATCCTGTCCCATACCAATCCTCACTGCTAGATCACCCGCCACCCAAATTTCCAGACTACCCACACGCATTAAGAACCCAGCCAACCTGATCTCCATTACCCCCGTCCCCTCCCTTCCCTTCTCCTGTGCACTCTGGAATGCTAGATCAATCTGCAACAAGTTTCCAACTATCCATGACCTCTTCATCTCCCACTCTTTTAACCTTCTCGCCATCACTGAAACCTGGCTCTCCTCCTCTGACATCACCTCCCCTGCTGCCCTCTCCTACGGAGGCCTCTCCTTCACCCACACGGTCAGACCTGATGGCCGCCAGGGTGGATGCGTGGTCATCCTTCTCTCTCCTAACTGCACCTTTCGTGTCATCCCACCTGAGCCCTCCCTCACCTTCTCCACCTTTGAGGTCCACACTATCCGCCTCTTCTACCCCATTCACCTCCATGTGGCAGTGATCTACCGCCCCCCGGGCCGCTGTACACCTTTCCTTGACAACTTCGCTGCCTGGCTTCCCCACTTTCTCTCCTCCGACCTCCCCTCTATCATCCTCGGTGACTTTAACATCCCTATCGACATCACTAATGCAGTTTCCTCTAACCTTCTTGCTCTTTCCACCTCCTTTGGACTTTCTCAATGGTCCTCCACCCCTACTCACAATCTCGGCCACTCCCTCGACCTTGTCTTCACCCACCGATGTGATCTCTCTAATTTCTCTAACTCTTCCTTCCCTCTCTCTGACCACCATCTTCTTTCTTTCAACCTCTCATCTTCCCCTCTCTGCTCCACACCCAGACCCACCATCACCAGACGCAATCTCGGGTCCCTCAACCCCGCTATCATGTCCTCTCTCCTCTTTCCACTATGACTTGTCCCAACCAGGCAGCCTCCTTCTATAACTCTTCCCTTACTGCTGCTCTTGACTCTGTGGCCCCCCTCTCATCTGTCCGCCTCCGCCGCTCCAAACCCCAACCCTGGCACACCAAACTCACACGATTCCTACAAAAATGTTCACGGTCTGCAGAACGCTCCTGGAGGAGATCCCACTCTCTGGCGGACTTTCTCCATTTCAAGTTTATCCTCTCTTCCTATAGCTCTGCTCTTTCTCTCGCCAAGCAATCCTTTTTCCAAACACTCATCTCTTCTCAGTCCTCCAGTCCACGCCGACTCTTTGAAACTTTCAACACTCTCCTTCGCCCCCCTCCTCCTCCCCTCCCCTCTTCCCTCACTCCCACTGACTTTGCCTCCTTCTTCATCTCCAAAATTGAGGATATTCAAAATTACATCTCCTCCCGTCACCCTTCTGCTGCCCCCCTGCTCCCACCATCCCTCCCGTCCATCTATCCCACCCTGTCCTGCTTCCGTCCCACCTCAGACAAGGAAGTCCACTCCCTCATCTTATCCTCTCCCCCCACAACCTGCCACTTGGACCCCCTCCCGTCTTCTCCGCTCCCTCCCCCCCACTGCCTGCTCCCACCTTGCTCACCTCTTTAACCTATCGCTCTCTACTGGCATCTTTCCCTCACCATTCAAACATGCTCTGGTGTCCCCTATTCTCAAAAAAGCCAACCTCGACCCTTCATCACTCACTAGCTACCGCCCCATCTCGTTTCTCCCTTTTGCCTCCAAATTACTTGAACGACTGGTCTACAGCCGTCTCACAAGCTACCTCTCTGACCACTCCATCCTTGATCCACTACAATCTGGCTTTCGCCCACTCCACTCCACCGAGACTGCCCTGGTGAAAGTCACCAGTGACCTGCTTTCGGCCAAATCCAATGGCCCACTTCTCTTTGCTCATCCTTCTGGACCTCTCTGCTGCCTTTGACACCGTGGATCACCCTCTCCTCCTCCGCACACTCCAAAATGTTGGCCTCTCTAGCACCGTCCTTGACTGGTTTACCTCATACCTCACTAACCGCTCCTTTTCTGTGTCTGCCTCCGGAACCACCTCACACCCTTCCATCCTTCCTGTTGGTGTCCCTCAGGGTTCTGTCCTAGGCCCCCTTCTGTTTTCCCTCTACACCTCTTCCCTGGGTGCGCTCATTAACTCATTTGGCCTTCAATACCACCTCTATGCTGATGACACACAACTCTACCTCTCCTCTCCTGATCTGTCCCCCTCTGTCCTCTCTCAGGTCTCCAGCTGCCTCTCTGCCATCTCCTCCTGGATGTCTGAGCGCTCTCTGAAGCTCAACATGGATAAAACTGAACTTATTATCTTTCCCCCAGCCAGAGCAACACCCCCTACAAATATCTCTATCACTGTTGACAACACTATCATCTCCCCCGTTCCTCAACTCCGCTGCCTGGGCGTCACTCTTGACTCCTCCCTCTCCTTTGCACCCTACATCCAAGCTCTGGCGCAATCTTGTCGGTTCCAGCTACGCAACATTGCTCGCATCAGGCCATTTCTCTCCCAGAGTGCAACTAAACTTATCATCCACTCACTGGTCATCTCACGACTTGACTACTGCACTGTGCTCCTCACTGGCCTCACTTGCTCCCACATCGCTCCCCTCCAATCTGTCCTCAACTCTGCAGCTAGGCTCATCTTCCTCTCCCGCCGCTCCACTTCTGCCACTTCCCTTCAACAAAATCTACACTGGCTCCCATTCCCCTACAGAATCCTCTTCAAACTCCTCACCCTCACATACAAGGCCATCTCTAATTCCACTGCTCCCTACATCTCCAACCTCCTCTCCCTTCATACTCCCTCCCGCCCACTACGGTCGGTTGATGACCGTCGCCTCTCCTCTGCCTTGGTCACTGCCTCCCATGTACGAGTTCAGGATTTTGCCCGTGCTGCACCCCTTCAGTGGAATGCGCTCCCCCGCTCCATTAGACTCTCCCCGACCTTGCAAAGCTTCAAACGGGCATTGAAAACCCACCTATTTATCAAAGCGTACCCCTCCAATGCATAACCTAGTCCTTAGGCTGCTCCCCCTGCCCCATGCCTTGGACATCTCTGCTTTGCTTGCATACCACCATCAGGCTTCTACCTGCTTGCTTGCACCTCATGTCATCTGTCTGTTGCCCCTCCCCACTAGATTGTTAGCTCTTCAGAGCAGGGCCCTCTTTCCTCTTGTCTAAACCCTCTTCTTGACACATTTCACTCAGCGACCATCTTTACCTGCTTTCTCTCCTGCTGGTAAAGGCTCATCTCTATCTATGGCCGCCAGCCCCAAGTAGTACAATGATTACTCCTTCGCTACTTACATCTAAGCTGTATTATGTTTTGAGAACTGTGTTGCTCTTTGTTACCTGCACTCCATTTTTGTTATTTATTTACTGTTATGCTAAGTTTTGTCTCCCTGTACTGTCCTTTGTACGGCGCTGCGAAACACTTGTGGCGCCCTATAAATAAAATGTAATAATAATAATAATACCCTCTCAATTTAATTCACTCCCTTTTCACACTTTCTATGCAGAGTGTGATTCGTTAGTATCCAAATATTTGGTGTCAATAATAGTTAGATATAGAACAGTCGATTATAGTAGTTAGGTGTTCACAATATTATTATCCCTAGAGGAAAAAATGTCCTCATTATAAAGGATTAGTGACGCCTTTCTACACATTGATGTATAATCAGACTATTTAATTGTACACCATTATCATGCATCTAGACAGATTATTGAAAAGGAAGATCCTTTTGTTATATTATTGTTATTATAGTGTCCAATATATTATATGAGGATATGTCTCTCCCTCAATTGTTTATAATGAATCAAATATATGACAGTCTGTCAAAGGACTGTATCAGTAATTATTGAGTATATGACAGTCAATTATAAAGATTGGGTGTTCAGAATGTTATTATCCCTAGAAGGAAAATACCTTAATTTTTTAGGATTCATGATGCCTTACTGACTTGTGCATCACCATTACACATCTGATGTATTTATTAAAAAGAAAAAACCTTTATTTAATATAAGTAGACAGCGACGATTTAAATAAAGATTTTATTATCGTGGTTCATATATACCATATAGTGATAGTATATTTCCCAAACAGCTTTAAATATCAGTGTTGGAATACTCTTGTATTCATAACTGCCACATTATATCACAAATGCCTCTGTGTGTTATTCAGCTGACATGGATAGCTTATTTGGAAACATTTGTTGCAATTGCATCTGCTCAATTATATCACTGGTGCTCAATAGAACTACCAAGTTTGACATATAGAGATACAATGTATCTTTCTTAACATGAATCAATGCCTTTTATTCCCTTTATGTTTTCAGAAAATTCTAACAGCCAATGCTGCGTTATTTATTAGTTCACTATATTAGTATATCATGAATAGGGAGGTACCTCTCTGTAATTCAATATTTGTCTGTCCACTGCCTCATAATAATGATTGTAACACTCATTGCACATAGTGACTACATTGGGCTAATTTAAGCATTTATTTGAAAACATTTGTTGTAGTTGCATTTGTTCAATTGTATCACAAAATGCTCAGTAACAAAGTTGCAGTTACATCTGCTTGGTTATATCACAGATGCTCAGTATTACTATCACTTTAACATATAGAGGCCCAGCGTATCTTTAATAACTTGAGGCTATGCCTTCTGCTCCCTATATGTATTCAATAATTCTAACAGCTAATGCTGCATTGCCTGTCAGTTCACAGTGTTGCTAACTGCTGAGCAGGAATGTGACTCTCCAAGATTCAGTAATTGTATAGCCTGCTGCCTCATACTGGTATTGCATCTAACTAAACATAGTAATGGATAGAGCTGACTAAACATTTAAATTGACATGGACATAGAAACACGTGGAGACACGCTGATTGTCACCATTCTATTCTATTTGATTAATGATATAGAATGGCGACAATCATATGTACTCCTCACCTGTGATGTTGAGTCACTTTATACCAACATACCCCATCAACAGGGAGTTGAGGCTTGTCGCTATTTCTTAGAGGTTGATGATAATTTGACAAGAGACCGCTGTGAGTTTATTTTGGAATCCATTAAATTTATTTTAACTCACAATTATTTTTTATTTAATTCACAGTTTTTCTTACAAGTGCACGGTACCGCCATGGGCACCAGGTTCGCCCCTAGCTTTGCGAATTTATATATGGGCCACTTCGAGAAAAATTATATCTGGGAGGGGCCATATATGGCGAACCTGGTGTTCTATGGTAGGTATATTGATGATCTGTTTATTATTTGGGATGGGTCTGATCTTGTTTCTTCTTTTCTCTCTTATCTTAATTCTAACACTTTTGGTCTTAAGTTCAGTCACATTTGTCACCCTGCACACATTAATTTCCTTGATATTGCCCTCACTGTCAGTGGTAATATACTTGCTACAAGTACTTATAGAAAAGAGGTTGATTGTGGCAATTATCTCAATTATAAAAGCTGTCATCATCCAAATTGGAAGAATAACATACCTAAGGGGCAGTACCTTAGAATAAAACGCAATTGTTCAGATTATAAGATGTTTGTTGAACAAGCGAAAGAATTGACAGAAGCATTTCGCGACCAAGGTTATCCAGATATATTGCTAAACAAATCATTGATGGAAGTTGGTTTAAGGGACAGGAGATTGCTCGTTTCACAGTCTAAACATAGGAGTTCTAAGGATGATACAAATAGAGACAATGAAATACTTCCGATTATCAGTAAATATAACATTTGTGCAAGTGAGATAAAGAAAATACTCAATAAAAATTTTGAAATATTGAAACTTGACAAAAAATTGAAACCATGTCTTGGTGATAATCCTAGAGTAGTATTCCAAAAAGCAAAAAATTTGAGGAATCACTTGTCACCTAGTTTTTTTTCAGGATTTACAGAAGTCAGTTGAGCCATTGAATAAAACCTCTTGGCTCTCTACACATAATGGTAGTTTTAGATGTGGTAAAAATAGATGCATAACGTATAATTTTATTTATCATAGAAGTACCTCCTTTCAATCTACTACAACTGGACAAAGTTTTAAAATGGAATCACATATGAATTGTCAAAAAATGTTATCTATCTTCTAAGCTGCGTATGTGGTATGCAGTATGTAGGCAGGACTACACGCAGCCTTAATACAAGATTTCTTGAGCACAGAAGAAATATTCTCAATAAAAACAATAGTCACAGTGTATCAAGACATGTTTTGCAGGTTCATGAAGGGAATGTTAATGCAATTAAGCTACAAGGAATTGAATCAGTTGCTCCCACCCCGAGAGGTGGAGACAGATACAGCCGTCTCTGTACTAGAGAGGCGTTTTGGATTTTTACTTTGGCAACACTAGTCCCGCATGGCCTTAACGAAAATATTGAATTAAATAGTATTAGATAAAACAGTTTTAATTGATTGACTTTTTATTATTTGTGTAAATTTAATCCCTGTTTTCTTAGATCCATATGTTTGTTCTCCATTTAGGGTTAGAGTTCGGACTGTGTAATTATATAATTAGTGATTATAATATTAAACGGTGCTATACTATAAGGACAACTTAATTAAATCAATAGGAAGGATAAAAAGTGGTATGTTGTTATTAGCACAATATAGAAAATGAATTAACCACTATGAATGGTAAAGTTTTTTTATCATGAATTTTGTATATAATCAATTGTGTGCTATTAATTGTTGAGGCATAACATAATTTCTATTTATATTATTTAGTAAATGATAGTTTGATGTGGTGTATCTAGCTTAGATTCGAACCAGGGTCTTAATATGTGTTAGCCCAGTTTGTTAGCCATTAGGCTATTAATTCAGATGATATTTCCAAGTGCTTCCATTGATAATTAATTATTAGAATTTTAAATATGTGTTTAAATCGAATTATTAAATTATATTCTGCCATTTGATATAAATTTTAAGGGTCATTATTCTGCTCGTTTTGGTTTAAACATTTTTTAATTGATTGTGTTATGTAGGTGGACATATGATTCTTATATGCATTTATCTCCAAGTGCGGTTGATACTGCAGGTGTTTATACTAATTAATTAACCATGATTGGTTTATATGGGTTTAAATAGACAGCCAGAATGGCAGACACTACATCCTCTGACGAAACCGCCGTGAGATAGGGGTGGAGAAACGCGTAAGAACCTTTCCAAAAACCCATCCGGTGAAGTTGTCTTCACGGCTGTGTTCTAAGGATATCCGATTACGGACAACACACAGCCACCGCTGATACGGGAGTCCGCTGTTCAAACTTCACGGCGCTTGTGAAAGATACAAGTCCGGTAAGAGTGACCCGCTTGTCTTGCACCATACGACACTGGACACTGTCAGCCGAGGTCGGACGGGGGTGTAGCATAGCGCCGGGACATCACCGCTTCGGCGCCCTCCCTCCGCCCGTTCACACAGCGTGCACACAGCATCAATTCACGGAGGAAATACTGCATGTTGGTTTGCTTGCCACTACAATCCTTACGTTGTTGCTAGATTGACAGCATATAAAATCAAAGGAGACAAGTGCAATACGGGCTATTTATTGTCTTATCAAGACTTCACGGCATATATATCTTAATTTCTGATTATAAAGAACATTGCTATTAAGGACTCATGGATTAATATTGGAGATGCAAATGAGAGAGATATTCACCATAGGTACATGAATTATATGTCTACCCTATTAATATATTAAATTGTCTATTATTGTTTTTTAAAATATTATGTAATAAATCATTATTTTTGACTAGAGCGCTTCCTGATATATATATATATACATTATATATTCCTTTTTTCATATTAAATAAAGTTTTTTTCTTTTTAATAAATACATCAGATGTGTAATGGTGATGCACAAGTCAGTAAGGCATCATGAATCCTTAAAAATGAAGGTATTTTCCTTCTAGGGATAATAACATTCTGAACACCCAATCTTTATAATTGACTGTCATATACTCAATAACTACTGATACAGTCCTTCGACAGACTATCATATATTTGATTCATTATAAACAATTGAGGGAGAGACATATCCTCATATAATATATTGGACGCTATAATAACAATAATATAACAAAAGGATCTTCCTTTTCAATAATCTGTCTAGATCAGAGGTTCTCAAACTCGGTCCTCAGGACCCCACACAGTGCATGTTTTGCAGGTAACCCAGCAGGTGCACAGGTGTATTAATTACTCATTGACACATTTTAAAAGGTTCACAGGTGGAGCTAATTATTTCACTTGCGATTCTATGAGGAGACCTACAAAACATGCACTGTGTGGGGTCCTGAGGACCGAGTTTGAGAACCTGTGGTCTAGATGCATGATAATGGTGTACAATTTAATAGTCTGATTATATATCAATGTGTAGAAAGGCGTCACTAATCCTTTATAATGAGGACATTTTTTCCTCTAGGGATAATAATATTGTGAACACCTAACTACTATAATCGACTGTTCTATATCTAACTATTATTGACACCAAATATTTGGATACTAACGAATCACACTCTGCATAGAAAGTGTGAAAAGGGAGTGAATTAAATTGAGAGGGTATCACCAGTCCTTATAAATGAGGGTGTTTTCCTTCAAGGGACAATAATAGTGTGAATACCTGAACATTACAAGAGAGTGTTATATACTGTACTGACTATAAACAACTGAGGAAGATATTTATCCCCTCAGAGTATATTATACATTAATATTGGATTCATAGCATCACCTTTATATTTTGTATTATACTATATACCTGATCTAAGTAGATATTGCGACAAATATTCTACTATACCTAAGTTGCAACCAAACAGCCCATATCGAATTCATATTTAGGGCACTACCACAATTGACATCTATATTTTCCAAAATGCCTCCTTCATAAATTTGATGAGGACTAAACACATGAATGAATACTGATCCAATTATGGAATAATAGACTATATACACTTGGACATTAGAATAAAACACGTGGACACACATTTTAATCTTAAAATCATCTTTATTTCATTGCACTTTGTATGTTTTGTTTATGTCATAATTTTAACCTCTATGTTTCGCTTGTACTCATGATTATGTGTAAGTAATATACACCATTTTTAAATGGATATCAATAAAAGTTAAATTTTATTAAAATATAGGCTGACGTGATAACCAGATCTAGTCTTCCTCATGTGCACCGACAATATAGCACTTTCCTTCTTCCTTTCCTGTATTTACAATAGCTGTAGTTGGTAGCACCCCCACTGTGGATGGTAATTGCCACTAATGTAATAGGGGTCCGGATGTTCCAAATATAGATGAGATAAAGATAGTGTGTGTGCAGATACAGGGGGTAATTCTGAGTTGATCGCAGCAGGTACTTTGTTAGCAGTTGGGCAAAACCATGTGCACTGCAGGGGAGGCAGATATAAAATGTGCAGAGAGAGTTAGATTTGGGTGTGGTGAGTTCAATCTGCAATCTAAATTGCAGTGTAAAAATAAAGCAGCCAGTATTTACCCTGCACAGAAACAATATAACCCACCCAAATCTAACTCTCTCTGCACATGTTATATCTGCCCCCCCCCCCCCCCTGCAGTGCACATGGTTTTGCCCAACTGCTAAAAAATTTCCTGCTGCGATCAACTTGGAATTACCCCCACAAGTCTTTGCCTTCTTTGCTTCCTAAGTGGACAGTTTGATTTCACAGAAGTGTGATTGACTTGGAGTTACATTGTGTTGTTTAAGTGTTCCCTTTATTTTTTTGAGCAGTGTGTGTATATATATGTGTATATATATATGTATGTGTGTATGTATATATATATATAATATATATATATATATATATATATATATTTGCCTTAAGTTACCACTCGAGACTAAAATAAGAAAAATATTTTTTTACATTTTTTATTTGTATCAAACATAAGTGGAAAAAACAACCGAAGTGAAGTATAACTTTAAATAAAAAATTTAAATTGTGATATTGTGCTATATTATTATTATTACTATGTGCATAGATAATAGGTAATAGTATAAAATAGTATGTATTTATTTATCTATTGTTATAAATAATAAGTTTACATAACCCTTACACTATATGGATGTAAATAGGGCCCTTATGTAACAATGAATGTTCTACATCCTATCTCATATAAAGCAGCCCTGGTCCCATCATATAGGTGGTATCTGGTCTCTACGTCGCTCACAGTTACAGTAGGTCGACAGTGTCTAGGTTGACCACTATTGATCAACAGTAACTAGGTCGACAGGTTTTCTAAGTCGACAGGGTGTCTAGGTCGACAGGTTAAAAGGTTGACATGAGTTTTTCACAATCTTTTTTCTTTTTTCGATTTTTTTTCATTCTTAACGATCCACGTGGACTACGATTGGGAATAGTAACCTCGCGAGCGAAGCAAGCCATGCGAGGGGACACGGTGCACTAATTTGGGTTCCTGATCACTGTATGGAGAAAACGAAACCAAAATATTTTAAAAAACTAATTTTGACCTGTCAATCTAGGGACCCTGACAACTTAGAAAACCTGTCAACCTAGTTACTGTTGACCAATAGTGGTCGACCTAGACACTGTCGACCTACTGTAACTGTGGGCGACCTAGAGACCAGATACCACCTTCAGTATATGATGGGACCAGGGCTGCTTTATATGAGATAGGATGTAGACCATTCATTCAGGTTCTAACATGTCGACCTAGAAACCCTGTCGACGTAGTTACTGTCGACCAATAATGGTCAACCTAGACACTGTCGACCTTCGTGTGGTCGACCCTCCATACCACACCAATATAGGTAATAGAGTAGGTAAGTATATACAATAGATCCTTGTTTATTTTAAGATGAATTTATTACCTACTGTAGCTTGATGTTTGAAACATGTATGGGTTTATCTGTGATAATGTCAATTTTATCTTAAACCGTAAAGCTATACCTCTAGATACACTTTTACCGCGCTACGCACTTTGTACGCTATTTGCGTACAGAGTCCTGTACGTGGTACGTACTTGGCGTACACACGCTGCGCTGAGTGTACAGAGTACGCACAGCACGCACACACACAATTGATAACCTTTAAACCTTATTCGTAATGCAATGCAATGTTATTCTTACACTCTAAACCATGTGCCGCAAAGCACTGTAATGATGTTATACTTTAAACCTTGAGTAGCTCTGGCGGTATAAAGTACCCGCAATGCGTACACCTTATCAATACTTATAAACCTTATACAGTTAAATACGCTTTAAACCCTTGCAGGAAAGTGAGGACACAACACAGATTTGTAGTTGAAACCACAGGTTTCTAAGGCCACAGTGGGTTATTTCAAAAGGTAAAACAGTACAAATCATACACTACAGGCTAACAAGATAAATCTAAACAGAATAATGGCTACAGTCAATGTACATACGTGAGAATGTTCGCAAGCGCAACCTGGACCAGTCCTCCGCTTATCCGGTAGAAAGCGTTCAGAGTCTTCTGACCAGCCAGGCAGCAACGGGCTTTTTATACACAACTTACATACACAATACAATGGTCACTGTAATCTCATTGTCCATTGGACATCAGAGGTGCATCTCTACATTACAGGAGAGGTCATAGGTTGATTTGAAAAGGTGGGCGATGTCCTTTTCAACTGCTCTTGTGGGTGGTATCCTCTGGATTCCCGCCGCATACATAATATACAGTAAATACAGTTAATATCTATATTCTACTTTTGCACATAACTATACGCTGGAACATGCGATCTTTCTCTAACCAACACCGGAATGTTACCCTTAAAATACCCTACAGCTGGATACTAGACATCACCTTCTAACCTTTATCTGACCCTTCCTATCATGCAAAGGCGAATCCCTTAGTCCTGGAACTGTTTAAACTGTTGATACTTGTTGATGTGGTGCGGGGTGACTATGTGTAAAATGTGCACTACTTGGGTTAAATATGTAATATTCTAATAACCCTCTATGCGCTCACAAACTCAGCCGTAAATACCCATACCACGCGCAGGACCGCGGGAGCGATCCTACGCAAATTGCGGATATGTGCACGAACGGCGGAATAAGTGCACGCGCAGCGGGCATGTGCATGGGGTTAGTACATGGTGTATGCATTACAATATTTTTTGACTTTGACATCTGTAACCACAGGGCTAATGTTTTCCTCTGTAAGGATTCTCTGAAATGTCCAAGGAATATCAATAATTCATCAATTGTTTCATTTGTTGTTACAGTATGTTTCATAAAAAAACTGAATAATGTATTTCTTCATTAAGTCTAAATAGAGTGAGGCTATTCAAGAAAAAGATATGTCTCAATTCTCTTTTCAAAAGTTGTTTATTGATATTACCTCCAATCCCAGTTCTGCTTTTTCAATGTCAAACATTTTCATTTTGCTAGAATATCCTCCATGATATCATAATTAATGTCTTGCCACACTTGTAAGTGTTTCATATGATCTCTGTGCATTCTTAATGCATTCTTAATGATGCTCAAGTATACGTTTTTAAATCATCTCTTGATCATACCAACGTACTTTAGCCCGCAGGGGCAAATCAAGCAATAGATGACCCCCTGTGTTAAACAACTGAAAATCTTGAATTCATTATTTTCATTGTATCTATTCTGATATTCCTTTGCAATTAGTACATAATCATGGGCCTTGCACTTTCCACATTAATATCAGCCATATATACAGGAATTTGATTTTTCTTTCTCTTATTATCAAAGTGGCTGCGTACAAGTTTGTTACGCAATTTGGGTGATTTTCTCCAATTCTGTTGTCTATTTCCCTCTTTTGTGTCTTATTTGATGATAATGATGTTTGATGGTTGATAATGCTTCTGGAGCATTTTAACAATGTTGTATCCCATTCCTTTCTGAGGTCCTCATTGTTAAAGATGGAAGCCATCTTTGTTCATAGATGCCATGTTTTAATATGTCTTATTGACATTTGATAATCAGTTTAAAATAGTTTTTCAGCTCAGGGCTGATATTGGAACAAGTGCAAGGCATTGCACTCTGTGTGACCTATATTGTGAATTTGTGACTTTTTTCTAAGATCTATTTTTCTGCTGCGGGGTACACTGGGCTCCACAGGGAATGACATTGGGGTGTAGAGTAGGATAGGCACTTAACAGGGGGGCTGCTCCAGCAGCCCTAAAAGAAGCTTTTAAAGAAAATTGAAGACTTCAAGGGCTGCAGCAGAGACACTAGCAGTGTTAGATGTCAGTGAGACATCTCCTGCTGCAGCTCCATCACCTCCCCCAGCGGCGCTGTACACTCCCGCGCCCTGGTTGCCGGGTACCTACAGTGGAGGATCCAGTTTTTGTCACGATCCGGGTATCTGGACGCCATTATTTACCTTTCAGGTGTCTCCTGAGGCTGGCTCAGCGTCCTAGGCCCGGTTCCCAGCTGTATTGCTAGCATTCATATGTCACGTCTCATATCTGCTGGTCCGTGGATATTGTCCTTCCAGTGCCCGGGCGACTGGCATGGCGTCACCTGCCGGCAGGGCCTCGTCTTTGTATTCTCAATGCATTACAGGTTATGTGGCACTCCTCATCTACTGCAGCCGCGGCCGTCCACGCTGGAGGTCTGAGACGCAAGTCGGCGTTCTCTGTGTTCACCGCCGCCATTACAGAGGAATCTTCATGTGGTGTTACAAACAAGGTTTCCCTTTACTGGCTAGTATGGGCGCAGCCATCTTAGTTCTAGTCACATGATCCTGTCCTCCAATCTATAGCTCCGCTGAAGTCTGCTTAATTGCTCATCCAATCCCTGCATACCTAAGGGTATAAAGGGATTGAGCCGGAACCAGGAAATCGTCAGTGCTTTGGTTGTCAAACCTTGTTTCCAGTCTCTCTCTCCTGTGGTTGTTTCCATTCCAGGTCTCCAGCTCCTGTTTCCAGATTCCACTAAGAGACCCGCACCAGCCTACCACCTTGCGGTGCAGCCTGACTCTATAGTCTCCTGTGTTTGCTCCAGTCTCCGGCTACAGTCTCATCTGCTTCCAGCGGTCAGCTTCCAGCAGTGATCAGCTTTCTTAAAGAGCCGGTGCTTTTCCAGCGGTTACCTGCATACCATCGGTACCTGCAAACCATCGGTTTCTACATCTTCGCTCCCTAGCTTCATTCTACTATCTGGCTGGTTCCATCCAGCATCTACTCCATGTCTTAACACCTGGCTGGTTCCATCCAGAGTCCTTAGCAGCTACCTCAACTACAGTACTACCAGCTTCCAGTGAAACATCTGCTGGTGTGTTCCTTGGCTATACCTCATACTACGGACGGGTCTGGTAAGGACATTCCATCTCTGGGACATTAAGAACTGTACCTACTGCTACCAGTACCCTGTGGCCGTTGCCAACCCGTAGTTCTCCAGGAACTGTTTTTACCAAATCTGCTGTATATCTTCGTTGACTTATTATTGCTGTGATTACATGGAGTTCTGTTAATAAATACTTATTGACTTTTAATCCTGGTTGTCATGGTCACGCCTTCGGGCAACCTTTCTACATCCTACTCGTATGTCCAGGGGTCTGATAAAACATCCGAAGTTTAGCTTCACCCCAGCCCCTACAACTGAGGCTTCCTCCTGTCAGCTCAGGCCCTCAGTTGTGACAGTAAGCACTGACCTAATGAATCCAGCCGGAGACTAGGATCAAGCGGCCAGGCCAATGCAAGAACTGGTAGCCAGACTCGAACATCAGGAGGCTGCACAAGGCCACATCATCCGCTGTCTCCAGGATCTCTCTACTCTGCTGGATGGGATCCAAACGACCCTCCGTGGTTCAGGGGCGTCCGGTGCGTTCACCACAGTGACACCAGTTGTAACCCCACCCACCTTACCCATTTCTACTCCACGTCTTCATCTTCCAACGCCAGCAAAATTTGATGGATCTCCAAGATCTTGCAGGGGATTTCTCAACCAATGTGAAATTCATTTCGAGCTACAACCTGGCAGTTTCCCTAGTGATCGCACTAAAATTGCTTACATTATTTCCCTCCTCTGTGGATCCGCCCTTGATTTTGATCACCTTTATGGGAGAAATCCGACACCCTGTTGTCCTCATATACTGACTTTGTAATGACATTCAGGCGCATCTTCGACGAGCCAGGCCGTGTAACTTCTGCTTCCTCTGAGATTCTTCGTTTACGCCAAAGAATGCGTACTGGGGGACAGTACTTAATTCAATTCAAGATCCTGGCATCTGAACTGGCATGGAACGACGAAGCCCTGTATGCTGCATTCTGGCATGGCTTATCTGAACGCATCAAGGACGAATTAGCTACCAGAGACTTGCCCTCTAAGTTGGATGAGCTAATATCCCTGTGTACAAAAGTTGATCTACGGTTCAGAGAAAGGGCAACCGAGCGGGGAAGGTCATCTATCCCGAAATCTTCTGCTCCTCCTCTTCGTCAACCGTCTCCACCCAAAGATGAGCCCATGCAAATTGGTCGTACCCGTCTATCTCCAGCTGAGCGTCGAAGACGTCTCACTGAGTACCTCTGTCTTTATTGTGCAGCTCGGTCTCACGTAATCAATGCCTGTCCCAAACATCCAGAAAACTTCAAGTCCTAGCCCGCCAAGGAGAGGGCCGGCTAGGAGTAATGCTCTCCTCTCCATCTCCTCATGATTGTAATCTCCCAGTCTCGCTTCAAATTGCTCAACGTTATAGGAACGTCATTGCCCTCCTAGATTCCGGAGCAGCTGGGAATTTTATAACTGAAGCATATGTTAAACGGTGGTCCCTACCCACTGAGAGACTTTCCTCGTCCATATCTTTGACTGCTGTGGATGGCAGTAAGATTTTTGATGCAGTTATTTCTTCAAGAACTCTACCAGTTCGCCTGAAAGTAGTTCTTCATTCAGAATTAATTTCCTTCCTAGTAATTCCAAGTGACACACTTCCAGTGGTTTTGGGCCTTCCATGGCTTCGTCTCCATAACCCTTGGATTGACTGGACGACTACCCAAATCCTGGCAAGGGGTCCTTCCTGTACTGAGACCTGTTTGTCCAAAGTGCTTCCCGTATGTTCTTCCTCCTCCAAGTCGTCTGATGTTCCACCTCCTCCGTATCAAGATTACACGGACGTGTTCAGTAAAGCTTCTGCCGATATCCTTCCTCCTCATAGGGAATGGGACTGTCCAATCGATCTCATCCCGGGGAAGGTTCCACCTCGAGGCCGAACCAATCCGCTGTCTTTACCAGAAACGCATTCTATGGAAAAATATATTAAGGAGAATTTGGCGAAGGGCTTCATTCGACCTTCTTCCTCCCCAGCTAGCGCAGGTTTCTTCTTCGTCAAGAAGAAAGACGGTGGCCTGCGGCCATGCATCGACTATTGAGGCTTGAACGACATCGCTGTCAAGAACCAATATCCTTTACCTATGATTACAGAACTCTTTGATTGAGTTAGCGGAGCCACCATCTTCACGAAATTAGATTTGAGGGGTGCATACAACCTCATCCGGATCCGAGAGGGTGACGAGTGGAAGACCGCATTTAACACCCGTGATGGACATTATGAGTACCTCGTCATGCCTTTCGGATTAAGTAATGCTCCAGCTGTCTTCCAGCATTTCGTGAACGAGATCTTCAGAGACATCTTATATCGTCATGTCGTGGTTTATCTCGATGATATCCTCATCTTTGCCAACAATCTGGAGGAACATCGTTTCTGGGTAAAGGAAGTTCTGACCCGTCTCCGTGTCAATCATCTCTATTGCAAATTGGAGAAGTGCGTTTTTGAAGTCAAATCCATTCCGTTTCTAGGCTACATTGTGTTCGGTTCTGGACTAGAGATGGATCCTGAGAAACTACAAGCTATTCAGAATTGGCCGATACCTTTAACCCTCAAAGGGGTCCAGAGATTTTTAGGATTCGCCAATTATTACAGAAAGTTTATACGAGACTTTTCCACCATTGTGGCGCCTATCACTGCGTTAACTAAGAAGGGTGCTAATCCGTCCAAGTGGTCTGAAGAAGCTATGCAAGCCATTCATTTAATAAAGCAACGATTCATCTCTGCTCCGGTATTGAAACAGCCCGACATCAACTCGCCTTTCATCCTTGAGGTGGATGCCTCTTCCATTGGAGTAGGCGCGGTGCTATCCCAGAGAGCAAAAGATGGTCATCTGCATCCTTGCAGTTTCTTCTCCCGGAAGTTTTCCCCAGCTGAGCGCAACTATGCCATTGGCGATCAGGAGTTGCTGGCAATCAAACTTGCTCTGGAGGAGTGGAGATACCTGCTGGAGGGAGCTTCTCATTCTGTTACCATACTTACCGATCACAAGAATCTTTTGTATTTGAAAGGCGCACAATGTCTCAATCCTCGTCAGGCCAGATGGGCACTTTTCTTTTCTAGGTTCGACTTTAAACTCCAGTTCTGTCCGGGCTCTCAGAATCGCAAGGCCGATGCCCTTTCCCACTCTTGGGAGCAAGAAAATGAGTCGGAGTCTTCTGACAAGCACCCTATTATCAATCCGATGGCATTCTCCACGGTAAGGATGGACTCTACGCCCCCACCAGGGAAAAGTTTTGTGAAATCGGTGCTAAGTAAGAAACTCATGCATTGGGCATATGCTTCCCATTTTGCCGGACATACAGGCATTCAGAAAACCCTTGAGTTCATCTCTAGGACTTATTGGTGGCCAACTCTGAAAAAGGACGTCATGGAGTTTATTGCTTCTTGCCCAAAGTGTGCCTAACACAAAGTATCCCGCCAGTCGCCTGCGGGGCAACTGGTTCCATTATCTGTTCTGCGTCGACCGTGGACCCATTTGTTGATGGACTTCGTTACAGACCTGCCTATGTGCAACAAGTTTAATACCATCTGGGTAGTGGTTGACCGGTTCACCAAGATGGCACATTTCATTCCCCTCACCGGTCTTCCGTCAGCTTCCAAGTTGGCCCAAGTATTCATTCAGGAGATCTTCCAACTACACGGTCTTCCCGAGGAGATCATCTCTGACAGAGGAGTATAATTCGTAGCCAAATTTTGGCGAAGTTTGTGTCAAGCCCTCCAAGTCAAATAAAAATTTTCTACAGCTTACCATCCTCAGACCAATGGTCAAACTGAGAGGGTGAATCAGGACTTGGAATCCTTCCTCCGCATTTATGTGTCTTCCTCTCAAGATGACTGGGTTCAACTCCTTCCCTGGGCCGAGTTCAGCCATAACAACCAATATCATTCCTCATCTTCTTCAACACCATTCTTCACCAACTACGGATTCCACCCTAAGGTTCCAGAATTCCAACCGCTTCCAGCGACTTCTCTACCAGCAGTTGATATCACTTTGCACCAGTTTTCAAACAACTGGAAGAATGTTTGAGCGGCTCTGCTCAAAGCATCGTTTAGATACAAGAAGTTTGCAGATAAGAAGCGTAGGGCAATTCCTGCCCTCAAAGTGGGTGAGCGTGTTTGGCTGTCTATAAAGAATTTGAGGTTGAGAGTTCCAAGCAGGAAGTTTGCTCCCCGTTACATCGGTCCTTTTCAAATTGAACTAGTTATCAATCCTGTTGCTTACAAACTCCAGTTACCCCCATTCTTGAAAATTCCTAGGACATTCCATGTTTCCCTTCTGAAACCGCTGATCCTGAATCGATTCCATTCTGCACTACCTTCGGCTCCTAAAGTCCAGACTCAACGGGGAGTTGAGTATGAAGTTGC
The DNA here is from genome assembly GCF_028390025.1 of Pseudophryne corroboree. Classification (NCBI taxonomy): domain Eukaryota; kingdom Metazoa; phylum Chordata; class Amphibia; order Anura; family Myobatrachidae; genus Pseudophryne; species Pseudophryne corroboree. The sequence goes on along the minus strand of NC_086447.1, from coordinate 647,822,197 downwards.
CAAGATTCTGGATTCACATTTCCGTTATGGTCAGTTACAATATCTTATTGATTGGAAGGGCTATGGCCCTGAGGAACGCTCTTGGACCAATGCTTCAGATGTCCATGCTCCTACCTTGGTCTGGAATTTCCACTCCAGATTTCCTCAGAAGCCTAAGAAGTGTCCTGGGGCCACTCCTAAAGGGGGGGTGGTGCTGTCACGATCCGGGTATCTGGACGCCATTATTTAACTTTCAGGTGTCTCCTGAGGCTGGCTCAGTGTCCTAGGCCCGGTTCCAAGCTGTATTGCTAGCATTCATATGTCACGTCTCATCTCTGCTGGTCCGTGGATATTGTCCTTCCAGTGCCCGGGCGACTGGCATTGCATCACCTGCCGGCAGGGCCTCGGGCATCGTCTTTGTATTCTCAATGCATTACAGGTTATGTGGCACTCCTCATCTACTGCGGCCGCGGCCGTCCACGCTGGAGGTCTGAGACGCAAGTCGGCGTTCTCTGTGTTCACCGCCGCCATTACAGAGGAATCTCCATCTGGTGTTACAAACAAGGTTTCCCTCCACTGGCCAGTATGGGCGCAGCCATCTTAGTTCTAGTCACATGATCCTGTCCTCCAATCTATAGCTCCGCTGAAGTCTGCTTAATTGCTCATCCAATCCCTGCATACCTAAGGGTATAAAGGGATTGAGCCGGAACCAGGAAATCGTCAGTGCTTTGGTTGTCAAACCTTGTTTCCAGTCTCTCTCTCCTGTGGTAGTTTCCATTCCAGGTTTCCAGCTCCTGTTTCCAGATTCCACTAAGAGACCCGCACCAGCCTACCACCTTGCAGTGCAGCCTGACTCTATAGTCTCCTGTGTTTGCTCCAGTCTCCGGCTACAGTCTCATCTGCTTCCAGCGGTCAGCTTCCAGCAGTGATCAGCTTTCTTAAAGAGCCGGTGCTTTTCCAGCGTTTACCTGCATACCATCAGTACCTGCAAACCATCGGTTTCTACATCTTCGCTCCCTAGCTTCATTCTATTATCTGGCTGGTTCCATCCAGCATCTACTCCAGGGCCAGTATTTACTAATATTCGTGTTTGAGTCGGTTTGTGTAGTGTTTAAACTCATTTTGTATCGGGTGCATTTTCATGCAACTTTTTGAATCCATATACCCAAAGTTACGAAGCAGTCGACTTTATGGTTTTCGTATTTTCCGATGTCGATGGCAGTCGTTATTTTTGGCACATTTTCGGCCGACATTGTCGTTTTCGTACGTGTTTTTGTTGTTTTTGTTGTTTTTTTTCCTAAGTTAAACGCGGCAGGGTTTTTTTTTTTCCGCGGCCGCATTTTCACTTTCAGTTTCGATTTTCATCCCCGTTCGTGATTGGTTGTGTTTCAGATGGTAGGAGTGTCTGTGCGCAACCATATAAATACGCCCCAAACCGTCCGCACCTCGTGGGTTTAGTTAGTGGTGAGGAGTAGGGAGGTTGTGCTGTGGAGGTAGGTGAGTTTGTGGTTTGGTGAGGAGTGTTGGTAGCGATTTCTGAGTGTGGTATTGTGTTTGAAAGTCGTCTTGTCATTCTTGTTGTCTTGTATTTTGTGGTTTTGTTTCATTTTTAGTACAAGTTATTTTTCTTTATAGTCCTTTGTCAGTGTTTGTATGTGTGTGTGTGTGTGTGTGTGTGTGTGTGTGTGTGTGTGTGTGTGAGTTGTGTAGTGGTAGTGGAGGAGTGTGTTGTTTGTCTTTTTTTTCCTGTGTTAACTGTTTAGACACACAATTATGTGTGACTCAGAGGTGGGTGAGGTGGAGGGTGTGAGTGAGGTGGAGGAGGTTGGTCAGGTGGAGGAGGTGAGTGTTAGTGAGGTTAGTGAGGTGGAGGAGGTGGGTGAGGTTGCTGCAGCAGCTTCAAGTGATAGTGACAGTTAGAGTGCTCCTCAGCCACGCACCACTACTAAGACTGGGCGGAATGTAAAGTTTAGTTTTGCTGAAAATGTGGCATTGGTGCGTGAGCTGATGAAGTATCAGAGGCAGCTATTAGGCCCTGAGTCCACCAAGGTGCCAACACGGAGGAAGACGGTGTTGTGGGCGAAAGTTGTTGCTGCTGTCAATAGTGAGGGGGTGGTCAAGCGGACGGAGGACACGTGCCGCAAACGGTACTATGACATAAAGCGACATGTGAAGTCCAAAATGGCCAAGGAAGCCAAGTCGGCTCGGAAAACCGGTGGTGGGCAGCCCTATATTGCAAGATATCTGGAGTATGAGGAGCCCATGCGGAGTGTAATACCTCCTGAAGTTGTCTCTGCAACCCATGTCCGGGATTCAGATAGGCCCAGGAAGAATGGTGAGCATGTGTATTTGCATTTACATTCTTTTTTTTTTTTAATGTGTGTCATGTGACGTTGTATATTACTCCCATCTTCAAGTGTGTGTCAGCAAATACATTGTTTTGGTTAATGTTTTATACAAAAGCCATTGTAACATCTTACTTTATTGTATGTCATGTGTTTTTATGAACGATATTTTGCATGTGTAGTTTGGACTTGGTGTGTCTCTGAATTGTCCTGCAATAATGTTTTCCTTTTGGGGTTTTTTTATCTAAAAATTGTGACTATGTTTTATATTTGTGTGATCCATGTGCAATGTTTTAAAAACAGTGGTTGTCATGTTAGAGGCTGGAGTAGTGGAAAGTGGTTTGGAAACCACTTACATGTGTAATGTCATTATTAGATAATGTTAATTTTTTGACACAAAATAACACTATTTGATTGATAATTTTTAGCTTGTATTTGTACCATGACACCACACTGCAGTGTAATTAGTAAAATATTGCTACATTTTGGTTTGGCTCATATAGTGGTAATGTGTGTTTGGAGTGCCACATCACAGAGCAATTTCTATATTGCATCTGTAATATTTTTCCTTTCAATACAAAATGAAGATGTGTGCGTTTTTTTTTTTTTTTTTAACTTGTGGCCTATGTCAGTGTCCTGTACATGTTTTCCTGTGTTGATTGTGCCATAGCGCATATGTCTATTGGACAATGTTTTTTTTTTTTTTTTGGTTTCCACTCCTTATGTTTTTTAACAAAAAAAAGCAAGCATTTCTTAAAGAATAAATGTTTATAAGCATAATGGGTGGATGTATCCACAATAGCATGAATATTTTTTTTAATACATTTTATACAGTGGTTGAAAAAAAGCAAAACTACTCGTTGGCCAGTAACTCCTATCACATCTGATGATGATGACGCTGGGGAAGCAGGTAAAGTGTCCATTGTAGTATAGGGTATGTTTGTAAAGGAATAGCCATAACAAAATTGCACTTTCATTAAAAGGTCCATCAAAAGAAGTATGGAGCAGCAGAAGTGGCACTTCTGTAAGACATCACCACAAAAAACCTGTGGCCGAAAAGAAAGCAAGGTCGTATGTCCCGCACCAACCACAGCAGGCTACTCCGCCACGAAGATTATCGTCCGTATGTTCGGTCCCCCCACTCCAAATTTTGGACACACCTCCAACACGTCATCCACACTCCCCTCATCTTGATTGTGAGTATCAAACTGAAATAAATGTTAAAAAATTCAGAACGTAATAAAAAATTTTCATAACCGCATTAAGGCAAAACACATCAAAAACTTAGATACTTACCGCAGTAAGTAAAAGCTGAAATGGAATCCAAGCTAAATGGCCTTGTCCACATCCAGTAAAGATATGTATGTCCACTTGAGCCATACAGTATGACATTGTGTGTAAGATGCTGCAACGAAAAAAACATATTTTTATAATTGTAAAAAGTAAGGTTGTTTTTCCAAATTTCACATGTGTGTTTGAGGTAACATTGCAAAATACATAAAAAATCATTACTATGTTTGTTTGATCAAAGCTATAAGGTAACACATTATGGATTCCAATGTGTTTTTATGGTGGAGTATGTGTGAGCTACAATAAAACTAAAGTGTTTGCTTTCACAATTGAGTAACCAGACACATTTGCCACAAACAGGCATATGTATGTATTTAAGTTCTGAGTGATGATGTTGCTAGGCAGAATAGTTGAAAGCAACAGTGAATGACATGTGTTCCATGTGTAGTGATTTGTTTACATTTCTCAAACATATGGATAGCTAACGGAGATTTGTTTAACATTTCAGCTTCTAGTGCTGGGAACAGCATCCCTCCGCAACAACAGCAACACAGTGACATGGAGGAGACAAACATCTTAGAAATGCAGCCATTAAGGCAAGGAATGAGCCCCCCAGCACCTGTGAGTACACCACCACAGCAAAGCACACCACCACCACAACACAGCCCAACAACACCAGTAACACAAGGCCCTGATCAGGTGTTTTGGACCATTTGGGCTAGACCGCAGGCCACTAATGAAGATTGCCTGCGTAGGCAGACACAAATGTTTGCAAGCCTACTATCTCAACTCAGAAGAATATCAAGAAATCTGAGTCGTCAAAATGAACAAACAACCAGAATAGGCAATACCATGGAACTCATGCGTACAGACATTACACAGGTCATGGGCAACTTACAGCGCATAATGGAAGAACAGCACAGACTAATGGAAGAACAGCACAGACTAATGGTAGAACAGCACAGACAACAGCAAAGTTATATGAACATTTTTCAAAACAAACAAAAGATTAATGAAAGTTTATTCCGAATTGTAGACAATCAAAATGCTGCTACACGTGAACTCAATGCCACCCTCACTAACCTGAATGAAACACTCAGATGCATGCACCAACAGCAAACAAGCAGCAGTTCTGGTACGACTACTCCAAATATCACGCCAGTCTCATCACCACCAGGACGGTCCACCAGAGCACGACAACATGACAGTGCTAAAGGCAAAGGGCAGGACAAGCAGCCACCAAAAAAAACGTGAACATAATACAAGTTAGACATTTGTGATAAGTAACTCAAAATAGTTAGTCAGTGTATGTTTGGCAAAAAATATATAACACTTAGCTCCTTGACAAATTTTACAACATCATTAATTATAAGTGGTACAAACAACAACATAAAATTTGTACGCACATTTATTCTTTACCATTTTTTTTTGTATTGGAGGAGGGAAATGTTGATGGAGCCGCACATACATGTTAGCAGGAAGTAAACTGAACACTTGATTTTTTTTTAATCATTACTCTTTCTAGATTCCAATCATTCTCTTTTCCTGCAGACACAATAATTGGCAGCCAGGCAGAATGTCTTTAGCAGGAAGTAAACTGAACACTTGATTTTTTCTAATCATTACTCTTTCTAGATTCAAATCATTCTCTTTTCCTGCAGACAATCCAAATGCCAATGTTATTGATAACTATTTTACCTTTCTTCTCTATACAACCTTACAAGAACAACACAATTGAGTTGCGTAAAAAGCTTTTAATATGTTGGCATTGAATTTTTTTCAAAACTTTGTCAAAATGAATGTCAGTATTGTTGAGACATGTTTGTGTGTGTAAAAAATTAGTAAGAATGTTATTACACATGATGCAGAAACCAACAAATAAGAACTTTTAAACCAAAAAACAAAGAAAGTGTTTAATAATGTATATATGTGGCAAACTGTGTATTTACTTACACATCATCAAGTTTACTGCATCAAACATTTGGAAATAAATTATTCCTGATTACAGTAAGTTTGTGTCTCTTAAATATGATGGAGCATCACACATAGGGACACATGTATTCCTCAAGGCTAACATATTATATGTTGAGGAGTGTTTTTTGGGAACACAGGTTGACAAACTCGGCCCTCAGGACCCCACACAGTGCATGTTTTGCAGGTCTACTCACAGAATCACAAGTGACATAATTACCTCCACCTGTGAACCTTTTCACATATGTCTGTGAGTAATTCATACACCTGTGCTTCTACTGGGTTACGAGAAAAAAATGCACTGTGTGTGGTCCTGAGGGCCGAGTTTGTGAACCTGTGCATTAGGACGTTACACACAATGATAAAGTGAAATACTAAATGGATTATGTGGGCTTGTAATAAATTAGCACTGCAAGTTTACCATCACTTATCCAGACTTAATGCATGCCACTCATAATCTGTTGTTTTGTGTTTAAAAATACACACAATACACATGCAACATTTATTTTGCATAAAGCGAGGGTATGTTTGTATGTGTCAAGGAGACAGACACATTCTGAGTAATGGTTTTGCCAATAAAAATGGCAAAACATCTATTTATGATTACACAACAAATGAAATAAGCAAACCAAACTTACCTTAGAAATAGCGAGTGATGAGCTCTTGCCTAACCTGCCTCCCTACATCTGTACTCCAAGTATCACCAGATGTCTCTAATTCCTCTGCTTGCTGGCTGCTTTCTTCCTCCTCCTCCTCCTCCTCAACATGTGGCAGATGTTGTTGCAAACACATGTTATGAAGAAAGCAGCAGCAGAACACAATTTGAGTCACCTTGGAGGGACTATACAACAAAAGGCCACCAGACTTATCCAGACACCGAAACCTAGATTTCAGCACACCAAAACATCTTTCTATCACATTCCGCATGGACTTATGTGCATGATTGTAACTGTGTTCAGCAGGGGTATCAGGTCGGGACAATGGAGTTAGAAGCCAAGAGAAACAGCCATATCCTCCATCACCTAAAAGACAGATATAGTAACGTGATTCATGTTAAGATACAGCAACACATAAGTAACACACTGTGGGGCAGATGTATTAACCTGTAGAAGGCATAAAGAAGTGATAAACCAGTGATATGTGCAAGGTAATAAAGGCAGCAGACAAACTGTTCCTAAATGTTCAAATACATATTGGAGCTGATTGACTGGTGCCTTTATCACCTTGCACAGAACACTGGTTTTTCACTTCCTTATGCCTTCTACAGGTTATTACATCTGCACCTTTATTTGGACAAAGTATACGCAGGCCTACACATATCAAATTACATACCCAGCAGCCATCCATCTGGCATTTGTCCGTCCTCAAACTTATCAAAGAGGGATGACTGACTGAGGATGAAAGAGTCATGGCAGCCCCCAGGGTAACCAGAAACAACACTTATTATTTTGAGATTTGCATCACAAACCACCTGCACATTTGTGCAGTGTTCGAAATGGCGATTTGTATATATGTGCTGCCTGCCCCTAGGTGGTCTCAGCTGAATGTGTGTGCAATCTATGGCTCCAAGCACATTGGGCATGCTAGCCAGCTCATAGAAATCTACCCTGACGGCATGCCACTGAGACTCCTGGGTAGGGAAGCAGATTGAGGCCTCGATGTGGGGCTGCAAAACAGCCAACACCTTTGTGTATATTTTAAAGAACAAAAAACATGAGATTTTAGGACAGAACTGGCCACCGAGAAATTAAAACAAACAAAAAACAGAAGAGGTAGTTAGGTATACATAACCTGTGTTAAGATTCTGGAAAATGAGGGCTGTGAGATTCCTATGACATCCCCAGACACAGCCTGAAAGCTGCCAGTAGCCATAAAGTGCAACACAGCCAGGAGTTTGTGCAGGCCTGAGACAGGGCGAGAGCGTGCTGTCTCAGGGTCTAGGCCCAGTTTGACAAGGTCATACAGACGGAAAATGTTGTTACGATTTAGACGGAACATCTGTATGACCTTATCATCGGACAATGCGTTCAAGTTTAAACGCCCCCTAAAAAAACGAGGCCTGTGCAGCCTCCGCGGAACCTGTACAACCTGCTGACCATGTTTCAGTTTCTTGGCCCTGGGTACTTACAGGCTGATGTCTGAGTCTGAGGAATCCCACAGCACACAAAAGATCACTGACCCACAGTCCTGCTGCCATTTCTGAGTGTAGGTGTATTGAAATGGGCCTAACATCCTTTTATAGGCATCCTAATTCAGGTGTGATTGATTTTTGAGTTGCAACACATGTAAACACGATTGAAAAAAGCAGGTCTATTTTTTTGCCGCTTTTTTTTACCGAAACTAACACCAAAATACGAATGAATAGTGAATTCCCGTATTCTATGTTAGAACAGCCGCGTTTGACCGATGGTCTATTCATTCGTATTTCGGAACTTTGCAAATCAAACCATTACGAATAGTCCAAACACTGCCGAGATTGGTGCTTAGTGAATTCCCGGATTGGGACTGTGACGACATGTGATGACACAGCTGGCGCGTCGTGTCGCTCAGTTGTAAAAGACACGTGGTTACTTTCCTAGCCCTGGTCCTACACATGGACTTCACCAATTGCCAATATGTTATTAGTTATATGTTAGGCAATATTGTATTATATTGTATGATATTATTGTTACAAGGGTACAGTTATGGTTTCAATGTATATATATGAATGTATTGGTTATTCTGCTATAGTTTGTAAAATAATGTTTGCCCCATGTGACTGATAAGATAACCTGTGTGTTGCTGTTGTGTAGATACAGCCAGTCTCAGATGTCAGGCCATTCAATCCCCCCTCATTCTTCCCCACACAATGGATTCCAGGCCACACAATCAGATTAAGTAAGGTTACTTTAGTTAACATCTATTGTGGCCTAGGGGACATGTCTGGACATGTGAAACTAGGTTTGCTTTGAAACTGTTCTGGGGGTGTCGCCTTATTGTAGGAAAGACAAAGGTTTGATAATAGCAAAGAGAGGTGGGGGAGAGAGATCTGACACAGAGGGAGACAGTGGCAGGAGACTGACTAAGAAGTAATGTTCTGTCAGGAGTTCCAGGAGGGAATTGTCGTGTAGAATTGGATCACAGAAGTGTGCTGAGCTGTTTATAACCCATTCTGTTCAATAAACCACTGTTGGTTTTTCATCTACCACCGTGACTGAGTGATTTGGAACCCGGTATCCTCACATTTGGTGGCAAGCAGAGGGATCACTCAGGTTACAAGCATGGATGCAAGATATTACAGCAGATTGGAGGCAGCAGCACAATATTACAAAGACATCAAGAAGGGAGTCCTGCAAGGACTGTGTCATGGAAGAAAAATTGTAATCAATACAGTGGATACCAAGGAATCCCTAATTGGAAAACTGGCTCAATGGGACGTTGAGCACCCTTGTGATAAGGAGGAAGAAGAGGAAATGGTCCAGGCCTCAGCGGAGGAGACCAGTAATGGAACCAGGGCAGTGGAGCTTGTGGTTGGAAGTTTGTCAGCATATCGGCAGGCTGGGAAGCCGGATCTTTTATTTATAGTTTCCAAAATGCAGTACATTTGGGAGTACTGGAATGAAGCTCAGTGGGAAATCAGCAGGTGGAGAGTATCCAGCATACAGGACAAGTTGTGTCATCTGGGGAATGCGTTCATGCACTGCAGAAGTGAAGCAGCCACATGGAATCTGCTGGGGGAGCCAGAGTTTGAGGAATTCAGGGAGGAAGTGATCGCCACAGTGGCCCAAATGACACAAAGGATACAATATACAGAGACGGAAGGGCAAGTGCAGAGTAAATTGCCTTCCCGGACAGAGCCAGAGGAAGTGGCATTGGATCGGGGGCCCCTGGATACCCCAGCATGGCGAGACCAGTGTTACAGGGTGGATGCGGAAAGGCACCACCTGCAACAGCTTCTCCCATACCCAAGGGAAGAAGTTGCCCAGTGGTCTATACGGAAGGAAGCACATGAAGTGAAGACAGCAGTGAGCACAATCCAGGCACCCCAGGAGGAACTGCACTACAACTTCCCTTTTGCTGAGATGGAGGATGAGGACTTAGTGAGAGAGTGTCAAGAACTGTCTGCCCAGTATGTTACACTGGAAAAGGATGACCTTGACCAGGTGGATGCAAGGAAGCACTGTCTGCAACCCGTTCTCTTCTCCCTGGGGGAATGTCACAGTGAAACACTCAGTGACCGGCCTGAGCTGTGCTATAACTGGCCATTTGCAGGCTTGGAGGATATAGAAACCATCCCAGAGTGCCAGCGAGACATTGAGGAAGAAGTTGCCACTATCACCCGACCACCACTTCAGCAACAGAGCCTCCAAGGGAATCCTTCAGGTGAGCACCAACCAGTCCTGGCTATTGAGCCATTTACAGTGTTGTGTTTGGGGGAGGCTACTGAAAATGAGAAGGAAGTGGGGTCTGTCATCCAAACACCCCAGGAGAAGATGCACTATGCCTTCCCATTGGCAGAGGTGGAAGAGGAGATCTCTGCGAGGGCAGCAGTAGGTGGCAATGTCCCAACTATAAGCATGGCTAGTGCAGACAGTGTCTCACTTCAGGCTGATCAGCTTATTCGGCTGAGGGAGGCCTATTGTGAAGCTATGTTCATGGCTGCCCCAGTTATTTTATCAGAAAAGGATGTTCAGGAAGGGCCCAGTGTATCCCCAGCTACTGCATCTCTCCCTGAAGATTCTAGAGGTCTGTTCCCATTCAGTGAACTTGATGGTAAGGAGCTGCAGTCTGAATGCCAGAATCTTCCCTGTGACTCAGAGAAAATCCAGGTATCAGACATGGTAACAATAGCATCAGCTCAGGAACTGGAAGGGAACATGTTGCTCTACTCTAGGGCACCTGAATGTGTTTTGGACTGGCATTGTGTGCAAGGTGAAATGACTGACTCTAACCAGGACAATGGTGTTCAGCCAGGACATGTAGCAGTGAATGGAGAAGGTAATGCCACTGTCCCTGTGAACCTACATCCATGTTCCAGTACAACCATGGTCGAGTTGGTGGCTACACACAAGGAAGCTGAGCAGAGTGTACTCCAGGCCAAAGCATACAAGACTCAGAGTAGGATCCCACAAGTTACCCAGCCAGCCAGGCTGGAGGAAGCATTTACCCAGGATAGCACAGAAGAAATTTCTGGCATGAAGGAATCCCCATTGTGCCCTGACAATTACCATACCCGTGATTCATGTTTGGGGGAGGGAAGCCACTGTCCTGATGCACCAGAGGTGATGGAAGTGGGGTTCCCAGGGAATACATTGTTGGGGAGGGAGAGTGAGGGCCCCAGAGATCAGATTTTGTTTATGGAGGAAAACTGTGACTATCTGCAATGTGAGGTTACCCAGTTGGGTGTAGGGGAATTATTAAGTCCCCAGGTGCAGTTATTGGACTTACTGAATTATACTGTTGCACATGCTGTTACCCCAACCCAGCGGCTGTCTACAAAGGGGACTTTGATTAATGTATTTGGATGGGACACCAGGGGGAAATACAAGAACTATGGACTGCTGATCACGTTTCCACCGGACCCTGGTAAGACTGTATTGATTTATGTACGGTGGGCCACACACCCACCAGACCGGGGAAAGAAATTCCCACACAAGCCTCATGACAATTACCACAGACTTTGGACCTGGGACGCTGGTGGGCTCCGTACAAACTGTAAAATGCTATTCACAAAAACCACCAGACCCACAAGAGAAACCAGCCAGTCATTGTTATGATGGGGCACAGACTGTCTGATGTAGAAGAGCATCACTGCGCTCAGCAAGCTTAAGCTACTTAGGACACAGGGCGAGAAAGTAGGGGAAGGTAATGTGACGACATGTGATGACACAGCTGGCGCGTCGTGTCGCTCAGTTGTAAAAGACACGTGGTTACTTTCCTAGCCCTGGTCCTACACATGGACTTCACCAATTGCCAATATGTTATTAGTTATATGTTAGGCAATATTGTATTATATTGTATGATATGATTGTTACAAGGGTACAGTTATGGTTTCAATGTATATATATGAATGTATTGGTTATTCTGCTATAGTTTGTAAAATAATGTTTGCCCCATGTGACTGATAAGATAACCTGTGTGTTGGTGTTGTGTAGATACAGCCAGTCTCAGATGTCAGGCCATTCAACCCCCCCTCATTCTTCCCCACACAATGGATTCCAGGCCACACAATCAGATTAAGTAAGGTTACTTTAGTTAACATCTATTGTGGCCTAGGGGACATGCCTGGACATGTGAAACTAGGTTTGCTTTGAAACTGTTCTGGGGGTGTCGCCTTATTGTAGGAAAGACAAAGGTTTGATAATAGCAAAGAGAGGTGGGGGAGAGAGATCTGACACAGAGGGAGACAGTGGCAGGAGACTGACTAAGAAGTAATGTTCTGTCAGGAGTTCCAGGAGGGAATTGTCGTGTAGAATTGGATCACAGAAGTGTGCTGAGCTGTTTATAACCCATTCTGTTCAATAAACCACTGTTGGTTTTTCATCTACCACCGTGACTGAGTGATTTGGAACCCGGTATCCTCACAGGGACTTAGAAAAAAACACACAAATAGGACAAACTCGAATTCTTAGTAAATATTGGCCCATGTCTTAACACCTGGCTGGTTCCATCCAGCGTCCTCAGCAGCTACCTCAACTACAGTGCTACCAGCTTCCAGTGAAACATCTGCTGGTGTGTTCCTTGGCTATACCTCATACTACGGACGGGTCTGGTAAGAAAATTCCATCTCTGGGACATTAAGAACTGTACCTACTGCTACCAGTACCCTGTGGCTGTTGCCAACCCGTAGTTCTCCAGGAAGTGTTTTTACCAAATCTGCTGTATATCTTCGTTGACTTATTACTGCTGTGATTACATGGAGTTCTGTTAATAAATACTTATTGACTTTTAATCCTGGTTGTCATGGTCACGCCTTCGGGCAACCTTTCTACATCCTACTCGTATGTCCAGGGGTCTGATAAAACCTCCGAAGTTTAGCTTCACCCCAGCCCCTACAACTGAGGCTTCCTCCTGTCAGCTCAGGCCCTCAGTTGTGACAGTTTTCTTCTAATGTTAGTCACACACACGGCCGCTGTTCTCCCGGATCGCGTGGCCGCACTACAGGGAGGAGGTAAGGTGTCCCCTCAACGGGACCCGCTGTAAATCGCGATCCCGCGCGCCTGGTGGGAGGCAGGCCACACGCGCTGGCGTTGACACTGTGGCAGTACAGGGACCCTACTAGACCACCAGGGCATGGGCACAGGTCAGTTTTCTCTCTCAAAACTGTTTTATTAAGCCCCCAGTACCCGGTGGTGAAGTCCAGCAGGGGGATAAAGCTTTGACCTGTAGTCTCTCCCCCAGCCCCAGGGCGCCATTTAAAGTAAATGTTCCCGCCCTGGAGCTGCATATCTCTATGTCCCTCACTCCCAGTTAGTGTTTGGGCGCTATTACACAGAGCAGCACTGTTCCTGAGACTGTTTGGGCAAATCCTCCTCTGTAAAGCTGCCTGCCTGTCAGCACTGTGCATTTTACAGGACACTTAAGTATTCTACATGTCTGCTGAGAGTGTTAGTTAAGAAAAAGTACATTTGGCCAGGGTTATTTAGTACAAGTACCCTGTGATATACATCCAGTCTTTACTGTGCATTGTTATATCTAATTAAGTGTATAGCTATACATAGTACTACTCTGTATTGCTAGTCCAGTGCAGTTTTATTGTATGTCATAATTTCTGCATTGTACAAACTGTGACTCTGTGTGTGTGCATATAGCTGCTGCGTGGCCTCCATTTCGTGTATCTCACTCAGTTTGCTATCCCTATAGTCTATAACCTGAGGGGGCTAAGTGTGTCAGGTTTATCTTAATATAGGCAGTTCACGGGATATACTCAGTGTGTATTTTTCTCTGTGATTTGTAGTCACCATATACCTCTTGAATTTCCTGTCTGTGTTGATACACTGCACAGGGGATTCTTGTCAGGTATTGTGCTGCTGAAATTGTACCGTGTTGCTTTGCATTGAGCTTTTGATTATGTCAGCTACAAAGGGCAACAGAGCTGGGGTTGATCCCACATTGCGTGGTGTTGACACTACAGACACATTTGAGGATAACATAGCAGCTAAGGGTTCAGGTTCGGGGGGTTCCTTACCCACCAGTGGGACTGTAGCAACATGGGTGCAAAATGACCCACCTTGGGCTACCTTCTCCACGCTACTGAATACACTGGTATCTAGACTAACTCCCCCTATGGGACCTCCTGTGCCGGTACAACCGCTTATGGTCCCCACGGTTAACCCGCCATGGGCAGATCATCTGTCCAATCAGTTATAGCAATTGAACCAATCACTGACTACTCAAAAGTCTAACCCTCGCCCACCTAAGACCAAGGGATCCTCTAAGTGGGCAATTACTTCCTCGCAATCCACTAACGTCCCAGACACCTCGTCCGATGAGGATGGCGATTATACGGACCTCACAGACTCTGATCCTGATGCTTCTGAATGGGAAGTTGTTTCGCAGGTGGATGTTCCTGACTTGTTAGAGGCTATTAGGCTCATTCTTCAGGTTGATGATGAACCGTAGCCTGATGCTGCCCCTAAGAAACCGGAAAGGTTTAAACGTCAGAAGGTGGTTAAACAAGTTTTACCTCACTCTGAACATTTAGTTGACATACGTCAGGAGTCCTGGGAAAATCCAGGAAAGAAGTTCACACCTCACAAGAAGATGCTGGCTCACTACCCCCTCGCTGCGGAGCTTAGTAAAAATTGGGAAACACCCCCACCAGTGGATTCGCAGGTGGCGTGGCTGGTGGTATCCTCAGCTCTGCCTGTAACTACCGTCACGTCATTGAGAGAGCCGACGGAAAAGCGTGTCGACGGTTGTTTGAAGGCTACCTACACCCTAAACGGTGCGGTGCATAGGCCCACTATTGCAGCAACATGGGCTCTAGAAGCTGTGGAAGCGTGGGCTCAGGATCTGGAGATCGAGTTGCCTTCCAATGCTTCTGATCATGCTAGATAGTGCCTGTCATATATTGTTACAGCGTCTCATTACATTATAGAGGCTGGGCACCCTACTACAAAAAGGATATCCTGGAGCTAGAAAAAGGTTCAGAGGCGGGCGACCAAACTAATTAAGAGCATGGAGACGCTGGAATACGAGGAAAGGCTTGAAAGGCTAGGCATGTTTTCATTGGAAAAGAGGAGACTAAGAGGGAACATGATCAACATCTACAAATATATAAGGGGACAATACACCGAGCTTGCGCGGGACCTGTTTTTGGTTAGATCAACACAGAGGACTCGTGGACACTCGCTCAGGTTAGAGGAGAGGAGATTCCGCACAATACGGCGTAAACGCTTTTTCACGGTAAGGACAGTACGTTTATGGAATTCCCTGCCTGAGGGAGTTGTAATGGCGGACTTTGTCAACACCTTTAAGAATGGGTTAGATAAATTCCTAATGGATAAGGATATCCAGGGTTATGGTGCATAGTCACGCACTATAGTTACTATAAAAAGGCATATAATGCAACGGCTGACTTCAGCATCAGTCAAAAAATTTTTTAGATAAAATAATCCTGCATAGGAGACCACAAATAGGTTGAACTCGATGGACAATTGTTTTTTTTCAACCTTAGATCCTATGATTCTGATGCCAGAAATCTGGCGGCCAAGGTTTCTACTACGTCCACTTTGGCTCGCTGAATTCTCTGGTTGCTGTCCTGGTCTGTGGACATTGACTCTTAGAAAACCCTGGAAGTACTTCCTTTCAAAGGAGATATTCTCTTCGGAGAAGACCTCAAGAAGATAGTGGCTGACTTAGCGTTTGCTAAAACAGCATGTCTTCCTAGTACTGCTCCATCGGAGCCGAAGGCTAAGAGTACTTCCTTTCGTTCCTTTTGTCCTTCAGGGAAAGCAAAGGGTCAGGCGTACCCAAAACAGGTTCGCACTTCCAAACCTAACAAGTCCAAACCCAAACGGGCCTAGGTTGCCGTCATCCTGCTTCCAAAACTGTCAAGCCTGCCGCATGACGGGTCGGGTCTCCCTCTGGGGGATCCCAGAGTGGGGGGCCAACTTCTAGGGTTTACCCAGGAATGGTTGAAGACCACTTCCGATGCCTGGGTACTGGAAGTCGTCACTCCAGGTTACACCGTATCCTTCAAGAAACGTCCCCCTCATCGATTTTGCCTGACAGATGTCCCTTTGGATCAGGTGAAGGCAAAAACTCTTCATTCGGTGGTACAGTCCCTCCTGGACACAGGAGTGGTAGTACAGGTGCCTCTGGCTCAGAGAGGCAAGGGGTACTATTCACCGCTGTTCCTAGTCCCGAAACCGAATGGGTCATCCCGACCCATTCTCAACCTCAAGTCCTTGAACAAATTTGTGAAGAACTCCAAGTTTTGTATGGAAACTCTTCGCTCTATTGTTCTGGCCTTGGAGCCTGGGGACTATATGGTCTCACTGGACATACAGGATGTTTACCTGCATATTCCCATTGCAGTGTCGCATCAGCAGTACCTGAGGTTTGCGGTTGGCAACCTCCATTACCAATTTCCAGCGTTACCTTTTGGTTTGAACATGGTTCTGCGAGTCTTCACTAAGGTCATGGCGTTAATGACGGCTGTACTCCGCCGTCAAGGGGTCAAGATCCTGCCGTACTTGGACGACTTGTTGATCCTGGCAAATTCCACAGCGATTCTCCTACGTCATCTGAATCTGACGCTCCAGTTTCTGCAAGCCCACGGGTGGCTCATCAACTGGAAGAAATCCTCCCTGATCCCTGCCCAGAGCATGGTGCACCAGGGAGTGTTGTTGTACACTCAAAACCAGTGGTTGTTCTTGTCTCAGGAAAAAGCCCTGAAGCTTCAGGACAGGATTCCATGCTTCCTATCTCGTCCGCAAGTGTCCATACATTCGGCAATGCAAGTGCTAGGTCTCATGGTGTCTGCTTTCGACATGGTGGAGTATGCTCAATTCCATTCCCGTCCTCTCCAGAGGCTGATTCTTGCCAAGTGGGACGGCCTGCCTCACCGGATCAGGTCTCAAATGATCTCATTGTTTCCGGAGGTCCATCTGTCACTGAGCTGGTGGCTTCAGGACCAACGATTGAGCAGGGGTATTACCTTCTGGATCTACTACTGGGTCCTTCTGACGATGGACGCCAGTCTGAGGGGTTGGGGAACGATGTTGGAGCAACACTCCCTTCAGGGTTGGTGGACCAATGAGGAGTCTCTCCTCCCGATAAACATTATGGAATTGCGGGCGGTGTTCAACTCATTGAACTTGGCCCAGCATCTAATACAGAACAGACCTATTCAAGTACAGTCGGACAATGCCACCACGGTGGCGTAAATCAATCATCAAGGTGGCACTCGAAACCGCATGGCAATGAGGGAAGTATCACGGATTCTTCAGTGGGTGGAACGCCATCTACCAGCCATATCGGCAGTGTTTATTCCGGGGGTCCTAATCTGGAAAACGGACTTTCTCAGTCGTCAGGACGTACACACCGGAGAGTGGAGCCTCCATCGAGAAGTTTTTCAACTCCTCGTGGACAAGTGGGGCCTTCCAGATGTGGACCTGATGGCATCTCGACACAATCACAAGGTTCCGGTCTTCGTTGCAAGGACAAGGGATCCTCAAGCAGCGTTCGTGGACGCACTGGCAATTCCATGGAACTTTCGGCTGCCATACGTGTTCCCTCCATTGTCATTCCTGCCCAGAGTAATAAGGAAGTTCAAGCAAGAAGGTGGAATCTTACTTCTGATCGCTGCAGCGTGGCCCAGATGGCATTGGTTCTCAGACCTTCAGGGTCTCTCAATAGAGCGTCCCTTTCCACTTCCACAGCGCCCAAATCTCCTCGTTCAGGTCCCCTGTGTATGTCAGGATTTAGCCCGTTTGGCTTTGACGGCGTGGCTCTTGAAGCCATGTTGAAGAACCAGAAACCGGCTTCTGCTCGGATTTATTATAGGGTCTGGAATTCTTAGTTTGCTTGGTGCGCATCTAATAATCATGGCGCTTACAAGTTTAGTACGGCCAAACTTTTGGCCTTTCTACAACAAGGCCTGGACTTGGGCCTTCGTCTGGCCTCCATCAAGGTTTATATTTCTGCCTTGTCGGTTTGGTTTCAGAGGAAGATTGCGACATTGCCTGATGTGCATATGTTCACTCAGGGTGTGTTCTGGATTCAGACTCCTTACGTCCCGTCTGTGGCCCCTTCGGACTTATCGGTGGTTCTGGAGGCGTTGCAAGGGTCTCCGTTTGAGCCTCTTGAATCTGTTGGATTACTCTTAAGGTAGTGTTTCTGCTAGCTATTACTTCCGCTAGATGGGTGTCAGATTTGGGTGCCTTGTCTTGTAGGTCACCCTATCTGATTTTTCACCGTGATCGGGCGGTTCTTAGAACACGTCCCAGATATTTACCTAAGGTGGTGTCTTCTTTCCACCTTAATCAGGAGATCGTGGTTCCGGCCTTTGCCTCTCCTGATTTATCTTCCAAAGAACGGTCTTTGGATGTGGTACGGGCTCTCCGTATCTACATGAAGAGAACAGCCTCCATCAGGAAGTCGGATTCTCTCTTTGTTCTATTTGGTTTTCACAAATGTGGCTGGCCTGCTCACAAGCAGACCCTGGCCAGATGGATTAGAATGGTGATTGCACATACTTATGGACAGGCTGGACTTCCAGCTCCTGCTACTATAAAGGCCCATTCTACTCGATCGGTTGGACCTTCTTGGGCGGCCCGCCCTGGTGCGACCCTTGAACAATTGTGCAAGGCGGCTACGTGGTCCTCAGTGAACACGTCCATAAGGTTCTATGCCTTTGATACATCCGCCTCCCAGGATGCTTCCTTTGGACAGTTCTTGTGCCCACCACAGTGCATCACATCCCATAAGGAACTGCTTTAGGACATGCCCAATGTCATTCCCTGTGAAGCCCAGTGTACCCCGCAGCAGAAAACAAGATTTATGGTAAGAACTTACCTTTGTTAAATCTCTTTCTGCGAAGTACACTGGGCTCCACAGGGTGCCCACCCTGACGCACTTAGCTTCCTTGGGTTGGTATGGCATTAGCCGCTGACACTTTCTCCTGTCGTGAGAATATGGTGTATGTGGCTACTAACAGTTGTCGTCTCTTTTGCCTGCTACTGCATTGGACTGGTTAACAAAAACTGAGCTCCTGTGCATGGAGGCGGGGTTATAGAGGAGGCGGCACTATGCATCTTTGGAAGAAGGTCAAAGCTTTGAGCCTGTTGGTGCCTCGGATCAAGATCCTACTCTACACCCCAATGTCATTCCCTGTGGAGCCAAGTGAACCTCACAGAAAGAGATTTAACAAAGGTAAGTTCTTACCATGAATCTCGTTTTTGGTACTTTCCTGTTTTTAAAGTAACTGTCAGCAGGAGATGGTGAGGGGGATATCCTGGGGTGTGAGGCATCCCTTGCTAAGGGGGTGCAACTCATGATTGAGGCTATTAGGGACATTTTACACATCACTGATAAGGTACCTGAGCAGGTAGAGGAGGCTTACTTTACTGACACTAGAAATCCTCCCTTACATTTCCTGCATCTAAGGAATTAAATGCATTATTTGAAAAATCCTGGGAAAATCCAGGGAAAAAGTTCCAGATCCCTAAAAGGGTTCTCATTGCTTTTCCTTTCCCTGAGGAGGATAGGAAGAAGTGGGAAAACCCGCCGGTAGTAGACGCTTCTGTTTCTAGATTGTCTAAGAAAGTGGTTTTGCCTGTCCCTAGGTCCACCGCTTTAAAAGAGCCGGCTGACCGCAAGATTGAGACTACTCTCAAATCTTTATACACAGCAAATGGCATAGCTTTAAGACCCACTATTGCTTGTGCATGGATTTCTAAGGCCATAGTAAAGTGGTCAGGCACTTTACTAGAGGAGTTAGATTCTATGGATAGAAGTGACATTGAATTGTTTTTACGTCACATACAGCCTTCTGCTGGTTTCATGGTGGAAGCCATGAAAGACCTGGGACATCTGAATGCGAGAGCTTCTTCCATGGCTGTTTTGGCACGCAGAGGGCTCTGTTTTGGGAAGCGTTAGATGCGTGGATCTCCATGGCAACTGCGGGTAAGTCAACTTTTCTTCCCTCTGCTACACCACCGACTAGGAAATCATATCCTACCTTGCAATGCAGTCCTTTCGGACCGCTAAAGTTAAAAAGTCCAAATCCCCCAACCACCTCTAAAGAAAGTGGAGGGGGATTTGGACTTTTTAAATCCCGAAAACCCACACCCACAGGTTCTCAGAAACTGAAACCTGGTTCTTCTTCCTCAAAATCCTCGGCATGACGGTGGACCTCCCAGCCTGGAAATCGGACAGGTGGGAGCAAGACTAAGAAATTTCAGTCATGTCTGGGCGTCCTCATGCCTGGATCCATGGGTACAGGATATTGTTACCCAGGGGTACAGACTGGAGTTTCAAGAACTCCCACCTCACAGATTCTTCAAATCAGGCTTGCCAGCTTCACTGACAGAAAGTGCTATCCTACAGGAAGCCATTCAAAAATTACTAAGGTTAAATGAAATTGTTCCAGTTCCACCTCACCTACGATACAAAGGTTATTATTCAAACCTGTTTGTGGTACCGAAACCGGACGGTTCGGTAAGTCCGATATTAAACCTAAAGTCATTGGCCCTCATTCCGAGTTGTTTGCTCGCTAGTGCAAACGCTAAGCCGCTGCCCTCTGGGAGTGTATCTTAGCTTAGCAGAAGTGCGAACGAAAGGATCGCAGCGCTGCTACAAAAGAAGATTGTGCAGTTTCTGAGTAGCTTGAGACCTACTCCTAGCTTGCGATCACTTCAGACTATTTAGTTCCTGTTTTGACATCACGAACACGCCCTGCGTTCGACCAGCCACGCCTACGTTTCCCCAGCCACTCCTGCGTTTTTATCTGACACGCCTGCGTTTTTACACACACTCCCCGAAAACGGGCAGTTACCACCCAGAAACACCCACTTTCTGTCAATCACTCTGCGGCCAGCAGTGCGACTGAAAAGCATCGCTAGAGCTTGTGTAAAACTGCATTGGCTTTTGTGAAAGTACGTCGCGCATGCGCATTGAGCCGCATACGCATGTGCAGAAGTGCCGATTTTTAGCCCGATTGCTGCGCTGCTAACTAAAGCAGCTAGCGATTAACTCGGAATGAGGGCCATTGAACCCCTACTTGAGGGAATTCAAATTCAAGATGGAGTTTCTGAGAGCAGTGATCTCAGGTCTGGAGGAGGAATTCTTGGAATCCCTGGATAATACCTTCATATTCCGATCTGGCTGCCTCACCAGACTTATCTCAGATTTGCGCTGCTGGACTGTCACTATCAGTTCCAGGCACTGCCGTTTGGCCTCTCCACGGCACCAAGAGCGTTCACCAAGGTAATGGCGGAGATGATGCTACTCCTTCGCAAGCAGGGTGTGAACATAATTCCTTACCTGGACGATCTGCTGATAAAAGCGTCTTCCAGGGAGAAGCTGTTGCAGAGCATTGCTCTCTCAACTCAAATACTCCAGGATCATGGTTGGATCCTGAATCTTCCAAAGTCGCATCTGGAGCCGACATGGAGACTGTCCTTCCTGGGGATGATCCTCGACACGGAAGTACAGAGGGTGTTTCTGCTGGAGGAGAGATCGTTGGTGATAAAAACAATGGTCCGGGATGTCCTGAAGCCAGCCTGGGTATCGGTTCATCAGTGCATTCACCTTCTGGAAAAGATGGTTGCCTCCTATGAGGCTCTACAGTATGGAAGATTTCATGCACGGTCTTTCCAGCAGGATCTATTGGACAAATCGTTGTGATCTCATCTTCACATGCACCAGAGGATATGTCTGTCACAGAAAGCCAGAATATTGCTACTCTGGTGGCTGCAAACTTCTCACCTACTAGAGGGCCGCAGGTTCGGGATTCAGAATTGGATCCTCCTAACCACGGATGCAAGTCTCAGAGGTTGGGGAGCAGTCACCCCAGGGAAAAAACTTCAAAGGAAGGTGGTTAAGTCTGGAATCCATCCTTCCGATAAACATTATGGAACTAAGGGCCATGTACAATGGTCTTCTACAAGCGGCACATCTTCTAAAAGATCAGACCATTCAAGTTCAGTCGGACAATGTAACGACAGTGGCCTACATAAACAGACATGGTGGAATGAATAGCAGAACTGCAATGTCAGAGGTATCAAGACTCATCCTCTGGGCGGAAAAGCATGCGGTGACGCTGTCAGCAATCTTCATTCCGGGAGTGGACAACTGGGAAGCGGACTTCCTCAGCAGACATGATCTCCATCCGGGAGAATGGGGTCTCCACCCAGAGGTGTTCACAGAGGTGACATGTCTTTGGGGCATACCTCAAATGGACATGATGGCCTCACATCTCAACAAGAAGCTTCGGAAGTATTGTTCCAGGTTGAGGGATCCACAGGCAGTGGCGGTGGATGCCCTGGTAACTTCGTGGGTGTTCAAGTCAGTGTATGTGTTCCCTCCACTTCCACTCATCCCAAGGATTCTTAAAATAATCAAAAGAACAAGAGTTCAGACGATCCTCATTGCTCTAGACTGGCCAAGAAGGGATTGGTATGCGGATCTTCTGGAGTTACTTCTGCACCAGGGGCCGTTCTCTTATCAAGACTTACCACGGCTACGTTTGACAGCATGGAGGTTGAATGCCAGATATTAGCTCGGAAGGGCATTCCGAACAAAGTTATTCCTACCCTGATACATGCTAGGAAAGGAGTAACGTCAAAACATTACCATCGGATTTGGAAAAAGTACATGTCTTGGTGCGAATCCAAGAAGTTTCCTACGTGGAGTTTCAGTTTGGACGGTTTCTCCTCTTCCTGCAAGCAGGGGTGGATGTGGGCCTGCTCCTGGGCTCCATAAAAGTCCAGATTTCGGCCTCGTCCATTTTCTTCCAGAAACAATTGGCTGCCCTCCCTGAGGTTCAGACTTTCTTGAAAGGGGTTCTGCAAATCCAACCTCCCTATGTGCCCCCTACGGCACTTTGGGACCTTAACGTGGTACTTCATTTCCTGCAATCAGATTGGTTCGAGCCTTTGCAGGAGGTTGAGGTCAAGTTTCTTACTTGGAAGACTGTCACACTGTTGGCATTGGCATATGCTAGACGTGTGTTGGAATTTGGGGGCATTGTCCTACAAGAGCCCCTACTTGATTTTTCATGAAGATAAAGCTGAGCTCAGGACGCGTCAGCAATTTCATTCAAAGGTTGTGTCGGCTTTTCATATCAAACAAACTATTGTGGTTACTGACTCCTCAATTACTTCAAAGTCCTTGGATGTTGTGAGGGCTTTTAAGATTTATGTGAAGAGAACTTCTCTTCACCGAAAGTCGGATGCTCTGTTTGTCCTTTATGATCCCAACAAGGTTGGGTGGCCTGTTTCTTAGCAGACGATTTCTCGCTGGATCAGGTTTACTATCCAGCATGCTTATTCTACGGCAGGGTTGCAGTGTCCGAAATCCATTAAGGCCCACTCTACTCGTAAAGTGGGTTTTTCCTGGGCGGCTACCCGGGGTGTCTCGGTTTTACAACTTTGCTGAGCAGCAACATGGTCAGGGTCGAACACATTTGCTAAGTTCTACAAGTTCGATACTTTGGCCTCTGTGGACCTAAAGTTTGGTCAATCGGTTCTGCAGGAGCCTCCGCGCTCTCGCTCCCGTACTGAGAGCTTTGGTACATCCCCATGGTACTAATGTGGACCCCAGCATCCTCTAGGACGTAAGAGAAAATAGGATTTTAATTACCTACCGGTAAATCCTTTTCTCGTAGTCCGTAGATGATCCTGGGCACCCGCCAAGCGCTTCGTTTTCTTCAGTTGTTACTTGGTTCAGTACTGCCTTGTTCCGTGATTAAATACTGCATTGTTACTTGGTTAAGTAATGTTGTTGACTTTATTCAAGCTGGTTAGCTTGGTTTTCTGTTGTTATGTGTGAGCTGGTGTGAATCTCACCACTATCTGTGTATTTCCTTCTTTCGAAGTATGTCCGTCTCCTCAGGCACAGTTTCTAGACTGAGTCTGGTAGGAGGGGCATAGAGGAAGGAGCCAGCCCACACTTTTAAACTCTTATATTGCCCATGGCTCCCAAGAGACCTGTCTATACCCCATGGTACTAATGCGGACCCCAGCATCCTCTACGGATTACGAGAAATGGATTTACCGGTAGGTAATTTAAAATCCTGTTTAAGCACATATAAGAATTATAGACATTAGTAGATATTTGACGTATAAGATATAGTTTTATTAGCCAATAAGATTGAGCTCTGTGTCAGGAAATTATGACACTGTATGCAGATGTGAACTACTTTGTAATGTACTGCTTTTTGAAATTAAACACTCTGCTATTTCCTACTTCACACGTGGCTAGTCATTACAAAGTTCTCTTTGTTTTCTGGTCACTGGCTGCAGCCATGAATTAACCTGATGCTGACTGATTGAGTGTGTACCTGAGCTGGGATCAGCAAGGGTTTCCCTTTCCAGGGGATGCCGTAATCAATCTGGAGGTTCCACCGAGATCCCCATCACCTGTTGAAGAATGGACAACTGGGTGGACCGTTCTTGGACTGAGACTCATAAATCCATGCGCATGGTGAGTAGATATATTTCTGTCCAGACTCTCACTCCTTTGACTGTTCATCTGTTCTGTTGCCAGACAGGGATCGGGGACTGTGCACAGCGGTCACTTAGTATTCAAGTTAATTTCTTCTTCTCCTTTTTATTTTTCTGCTTATATGTGTCACAAAGGTGTAAGAATCAATGAATGTGGGAGTGAATGTGTTCTATGTATTTAGAGTGTGTCCACATATAATCAACTAGCGGGTTAGTTAAACTGAACGTTGCTGCAGCTGCCTTCACTGGCGTTAGCGGCTACTGGGACCCGTGAACTTGGTGTGTGGACCTCAAATGCCAGGTGGATCAAGTGGTTATGGTAAAAGTGTCCAGTGAGTCTGGTTAGATGGTCCGGTTAGGCAGCAATCCTGTATGCTTACTCAAGTGACCCAGGTGGCACTTTGGGTCTGGACCATTGTTTTGTCTTGTCTTACACTGATAATTAGAACGTAGGATAAGTTTGTGTTACTGCAGTCTATATGTGTAGGGTATTGTAGGATTCCTTTAGAAATAACTCAAGAGTTATGAAAGAAACACATCCCCTTTGTAAGTGTGTAATAATTTTAGTAAAAGCACACCACAATCAGAAATGTTATTTAAACTATATTTGTAGCCCAGGAGAATCACCCTTATTCTCTGAACCATGGGAAGAAGGACTTGACATTTTTGTACCAATAGGTTGTCATTTTATCCCTAGAGTAAGAGACATTGGAAGTGATTGGACAGAAATACTATCTGAATTGGGAAACTCAGAACATAATAACAGTCTAAATTATAGTTACGGTAGAATAT
The DNA here is from genome assembly GCF_028390025.1 of Pseudophryne corroboree. Lineage (NCBI taxonomy): Eukaryota > Metazoa > Chordata > Amphibia > Anura > Myobatrachidae > Pseudophryne > Pseudophryne corroboree. The sequence goes on along the minus strand of NC_086447.1, from coordinate 647,797,167 downwards.
GATTTGCAAGAAACATCTGACTTGTGTGTGTTGCCAGTACTTGAACAAAACACTTCCTGACGCTTTAAAAATTATAGCATACAGAGTAAAGAAAAACAAAAGAGGAAAGGAGGTAATTTAAAACTTTCTCTCTGTTTGTGATAAACAACCTAAGACAGGTACGGGCAGCAAATGCAAATTAAATGTCTTGTCAGGATTGTGTCTGCATAGCTATTATACATAAGTTAGGCAAAGGATATCCATTTATTTTAAAAGCCATAGTGTACACCGCAGAAGAAAGGGTTTGGGAAAATAGAGAAAACCCTGATGATGTGCTCATATTGATGGGATGTCATTTCAAACCAAAGGATAGTGACATAGGTAAGGATTGGTTGCAAATCACCTGTGTTCCGGGTAACATTCCTCATAGTTATCTCTCGGAGGATCCTCTGGATCCAGGTTACTGAACATATTTAACAGTTTTTGAATACTTACTGGCCATAAGTATGGGAAATACACAGTTACCCTTCGGATGAAGCACCCGGAAAGCCATGGACATTATGAAATGTGTGCATGATAAGCAATGCTTGAAGGGTATGAAGCGGTTGTTTCAACGGGCAGGGTTGTCCATTGATGGCACTCTGGACCCGGATAAGTTGAAACAAATCGGGGTAAAATATGGGAAATATGTGCTGGATAATAATCTGGAACAGAGTCTTCAGTTGTGGATTGAGACAGGTGAATTGTGGATTGAGACAGATGTATAGCTTCCAAGATGGCACCAGGGACAGCTGCCTCAGTACTGCACAGCCAAACGACCCCCCCTTTTTATATATATATATATATATATATATATATATACAACTCCAAGCGTGGAAAGAAGGCACTCCAGAGGCACAATCAAATGGAAAAAGCTGTATTGAAATGTGACGTTTCGGGGATAACCCCTTCCTCAAGACATAACCAACAAGTGTAATGTGTGTGTCACGATCCGGGTATCTGGACGCCATTTCTTACCCATCAGATGCCTCCTAAGGCTGGCTCAGCGCTCCAGGACCGGATCTCATCTGTTATCCTGATGTGTACATTCCTGTATCCTCTCCTGTCACTCTGGGACGCTGTCACAGTAAACGCCATATTACACCTGGCATGGCGTCTCCCGCGGCCTCCGCCGCCGTCCCTGAACTTCTGCATGCAGAGTGTCTGAGTGGCGATTACGTCAGCCGCGGCCTCCGCTGTGTCCGCGTGGTTGGATGTGCTTCTGTCAGCCTGGCGCCTCCTGTCTCCGGTGGCCGGCGCCGCCATTACTGTTTTCATTACCACATGGATTACAAACCAAACTTCCCTCCAAGTGTCTGCATGGGCGCAGCCATCTTGGATTCTGTCAGCTGATCATTTCCACCAATCTGTTCTCAGTATTGATAATCTGCATAATTGCCTAGCCAATCCCTTCCTTGCTGCAGGTATAAATACACTGTGCTTGAGCAAGGAAGGCGTCAGTGCTTTGGTTGTCAAACCTAGTTCCTGTTTGTCTCTCTCCTGTGATTGTCTTCCAGGTTCCAGCTCCTGTCTCAAGACTTCCACCATAGAGACCCGCACCAGCATTCCACCTGCGGTGTAGCCTGACTCTCCAATCCATTGTGGATTCATCTGTTTCCAGCTACAACATTACCTGCTTCCAGCTCAGCTTCCAGCAGAGTACAGCTTCCCTTAAAGGGCCGGTGTCCTTTCTACACTTTATCACTCTCCACCGGTATTATTATTTCTCCGCTCTCAAGTTCTACATTTCAGTTCATATTTCATCGCTCCCAAGTTCATTTATTATTTAACTGGTTCCAGCCAGTATCCACTCCGTGCTAACAACAGTCTGGTTCCAGCCAGTATCCACAGCAGCTGTTTTACCTTCAGCAACCCAGCTTTTCCTGGAACACCAGCTGGCACAATCCTGGGTTATCTCCATTGCTACAGTCGGGCCTGGTAAGGACTTTCCATCTAGAAGATCATAAGAACTATCTCACACTACCAGTGCCCTGTGGCTCCTGCCATCCTGTAGTACCCAGGAACTGTATTTATTATTTGCTGACTTTTACGTTTTCTTTTACTGCTGCTGTGTTGCGGAGTTGTCATAATAAACATCATTGACTTTTATCTAAGTTGTCGTGGTCACGCCTTCGGGCAGTTATTATTCATGTTACTTACATGTCCAGGGGTCTGATACAACCTCCCAGGTTCCGGTACATCTCAGCCCCTACAACTGAGGCTGCCTCCCGTCAGCTCAGGCCCTCAGTTGTGACAGTAAGCACTGACCTAATGAATCCAGCCAGAGACCAGGATCAAGCGGCCAGGCCGATGCAAGAACTGGCAGCCCGACTAGAACATCAGGAGGCTGCACAGGGCCACATCATCCGCTGTCTCCAGGATCTCTCTACTCGGCTGGATGGGATTCAGACAACTCTCCGTGGATCAGGCGCATCTGGTGCGTCAACCACAGTGACTCCAGCTATAACCCCACCCACCTTACCCATTTCTGCTCCACGTCTTCATCTTCCAACGCCAGCAAAATTTGACGGATCTCCAAGATTCTGCAGGGGATTTCTCAACCAGTGTGAGATTCAGTTTGAGCTACAACCTGGCAATTTTCCCAGTGACCGTACAAAAATTGCCTACATCATCTCTCTTCTCAGTGGCTCCGCCCTTGACTGGGCATCACCGTTATGGGAGAGGTCCGACACCCTGCTATCTTCTTACACTGCATTCGTGTCAACATTCAGGCGCATCTTCGACGAGCCAGGCCGGGTAACCTCAGCTTCATCCGAGATTCTCCGTTTACGCCAGGGGCCACGTACTGTAGGACAATATCTGATACAGTTCCAGATCCTGGCATCCGAACTGGCATGGAACGACGAGGCCCTGTATGCTGCATTCTGGCATGGCTTATCTGAGCTTATTAAAGATGAGTTAGCTACCAGAGACTTACCTTCTAAGTTAGATGAGCTAATCTCACTCTGCACGAAAGTTGATTTACGTTTCAGAGAGAGAGCAACTGAGCGTGGAAGATCATCTGCTCCAAAATCTTCTGCTCCTCCTCCTCGTCAACTGTCACCATCTAAAGATGAGCCCATGCAAATTGGCCGTTCCCGTTTAACTCCTGCTGAGCGCCGAAGACGTCTCTCTGAGTCTCTTTGTCTTTACTGTGCAGCTCCGTCTCACACCATCAATGCCTGTCCCGAACGTCCGGGAAAACTCCAAACCCTAGCTCGCCCAGGAGAGGGCCGGCTAGGAGTAATGATCTCCTCTCCATCTCCTCATGATTGTAATCTCCCAGTCTCGCTTCAAGTTGCTCAACGTTATCGGAACGTCATTGCTCTCCTTGATTCCGGAGCAGCTGGGAACTTTATTACTGAAGCCTATGTTAAACGGTGGTCCCTACCCACCGAGAGACTTCCTTCCTCCTTTTCCTTAACTGCCGTGGATGGCAGTAAAATTTTTGATACTGTTATTGCTCTAAGGACTCTACCAGTTCGTCTGAGAGTGGGAGTTCTTCATTCCGAACTTATTTCACTTTTAGTGATTCCAAGAGCCACACATCCTGTGGTCCTGGGCCTTCCATGGCTCCGTCTTCACAATCCTACAATTGATTGGACGACTACGCAAATCCTGGCATGGGGTTCCTCCTGTGCAGAGACATGTTTGTTTAAAGTATTGCCTGTCTGTTCTTCCTCCCCCAGGTCGTCTGATGTTCCACCTCCTCCATATCAAGATTTCACGGATGTGTTCAGTAAAGCTTCTGCTGATATCCTTCCTCCTCATAGAGAATGGGACTGCCCGATTGATCTCGTTCCAGGGAAGGTTCCACCTCGAGGCCGAACTTATCCGTTGTCTCTGCCTGAGACGCATTCTATGGAGGAATACATTAAAGAGAACCTAGCAAAGGGGTTCATTCGACCTTCTTCTTCCCCAGCCAGCGCAGGCTTCTTTTTTGTAAAAAAGAAAGATGGTGGTCTGCGGCCGTGCATCGACTACAGAGGTTTGAACGACATTACCATCAAGAACCGTTATCCTTTACCCCTGATTACTGAGCTCTTTGACAGAGTTAGCGGAGCTACCATCTTTACAAAGCTGGACTTGCGAGGTGCATACAATCTCATCCGGATCCGTGAGGGTGACGAGTGGAAGACCGCCTTTAACACCCGTGACGGACATTATGAGTACCTCGTCATGCCCTTCGGATTGAGCAATGCTCCAGCTGTCTTCCAGCATTTTGTCAATGAGATTTTCAGAGACATTCTATACCGTCATGTCGTGGTCTATCTAGACGATATCCTCATTTTTGCCAACGATTTAGAGGAACATCGTTTTTGGGTTAAAGAGGTTCTGTCCCGTCTCCGTGTCAATCATCTCTATTGCAAATTAGAAAGATGCGTCTTTGAAGTCAAGTCCATTCCGTTTCTAGGGTACATTGTGTCCGGTTCCGGACTAGAGATGGATCCTGAGAAACTACAAGCAATTCAGAATTGGCCGGTACCCTTAACCCTCAAAGGGGTCCAGAGGTTCTTAGGGTTCGCCAATTATTACCGAAAGTTTATACGAGACTTTTCCACCATTGTGGCGCCTATTACTGCTTTCACCAAGAAGGGTGCTAACCCGTCCAAGTGGTCTGAAGAAGCCATGCAAGCTTTTCATCTTTTAAAACAGAGGTTCATCTCTGCGCCTGTCCTGAAACAGCCTGACATCGACTCTCCTTTCATCCTAGAGGTGGATGCCTCCTCCGTTGGAGTAGGAGCGGTGTTATCTCAGAGGGCTAAAGATGGCCATTTACATCCTTGCAGTTTCTTCTCCCGGAAGTTCTCCCCAGCTGAGCGCAACTATGCCATTGGCGACCAGGAGTTGCTAGCCATCAAGCTCGCTCTAGAAGAGTGGAGGTATCTGTTGGAGGGAGCTTCTCATTTAATCACCATACTTACAGACCACAAGAACCTTTTATACCTGAAGGGCGCACAATGTCTCAACCCTCGTCAGGCCAGATGGGCACTTTTCTTTTCCAGGTTCGACTTTAAACTCCAGTTCTGTCCGGGCTCTCAGAATCGCAAGGCCGATGCCCTTTCCCGCTCATGGGAGCAAGAAAATGAGCCAGAGTCTTCAGACAAGCATCCTATTATAAATCCGTTGGCATTCTCCACGGTAGGGATGGACTCTACGCCCCCATCAGGGAAAAGTTTTGTGAAGCCGATGCTAAGGAAGAAGCTCATGCATTGGGCCCATGCTTCCCGTTTTGCCGGACATACAGGTATCCAAAAAACCCTGGAGTTTATCTCTAGGTCCTATTGGTGGCCAACTCTGAAAAAGGACGTCTTGGAGTTTATTGCATCTTGCCCAAAGTGTGCCCAACATAAAGTATCCCGCCAGTCGCCTGCGGGGCAACTGGTTCCACTATCCGTTCCCCGTCGACCATGGACCCACTTGTCGATGGATTTCATTACAGACTTACCCATGTGCAACAAGTTCAATACCATCTGGGTGGTAGTTGACCGGTTCACCAAGATGGCACACTTCATTCCTCTCACCGGTCTTCCGTCAGCTTCCAAGTTGGCTCAAGTATTCATACAAGAGATCTTCCGACTCCACGGTCTTCCTGAAGAAATTATCTCAGATCGAGGAGTTCAATTCACAGCCAAATTCTGGCGAAGTTTATGTCAAGTCCTCCAAGTCAAGCTAAAGTTTTCCACGGCTTACCATCCTCAGACCAATGGTCAAACCGAGAGGGTGAATCAGGACTTGGAGGCCTTCCTCCGCATCTATGTGTCCTCCTCTCAAGATGACTGGGTTCAATTACTTCCCTGGGCCGAGTTCTGTCATAACAACCAGTATCATTCTTCATCTGCTTCAACACCATTCTTCACTAACTTTGGATTCCACCCTAAAGTTCCTGAGTTCCAACCGCTTCCAGCAACTTCTGTTCCCGCAGTGGATATCACCTTGCATCAGTTTGCCAATATCTGGAAGAGCGTACGATCAGCTCTGCTCAAGGCATCGTTCAGGTACAAGAAGTTTGCGGATAAGAAGCGTCGAGCAGTTCCTGCTCTCAAGGTGGGTGATCGGGTATGGTTATCCACGAAGAATTTGAGGTTAAGAGTTCCCAGTATGAAGTTTGCACCTCGCTATATCGGTCCTTTCAAGATTGAACAAGTCATCAATCCTGTTGCTTACAGACTCCAGTTGCCTCCCTTCTTAAAAATACCCAGGACATTCCATGTTTCCCTGTTGAAACCGCTGATCTTGAATCGGTTTCATTCCTCACTTCCTCCAACTCCGAAAGTCCAAACTCAACGAGGCGTTGAGTATGAAGTGGCCAAGATCCTGGACTCACGTCACCGTTACGGTCAACTACAATATCTTATTGACTGGAAGGGTTATGGTCCTGAGGAACGTTCATGGACCAATGCTTCTGATGTCCATGCTCCTGCCTTGGTCCGGAGATTCCATTCCAAGTTTCCTCAAAAGCCAAAGAAGTGTCCTGGGGCCACTCCTAAAGGGGGGGGTGTTGTCACGATCCGGGTATCTGGACGCCATTTCTTACCCATCAGATGCCTCCTAAGGCTGGCTCAGCGCTCCAGGACCGGATCCCATCTGTTATCCTGATGTGTACATTCCTGTATCCTCTCCTGTCACTCTGGGACGCTGTCACAGTAAACGCCATATTACACCTGGCATGGCGTCTCCCGCGGCCTCCGCCGCCGTCCCTGAACTTCTGCATGCAGAGTGTCTGAGTGGCGATTACGTCAGCCGCGGCCTCCGCTGTGTCCGCGTGGTTGGATGTGCTTCTGTCAGCCTGGCGCCTCCTGTCTCCGGTGGCCGGCGCCGCCATTACTGTTTTCATTACCACATGGATTACAAACCAAACTTCCCTCCAAGTGTCTGCATGGGCGCAGCCATCTTGGATTCTGTCAGCTGATCATTTCCACCAATCTGTTCTCAGTATTGATAATCTGCATAATTGCCTAGCCAATCCCTTCCTTGCTGCAGGTATAAATACACTGTGCTTGAGCAAGGAAGGCGTCAGTGCTTTGGTTGTCAAACCTAGTTCCTGTTTGTCTCTCTCCTGTGATTGTCTTCCAGGTTCCAGCTCCTGTCTCAAGACTTCCACCATAGAGACCCGCACCAGCATTCCACCTGCGGTGTAGCCTGACTCTCCAATCCATTGTGGATTCATCTGTTTCCAGCTACAACATTACCTGCTTCCAGCTCAGCTTCCAGCAGAGTACAGCTTCCCTTAAAGGGCCGGTGTCCTTTCTACACTTTATCACTCTCCACCGGTATTATTATTTCTCCGCTCTCAAGTTCTACATTTCAGTTCATATTTCATCACTCCCAAGTTCATTTATTATTTAACTGGTTCCAGCCAGTATCCACTCCGTGCTAACAACAGTCTGGTTCCAGCCAGTATCCACAGCAGCTGTTTTACCTTCAGCAACCCAGCTTTTCCTGGAACACCAGCTGGCACAATCCTGGGTTATCTCCATTGCTACAGTCGGGCCTGGTAAGGACTTTCCATCTAGAAGATCATAAGAACTATCTCACACTACCAGTGCCCTGTGGCTCCTGCCATCCTGTAGTACCCAGGAACTGTATTTATTATTTGCTGACTTTTACGTTTTCTTTTACTGCTGCTGTGTTGCGGAGTTGTCATAATAAACATCATTGACTTTTATCTAAGTTGTCGTGGTCACGCCTTCGGGCAGTTATTATTCATGTTACTTACATGTCCAGGGGTCTGATACAACCTCCCAGGTTCCGGTACATCTCAGCCCCTACAACTGAGGCTGCCTCCCGTCAGCTCAGGCCCTCAGTTGTGACAGTGTGAACTTACCCATACATGTACCCCTAAGCCAGCAGCGTCATCCCCCGTATCTCCCGCCGCCTCTCCCGTCTCCGGCCGCCACTGTGATGCACTTCCGGGCCGTAGCTCTGCCTGGTAGGCATAGCAACCCAGGCCGCTTGCGTTCCACCCCGGGAGGCTCATTATGCAGTCCGGGCTCAAGAGCGCTGCTAGAGGTCGGAGGCTGGCGTAACAGCATGGCTCCAAACATAAATCTATAACAAAAAAATACATAAAACAAATGGCCGTGGAGCATCAATTACAGATCTTCAAGTCATTATTGCGCCATATAAATTACAGCAAAGATGATCATAAAACAGTACCGTCTAGGTTCATGCATATTCTATACATGGCTACAAGATCACTACATAAGACTATTCCAATTGATTTTATCGTTAAGCACCATAGGGGACATAGTATTAAGTCTAAAAATCCATCTTGATTCAGCTAGAAGTAAAGCTTTCTGATGATCACCACCCCTTATAGACAGGGGAATGTGATCGATCATGAAATACCTCAACATGGACAGGGTATGGCCCTTGGATTTAAAATGGCGTGCCACGGGCTGATCCAAATTTCTGCCGGCTAGACTAATGGCAGAACGGTGCAGAGCCATTCTGTCCCTAAATGGCCTCGAGGTCTGTCCAACGTAATACAGCCCGCAAGGGCAACAAATCACATAGACAACAAATTCTGTTCTACAAGTAAGAACATGCCTAATATCAAATGATTTGTCGCAATGTGGGTGAGAAAATTTCTTGCAGGGCTGCATATACTTACAGGTAGTACAGTTAAAACAACTATAGCATCCAGGAGGCTTATAGTATACATTAGGTGTGATCACTTTACCTAACCCGGAAATATCCGATTTAACCAGCCTATCGCTGAGATTACGTCCCCTTTTAAATGCTGCCATAGGCCTAGTTTCCCTGAAGCAAGGTAATTCACTATCTGTTTTGACAATTGGCCATAGAGTTTGAGTAGCTTTTTTAATAATTGGGCTTGCTGTGGTAAAATTACTAACCCAAGGGATGAACTTGTCTTGATCTCGTGATTTCGGTTGCAACAATTGAGACCTAGGCATTTCTAGTACTAGTAATTTCTGTTGGTTCAAGACCTTCGGATCATAACCACGCAAGGTGAATTTCACAATAAGATCATCCAAGCGTTCTGGTAGCACCGTGTGATCACTGACTATTCTAGCTATTCTCATAATCTGAGACAGGGGTAAACCCCGTTTCAGAGCTAGCGGATGATGACTGTCAGCTCTTAAAAAGGTATTACGGTCAACATTTTTATAAAAGATGTCAGTACTAATGACACCATCTGAGATCATGACCTTAACGTCTAAAAAGTGCATCATCTCTGGGCTACAAGAATAAGTGTACTTAATACATGAATTCTGATTGTTCACCCTGTTCATGAGGTCATCAAAACTGTCTCTACCCCCGGTCCACAGGATGAAAATATCATCTATGTACCGGGAGTAGAGCAGAAGATGCTGACTCACTTCGGGACAATTCAAAAAGTTATGTTCCTCTTGGGCAAACATAAATACATTTGCATATGAGGGGGCTACTGCCGACCCCATAGCACATCCCCTTAATTGCAAAAAGAACTGACTATCGTACAGAAAAAAATTCCTGTATAAAGTCAGCTCCAACAACTTGATAAACAAATTGTGGTCAAAAATCTCAGGATCAAGATAACATCCAAGAAAATTACGCATAGCCTTCACACCATCCACATGTTGAATGGAGGTGTAGAGGCTGCAGACGTCTAGGCAACACATAATAGTACCCTGTGGTACTGACGAAACATCAAGTAACAATTTAATGAAACTAGTGGTGTCCTTTAGAAATGACCGCTTCCTCAGCAGTAAAGGTTGTAGAATAAAGTCCAACAGCTGAGCTATTGTTTGTAACAATGAGTTCCTGGCCGATATAATAGGCCTACCAGGGGGGAAAACACTGTCCTTGTGCAATTTCGGTAATGTATAACGCACAGGAGTTATAGGATGTTCCTTGTATAGGATCTTCTGTAGGGCTGGAGTAAGCAAACCCTCTTGGACCGCAGTGTCAAGAATGGCTGTCACTTCTCGCTGGTATTCCTTGGTAGGATCACAGGGCAATTTCTTATACACATCTGATTCAGACAGCTGGTGGACAATTTCAGCCCGATAGTCGGCAATATTTTGGACCACCACTGCCCCGCCCTTATCGGCGGGCCTAATAACTATGTCTTCATAGCTTGCCAAATTTTTAAGAGCAATAGTCTCGCGGTGAGATAAGTTCTTACGTACACGGCCGGGTGCAGAGGCAAATTTGCAGACAGAATCATCTAAGAGTCTATTGAAGATTTTTAACGACGCATTAGATGAATTAGGGTCGAATTTAGAGCTGGAGTGTGAGTGCAGAAAAGGATCCATACGCGTGGTCACTGCCGTGACTGGACGAGACTGGTAATATTCTTTTAAACGTAATTTACATGCCAGTTTATGGTGATCTTGATGCCAGTCAAACCCATCATACATATTAGTCGGCACAAAGGATAGTCCTTTCTGTAACACCTTCAGTTCGTCATCAGATAATAACCTATCAGATAGATTGAAGATTAACGAGTCTTCTTTTTGTCTGCATTTTTGCCGCCTCTTGTTCTGCCCTCCCCGGCGGGTGGACGATCGCTTAGGTGACTTACTTGCTGGGAGTCGTGGCCTAAAGGGACACTAGTGCTGGGATGGCCATCTTCAGAATCTGTAATGCAAAAATCACTGTCACTGTTGCTATTAGATGTATCACGAGCAGAACGTTTTTTCTGCCAGGGTCGTCTCTTTTGGTAGCGTGCTTTGCCACGATATTCTCCCTCAGTGCCAGATAGCCAGCGATACACTCTATTCTCATCGTAGTCATTATCCACCGTGGACCGTTTGTTCTTTTTGAATTTAAGCAGATCTTTTCTGTACTGCTCACAATTTTGTTCAAGTTTAGTAACCCAACTGGCATTGTTGGGATCATTTAATGACTTCTTGGATTCCTTCTCCAGGGTTTTGATTTTAGCCCGAGTTGAATCCAGTTCACAGCGTGCCTCCTCGATCACTAGAATCATGAGATCTAGCGCGCACCTATTCAAGATGCCAATCCATTTTCTGATAAACTCTGGATTATTTCTCCCGATGGTGGGGGTATTCCTACAGCGAAACCCACGGGGGATTTTCTTGTCTCTGTAATATTCAGTTAGAGAGGAGGCATGCAAAAGATAGTCCGTCTCGCGACGTTTAAGCTGGAAATACACATCTTCCATAGTAAGCTTAGCATCATAACCGGGTACTTTTTCTTTAAGCAAAATGCCCTCTATTTGCTCTGGGGTGAAGCAGAAGGTCTCACCAGGCGGTACAATGAAATTGTGGCATCCTGTTGTATCCTGCGATACTGAAGTGCCACTGGCTGAATCCATAATAGTAAAGTTGCACACGAATGCCACACCAGTGAAACCACGTGAATAAAATCAGACAGCCTGGCTTAGCTGACTGAAAAAAGGCACAGATAGGTCAGTCCAAATAGTCAATCTTAATAAAATACTGTAGGTGCCATGCTACCTGAACTGCATGTTGCTGCAATCCCGATATACAAAGATACAATTCAGCCGGCACTCAACTCCAAGTCAGACAGCTTGCCCCGGTGCCGTAGTCCTGTACATACATACAACTCCAAGCGTGGAAAGAAGGCACTCCAGAGGCACAATCAAATGGAAAAAGCTGTATTGAAATGTGACGTTTCGGGGATAACCCCTTCCTCAAGACATAACCAACAAGTGTAATGTGTGAACTTACCCATACATGTACCCCTAAGCCAGCAGCGTCATCCCCCGTATCTCCCGCCGCCTCTCCCGTCTCCGGCCGCCACTGTGATGCACTTCCGGGCCGTAGCTCTGCCTGGTAGGCATAGCAACCCAGGCCGCTTGCGTTCCACCCCGGGAGGCTCATTATGCAGTCCGGGCTCAAGAGCGCTGCTAGAGGTCGGAGGCTGGCGTAACAGCATGGCTCCAAACATAAATCTATAACAAAAAAATACATAAAACAAATGGCCGTGGAGCATCAATTACAGATCTTCAAGTCATTATTTCGCCATATAAATTACAGCAAAGATGATCATAAAACAGTACCGTCTAGGTTCAAGCATATTCTATACATGGCTACAAGATCGAAACTAGGCCTATGGCAGCATTTAAAAGGGGACGTAATCTCCGCGATAGGCTGGTTAAATCGGATATTTCCGGGTTAGGTAAAGTGATCACACCTAATGTATACTATAAGCCTCCTGGATGCTATAGTTGTTTTAACTGTACTACCTGTAAGTATATGCAGCCCTGCAAGAAATTTTCTCACCCACATTGCGACAAATCATTTGATATTAGGCGTGTTCTTACTTGTAGAACAGAATTTGTTGTCTATGTGATTTGTTGCCCTTGCGGGCTGTATTACGTTGGACAGACCTCGAGGCCATTTAGGGACAGAATGGCTCTGCACCGTTCTGCCATTAGTCTAGCCGGCAGAAATTTGGATCAGCCCGTGGCACACCATTTTAAATCCAAGGGCCATACCCTGTCCATGTTGAGGTATTTCATTATCGATCACATTCCCCTGTCTATAAGGGGTGGTGATCATCAGAAAGCTTTACTTCTAGCTGAATCAAGATGGATTTTTAGACTTAATACTATGTCCCCTATGGGGCTTAACGATAAAATCAATTGGAATAGTCTTATGTAGCGATCTTGTAGCCATGTATAGAATATGCTTGAACCTAGACGGTACTGTTTTATGATCATCTTTGCTGAAATTTATATGGCGCAATAATGACTTGAAGATCTGTAATTGATGCTCCACGGCCATTTGTTTTATGTATTTTTTTGTTATAGATTTATGTTTGGAGCCATGCTGTTACGCCAGCCTCCGACCTCTAGCAGCGCTCTTGAGCCCGGACTGCATAACGAGCCTCCCGGGGTGGAACGCAAGCGGCCTGGGTTGCTATGCCTACCAGGCAGAGCTACGGCCCGGAAGTGCATCACAGTGGCGGCCGGAGACGGGAGAGGCGGCGGGAGATACGGGGGATGACGCTGCTGGCTTAGGGGTACATGTATGGGTAAGTTCACACATTACACTTGTTGGTTATGTCTTGAGGAAGGGGTTATCCCCGAAACGTCACATTTCAATACAGCTTTTTCCATTTAATTGTGCCTCTGGAGTGTCTTCTTTCCACGCTTGGAGTTGTATGTATGTACAGGACTACGGCACCGGGGCAAGCTGTCTGACTTGTATCTTTGTATATCGGGATTGCAGCAACATGTAGTTCAGGTAGCATGGCACCTACAGTATTTTATTAAGATTGACTATTTGGACTGACCTATCTGTGCCTTTTTTCAGTCAGCTAAGCCAGGCTGTCTGATTTTATTCACGTGGTTTCACTGGTGTGGCATTCGTGTGCAGCTTTACTATTATGGATTCAGCCAGTGGCACTTCAGTATCGCAGGATACAACAGGATGCCACAATTTCATTGTACCGCCTGGTGAGACCTTCTGCTTCACCCCAGAGCAAATAGAGGGCATTTTGCTTAAAGAAAAAGTACCCGGTTATGATGCTAAGCTTACTATGGAAGATGTGTATTTCCAGTTGTTCAAGCTTAAACGTCGCGAGACGGACTATCTTTTGCATGCCTCCTCTCTAACTGAATATTACAGAGACAAGAAAATCCCCCGTGGGTTTCGCTGTAGGAATACCCCCACCATCGGGAGAAATAATCCAGAGTTTATCAGAAAATGGATTGGCATCTTGAATAGGTGCGCGCTAGATCTCATGATTTTAGTGATCGAGGAGGCACGCTGTGAACTGGATTCAACTCGGGCTAAAATCAAAACCCTGGAGAAGGAATCCAAGAAGTTATTAAATGATCCCAACAATGCCAGTTGGGTTACTAAACTTGAACAAAATTGTGAGCAGTACAGAAAAGATCTGCTTAAATTCAAAAAGAACAAACGGTCCACGGTGGATAATGACTACGACGAGAATAGAGTGTATCGCTGGCTATCTGGCACTGAGGGAGAATATCGTGGCAAAGCACGCTACCAAAAGAGACGACCCTGGCAGAAAAAACGTTCTGCTCGTGATACATCTAATAGCAACAGTGACAGTGATTTTTGCATTACAGATTCTGAAGATGGCCATCCCAGCACTAGTGTCCCTTTAGGCCACGACTCCCAGCAAGTAAGTCACCTAAGCGATCGTCCACCCGCCGGGGAGGGCAGAATAAGAGGCGGCAAAAATGCAGACAAAAAGAAGACTCGTTAATCTTCAATCTATCTGATAGGTTATTATCTGATGACGAACTGAAGGTGTTACAGAAAGGACTATCCTTTGTGCCGACTAATATGTATGATGGGTTTGACTGGCATCAAGATCACCATAAACTGGCACGCAAATTACGTTTAAAAGAATATTACCAGTCTCGTCCAGTCACGGCAGTGACCACGCATATGGATCCTTTTCTGCACTCACACTCCAGCTCTAAATTCGACCCTAATTCATCTAATGCGTCGTTAAAAATCTTCAATAGACTCTTAGATGATTCTGTCTGCAAATTTGCCTCTGCACCCGGCCGTGTACGTAAGAACTTATCTCACCGCGAGACTATTGCTCTTAAAAATTTGGCAAGCTATGAAGACATAGTTATTAGGCCCGCCGATAAGGGCGGGGCAGTGGTGGTCCAAAATATTGCCGACTATCGGGCTGAAATTGTCCGCCAGCTGTCTGAATCAGATGTGTATAAGAAATTGCCCTGTGATCCTACCAAGGAATACCAGCGAGAAGTGAGAGCCATTCTTGACACTGCGGTCCAAGAGGGTTTGCTTACTCCAGCCCTACAGAAGATCCTATACAAGGAACATCCTATAACTCCTGTGCTTTATACATTACCGAAATTGCACAAGGACAGTGTTTTCCCCCCTGGTAGGCCTATTATATCGGCCAGGAACTCATTGTTACAAACAATAGCTCAGCTGTTGGACTTTATTCTACAACCTTTACTGCTGAGGAAGCGGTCATTTCTAAAGGACACCACTAGTTTCATTAAATTGTTACTTGATGTTTCGTCAGTACCACAGGGTACTATTATGTGTTGCCTAGACGTCTGTAGCCTCTACACCTCCATTCAACATGTGGATGGTGTGGAGGCTATGCGTAATTTTCTTGGATGTTATCTTGATCCTGAGATTTTTGACCACAATTTGTTTATCAAGTTGTTGGAGCTGACTTTATACAGGATTTTTTTCTGTACGATAGTCAGTTCTTTTTGCAATTAAGGGGATGTGCTATGGGGTCGGCAGTAGCCCCCTCATATGCAAATGTATTTATGTTTGCCCAAGAGGAACATAACTTTTTGAATTGTCCCGAAGTGAGTCAGCATCTTCTGCTCTACTCCCGGTACATAGATGATATTTTCATCCTGTGGACCGGGGGTAGAGACAGTTTTGATGACCTCATGAACAGGGTGAACAATCAGAATTCATGTATTATGTACACTTATTCTTGTAGCCCAGAGATGATGCACTTTTTAGACGTTAAGGTCATGATCTCAGATGGTGTCATTAGTACTGACATCTTTTATAAAAATGTTGACCGTAATACCTTTTTAAGAGCTGACAGTCATCATCCGCTAGCTCTGAAACGGAGTTTACCCCTGTCTCAGATGATGAGAATAGCTAGAATAGTCAGTGATCACACGGTGCTACCAGAACGCTTGGATGATCTTATTGTGAAATTCACCTTGCGTGGTTATGATCCGAAGGTCTTGAACCAACAGAAATTACTGGTACTAGAAATGCCTAGGTCTCAATTGTTGCAACCGAAATCACGAGATCAAGACAAGTTCATCCCTTGGGTTAGTAATTTTACCACAGCAAGCCCAATTATTAAAAAAGCTACTCAAGCTCTATGGCCAATTGTCAAAACAGATAGTGAATTACCTTGCTTCAGGGAAACTAGGCCTATGGCAGCATTTAAAAGGGGACGTAATCTCCGCGATAGGCTGGTTAAATCGGATATTTCCGGGTTAGGTAAAGTGATCACACCTAATGTATACTATAAGCCTCCTGGATGCTATAGTTGTTTTAACTGTACTACCTGTAAGTATATGCAGCCCTGCAAGAAATTTTCTCACCCACAAGAAATATATGATTTCAGCTCCATATACGTGCTCTAGTCGCTATGTGATATACTACATTAAATGCCCATGTGGGCTACTGTACATTGGCAAAACGATTCGCCAATTCAAAGAAAGGATAGCCCTCCATCGCTCTAGCATTAGAGCTGCTCTGGAGGGTAAAGGGTCGGATCAACCAGTCGCTCGCCACTTTAAAGATTGCCATCATAGCCTAGCATCGATTCGCTATAAAATCATAGATGGAGTACCAGAATCTAAAAGAGGTGGCGACCGTGGAAAAATTCTACTGCAGAAGGAAGCCCGCTTGATATATTTATTACAGACTGTCAAACCACTGGGCTTGAATGACATTCTGTCATATACGTGCTTTCTTTAACAATAACATGTTTAGTTGCCTATTTTTGCTTTACATATGGTGCACTTTTTGCTTTTATGTTGCACATCATGAAGGTATAGGATTGTATGCACCAGCAATACTAGGACGGTACTGTACCAGGGCATTTAGTCATTGTATGTATGCCTTATAGATATATACTTCTTATCTCCGTGTTCACAGTTGCTTAATGGCCGCATCCAATTGTTTTAATTATGCCTAGACCAGGTTGTTTTGTTTTGCTGCATCTGTGATCTCCGTTTCCCGTGGACTAAGTGGTTATACACAATGTCTGGCATTTGTTTGGGATTCACAGCTGGGTGTCATGGTGATGGGCTCTGTGTACTACAGCTCCGCCCCCTGAGGACGCAGGTCGCCGGCGCCGGCGCGCGCCGATGACGTCACTGGGTCCCGGAGAGCGGCGGTGTGAGGAATGCACGTGGTGTTAGGTAAGCTATTTATATGTTTGTTTTGTACTGTATGCTTATGGTCTTGATAAAAGGAGTGATTCCTGAAACGTTGACTGAAGCTGCCGTGCTGTGTCAATTGATTTAATAGTCTCCAAGAGTGCCGGTTATCTACATTCACTTATATTGGCTACCCGCAGACAGGGCACCGGAGCAAGTTGTTTTCATTCATTACACAGGAGTGCCGAGTACTGCCTTTTGTTCTATATATATATATATATATATATATTTATGTAGGGTGTAGTATGGTATGCCGGCGGTTGGGCTCTCGGCGACCAGCATACCGGTGCCGGGAGCCCGACCGCTGGCATACCGACAGTGTGGCGGGCGCAAATGAGCCCCTTGCAGACTCACTGCGGGCACGGTGACACTATTTTATTCTCCCTCCAGGGGGGTCGTGGACCCCCACGAGGGAGAATAAGTGTCGGTATGCCAGCTGTCGAGATTCCGGCGCCGGTATACTGAGCGCAGGGATCCTGACAGCCGGCATACTGAAGACCACCCATATATGTATGCCCCCCGCCAGCGCTGTAATCAAGCACAGCAGAGGGCACCTTTTGATACGCTCGGCTCTTACCCCCGGGCCGAATGCGCTGGGACTCCTGGCCAGCTCAGCGGCTCTCGCTTCCCTCTCAGCCCTGTGCGTGGACAGCAGAAGCAGGACAGTGGCCCCAAACAGCTGCACCCGGAGAGAGGGCGCATCGGTGGGGAGCATACAGCCACGGAGACCCTGTGGCGGCTCCCAGAGGGGCGCCTGTGCCCCCGGTGGTGGAAGCAGTGGTGGAGGATGCAACAAGCCCCGGCCTGGCGGCACCCCGGAAGCGGCAGATCGATCAGTGGCGCACCGGCGGGGAGAGAGAGGCTGACCCACTGGAGACCCCTTGAGAACCTGCAGTGGCACCCGGAGGGGAGCCTGGGTGGCAAAGGATGCGGCAACTCCCGGCCTGGCGGCCCCCCTGCCACGTCCTCCAGAGGTAGGGGAACCAGCGGCCGTAGTTGTCCAGCTCCAGGAAGCGCCAGCGGCAGCCCCCTTGGGATGGACAGTGGGACAGGTGAGGAGGCATCAGCCCTTGGGGACTGTGGTAGGGGCCCCCAGACCTGTGATAGCCTTGCTCCTTGCCCCCCTGGTTCACCCCCCCATGATGGCTCACCCCCCAGCTGTTGCTACCTGCACCGCCCTTGGCCACACTGTCCCACTCCATAGCTGTAACTCTCCCTGTCACAGTGCACAAGTTATCAAGATGTGGCAGCAAGAAGCCTGCCCCCCGTTACACGAACAGGGGACCCCAGTATATCAGTAGCGCAGATGCAGACCCCAGTGGTGACAGTGCAGGGCCCCCAGAGCAGAGATGAGGTCCCCCGGCCCGGATGCTGCACAGCTGTGGCATCCGGAGGGGCGATGTTGTCTCCCCCCACAGAAGTAGCAGTGGCAGAAATCTTGCTTCCTGGCATGACTAACTAAATTCCTGCCAAGCCACAGCCAACTGCGAATGGGGCTATGACCTGCAAGTGCACCACAGCCATGCATTTTATGCCGCCCCCGATGCTGCAGATAATACAACTGCCTGGGAGCCAGGGTCGGCCCCCAGCCAATCAGAAAGGTGGTGGGGAGCCTTCCAGAGGTGCAGGAGGGGCTGCCGTGCTAGTGCCCTAGTAAAGTGGAGACGCAGATGCCACTGGTCAGCACTCCCAGCAATCCTACTCTCTAACGCATGATCCATTGTGAACAAGATGGATGAGCTGTTCTTTCTCATGAGCGACGCTAGATCAGGCATCGCTGGGTCATCTATCCTCTGCTTCACTGAAACGTGGCTGGACGACCAAATTGCTGACTCCTCAGTGTCCCTGCCGGGCTTTAGCCTATTTAGGGCCGATCGTGACAAGGAGCTAACTGTAAATCCAAAGGTGGTGGTATCTGCTTCTACATAAATGAAGGGTGGTTCACCGTCACTACCCTATGCAAATCATACAGCCCACAACTGGAGACGCTTATCATCAACTGTAAGCCGTTCTACTTGCACCAGGAACTTGCCTCAACAGTCTTGGTAGGAGTGTATTCCCCCCCCTCCCCCCCAAGCAAGAGCAGACGTAGCCCTACACCAGCTGGCCGTCAGGATAACGGACACGGAACTCAAATATCCGGACTCACCGCTCATAGTGCTGAGTGACTTCAACAACACAAACCTGAGCTAGGAGCAACCGAAGTTTAAACAACAAGTCAAATGCCCCACCAGGGAAGGGCGTACCCTGGACCACTGTTACACCGCGATCAAGGCTGCCTACCGGTCTATCCCCCATGCAGCCCTGGGACGTTCCGACCACTTCCTAGTTCACCTCCTCCCAACCTACACCCAGAAGCTGAGACAGACAAAGCCTGTGGTCAGGTCCATAAAAAGCTGGGCAAGCGAAGCAAAGCTAGAGCTCCAGGTCTATCTTGACTGCACAGATTGGAGGGTCTTTGAAGCTTGTACTACTGACCTAGACGAACTGGCTGTCGTAGTGACATCCAACATCAGCTTTTGCAGAACATGTGTGTGCCAACCAAAACATCTCGCACCTCTAACAACAACAAGCCGTGGTTTAGTGCCCAGCTCAGGAAACTTCGTCGGGCGAGGCCTACAGAAGCGGAGACAGGGATAAGTACAAACTGACCAGAAACTCCCTGTCACAGGAAATTAGGCAGGGAAAAAGGCAGTTCTCCAATAAGCTGACAAAAAAACTGTTAACCAACGACCCCGCGTCAGTGTGGAGAAGCATGCAGGCCATGACTAGTTACAAGAAACCCCCAAACCCCACTGTCATACAGCAAAATCTGGTAGACGAGCTGAATAACTTCTATTGTAGATTAGAGAAGGAAGCCCCCAGTCTCAGATCTACCCCAACCTGAGTACAGCACCCCCCTGCGCGGCTCTCTGGGTAGACACAGGAGAGGTAGAAGTAATATACAAAAAAACCAAACCCAGGAAAGCCACAGGGCCAGACGGCGTGTCCCCATCTGCCCTGAAGACCTGCGCTGTCCAGCTTGCCCCCATCTTTACCAGGATATTCCACACCTCGCTGGAGACGTGTAAGGTTCCATCCTGCTTTAAATGCTCAACAATTATCCCGGTTCCCAAGAACTCAACCGTAAAAGATCTGAATGACTACAGGCCAATTGCGCTTACATCTGTGTAGAGGCGTAACTAGCACAGGGCGAGCAGGGTGCGTGCCCTGGGCGCCGTGGCAGGTCCAGCAGAGGGGGGGCGCCACTAGCCCCTGCACACCCCGCTTGCCCCATGCGCACCACCAGAGCACTGAGCATGACCCGCGATGTGTCATGCTCCCCTGTCTACACAGCCAGCTGCGCTGCCTACCTCCTCAGCCCGCTGGCTCCCAGGTCCCACTACTAGGTAAGGGGAGGGGGGGAGCAGAGGTGAA
Organism: Pseudophryne corroboree; assembly: GCF_028390025.1. Taxonomy (NCBI): domain Eukaryota; kingdom Metazoa; phylum Chordata; class Amphibia; order Anura; family Myobatrachidae; genus Pseudophryne; species Pseudophryne corroboree. The sequence continues at coordinate 647,776,844 of NC_086447.1, read as the reverse complement.
AGTATGGCGGACGCTGGTTGGCTGAGAATTGTTGTCTCTCAGCCAACCAGCGGCCTGTCTCCATGGTAGCGGCCACTGACGAGGCGGGGAGCTGTCCCCGGCTCTTCCTGTCCTCCGCGCTCGGCGTGTAACCTCCTTCCCCTGTTACATCTAAAGTGGTTCCCGGCTCTCCCCCCTGGTGATAGCGCTGCTGAGGCTGATAGCGCTGCTGAGGCTGCTGGGTCCCTTGTGATCCTTCTGGCTCCGGAGACCTGTCTGCAGGGATGTTGATGCTGATCCCCACGGTGCACAGCCAGTGTTCATGGTGAGTGCATGAGCTTGGCCCCACTCTGCTCCCTGTGCCCCTTTCTCTCCCCTCTGTGGCCCCACTCTCCCCCCTGTGATCTCACTCTCTCCCCCCCATGGCCCCACTCTCCCCACTGTGGCTTCTACTCTAGCCCCTGCAGCCTCATTCTATGCTCAGTAACCCCACTCTGCTCCCTGTGCCCCCAACTCTCCCCCTGTGGCCCCACTGTGATGGTGTGCTGAGTGACAACACGGGGTAGGCGATGGTGTGCTGAGTGACGACATGGGGTAGATGATGGTGTGCTGAGTGACGATACGGGGTAGGTGATGGTGTGCTGAGTGACAACACGGGGTAGGCAATGGTGTGCTGAGTGACAACACAGGGGGTAGGTGATGGTGTGCTGAGTGACAACACGGGGTAGGTGATGGTATGTTGAGTGACGACACCAGGTAGGTGATGGTGTGCTGAGTGACGACACGGGGTAGGTGATGGTGTGCTGAGTGACGACACAGGGTGTAGGTGATGGTGTGCTGAGTGACGACACGGGGTAGGTGATGGTGTGCTGAGTGACGACACAGGGGGTAGGTGATGGTATGCTGAGTGACGACACCGGGTAGGTGATGGTGTGCTGAGTGACGACACAGGGGGTAGGTGATGGTGTGCTGAGTGACGGCAGGGGGTAGGTGATGGTGTGCTGAGTGACGACGACAGTGGGTAGGTGATGGTGTGCTGAGTGACGACACGGGTAGGTGATGGTTGCTGAGTGACGACACGGGTAGGTGATGGTGTGCTGAGAGACGACACAGGGGGTAGGTGATGGTGTGATGAGAGACGACACAAGTGGTAGGTGATGGTTGCTGAGAGACGACACGGGGGTAGGTGATGGTGTGCTGAGAGACGACACAAGTGGTATGTGATGGTTGCTGAGAGATGACACGGGGGTAGGTGATGGTGTGCTGAGAGACGACACAGGGGGTAGGTGATGGTGTGCTGAGAGACGACAAAAGTGGTAGGTGATGGTTGCTGAGAGACGACACGGGGGTAGGTGATGGTTGCTGGGAGACGACACAGGGGATTGGTGATGGTGTGGCTGAAAGACGCAGGGGGCAGGATGTGAGTCTTGTTGAACCGCTGTTGTATGATGGTGACCTTGTTAATATTCCTACACAAACAGGCATCTTCTGGACGATGGGATCTCCTACATGACTAGTGAATACCGACTGAAGACGCCGTCTGCCTCAGAGGATACATTTCTCCAGAGGTTCCACATTGTGAGAAACCATCATACAGGTAAGGTGCGTGTGCAATTGAAAAGAATGTTTCCATTGTGACGTGTCATGGCGGCAAGCCCTATATTTAAGTGGCCATGCCCCATCTGGTGTGTGACCATGCCCACTTTTTTGCGCGTGCGCTTTAGGCGCGCGCACATAGCTTATATTATGAATCTTTGGGGGGGGGGGGGCAGAGGCGTAACCCTTGTTACGCCTCTGCCCCTTACATGCTGGTAATATTGGAAGGCTATGGGGTGTAATGATGTAGTAACCGACAGTGCCCATCCCGCTACTACTGTTGCTGCCTCGGAGACCCGCACCCTGGTGCCAGCCAGGCCATTCCTTCCTCCCACACACCCCGGTGCTCCGGTAACCTCCCCGTGTAGAATGAGTCCCGGCCAGCTCCTCAATTTCCCCGGCAGCAGTTGCTGTTACATCTATGAGTTATGTGAGCAGCTCCGCCTCCTCCTCTCTGCTGCCCGATCTGCCCTCAGAGTCCCCTGTCCTGCCTCAGCCCCACCAGCGCTAATGCCCCAGGCTGCTGTCCTTCAGGTTCTCCCCCAGCTGGTGCTTCGGTGCGTGTGCGATCCCCGCTGCCCACAGTCTCAGAGAAGCGCATGGGAGCCTTTCACAGCTCAAGACGCTGCATCCTCGCAGCTCCATTCCCACCCAATGCTGCTACATGTCCTCCTGCTGCTAGTGCTGCCACCCGGCCTGACTGCTCCCTGCAAGGACACCCGGCAGCTGCTTGCACTTCCCAAGGTGGGGGAGGGCCCGGCTAGACTGCCTGTGGAACGTGCTGGCCTTGCACTCACCCGTGGCTGGGGGCAGACTACAAATGGGGTAAGAGGCCAGGGGGACTGGTTATAGTGGGGGTGCAACATGTATTTTACAAGCTGGGGGTACAGGAAGGAATGCACTGTGCTAGGTTTCTGTTCTGCCTCTGATCTCCCTGTTCTGCCCCCACCCCGGCTCTGCACTCCCTGTTTCCCCATCCTGCACCCCCCCACCCCCCACCTACTTTGCTCTTCCTGTCCAGCTTGCTCCCCCTCCCGCCACTTTGCACATCTTATTCAAATCAACACTCCATCTCTGTGCTCCCTGTTCTACCGCCCACACCCGTTTCTGCTCTATCTGTTCCGACCCTCATTCTGCACTCCCTGGTGGTCATTCCAAGTTGATCGCATGTAGCAACTTTTTGCTGCTGGTGCGATCAACTTGACGCCGCCCTGCTATGCTAAAAAAGTATCCTGCAAAACAAGACCAGGGTCAGACCTACTTACCCTGTGCGATGGATCCAGCGACGAAGGTTCCGGGATTGATGTCAGACATCCGCCCTCCAAGCGCCTGGACACGCCTGCGTTCGCATCTCCACGCCCGGAAAACGGTGAGTATCCGCCCCGGAACGCCTCCCCGCTGTCAATCTTCTTTCGATCGCACTAGCGATCACTTTCTTCTTTGTTGTAGCCGCTCGCCGTGCAACGACGTGCGTGCGCATTGCGCACACCGTGCATGCACAGTTCCGACCCGTTTGCACCACAGCGAAGAACCGCTGCCTACGAACGGGTCGGAATGACCCCCCCTGTTCCCAGTCTGCTCTCCACATTCTGTCCCCGGTCTACAATCCCCATTCTGCCTCCACCCCTTTTCAGCACTTCCCATTCTGTCCCCCCACTCTGTTCTCCCTGTTCTGCTCTACTCTCACTTAACCCTGCTCTCCTACGCCTTCTGCTTTCCCACTTCGGCGTCCTCTTCTTTCCCCCACCCCCATTCTGACCTTACCCTCCCTGTCCTGTGCCCAGTCGTTTGCTTTCCCTGTTCTGCAACCCCCCCTGCCTCCCTCCCCCGCCCTCCACTCCTTGTTCTGTCCCCCCCCCCCCCCCCCAGCACACAGGGCACAGTCTTTGGCAGCTCCAGAGCTCAGTGTATTCACTGAGCAGCTTACCTGTCCAGCCTCTCCCTGTCTCCACCCCAGAGGCGTAACTAAAAGGGTCGAGCAGGGCACGTGCCCTGTGCGCCGTGGGAGGTCCAGCAGAAGGGGGCGCCACCGGCCAGGGCATCGTACCTGCTCGGCCCCCCATAGTTACCTCGCCCGCTGCCCACCGCCGCTGTCATTGTGCTGCTGCCAACAACAGAGGGTGGAACTTGGAAGGGGCGGAGACCATGAAGAGTATGATCTCCCGCCCTCCCCTCATCCTCTGCTCTGCATGCACCCCCCCACACGAATAACGGCTGCAAGTAGCGTGTGTCAGCCGCTGCTCCCTGGCAGCCCACTAGACACCCGCCCGACCAACTCCGCTACTGACCTCGGAGCGGTTCGGTCTCTGTCTCCCAGGCTGGATGCCGCCGCTCTCCCCGCTGATTCTCGTCTTCTCCCTCCCCCACCCTTCTTACAGGTAAGCGGTGGGGGCCTGGTCCATGGAGGGTGTTGGTACGGTGGTGCTTCCCAATGGGGGTTCCAGGCTGCACTCTCCCCTGCATCTCTGTCCCTACACCATGCTGCCTCTGTCCCTACTCCATGCCTCTGTCCCTACTCCATGCTGCCTCTGTCCCTATTCCATGCTGCCTCTGTCCATACTCCATGCTGCCTCTGTCCCTACACCATGCTGCCTCTGTCCCTACACCATGCTGCCTCTGTCCCTACTCCATGTCCCTACTCCATGCTGCCTCTGCCCCTACTCCCTGCTGCTTCTGTCCCTACTCCCTGCTGCCTCTGTCCCTACACCATGCTACCTCTGTCGCTACACCATGCTGCCTCTGTCCCTACTCCATGTCCCTACTCCATGCTGCCTCTGTCCCTACTCCCTGCTGCTTCTGTCCCTACTCCCTTCTGCCTCTGTCCCTACACCATGCTACCTCTGTCCCTACACCATGCTGCCTCTGTCCCTACTCCCTGCTGCCTCTGTCCCTACTCCCTGCTGCCTCTGTCCCTACACAATGCTGCCTCTGTTCCTACTCCATGCTGCCTCTGTCCCTACTCCATGCTGCCTCTGTCCCTACTCCATGTCCCTACTCCATGCTGCCTCTGTCCCTACTCCATGCTGCCTCTGTCCCTACTCCATGCTGCTTCTGTCCCTACTTCCTGCTGCCTCTGTCCCTACACCATGCTGCCTCCTTCCCTACACCATGCTGCCTCTGTCCCTACCTCATGCTGCCTCTGACCCTACTCCATGCTGCCTCTGTCCCTACTCCATGCTGCCTCTGTCCCTACTCCATGCTGCCTCTGTCCCTACTCCCTGCTGCCTCTGTCCCTACACCATGCTGCCTCTGTCCCTACTCCCTGCTGCCTCTGTCCCTACACCATGCTGCCTTTGTCCCTACTCCATGCTGCCTCTGTCCCTACACAATGCTGCCTCTGTTCCTACTCCATGCTGCCTCTGTCCCTACTCCATGCTGCCTCTGTCCCTACTCCATGCTGCCTCTGTCCCTACTCCATGTCCCTACTCCATGCTGCCTCTGTCCCTACTCCATGCTGCCTCTGTCCCTACTCCATGCTGCTTCTGTCCCTACTCCCTGCTGCCTCTGTCCCTACTCCATGCTGATTCTGTCCCTACTCCCTGCTGCCTCTGTCCCTACACCATGCTGCCTCCTTCCCTACACCATGCTGCCTCTGTCCCTACACCATGCTGCCTCTGTCCCTACACCATGCTGCCTCTGTCCCTACTCCATGCTGCCTCTGTCCCTACTCCATGCTGCCTCTGTCCCTACTCCATGCTGCCTCTGTCCCTACTCCCTGCTGCCTCTGTCTCTACACCATGCTGCCTCTGTCCCTACACCATGTCCCTACTCCATGCTGCCTCTGTCCCTACTCCATGCTGCCTCTGTCCCTACTCCCTGCTGCCTCTGTCCCTACACCATGTCCCTACTCCCTGCTGCTTCTGTCCCTACACCATGCTGCTTCGGTCCCTACACGATGCTGCTCCTGTCCCTACACCATGCTACCTCTGTCCCTACATCATGCTACCTCTGGACCTATTCCATGTCCTTACTCCATGCTGCTTCTGTCCCTACTGCATGCTGCTTCTGTCCTTACACCATGCTACCTCTGTCCCTACACCATGCTACCTCTGGACCTATTCCATGTCCCTACTCCATGCTGCTTCTGTCCCTACACCATGCTGCCTCTGTCCCTACTCCATGCTGCCTCTGTCCCTACTCCATGCTGCCTCTGTTCCTACTCCATGCGGCCTCTGTCCCTACTCCATGTCCCTACTCCACGCTGCCTCTGTCCCTACTCCCTGGTGCCTCTGTCCCTACTCCATGCTGCCTCTCTCTGTCCCTACTCCCTGCTACCATATAAAACGAGCATAACTTGCTCTACCTGGTGCAATGTGTATAGAACACTAACTGGTGCAATGTGTATAACGTGTTCTAACTGGTGTAATGTGAGTAACGTGCTCTACCTGGCACAATGTGTGTAACGTACTTTACCTGACGCAATGTGTATAACGTGTTCTAACTGGCGCAGGTGAATGTGTATATTGTGCTCTACCTGGTGCAATGTGTATAACGGGCTCTACCTGGTGCAATGTGTATAACGTACTTTACCTGGTGCAATGTGTATAACGTGCTCTACCTGGTGCAATGTGTATAACGTACTTTACCTGGCGCAATGTGTATTACGTGTTCTAACTGGCGTAGGTGAATGTGTTTTCACGGCCCATTTTCAGTAGCCACGCCCCTTTTCTTCGGAGGGGGGGGGCGCCATTCGTAATCTTGCCCTGGGCTCCAAAAACCCTAGTTACGCCTCTGCATCTGTGGTTATGAAAGCGTTCGAGCGGCTGGGGCAGAACCACCTGGGAGAAGCGACTAACTATCAAATGGACCCCCTGCAGTTCACCTACAGTGCTAACAGGAGCATCGAGGATGCAGTCAACTTGGGGCTGCACTACATCCTACATCCTCTCTTCCTCCAGCATAGTATTAGAAGCCTCAGCGTGATATCTTTAGTAATAGGATGGGCAATTCAGGTCCCCCTTTTTTCCTCTATATTTGTGTATATATTGTACACTGGAAGGCAAGGCTTCCTTCCTCTGGTATTGGCACTCCTCCCATTCACCCTCAGGTGTTTTAATTAGCTGGGTTCCTGCATTTCAGATCACACATTGATAAGGCCCTATTTAGAGGTAAGTCCTGAATAAATTTATAGAATGTGATAGTATTAGGAATGTTACGGACCCATGTGATGAAATCGCCTGGCCGCGGTACATGGCCCTGCATATTTGCGCAAATGTGTGCTAAGAGCTTCAATTATACTCCATGTTAATTGTGAGGGTTTATTAAAATTATTTTTACTATCAGTGTTCTTAGTGCTAAGAGTGTGCTCTCTTCCTCCAGCATAGTATTAGAAGCCTCAGCATGATAGCACCTCTTGATATCTTTAGTAATAGGATGTGCAGTCCAGGTCCCCCCCTTTTTCTACATCCTACAGCATCTGGACTGCCCAGGCACCTATGCAAGGGTCCTATGCAGCCGAAACTTCTCTCCTTAGGTGTTTCTGCACCAACATGTTCCTGGATCGTAGATTTCCTGACAGCAAGGAGACAGGTGGTGAAAGCAGGGACGATTTCATCTGACGTGTGCTTAATCAGCACAGGGGCCCCCCCTGCTCTTCTCTCTATACACCAATGACTGTACCTCGGCCGAGCAGTCAGTAAAAATCATTGGTCCAATCAGGGATGAGTCTGCATACAGACGCGAGGTTGATTGCCTAACACAGTGGTGCGGCAGGAATAACCTGGACATAAACCCCCTCAAAATGGTAGAGATGGTAGTGGATTTCAGAAGGAAACCTTCTGCCTTGTCCCCACTCGTGATTGCCGACTGCGTGGTGTTGCGGGTCGGCACCTTTAAATTCCTAGGGTCAAAAATATCCCATGACCTTAAATGGGGACCAAACACAAGCGCCATCGCCAGGAAGGCGTAACAGTGAATGTTCTTCCTAAGGCAACTCAAGAAATTCAATATCCCGCAGAATCTGCTGCATATCTTCTACACAGCCATCGTAAAATCTGTCCTATACCCATCGATCACAGTCTGGTATGGAGCTACCAGAGAGTGTGAAAGGCGAAGGCTACAGAGGGTGGTGAGGACAGCTGAAAAGATTGTTGAGACCGATCTCCCCACTCTTCAAGACCTATACTTGTCCAGAGTCAAAAAGCGTGCAGGGAAAATTCTGGCAGACAAGCAACACCCTGGCCACAACCTGTTTGAAATGCTCCCATCAGGCAGGCGTTACAGATCCATTCCCGCCAGGACGACCAGAACCACTAAAAGCTTCTTCCCACTAGCTGTTCATCTACTAAACAATGTCTAAAATGTCTGGTGCTACGTACTGAGATGCAATTTTACACAGTATTCCCGTAGTAAAGCATGTAATGTATGTATGTATGTATGTATGTATACATGTATGTTATGTATCACGTTTGTATCTCCCCTTTTTGTTGTTATTTGGCGATGCATTGTAACCGCAAACAACTCTTAGTATACGCGAGTATACCTGGCCAATAAAGCTGATTCTGATTACTTCAGTATGAGAGTTAGAAGAATTCAAGAACAAGATATAATAAATAAGATCAATAGGTAAATTTATCAAGAGAGCGCATTAGCAATTTATTATATCAATAAATTTCAATAAAAATTACACAGTTTAAAATACACACACGAACAGTAAAAATTACATACAATATTAATCTGTAATGGCAGTAAAAAAATATGGCTCCTATAATGAATAAGGAGTGGTTATAATCACCATTTGTTTATCAACCTGTGAAGGCGTTACAAGGTGGACAATACTCATTGATTCTAGTACCAGGGATTTATCTTGCCAATAACAGGTGTACCCTAAAGGAGACGTGGACGGTATACTGGGGTAGATGTATTAACCTGTAGAAGGCATAAGGGAGTGATAAAACAGTGATATAGCAGTGTTAAGTGCAGGTGATAATGCATCAGCCAATCAGCTTCTAACTGTTAATTTACATATGGGAGCTGATTGGCTGGTGTATTTATCACCTTGTATTTATCACTGGTTTATCACTTCCTTATGCCTTCTCCAGGTTAATACATCTGCCCCACTGTTTGTTACAAGCATTTAACAATTAGCCCTTTTATGCACATCAAAAGGATTGAATCCAGCTGAATTAAGGAATTTATAAACAAATGGTGATTATAACCACTCCTTATTCATTATAGGAGCCATAGTTTCTCTTATTTCCTAGAGGATGCTGGGGTCCACATTAGTACCTTGGGGTATAGACAGGTCCACTGGAGCCTTCAGCACTTTAAAAGTTTAATAGTGTGGGCTGGCTCCTCCCACAGACCTCAGTTTAGAATTTGTGCCCCAGAGAGCTGGACGCAGCTAGTGGAGCTCCCACAAGGGTTTCACTAAATGATAATTCTAAGGTTTTAAATCAACACAGGAAGGCTGCTGTCAACAGCCTCCCTGCTTCGAGGGAGTTAGGAGGGGAGCAGGATCCAACTTCCTGCATAGTTCAATGGCTCTTGGCTCCGCTGACAGGACACAATTAGCTCCTGAGGATACTGATCGCATAACTCCAAATAGCGAACGCGCACTCCCGCAGCAAGGCCGCCACCTCCTAACATGCTGAAGAGTTGCTGAGTGGTGAGTATACCACCAGCGGACCGTCAGAACGGGACACTGGTGTTTTCTTTAGGGCAGCATAAGGGACGGAGCGCAGCAGTGACAAGCTGCGCTCCGGCGGGCTCACAATGACACTTAAGGGTGCAGAGCGCAGAGGGGCGCTCTGAGCCAGCATTTCCCTACACTGGTCAACAAAAGCTGTACAGGTGCTAGATCCCACTGTCCATCATAAATCCCTCAGGCCAGCATAATCTCTAAAATGGCGGGAGAGAGCCGCGCCATTACGGGGGGCGGGGCTTCTTCCTCACTATGAGCCCAGCACTCACCAGTGCCATTTTCTACCTGCAGATCCTAGGAACAGGACGCTGACAGGACGCTGACCTCCTCTTAACTCCTGCGGTACCAGGGTGTTATAGAAGGGGGGAGTACATAGTAGCATAACCTTATAGGTTAATATTGCGCTGAGGTGGCATATATAATTGCATATATAAAAATTCAGAGGGCGCGTGGGGGCTGGCTCTGAACTCTGTTGTTCCTCTCACGATTTTGGTAGGAATACTGTCCCTGACATATCCCTGTGTGACTGTGTTTTGTGTGAGTTTCATTTTGCACATTATCATGTCACAAGAATCGGGTGCAGCAGAGGTGGAATCCTTAGAGGACACCATTTTAGGGACTCAGGATTGCAATGTGGTAGCTCTTCCCTCAGGGGATGAACCTATATGGCTTAAGGGAATAAAGGGAATGATATCTCAAATTTCCCACAAAATGTCTCATACTGAGAAAGAAACACAGGTTTGGAGACAGTCTGTAGAGAGTGCTTTGTTTGCAGAACCCTCTACTTCTACCAAACCATCAAAAAAGCGTTCACTTGCTGAAATTATGCAAGTCGACATGGATACCGACTCCGATACGGTGGAAGGCTTAGATGACACCAGGATAGCTGACGCTGCCCTGGCTAAAAGTATAAGACACATGATTCAAGCCATGAAAGAAGTGTTAGAGGTGACTGACACTACCCCAGTACAGGAAAAGAAAGCTTATTTTAAATTGCATAAAAAACCTGAAGATACTTTTCCTCCTTCAGAGGAACTTAACACTCTATTTGAAAAATCCTGGTTAAATCCAGAGAAAAAAAATCCAAATTCCAAAGAGAATTCTGGTAGCTTATCCATTCCCTACAGAGGATAGGAAAAAATGGGAAACCCCGCCTATGGTTGACGCTTCGGTGTCCAGACTATCAAAAAGGATTACTTTACCTGTACTCGTTACGGCACCACTTAAAGAACCAGCAGACTGCAGAATTGAAACTACACTCAAATCCCTTTACATGGCCTCAGGTACTATTCTTAGGCCCACTATAGCATGTGCATGGGTATCTAGTGCCATTGTAAAATGGTCTGAGAATTTATCAGAAGAACTAGATACTATGGATAGGGATGATGTGGTTTTACTCCTTGGTCACATTAAAGATTCTGCAGGTTTCATGGTAGAGGCCATGAAAGACATAGGACTTACAGCAGCAAGAATGTTTGCTATGTCTATCTCAGCACGCAGAGGTCTCTGGATTCGCCAATGGATTTCGGGCACAGAATCAAAAAAGAGTATTGAGACTCTTTCCTATACCGGGGAGGTGCTATTCGGAGAGGCACTGGACACCTGGATATCCAAGACAACGGCGGGTAAGTCAACATTTCTTTCCTCTGCACCAACTCCACCACGGAAACCGTACAGCACCCCTCCGATGCAATCCCTTCGGGCCACAAAAGCCAGGAGGGGCAGGGGTGGCCAATCCTACTTCAGGGGAGGACGTGGAAGATCCAAGAGACCAACCGCAGCAGCAGCAGGTTCCCAGGAACAGAAATCCACTTCTGCTTCCTCCAAAACCTCAGCATGATGCTGGGGCTCCCCTACAAGTGTGAGCACGCTTACAGAATTTCAGTCAGACGTGGGCCCTATCAGGCTTAGATCCCTGGGTAATACAACTTGTGTCCCAAGGGTACAGACTGGAATTCCAGCAACTCCCACCTTGCCGATTTTTCATGTCAACCTTACCAGTTTCTCCAAAAGAAAAGTCAAAGACTCTGGAGGCCATTCATAAGTTGGTCCGAGACAGGGTAATTGTTCCCGTCCCACAGCCACAACAAGGCAGAGGGTTTTACTCCAGTCTGTTTGTGGTACCGAAGCCAGATGGCTCAGTAAGATCAATTTTAAATCTCAAGGCATTGAACCAATTCTTAAAGGAGTTCAAGTTGAAGATGGAGTCTCTAAGGGCAGTGATCTCCAGCCTGGAAGAAGGGATGTCTCTGGACATCAAGGACGCGTACCTGCATGTTCCCATTTGGCCTCCTCATCAATCCTAGTTAAGATTTGCTGTCCTGGAATGTCAATATCAGTTCCAGACGCTACCATTCGGGCTGTCAACAGCACTGAGGATTTTCACAAAGATGATGGCAGAGATGATGGTTCTCCTGCGCAAGCAAGGAGTGAACATTATCCCATATCTGGACGATCTATTAATCAAGTCAACTTCCAGGGAAAAGTTGCTGCAGAGTATCACACTGACAGTGCAGATACTCCAGGACCACGGTTAGATTCTCAATCATCCAAAGTCTCAGTTGGAACCAACACAGAGACTAGCATTCTTAGGAATGATTCTTGACACAACAGTACAGAGAGTGTTTCTCCCATTGGAGAAAGCGTTGGTGATTCAATCAATAGTTCGAGAGATCTTGAAGCCAGACCGAGTATCTGTCCATCAATGCATTCGCTTGCTGGGAAAGATGGTAGCTGCTTATGAAGCCCTACAGTTCAGACGTTTCCATGCCAGGTCCTTTCAACTGGATCTCCTGGACAAATGGTCCGGATCACATCTTCACCTACAACAGCGGATACGCCTGTCGACGAAAGCCAGGATCTCGCTCCTCTGGTGGCTGCAGACTTCTCACCTGTTCGAGGGACGCAGGTTCAGGATTCAGAGCTGGATCCTCCTGACCACGGATGCAAGTCTAAGAGGTTGGGGAGCGGTCACTCAAGGGGAAAACTTCCAAGGAAGATGGTCAAGTTTAGAAGTTCTTCTTCACATAAACATCCTGGAACTGAGAGCAGTTTTAAACGGACTTCTGCAAGGGGCTCCTCTACTAACAGATCAAGCCATTCTAGTCCAGTTGGACAACGTGACGACAGTGTCTTACATAAACCGCCAAGGCGGAACGAAAAGCAGAGCTGCAATGGCAGAGGTGACAAGGATACTCCTCTGGGCGGAAAGATATACAAGGGCTCTGTCAGCAGACTTCCTCAGCAGACACGATCTCCATCCAGGAGAATGGGGCCTCCATCAGGAGGTATTCGCAGAGATAACAAGTCTTTGGGGAGTTCCTCAGGTAGACAAGATGGCATCTCGTCTCAACAAGAAACTTCAGAAATATTGTTCCAGGTCGAGAGACCCACAAGCAGTGGCAGTGGACGCACTGATAACTCCGTGGGTGTTCCAATCGGTGTATGTGTTCCCTCCACTTCCGCTAATCCCAAGGATTCTCAAGTTGATAAAAAGAACAAAAGTTCAAGCAATTCTCCTTGCTCCAGACTGGTCAAGGAGGGCTTGGTACTCAGATCTTCTGGACTTGCTCCTAGAAGATCCACTGCCTCTTCCACTCAGTCCTGCTTCAGCAGGGGCCGTTTGCTTATCGAAACTTACCGCGGCTACGTTTGACGGCATGGAGGTTGAACGACAGATCTTAGCCCGAAAGGGCATTCCTTCTAAGGTCATTCCAACACTCATCCAGGCTAGGAAGGGGGTAACGTCGAAACACTACCATCGAATTTGGAGAAAATACGTGTCTTGGTGTGAATCCAAGAAATTTCTTACGGTGGATTTTGAACTAGGGCGTTTGCCCCTGTTTCTACAGGCAGGTGTGGATGTGGTCCTATGCCTAGGCTCGATCAAGGTTCAGATTTCGGCCTTGTCCATTTTCTCCCAGAGACAATTGGCGGTCCTCCCAGAGGTCCAGACTTTCCTGAAAGGGGTTCTGCACATCCAACCTCCTTTTGTGCCTCCAACCGCACCATGGGATCTAAATATTGTGTTGCAGTTCCTACAATCGGACTGGTGTGAACCTTTAGGGAAAGTGGACCTAAAGTTTCTCAAGTGGAAGGTGTTCACACTGTTGGCCCTGGCATACGCGAAGCGGGTGTCAGAATTGGGAGCGTTGTCTCATATGAGTCCTTACTTGATATTCCATGAGGATAGAGCTGAACTCAGAACTCGTCAGCAATTTCTTCCAAAGGTGGTATCAGATTTTCATATCAACCAACCTGTTGTGGTTCCAGTGGCTACTGACACTTCAGCTCTCGCAAGATCATTGGACGTTGTCAGGGCTTTGAAAATTTATGTGGCGTGGACTGCTCATCACAGGAAGTCTGAAGCACTTTTTGTGCTATACGATCCCAACAAGATTGGGTGTCCCGCTTCAAAGCAGACTATTGCGCGCTGGATCAGATGTACTATCCAATATGCTTATTCCACGGCAGTATTGCCGGTTCCGACTTTGGTAAAGGCCCACTCTACTCGTAAGGGGGGTTCTTCCTGGGTGGCTGCCCTGGGTGTATCGGCTATGCAGTTATGCCGAGCAGCTACTTGGTCAGGATCAAACACGTTTGCAAAATTTTACAAGTTTGATACTTTGGCCTCCGATGACCTACGGTTTGGTCAAGCGATTTTGCAGGAACCTGGTGCACCTCCCGCCCTTGAGCGGAGCTTTGGTATAGCCCCAAGGTACTAATGTGGACCCCAGCATCCTCTAGGACGTAAGAGAAAACAGGATTTTATAACCTACCGGCAAATCCTTTTCTCGAAGTCCATAGAGGATGCTGGGCGCTTGCCCAGTGCTCCAGTTTCTCCTGCACACTTGTTACTTGTTAAGTAATGGCAGATGTTGCTGCCATTTTTGTTCATGCATATTGGCATGGTTTCTATGTGTTCCATGCTGGTTGCATGTTTATAAATTGGTGTGAGCTGGTGTGAATCTCACCACTATCTGAGTAATATCCCTCTCTTGAGGTTGTCCGTCTCCTCTGGCACAGTTTCTATAACTGAGGTCTGTGGGAGGGGCATAGAGGGAGGAGCCAGCCCACACTATTAAACTTTTAAAGTGCCAAAGGCTCCAGTGGACCCGTCTATACCCCAAGGTACTAATGTGGACCCCAGCATCCTCTACGGACTACGAGAAAAGAACTTATTGGTAGGTTATAAAATCCTCTTTTTTTTATTGCCATTACAGAGTAATATTGCATGTCATTTTTACTGTGCATGTGTGTATTTTTAAACTGTGTAATTTTTATGGAAATGTATTGATATAATAAATTGCTAATGCGCTCTCTTGATAAATTGATCTATTGATCTTATTTATTATATTTTTTTCTTGTATACTGTTGGCAGGACAGTACTGCTAAATTGGGAGCAGTATTACAATTATAATTATATAAAAAATGGTTAAGCTTGGTGGCTTAGAAGCGCTGGGACTTCGTTGTTAAATTCAAGAACAAATGGCCTTAATAAATATGGATGATTTTGAAGATGCAGACATATCAGGACAGGGAGCAATTAGACATAGAGGTCCCAAGAAAACTAAAGAGTATCCTCACTGGGCATGTCCAAATTGTGGACATTGTAACCCACCAAATGATACAATATGTCCAATTTGTCAGACACCTTGGTCCTATAAATGTAAGCCCTGTGAAGGACCAAATGTTAGGAAGTCTGTTAGATCTAGAAAGTCAGCAACTGGTTGCCAGTGTTGAAGAATAAAATACATACTAAATATACCTGGAGATGTGCATACCCCAGACTAATACATTGGCAGACTAAAATGTGTACAGCATGCAATGTTAGGAGACCAGGAGTGTCTCCTAAGAAAAATGTATGTATGGTCTCAAGTCTGGCATCTGCACCTCCAGCGTGTAATATACCTGAGGGTTCAGTCCCCAGCGGACTATGGCCCTCATTCCGAGTTGTTCGCTCGCAAGGCGATTATAGCAGAGTTACACACGCTAAGCCGCCGCCTACTGGGAGTGAATCTAAACATCTTAAATGTGCGACCGATGTATTCGCAATATTGCGATCAAAACCGAGTTAGCAGTTTCTGAGTAACTCCAGACTTACTCTGCCTGTGCGATCAATTCAGTGCTTTTCGGTCCCGGCTGACGTCATAAACACACCCAGCGTTCGCCCAAGCACTCCCACCGTTTCTCCAGACACGCCTGCGTTTTTTCCGGAAACGGTAGCGTTTCCTGCCACACGCCCCTAAAACGCCGTACATCCGCCCAGTAACACCCATTTCCTGTCAATCACAATGCGTTCTCCGGAGCGACGAAAAAGCCGTGAGTAAAATTACTTTCTTCTTAGTAAAGTTACTTGACGCATGCGCAGTGCGAACATTACGCATGCGCACTAAGAGAATTCTCACTGCGATGCGATGAAAAATACCGAGCGAACAACTCGGAATGAGGGCCTATATCCAGTGTGCCCACAAGATACAGTGACATCTGGTGTAGCTGCTGAGGGAGGTAATGCAGCGTTCCCAGAGCAGCGCCGAACCACTACGTGCACTACAACTGTGGTCAAATTCAGAACTAATAACAATAGTTAAGGAATTTCCCAATATTAAACTGCAATCTATGGGGTTCCTCAGACAAGTTAGGAGACTAAGAACAATCTATAATGCCACATGGTTGGATCTAGAAGAAGTAACTGAAGCTTCTGCTGGAGATCTGATTCCAAGCCAAATGAAGCAAATACAACCTGAACCACCAGCTCAGGCACTTGTCATACCAAATGAAAATGCTTGCAAGACTGATGATTCCGGCCAGGCTTGGATGGAGAAATGTGAACTTTTCTGTAACCGTCTGGTAGAGAATGCACCAGCAGCACAAGAGCATAGACAAACCAAAACAGAATCAGTACAGGAGTACTATGACCTTATGCATAAACTCCACACTGATCAAGGCTTTGGTATACAATGCCCAGAGACATAAGAGTGTTTAAGACTGCCTTCCTTAATGGTCTGTCCCCTGCCCTACAGGAAGAGCTGTACCATAGTAGACCGGAGGCAGGGACAAATGTGATACTTACTATCTTGCATGCCATTGAACATAATCATCAAGAAAAAGCTGACGAAAAGAAGTCAGCCCCACAGACTATTTATCTGGTCAACAACCACCAGGTAAATTCAGACAAAGTACTTATGGTAACAGACCCAAACCTAGTACAGAGACAGTAAGGAGACTGGGTCTGTGCTTCATTTGCAACAAGAAGAGTCATTTTAAAAAATACTGTCCAAAGTGGAAAAATCAGTGTGATGTTAGTGTATTAGAATGCTTAATATTTGTAGACACTCCCTTACTAATCTGTGTAAGCCTGAATCTTCAGTGATGGTCCCTGGGACCAAGGGGATGCTGGGAAGTGGGTGGTCCAGTGTGCAGTGTGCCTGTTGTTGGTGAGGGAATAAACAGCACAGCAGTGAACTCACATGTCTCTGTGTCCTGATGACTGGATTTACAAACATATGAACAAAACATGGTGTCAGAAGAAGTTTAACTTGGACTGCTAGTGCTCTCAGAGTGTGAAAGAATCTTGCAGAAGTCTGTGGCTGTGATACTTTGTGTCTGCAAAGCCTGCCGTGTGCTCCTCTCTTCAAACAGTGAGTAACCATGGATAAACTAGCTCCTCCAACCAGCATGCTGATGTCTGGTAACTTGTCTGAAAACTGGAAAAGATTTAAGCAAAGGTTTAATATATATCTTGCTGCATGTGGAGCTGATACAGAGGCTGACAAAACGAAGGCATCCATTTTCCTCCATGTGATAGGAGAGGATGTGCTGGACATTAATAATAGTTTTCAGTTTGATGAGGGGCAGGATATGGTGCTATCTTCTATAATGCAAAAGTTTGCAGATTACTTTGTGCCAAGGAAAAATGTGACATATGAAAGATATAAGTTTTTCACATGTGATCAGAAGTCTGTAGATGGATTTGATCAGTATGTTACAGAGCTGCAATCACTCAGTAAAACCTGTGAGTTTGGTGATTTAAAGGATTCACTGATTAGAGATTGTATTGTCCGTGGAATACCTGATAATGGACTCAGAGAGAGATTGCAGAGAGAGCAAGACCTAACACTAGACAAGGCAGTGACTATGTGTAGATCTGCAGAAATAACTAGATTTCAAGCCAAAAAGTTACACAAGGAAGCTGATGTGCATGTAGTGCAGAAAACAGAGCCATGCAAACCTCCATTCTCAAGAATGAAGCAGTCTAAGCCACAGTCTAATAAGGAAATGTGTAGTTGATGTGGAAATGCTCACAATCCTAAAATGTGCCCTGCTTATGGTAAAAGCTGCATGAAATGTGGTAGACTTGATCACTTTGCCAAATGCTGTAAAATTAAAAGTAAAACAACCAAAGTGCATGCTGTTAAACAAACAGATGAATTCTTTGTGGATTGCATTGAACTTTGCAGTGCAGATAAGAAAGAATGGATTGTGCCTTTAACTGTGAACGAGATTGTCATTCCCTTTAAGCTTGATACTGGTGCTCAGGTGAATTTAATATAATTTCAAGACTATAAGACTTTTAGAGTAAAACCTAAAATTCACCCAGCCAAAGTGAAAGTTACAGGGTACACTGGGGAGGAAATTCCTGTGAAAGGTACATGCTTAGTGACACTGAAATGTAAGGGACAACAGTTTAAAACATCTCTACTGATTGTGGATAAAAATGTGCAACCGATTCTAGGATTAAGTTCCTGTGAGAAACTAAGCTTGCTAAGGAAAGTTTTTATGGTGACATCACAAGTAGAAGATGACTGCAAATCGATGTTTACAGAATACAGAGACTTGTTTGAAGGTCTAGGTTGTTTGCCTTGAGAGCATAAAATAAATATAGACACACAAATGTCTTCAGTGATACACCCCTGTAGAAAAGTGCCATTTGCGCTGAGAGAAAAACTGAAACAAGAGTTAAATCGCATGGAAGCCTTAGGTGTGATACAGAAAGTTGATGAGCCTACTGAATGGGTAAGCACCTTAGTAATTGTTGAAAAGAAAAATGGACAACTCCGAATATGTCTAGACCCCAGAGATTTAAACAAAGCTATTAAACGAGAACATTTCAAACTACCAACCAGAGATGAAATCATGTCGCAATTTGCGGGAGCAAAATGGTTCAGTAAATAGGACGCATCTTCAGGATTCTGGCAAATGAAGCTAGATGAGGCCAGCTCAAAGCTTTGTACATTTAATACACCGGAAGGTCGATACAGATTTCTTCGACTACCATATGGAATATTGTCTGCTCCAGAAGTATATCACAAAAAGATACACATGATTTTTGAACATATTCCAGGTGTTGAAACAATGATGGATGGCATTATTGTCTGGGGATCTACAAAGGAAGAACATTATTCTAGATTGAGACAAGTAATGGAACTTGTCAAGAAAGTGAATCTAAAGCTAAACAAGGACAAATGTGAATTTGGCGTGAATACACTTACCTTTATGGGCGACGTGGTCTCTGATCAAGGTGTAAAACCAGACCCAAGGAAAATATCAGCCATAGTGAACATGGAACGTCCTAACAACAAAGACGACGTCAGAAGATTCCTAGGAATAATTACTTACTTAGGAAAGTTTATTTCTCAACTCTCTGAACGAACAGCCTCTTTTAGATGGTTGTTGGACAAAGATAACGAGTGGATGTGGTCACATGAACAAGAAGAAAGTTGGCAAAACTTGAAACAGATCATTACAGAGCAACCAGTGCTAAAATTCTTTGATCCTGCGAAAAGAATAAGAATTTCAGCAGATGCTTCACAATTTGGCCTAGGCTCAGTGCTGTTACAAGAACATGAGGATACATGGCAACCAGTAATCTATGCATCAAGAGCACTGACAAGTGCTGAAACAAGGTATGCTCAGATAGAAAAAGAACTTCTAGCGATCACATATGCATGTGAGCGATTTCATCAGTTTGTGTATGGTCAAACATTTACAGTGGAAACTGACCACAAGCCATTGATAGCTATCATGACTAAATCATTACATGACTGTCCCATGAGAATTCAACGAATGCTTATCAGACTACAGAAATATGATGTACACTTGCTGTACTGTCCCGGCAAATACATGTACATTGCTGATACACTTTCTCGTGCTGTGGACAAAAGTGAAGGTTCCAAAACTCTGATGGATGAAGAGATAGAAGCCTATGTTAATTTGATCGTAGCTTCTCTACCAGTGTCCCTTCCAAGGAAAGAAAAAGGGTTGCACAGACATCTATTTTGATTAAATTGTGTTCATGTATTGTTTTATGTCCTTTCCCTTTTATTCAATAGTGCAGGTATGTACCTTTTATATTGGGATGTGCTCCAAGGAATATCATAACTGTAGAAGGTCAAAAGAAAAAAGAAGATTCCCTATATAGGGAATCTTCTTTTTTCTTTTGACCTTCTACTACCAGTGTCCCTTGCAAGACAAGAACAGATTAGGAAAGAAACTGAGACAGATGACACAATGAAAGTGTTGATAGATATCATTCTGAAAGGTTGGCCAGCAGAAAAACATGCATGCCCGCTGTCTATCCATGATTTTTGGATGTACCGCAGTGACCTTACAGTTGTCGATGGTATTATTTACAAAGGCAATAGGTTTGTCATACCTGCACGACTAAGAAAAACTATGCTGTGCAAGATACATGAAGGCCACTTAGGAGAAGAAAAATGTAAGCGGAGAGCGCGTGAAGTTATGTATTGGCCAAGAATGAACGAAGACATAGTACAGACTACAGCTACATGTGAATTATGTCTTACGTATAGACCGAAACAACAAGTCGAGCCACTGAGTCCTCACGCAGTGCCAGAGAGACCGTACCAGAAAGTTGGCGCAGATTTGTTTGATTGTAATGGGAAAACGTACATTGTCGTGACTGGTTATTACTCTAACTACCCTGAGGTGAAGACACTACATACAACTACTAATAAAGCCGTAATCAATTGCATGAAGTCAATCTTTGCAAGGCATGGTGTTCCTATGGTAGTGTTCACTGACAATGGTCCTCAGTTTTCCAGTGCTGAATTTAGACAATTTGCTGATGAGTGGGAATTTGTCCATACTACGTCAAGTCCCCACCAAAAACTGTAAAGAGTCTCATGAAAAAAGCTCAAGAAGGTAAAGAAGATTTCTACAAAAGACTTTTAATCTACTGCAGTACACCTTTACAGAATGGACTTTCTCTTGCACAAATGCTGATGGGAAGGAGGATTAGAGCAAATCTCCCGATACATGATGAACTGCTTAATACACATAACTCAGCGTTGGTCAGACTAAGGAACGTCAACAGGCGAAACAGAAACTGTTCCATGACAGGCGAGCAAAAAGCTATATCTGATCTAAAATCGGGTGACCAAGTCCGTCTCAGAGATCATGAGAAAGGCATTTGGGTGTAGAAAGGTATTGTGCAAGCACAAGTAGCACCAAGATCTAATACTATACGTACAGAGCGTGGAACGGAAGTAAGAAGAAATCGGGTGGATTTAAGATCTCAACCTTACCATAATGAAGACAAAATGACTGAAGAATACCCTTCATCTGACATGTATGATGATCCTGATAATGGTGAACAAACCACGATTCTAGAAAGGTCCAACATGGTCGATGAAACACAGACTGTGTATGAAAGACCCAAAAGGGAAATACGCAGACCTGAGAGACTCATTGAAACGTGTTAGATGATGTTCTTAATATGTCGTTGTTAATTGTTGCATTGAAGCGTACAGGGCTTATCTTTAAAGAAAAGAGGATGTGATGTTAGTGTATTAGAATGCTTAATATTTGTAGACATTCCCTTACTAATCTGTGTAAGCCTGAATCTTCAGTGATGGTCCCTGGGACCAGGGGGATGCTGGGAAGTGGGTGGTCCAGTGTGCAGTGTGCCTGGAGTTGGTGAGGGAATAAACAGCACAGCAGTGAACTCACATGTCTCTGTGTCCTGATGACTGGATTTACAAACGTATGAACAAAACAATCAGCAAGTCAATCTGCTGAGGCCCTCAGTCAAGACCCTCAAGACAAGCCCAAATCAGATTAGGAACATGACCCCGGGTGAACACCTTTCCTTGCAGGGTATCTGAGGCTGGACTCCAATGTAATCTACCTTTAACCCTTGATGGAGGTCCAACCATCAGATGTTTGGTGGACACCAGGGCAGCCAGAACTGTAATAAGGAAAGATTTTGTGCCCCAAAATCTAATTTCAATTGACCAAGTGCCTGCCACACTCAGTGCCTGCCAGACACAGTTCCTACAGCAATCCAAACCAGTAAAGGTCTATGGACCACAGGGTAAATCAGTTGTTACACAGTTCCTCATGTCGGAGGACTGCCCAATAAATTTGATAGGGGCATATCATTTATCATCCCTAGAAGTTTGTATAATTTTCAAAGAAGGAACTGTGACTATTTCAACTCATGCCAGTGATAATCAAAGAATTTTTTTTTTTTTCAATATTCATTTTTATTATTTTGTAGTTGAACAAAAGTAAATGGGAATGGGGTATAGAATAGAAAAGGGGGGGGGGACGGGTTGGGGGGGGGGTGCACAAATATTTCGACATGCACATTATTATGTGAAAAAAAAGAGAATCCACTAACAATAGGTCCATGTGGAGCTGAATTCATCCAACAACAACTGCATATCAGTTTGTTAAACTAAGTTTCTCTGCGTCGCGTATCACACCTGGCGGGCGGCTATGCCAGTAGGTGGTCCATGAAAGCCAGCGAAGAAGAGGACAAGATGTAGTGGAGGCATAAGCAACCCCTGCGGTTTCGAATTCACAATGAGACTGTATAGTCTTTTCTATCACAGTTATATGGGGGACCACGGGGGAGCGGTCACTTAGAAGTTTGGTGGTGATAAGTATGTGACCCAAGATATATCTATCGCCTGGCGACAAGTCGCCATAATAGAGGTGTAGAAGAGCCAATCGTGGGTGTGGAGTTAGATGGTGGCCCAACACCAAACTTATAAGGTGAAAAACAGAGTTCCAAAGCTGGGCAATCGTTGGGCACTCCCAGAAAACATGCAGTAAAGTGCCAACATTACCACAATTGCGCCAACAAAGATTAGGCGTGGAAGGTTGCATCATATGCAAGCGGGAAGGGGTGAAATACAAACAGTGGAGGAGTTTATAAAATAATTCCATATGTGAAATACATTTAGATATTTTAAAGCAAGTTTGGAAGATCGTCTCCCATTCCTCCTCCGAGACAGAGCATCTAAGATCCGTCTCCCATTTCAGTTGAAATGGGGCTTTCTGTAGCGGTTGAGGGTTGATAATATAATTATACCATTTAGTGATGCCTCCCCTGCCCTCCCCAGTATCAAGGAAATTCTGAACAAGCTTAGGCAATGGGGATATGATATGGGGGGAGCAGGAATTCCCGTGAAGCCAGTGCCTAAGTTGCAAATATTTATAAAATTCCCTATGCGGCAATGAAAACTTTTCTTGTATCTGAGCAAAAGAAAGCAGGGTGTTGTCTACCATTACATCGTGGAGGGACAAGATTCCCCTGGATATCCAGGCATCGAATCTCAGATCGGGAATCAGGGAGGCTATGCCCGTCAGTGAGAGGGCCGAGGAGGGGAGGATAATACCTGTCCCTCTAAGCTCTACTTCCAGCCAGGCCTTCCGAGTAGACTGGACAGTGAGAGATCTAGAGCTTAATATTTTGCCCTCATTTTTCGGGAGCAGCAATATATCTGTCAGGGGGAGTCGGGAACCAGCCCTTGTTCAAGGTGAACCCACGGTTTATGAACAGAGTGTGAGTACCAGGCACTTATTTGTGCAAGTCGGCACGCTAATTGATAGGCATGTATATCTGGATAGGCCAGGCCCCCCTCTCATTTGGGCCGGATCATCATTTTCCTGGCTAGTCTCGGTTTCCTACCTTTCCATACATAGGAACTGAATATAGCATTAAATTTGGATAGGAGATAGTTAGGTAGGAGAATAGGGAGGACCCGAAATAGATACATAAGCCTTGGGAGAACCGTCATCTTCAGTGCGGCTATTCGTCCTAACCATGATACATGTTGCATCATCCAATCGGAGACCAGATTGGTGAATTTACGCAATAGTGGGGGATAGTTTGCAGAGATCAGATCATCTATCTTCTGGGTGATATGAATCCCCAGATATTTGAGGCTTCTATCCTGCCAAGAATACGTATAAGCAGCTTTCAACGTGGATAAAAGGGGAGGTGGAAAGTTAATAGGAAGCGCTTCCGTTTTGGTATTATTGAGTTTATAATAGGATACTGCAGAATAGTCGGTCAAGAGTGTGTGTAAAGCTCGCAGAGAGTTAGTAGGATCAGTAAGTGTTAAGAGGACATCGTCCGCAAAGAGACATATCTTATGCGATTGTCCTAAATAGTCCACGCCTATAATTAGGGCCGTAGATCTGATTTTTTCAGCTAGAGGCTCTATCGCAAGAGCGAATACGAGCGGGGATAAGGGGCACCCTTGGCGTGTACCATTTGTGATCCAAAAGGAAGGAGAGAGGAGTCCATTCACACACACTTTTGCCGAAGGCTAAAATGGAGGTGAGTACTCTGCCATCAAGGCCAAACTTACGTAGCACAGCTTGAAGATATCCCCAGTGGAGGCGATTAAACGCCTTCTCTGCGTCCAACGAAAGCAATAGTAAGAGATCATCTGAAGCGGTGAAGGCGTCCATCACATTTATTACTCATCTAGTGTTATCGGGGGATTGTCTACTGGGGACAAATCCCACCTGATCACGATGGACAAGAGAGGGAAGAAGAGGGTTGAGTCTGTTGGCCACTAGTTTTGCATAAATTTTTAGGTCAGTATTTAGTAGTGCAATGGGGCGATAGTTAGGCATCATAGCGGGGTTCTTCCCTGGCTTGGGGAAGGCAACTACATGAGCCTCCAACATTTCTACCGGAAAGTTCCCGACAGATCAAGCATGATTATAGACTGAGTCTAGAATTGAGGTGAGGGAGCTTTTGAAGCATTTATATAATTTATTAATGAACCCGTCAGGGCCTGGCGCTTTATCCAACGGGAGTGAGTCAATCACTTGATCAATTTCCGTACGGGACCAGGGCTGGTTTAGAGTTTGTAGGGAGTCAGGGTCAAGTGAGGGGAAATGTATGTCTTTCAAAAATGCCGCAATAGTAGCTGGTGTGGGTTGTGGGATAGATGAGTCTTCTTTCAAGTTGTAAAGGGTGGAATAGTATGCGGCAAAGGCGTCAGCAATAGCAGACGGGTCTGTTATTTTAATGTTATTTAAATCGATAATCGATTTCACCCTCTTCTTAGCGATCTTCCCCCTCAGCTTGCGGGCAAGCATTCTGCCAGCCCTATCCCCCTGCATATAAAACTTTTGTCGCAATCGGAAAAGGTTTTTGTGGACTTCAGTTAGGGCCAATTTATTTATCTCATCCCTGATACGGATTTGATCACGATAAATTTTCTTATTGGGTTCGACTTAAGTTGGTTTTCTACATCCTTAAGGCAGGTTTCGAGTTCTATCTGTTGTTCACGGGAAGTTCTACGAATATAAGCAGCATCTTGTATAGCCGCTCCCCTAACCACCGCTTTGAGGGCACACCGGTGTGTAAATATAGACGTGTCCGCTGGGATATTGGTCTCAATGTATAGGGAGAGGGCCTGTGATATCGATCGTTTAGCTTCCGCATTCGTGAGAAGATAGTCTCCAAGATGCCATAGGGTAGGAGAAGTCCTATTACGTCGAAGATTCCAATGGATAGAGAAGGCAGAATGGTCAGACCATGATACTGGCAGGATAGAAGCCTTTGATACCTGTTGAAGGGTCCATTTATCTGATATTGCTAGGTCAATCCTAGAGAAAGAACCATGTACCGGGAGAAAAACGAGTAGTCCCTACAGGCCGTATTTTTGGCCCTCCAGACATCGTAGAGATCATACTCGTGTAAAATATTCCGGAAGGAGTGGGAATTATCTCGGAGCAGGCTTGCACTGGAGAATGAGCGGGTCGAGGATCTATCCACCGTGGGATCAGGGGCAACGTTAAAATCCCCCAACAATAACAACGCCCCCGAACGGTGCGTCTGGAGGGTCTTAAAGAATTTCCTAAAGAAGGGTATTTGTTAGGTGCATACAGCGTAGCTAAAGTGACTGGTTTGTCCTCCAATTTACCTGTCAGGATGAAGTATCTACCTTCCCGATCTGAAATTTGATGTTCTAGAGAAAAATCGCATGTATTAGAAAATAACAAGGCCACTTCCGCTTTTTTCTTTGGGCCGTTGGACATATAGCAGGCGGGGAAGTTTTTGTTCATAAGGGAAGGTGGTGATAAAGACATGAAGTGAGTCTCCTGTAGAGCCACTATGTGTGCTTTACATTTCGCAAAATGGTTTAGGGCCAGACGATGCTTGTTAGGTGAATTCAGACCTTTTACGTTCAATGAGAGAACTTTAACCATTAGGCATCTTAGGTAACAGTGCTATATACAATCTACAGGCATGAACTGTATAACGAGCTAAACAAAAATACATGTGTACCAAAACTTGGAAAGACAGGGAGAAGGGGAGAAATAGTAAAGGTAGAAAACATAGTAGACACCGCATGGATGCCAAACAAGGTCGCCTAAATAGGCAACACATGGGGTCGAGGCGAGGGGAGAACCCCTCCCTCACACCTATAGCAATCAGCATATGACAGCAATATCAGAAAAACATAGAATAACTGCAAATGCAAATTCAAATTCCCGGGCAATGCATGAAGTCATCGCAAGGGTAGGCGAGCCCCGCTCGCTCCCCCAGGAGACTGGGTTCGCGCACGAGAAGCGCCCACGACCGACAACGGTAATAATAGTAGAAGAGATGAAGACAAAAAATTATAGACCGAGCTATCGTGGGTGAGAGAATAAAAAAATAAAAATTTACGAGTTGTGTTTAACGGCAGGATACACACTCGCGGCCCACCTCCCGAAGGGGGGGAACCGAGAGCACAGGCCATCCACCGGTAATAGGGTGCACCATATATAGAAAGGGAACATGGGAATGGAAAATAGCAAGAACAACATGGATGAGGTTGAAAGTAGAAGAGGAAAGGCATACACGAGTAAGAAAAATAATGGAAAAGTTAATACAGTGTGCACATCCCTAACAAAACGTATAGCTCACAGATATATGCGGGAATACTTTGCTCAGTAACTACCTAAGGCATTGACCGGGTGAACATAATAAAGACCTACAACAATGTAGGAATGGGTAAAGAAACAACATACGACCTGGTTGTAGCAGCGGTACCTCAGGAGGAGCTCCCGGCAATTGACCATTCTTGAGCCAGTTTGAGGGTCTTAGGAGCCTTTGCGGGTGTATCCTCCAATTTCCAAGCATCCAAAAGTTCCAAGCCAGCCTCCGGCGTAGTTATCACATTTGTAGCGCCGTTCCTTCTAAAAAGCAATTTGGTCGGGAATCCCCAGCGATAGGGGATAGTTCCTGTATGAAAGATAGATAGTGTCTAGTTAGACAGTCAATAGATAGACACCATATGTTAGATGGACATTAGGTCGACAGGGTCAAAAGGTCGACAGGGTCAAAAGATCGACATGGAAAAGGTCGACAAGTCAAAAGGTCGACAGGTCAAAAGGTCGACAGGGTCAAAAGGTCGACATGAAAATGGTCGACATGAAAAAGGTAGACACCATGTTTTTTGCATTTTTGTGGTTTGTGTGGATAGTTTTGTCATCTGGGACCCCCAATTGTAGAAAGGCATACCCTCGCAGGGCTCGCTTCGCTCGCCACGCTTCGGGCACGGTGGCTCGCTGCGCTCGCCACAAGGTTTATAACCAGCTCTATGCCGACATGGATAGAGAAAGTATGAAATAATCCAAAAACATGTTACATTTAAAAAAAACATTTGTCTATCTTTTTTATGTCGACCATTTTCACGTCGACCTTTTGACCACGTCGACCTTTTGACCTGTCGACCTTTTGACCCTGTCGACCTTTTGACCCTGTCGACCTTTTGACCCTGTCGACCTAATGTCTGTCTAATATATGGTGTCTATTGACTGTCTAACTAGACACTGTCTATCTATCAAACGGATAGGATAGGGGATATCAGCTCTCCTCAATGCCGCGGTCACCGGATAGAATGAGCGTCGCATAGCTAGAGTAGCCACTGAGAGGTCCCCATATACTTGTAGACCTCCCAAGGTGGAGGCCTGTAGATCCGGTCGCATAGCCGCCCGCAGAATTTGTTCTTGAATGTGGAAATAGTGCATCCTCATCAAAGTGTCCCTTGGAACGTCCTTTGGGGCATTTTTTGCCTTCGGGAGTCGGTGGATGCGGTCAATGAGGAAGTCATCGATGGAGTTGGTATGGAGGAGGTTCATGAATAGATCCGTCTCTAATTGTTTGAGGTCCGAGTTGGAGACCGTTTCTGGGATGCCGCGGAGCTTTATGTTGTTACGTCGTGACCTATCCTCAAGGTCACAGGTCTTTCGTCGTAGGTCTGTGACCTCAGACTGTAGCTCTTTAAGTTGAGTAATCTCCTCATTGTGGGACCTCACAAACTCCTCACACTTATTCTCGAGATGATCCGTGCGCTGGCCTATGGCATCGTTGGTTTGTTGACAGCACTGCAGCGCCGTCTTAACTTCCATCGTGATAGCATCCTTGAAAGTAGCCAGAAGCTGCCGCATAGAGCCAAGTGTGAGAGGTGCATCGTCATCTAGTTGTTAGAGTTTCGGCGGACCCACACGGGGAATCGCAGACGCGTCATCACGCTCCGGGGAATGCTTGGAATGGGAAGCTAATATGGGAGACCCTTTCGGACCCTGGGATGCGGAAGATTGTTTGAAGAAAGCAACTGGGCGAACCAGGGTCTGGTCTTTCTGGCGTTTAGGTGGCATAATACCGGAGGGTGTATCCCACTAAAGCAGGCGTGAATGAGACAAATTGGATACAGGAGGATGGGCAAAGTTATATCGGCTTGATAGTTGCTAGGATTCGTATCACAGCATCAGGAGCAAGGGAGAGGTCAAAACATCATGGTGGCAATTACATCACCTCTGCCCATAGGGGGGGAGGGCCTCCTTGCGTCCCCTACCACTGAGGTGCACTGTCTGAAAGATCAGATATAGGCACAGGGTGGAAATGAGCACCTATGGTTTTCTGATAGCGAAGCCTTAAAGTCCCCTTTAAGATAGTATAAAAACTACAATGAGGTGGGAGAATAAAAGGGGCGTCTCAGGAGCAGAGAGTATGGGGTATGCGTGGGGTATGCTGGTAGAAAGCTAAGCCTGGACAGCAGGGGCCAAAAATGCACTTTAAAGCTGCAGATTCCTATATATGCCATTTGCCAGTGTGCAAGATGGTGCCGCGAGGCTCACGTCCTGTGCCTCAGTAGTGCAGGTACCTGGGCTCCGGTCCGATGCGTTGGTGGTAGTGGCGATTGTCCTGACAGTCCCAGCACACCTCCACACGGCAAGCCAGCGGAGACTGGAGGGGGAAAGCAGAGGACAGCGTCCGCCGCGGCCGGCTCAGTGGGTACAGCCGCGCACTCTCCCGCTGTACGGAGCCACACAGCGGGTGCCGCGGCGGGCAGGCGGGCCGCCGTACAGGGCAGTCAGGTCCGAGGCAAGTGGGGGAGCTTCAGGGGAGGCAAAAGCAGGGCCGCTGCCATCCGAGGTCGCTATTAAGGCCCCGCCACGTCACTTCCGGTTGGGGTCAGCGCCTGGCGCGAGTCCCCGGCTCCAACCAGGCAGGTAGGCCGCACCCCGCACGGGCACAGGGGGTACCCGCCGGCTCCGCAGACCCACCTACCTAGTGCAGGGGAGCCTCTGCAGTCGACCGGTGGGTCTCAGGGAATAGGTGAAAAGGCTGGCGTGGGTTAAATAGCAAGTCTCACGCAGGAGCTCGGCCCAGCACTTCTATCACCTCACACAGCTAAGCCACGCCCCCCAAAGAATTGTTTTTGATACTTACACATTTGTGTCAACTCAGGAGTGTGAGTCCCCTAATATATCACTTCCTGACTTGCTTCAAACATTACCAAAGGACCTGTGGTCCAGCAGTAAAGTAGATGTGGGCTTGATCCCAATAACACCAGTTGCTATTAAATTAAAGCCCAATGTACAGCCAGTTAAAATGAAACAATGGGGGTAATTCCAAGTTGATCGCAGCAGGAGTTTTTTTTAGCAGTTGGTCAAAACCATGTGCACTGCAGGGAGGCAGATATAACATGTGTAGAGAGAGTTAGAATTGGGTGGGTTATTTTATTTCTGTGCAGGGTAAATACTGGCTGCTTTATTTTTACACTGCAAATTAGATTGCAGATTGAACACACCACACCCAAATCTAACTCTCTCTGCACATGTTAAATCTGCCTCCCCTGCAGTGCACATGGTTTTGCCCAACTGCTAAAAAAAATCCTGCTGCGATCAACTTGGAATTACCCCCATTATCCCCTGAACAATGACCAGGTGGAAGCAATAGGAAAACAAACTGGGGATTATGTCCAGGCAGGGGTCCTCAAGACCTGCAGATCCCCTTGGAATACTCCTTTGTTTCCCATAAAAAAATGATCCCAATCGGACGGTAAGCCCTCTTACAGGCTTATACATGACCTTCGGGAGGTCAACAAGAAGATGGTCATAGATAGTCCTATTGTTCCCAACCCACACACACTTCTCAACCAGGTTTCATCTAGTGCTACAGTATTCACTGTCATCGACTTGGCAAATGCATATTTCCCAGTGCTCATTACAGAGGATAGTTACTATTTGCCTTTACTTTTAAGAAACAGCAGTACTGATGGACCAGATTGCCCCAGGGAGGAGCCATAAATCCCAGCGGATTAAGCAAGGCTATGGCATTGGTTCTTCAGGAATGGGCACCAGAAAATGCTACCACATTACTAATACAATATGTAGATGACCTACTTTTATGTGCAGATGACACACAGAAATGTGAACAAGATTCATAGTCTTTGTTATTAATCTTACATAAAAAGAATTGTAAAGTATCTAAGGACAAGTTACAGTATGCACAAGACAAAGTACAATTTCTAGGTCATTGCATTTCTGCTAATGCCAAGCATATCACTGCAGAGAGGAGAAAAGTCATTTCAGAAGTTAAACCTCCTCAAACACTTAAACAACTCAGATCCTTGTTTAGGAATAATCACATATTGAAGGGAATGGATTATAGGAGCATCACAGAAACTGCAAGTTTTTTATGAGGCCCTAAAGGGACAGAATGCACAAGGCACATTACAAGTGACACAAGAACAGCTAGATGCCGTCTGCCAGTTAAAAGCAGACATAATGTCAGCACCAGCACTGGGACTTCCTGATAATGCAAGGCCCTTTAATTTGTTTTGTTGTGAAATTTCAGGGCATGCACAGGGAATACTGACCCAGGAACATGGTGATAAATAGCAACCCCTAGCGTATTATTCAGTACAGTTAGACCCAGTAGTACGAGCAGCACCGACGTGTGTCAAGTCAGTAGCAGCAGTGGCATTGCTGCTAGACAAGGCTTCTTACATTGTTTTGGGTAATCCCTTAACTGTCCAAGTACCACATTCAGTTACTGAAATTCTTAACCAAGCAAAGACTAAACATTTATCTGCTGCTAGACTGACCAAATAGTAAGTAGCATTGCTTACACTGTCCAATGTCACCATCAAGCACTTTACATCTTTGAACCCAGCTACATTATTGCCGCTGGTTTCAAAAGAGGGGAAAGGTGAAGTGGGAGAAGAATCTCCTGCCCCTAGTGACAAGTGGGACAGTGTAATGATGAAATGTGAAACACAGTAGACCCATCAATTTTTTCTTTTTCCACACAAGATCAAGAACAGGGCTGTATAGAATTGATGAACCTTGAAACTGCAAGTACACCAGACATGCAGGAGCATCCTCTACTAAATGCAGATTTCCATTTATTTGTGGATAGTTCCAGGTACTATGTGGATGGAGAACCGCACACTGGATTTGCAGTTACCACAGAAACAGACATTTTAATACGGAACCTTTGTCACCAAGTAGTTCAGCTCAGAAAGCAGAACTTAGGGCACTAATTGCAGCTTGTATGTATACTGAGGGTCAAACAGTTAACATTTACACAGACTCAAGATACTGTTTCGGTATTGCCCATCACTAGACGGTTATTTGGAAGAGCAGAGATTTTATAGGCTCTTCAGGAAAACCAATTAAACATAAAGACTGTATTAGGGCATTATTTGCTGCCTTTCAATTGCCAAAGAAATTAGCAGTCATGAAGGTCAAGGCACACACTAAAGAAAATACTGCAGAGGTCAGAGGCAATGTTTTGGCCGACCAAGCAGGGAAGACCGCAGCAGTCCAGCCTCTGCCAGACACTTATGTGATGTTCACTGTCACAAGAGTCATTAGACTTAGTTACTGTGCAAATTGCAAGCACAGGCCTTAGGCAAGGAGTAAAAGGATTGGGAAAAATTAGGTGCGCAATTGCAAAGTGACAGATGGTGGAAAACCATCTCTGTCTACCACGCTCACTTTACCCAGTCTTAGCACAAATATTGCATAGAAAAACCTCACCAGTCAAGAGATGCAATGATGAGGATTCTAAACCAGCATTGGGTAGCGCTAGGTTTCACACAGGCAGCACAGGCCTATGTTACAGGGTGTGTAACTTGTGCTTTGCATAACCCAGTAAAAGTAGTAAAGGTACCAGCAAAAAGTACCCCACAAACTTGCTACCCCTTTAAGCGATTACAAATAGACTTTATCTAGTTACTCAAATGTTCTGGTTATGAATATGTACTTGTGTGCAAGGACTTCTTCTCAAATTGGGTCAAAGATTGGCCTAGCAGGATAGCAAATGCCAAAACAGTTGAAAAACGAAATGAGTGCAAGAAGTAATATGTAGATATGGAGTACCCAAAGTTATTGAGAGTCACAGAGGCAATCATTTTACAGGAGAAGTACTAGGCAAATTTCTGTCAGATTTGGGGGTTACTCAGGCCTTCCACATCCCCTATCAATCCCAAAGTAGTGGGCATGTGGAGAGATTGAATTACACCCTAAAACTGAAGCTACAGAAATTAATGGCAGAGACAGGCAAACCTTGGTTAGAGTGTCTACCCATAGCTCTTTTCTCGGTTAGAAATACTCCCAGTGGGAAGCATGTGTTAACACCTTATGAAATCCTTTTTGGTACTGCTGCTAGGGCAGGCTGTTATTTTCCTCAGCAACTTCAGCATGAGCATGATGACTTAGCTCAGTATGTAATACATATACAACAGCAACTAACCAAATTGCACGACAAAGTTTTTGGTTCTATTCCAGATCCTAACAGGTCACAAGAATCGCATGAATTAAAGCCAGGTGATTGGGTGGTCACTAAGAAACATGTGAGAAAGTCTCTTGAACCCAGATTTGAAGGTCCTTTCCAAGTCCAGCTGATGACAGCCACTTCAGTCAAGTTGAGTGGAAAAGACTCGTGGATACATGCATCTCATTGCAATAAAGTGACAAAGGAAGTATTATCCAATCACGATACACAATCAGAATGTACAGATACAATCTAATAAGCCCCAGACCAGACAAGGGTCTGTGGGGATGTATAATTTTTTATTCAATCCTTATTGTTGGCATGGTTATCCTTATATGGTCACTAATACTTGACCCATACTATTATGAGGGGTCGGGTGACAGGGCCATAATTAATAACCATACCAAGAGTAATGGAACAAAGGGAAATATAAATGAACCATTAATCATCCCTACTCCATCAGAAATGTCTATACACAAATATAGCAGACACAGACCCAGATCATTGGGTGAAACACAGGACAAATCTAAACAAATGTCAGCAGTTGCAGAATGTATCTGTATGTATTGTGGGCCTAATCCAGAGGCAACATGTGAGGAGCGGTGCAAGGGCAACCCCTTGCACATGGTGGATACACACCTTCTCGATACCTACCATACATTGCTGTGGAAGGGAGCAAACCTTTCAGACTGTTGGATTTGCATTCATATCCCAAGAGGACAAGGTAATGTAGGGTTCGTTCCAGTGCCCGTCCAGTATCAAATGATCAAAAATCGTGGTTGTGGTAAGCACACTGAGCCCCCTTATGATATGAGCAAATCTCCTGCTTTGATAGTGAAGAGTCGAACAAGTAGTGTGCATAAATAAATCTGTTAGAGTTAAAACAACAAAACGATGGGCAGGCTGGGAACCCAATGAAGGAAGTGAACATACTGGAATAAAATTTTGGGGGGCCATTAAAGGTTGCTCACGCATACTGAATATAGGTGATCAAAAACATTATTGGGACATGTTAAGGAAAATAGTGGGTGTAAATAGCTCTACTACAATTTTGCACCTATATAATAGAAAACCAGGAGAGCTATATCCTTGTGAACTCATGGATGAAGCAATAACATATGCATTGTGGGATGAGCCATACACTTTGCCTATTACATTTGTGGTAGATGGGCTTAGAAATGGTTATCATACAATGCTTTTGGAATATGTTTTTTAGGTACACTCATTCCTGATGTGGTTACTCTAGACCATGATGATATGAAGAAGCAGTTTGCCCCAAAAAATATATCCCGAGGCCAAACTTTGACTAAACGTGAAGTCAAGACAGTTAATAAGAAAATATAAACATCTCTTTACCCTAAGTACAGGTTATAAGCTAGGAGTAGCTTTTGGAAATATAATTACATTTGGTACTTGGGAAATTACAGCAAATCAGAAAATGATCCAGGCTTTAGGTGATATAATTGACAATATCACAGAAATATATGACAGAACATTTAGGTACATTGGTCATGAACTCCAAGCAGTCCGGTCCGAGTTTATTCAGTACCGCATGGTTCTGGATTATGTTACAGCAGCTTCCGCAGGCTATTGTGTCACTTTGCAAACTGTGTATGGAATAAAATGTTGTACTTATTTGACAAATTATACTAACCCAGAGGATATTATTTATGAAAAGATGAATGAAATAATGGAGTTTAAAAAACATGTTCGCTACTAATCATAATTATACCAGTGTAATTCCAGATTCTTTCTTTTCCTGGTTCTCTTGGTTAAGGCCAAATAACTGGTTTCAGGGCATAGGAGGATGGATAGCGGGAATATTATCTATTATTGCTAAGATACTTGCTTTGCTGTTAGTGGGATATATTGTTATAAAGCTTATTATGTGGATAGCACAAAAGACACTGACACTTAACTGTTTCTATGCCCGAGGCATTGCTGAAACTGCTAAACCGCAACCAGTTTATCTGGAACTTATGGGAGGAACTACCATATGTAACTCCACACCATTCTACTGTGAGACCTGCCATACCAGATACCAGATACTCAGAAGCCACAAGTTGTCCCTACTGTTATGGTGACATGATCCCATCTAGAAGTTAGGGATAAGAGAATAGGGAACATTGATTTGGCATGAACATAGGGGTGTTGAATGGTTTAGCCCATGTCCTGAGTGCCCTTATGGCACGCTTGACGTGAATGTAGGTGTCTCTACAGAATCAATGGCAAGGTGAAGGAAGGTTAGAATAGAGGTGAAAATTTTAAACAATGAGGGGATGTTGATAAAGATTCAAGCCATCTTTGTTCATAGACTCCATGTTTTAATGTCTCATTGACATTTGATAATCTGTTTAAAATTGTTTTTCAGCTCAGAGATGATATTGGAACAAGTGCAAGGCATTGCACTCTGTGTGACCTATATTGTGAATTTGTGACCTTTTTCTAAGATCTATTTTTTGGGACTTTCCTAATTGAAAAGTAACTGTCAGTAGCTAGACATGTAGACTTCAAAAGGTACCTGTCAGTTTGTGGTATAGCAGGTGTGAAAACGTAACTACACAAGTGTATGTCTCACTTTTAGCAAAATCCCCCAAGTTAACCCATTTAAGCACATATAAGAATTATAGACATTAGTAGATATATGACGTATAAGATAGAGTTTTATTATCCAATAAGATTGAGCTTTGTGTCAGGAAACTACGACACTGTATGCAGATGTGAACTACTTTATAATGTACTGCTTTTTTAAATTAAACACTCTGCTATTTCCTACTTCACACGTGGCTAGTCATTACAAAGTTATCTTTGTTTTCTGGCCACTGGCTGCAGCCGTGAATGAATAACTTAGGTTTTACATCACAGGGAGGCATGTCAAATGTCATAGTTTTCAAAAGTAGTCTTATTCCAGTAGGCTTTAGTTTGTATGTATAGTAAATTCCATCATTCTAAAAGATCATCAGTTCAATTATTGGATTTCCCCAATAACAATATTTAATATAGAATGTAGCAATGGACTCCCTTATTTAAACCAATGTGGTGAAGTCGCTTGGCGCTGTTTCCTTGTTGAAAGTATGGCCTTTTGGCCATAATTCTTCAGTGAAGACCACTTATGGCCAGACTTCTCAGAACAGTAGATTGGCGTACCTGGGTCCAAATGGTTCCTGCCAGTACTGTGCTGATTGCACTGCTGGACATCTTTGTATTTAGAATGGTAGTAAGCATGATATGTCTTTCATCTGATGCACTAAGTTTCCTTGGCCGACCACTGCGTATATGACCCTCAACGTTGCCCGTTCTTTGTGCTTCAATGCTAAGAAATACAGGCTGGTACTTATCCATCATGCAATACCATCAGGGAGGCATCTGACTGGCTCCAAATCTATTCCACAGCAGGACAATGACCCTAAACATACAGCCAATGCATTAAGATCTTCAACATAAAGAAGAAGGATCTGAGCAAGTCTATCTCCACAGAAGATCTGGGGTTAGTTCTCCAAAATGTTTGGACAAACCACCTGGCCGAGTTCCTTCAAAAACTGTATGCAAGTGTATGTAGAAGAATTGATGCTGTTTTAAAGGCAAATGGTAGTCACACCAAATATTGATTTGATTAAGATTTCTCTTTTGTTCATTCACTTCGCATTTTTTTAATGGATAAAAATAAACTATTAACACTTCTGTTTTTGAAAATATTCTTACTTTGCAGCATTTTTTCCACACCCGCCTAAAACTTTTACACATAGACCAGAGTAAAATCCAAGATATGTTTATTTCCAACCACAGGCAGTTACACAAGCAGGTGCAGGATTCACTGGTCAGTTACACAAAGCAGACTTCACAGAGTTTTCAAAATGCACAAACACAAGTTCCTCAGTGGACCTTAAGGTCCGGGAACTCTAATAGGAGCCGTTGACTGGCCTATCACCTGGGCAGCTTGTCAATCATCAGGAGAAGTGCATCTTGTGTCTGAAACCCTTTAAGCACAAACTTACAGGTGCCTGCAATCAGCTGGCTAACAGGAACACCAGGGCCTGGATTCTCTCCAGCCACAATCCTGCAGTTTTAGACCCATGTCAGATTTGTGTTGTCTTTATCACACTTGCTATGCTGGAACTCGCTCAAAGTTCCAAGAACTTGTCTGCATATGTCAATTCAGGAGATGGTGATAACTTCCTCTCCCTCACTATTGTTCAGGATCTCAGACTCGCAGTAAAGCCTCATACATTGTCTCTGACCACAGTGGATGGAACTATTACCCATTTATCTTCTCCTGTGACTGCACATTAGAATCCTTCACTCTGAACAGATTAATTTCTTTGGAATTCTAAGAGCCACTCAAGATATAGTCTTGGTATTGCCCTGAATACAACTTGAAAATCCACGTATTGACTGGTCCACTGTACAGTTAACAGCTTGGAGTCCTTCCTGCTTCCAAACCTATCTATGACCTATTGTGCTTCTCAGATCTTCATGCCTATAAGTGCTGCTCTGATGTTTTCAGTGAACAGGCTGCTGAGATATTACATGCTCATCGTGAGTGGGATTGTCGGATAGATATTATTCCAGGAATGTCCCATCCCATGGGTTGGACTTGTCCTCTGTCAGTTCCCAAAACTCAGGCTATGTCAGAATACTGTATATCAAAGAAAATCTATCACTTCATTCAGCCTTCCCCCTTTCCAGCTGTTGCAGGATTTTCTTTGTAAAAAAAAAAAATCCGGACTCTGTCCCTGTATAGATTACAGTGGACTCATTGGCATCGGAATGGGGGGAAGGGGGGGTGGCAGCATGCAAACATGACAAAAGAGCCGGTGTGGGGAGGGGGAGCGCTTACCCCCCCAGATCACCGCAGAGACTGTGACTTCAAAACTCCGACGCCGCAGCGTGCTGCCCTGTGTCCTGTCCAGCCGGCTCTTCACAGAGGCATTACTGGGAGGAGGCGGGGATGTCCCAGCAGGCTCAGCATGGCTACGCCTCCTCCCAGTAATGCATCTAAGAGCCGGCTAGGACAGGAGGACACGGGGCTGCATGCTACGGAGCCGGAGTTTTGAAGTCAGATTCTCTGCGGTGATCTGGGGGGTAAGTGCTCCTCGCGTGGGGTGGGGGTGGATAATTGTGAGGGGGGAGCACCAAAATGTATTTATATATATGCCCCCCAACAACAACAACACATTCTGGCACCCCTGTGTTGACTTAATGATATTACCATCAAGAACAGCTACCCTCTTCCATTGATAACTGAGCTCTTTAATAGAGTAAAAGAGGCCACAATCTTCACAAAGCATTATCTTCTAAGTGCCTACAATTTAATAAGAATCCGGGAAGGTGATGAGTGGAAAACAATCTTCAATACTAGGGACAGCCATTCTGAATAATACTCCAGCTGTATTCCAACATTTTGTTAATTAAATGTACAAGTTTGTAATAGTTTATCTCGATTATATTCTCATATTCTCTCATGACCTGGTATTCCATCGTCA
This sequence comes from Pseudophryne corroboree, assembly GCF_028390025.1. Taxonomy (NCBI): domain Eukaryota; kingdom Metazoa; phylum Chordata; class Amphibia; order Anura; family Myobatrachidae; genus Pseudophryne; species Pseudophryne corroboree. Next base: position 647,738,815 of record NC_086447.1, on the reverse strand, counting down.
GCAAGCAGGAGGTCCTTAGTCATCTTCGCATCAACAATCTCTATTGAAAGCTTTACAAGTGATTTTGCGACGTTCCCACCATTACCTTCCTGGGATATATTATTTCCGGGACAGATCTCCAAATGGATCTAGAGAAACTGGACTCTGTGTTAAATTCTACTTTTTCAACCTCCTTAGAGCAGTTCAACATTTACTCGGGTTCACAAACTACAGGATTTTTTTTTATTCTAAACTATATTAAAAAGGGTTCAGTAACCAACACAATAACAAATGAGATGACAAATTAATAATGCTTTATCAAGAAAATGGTATGTAACTAGCAAATGTAAGACTCATTATCAATAAATTAAAACATTGAAAAAAAATGGAAGGTATGCGAAACAAGAGGACATCTCTCTAAGAAATAGGGGGATCATTGGGGGTCATTCCGAGTTGATCGCTCGCTAGCAACTTTTTGCTGTGCTGCGATCAGATAGTCGCCGCCTATGGAAGAGTGTATTTTCGCTTTGCAAGTGTGTGATCGCATGTGCAGCCGACGGCACAAAAAAGTTTTTTGCAGTTTCTGAGTAGCGCTGGACTTACTCAGCCCTTGCGATCACTTCAGTCTTTTTGGTCCCAGAATTGACATCAGACACCTGCCCTGCAAAGCTTGGACACGCCAACGTCAGTTGACACCCACAAACGCCCTCTATCAGTGACCTGGGTTGAGAGTGTTGTGAACTCGGGGGTTCTTCCGGTGACCGGGAAGGGGAACCGCAGCTGGGCCGAAGTAGAGATGGCCGAATATAGGTTTTCTTCATGCAGGACTTTAGCGGTAGGCAGAGCTCGTGACGGATACTGGAATCCTCCTGAAAGACAGGACTTGAGAAAGGTGCTGGTGATTACTGTGAGATATGCTAAAGAATCCCTGTAGCGATGCTGAAGCACACTGAGTGATGAGAAATTTGTGAGCGATGCTGAAGCACACTGAGTGGTGAGAAACTTGTGAGTGATGCTGAAGCACACTGAGTGGTGAGAAACTTATGAGCGATGCTGAAGCACACTGAGTGGTGAGAAACTTGTGAGCGATGCTGAAAGCACTGGCGACTGTGTGACAGAGGAACACGCTGAATGCTGAGAACACTGGAGACTGTGAGACGGAGGACACGCTGAATGCTGAGAACACTGGAGACCGTGAGACGGAGGACACGCTGAATGCTGGGAACACTGGAGACTGTGAGACGGAGGACACGCTGAATGCTGGGGACACTGGAGACTGTGAGACGGAGGACACGCTGAAGGCTGGAAACACTGGAGACTGTGAGATGGAGGACACGCTGAATGCTGGGGACACTGGAGACTGTGAGACGGAGGACACACTGAAGGCTGGTAACACTGGAGACTGTGAAACAGGGAACACGCTTGCACAAAGGGAGCACTGGAGTCTATCACTAAGGAGAGACGATACTCAGGCGCCGGGCTCTGTCCGGCGTCCACCTCCGATTGGTGGAGGGAAGCCAGCGATGTCACCTGCCCACCACCCACGTGACAGCCAGGCGCAATGGCGGCGCCCACGCTCTGGGGAACCGCCGGGAGCAGCGCCGCCAGACGCCGGGACCCAGCGACCACCAGAGGCGGGGACCGCCAGGAGGTCCAGCGGACACGCAGGGGTAAGCACGGTGGCCGCTGCCCCTGGCATGTAACAGTACCCCCAACTCCAGGAGTGGCCCCTGGACATTTTCCGGGTTTCGTTGGATGTTTGGAATGGAAGATCCGAACAAGTCGAGGAGCAGTGACTTCGGAAGCTTTTACCCAACTTCTTTCCTCAGGACCATAGCCTTTCCACTCCACTAGGTACTGAAGATTCTTGTGGTAGTAGCGGGAGTCAAGAATCGTTTTCATTTCAAATTCTGTTCCAACTTCGGTCTCCACCAAGACCGGACTAGGAGACACTGACTGGAAACGATTTAAAATGAGAGGCCGGAGGAGAGAAACATGGAAAGAATTTGGTACATGAAAGTGAGAGGGCAAACCCAATTTGCAAACTACAGGGTTCAGGACTTGTAAAACTGGGTAAGGCCCGATGAATCTTGGAGCAAACTTCATAGCGGGCACTTTTAGACGGAGGTTGCGGGTGGAGAGCCATACCCTGTCGCCAACCTTGTATTGAGGAGCTGCTCATCGTTTTTTGTCTTCAAAGAATTTGTATCGAATGGAGATTTTCTTGAGATTAGCATAAACCTTACTCCAAATTTGACTGAAGTGCCGAAGAGTGGAAGTAACAGCAGGAACATCCTCTGAAGGAAGGAGTTGTAATTCTGGAATTCGTGGATGGAATCCATAATTGATGAAGAATGGGGACTCACCAGTGGAAGCGTGATACAGATGGTTATGGGCGAACTCAGCCCAGGGTAACAGCTCCACCCAGTCGTCCTGTGAAGAAGAGAGATAAATGCGGAGAAATGTCTCTAAATCCTGGTTGACTCGTTCGGTTTGACCATTGGTTTGTGGATGATAAGCAGATGAAAACTTGAGTTTTATTTGCAACGCCGAACAGAGAGCCCTCCAAAACATTGCTGTGAACTGTACCCCTCGACCAGAGACTATTTCCTGAGGTAACCCATGCAAGCGAAAGTGTTCTCGGATAAATAGTAGAGCCAACTTGGAAGCCATTGGTAGACCTGTCAACGGAACAAAGTGTGCCATTTTTTGAGAAGTGGTCAATAATCACAGAGACGGTATTGCAACCCTTGGAGAGAGGTAACTCGGTAATGAAGTCCATAGAAATATGGGTCCATGGTTTCCTAGGAATGGACAGTTTTGTGCTGGGCACACTGTGGACAAGAGTTAACATGGTCTTGTATATCCCTCCTCATGGTGTTCCACCAATATGTCCTCTGTAGAAACTCGAACATTTTCTGGGCTCCCGGGTGACCGGAGAACTTGGATATATGGGCCCATTGCAGTAACTTTGGTCGAAATTCCACCCGTACAGACATTCTCCCAGGAGGAGGCCCTAGAGAAGTGGGAGCTGCAGAAATGGAAACTGGACTGAGAAATAGACTCTTCTCAAGGGAATTCTCTTCATCTGAGGCCGTTAGGGAACGGGACAGAGAGTCAGCTTTGGCGTTGAGAGTCCCAGCCCGGTACTTAATAACAAACGAGAACCGAGTGTAGAAGAGCGCCCATCTAGCTTGACGGGGGTTTAGACATTGGGCAGTTTTGATATACAGCAAGTTCTTATGATCGGTGTAAATAGTAATTAGATGTTTAGCACCTTCCAATAAATATCTCCATTCCTCCAAGGCAGATTTTATTGCCAAAAGTTCCTGATCTCCAATAGTGTAGTTTCGTTCCGCAGAGGAGAACTTCCGAGAATGGAAACCACATGGATGCAACTTTCCATCAGAAGAGTACTGTGAAAGAACGGCTCCAATGCCGACTGAGGAAGCATCGACTTCCAGGAAGAATGGTTCTGTGAAATATGGCTGTTGGAGTACCGGAGCTGACATAAAAGCTGATTTCAACCGGGCAAACGCTACTATGGCTTCAGAAGACCACAGACTTGGATCGGATCCATTTTTTGTCAATGCAGTAATGGGTGCAACAATGGTGGAGAATCCCTTAATGAATTTTCTGTAGTAATTCGCAAAGCCCAGGAATCTTTGTACTGCTTTGAGAGAAAGAGGCTGAGTCCAATCCCGAATGGCCGAGAGTTTTTCCGGATCCATGCGAAGCTCCGTGCCTGAGATGACATAACCGAGAAACGGAATTGAAGGGACCTCAAAGGTACATTTGGAAATTTTGCCGTAAAGACGATTTCTTCGTAGGCGGGAAAGTACCTCTTTGACCTGTACTCGGTGCTCCGCAAGACTCTTGGAAAAAATCAGAATGTCATCCAAATACACCACTACACTTTGTTATAACATATCTCGGAAGACTTTGTTTACGAATCCCTGGAAAACGGCAGGAGCATTACTGAGACCGAACGGCATTACCAGATATTCGTAATGCCCATCCCTGGTATTGTAGGCAGTCTTCCATTCATCCCCCTGTCGAATGCGTATAAGATTATAGGCTCCTCTCAAGTCGAGCTTCTTAAAAACATGGGCTCCACGAACCCTGTCAAATAGCTCCGTGATTAGTGGCAAGGGATATTTATTCTTAATGGTGATATCGTTTAAACCACGATAATTGATACATGGTCTTAATCCCCCGTCCTTCTTCTTCACGAAGAAGAAACCCGCTCCAGCTGGGGAGGTAGAGGGACGGATGAATCCTTTAAGCAGATTAGACTTAATATAATCCGACATAGCCTGTGTCTCAGGTAGTGACAAGGGATACGTGCGCCCCCGGGGTGGCATCTTCCCTGGGATAATCTCAATGGGACAGTCCCAGGGTCTATGGGGTGGTAACTGATCAGCCGCCTGTTCAGAGAAGACATCTGCGAACTCCCGATAGATCTTCAGAATGAGTTCTTCATCCGACCTGGAAGATGCACGGAGCGGATAAACGGGTGTGATGCAACTAGAGTGACAAAACGAGCTCCAGGACAATATTTGCGACGACTTCCAGTCGACGTGAGGGTTATGAATTTTGAGCCAAGGCAACCCCAGGACAAGATCGTGGGGCATCTCCGGAATCACTAGGAATTCTAAACGCTCTTGATGTAGAGCTCCGACCTGTAGCTTGATGGGCTTTGTACGACTTGTAATAAGACCATTGGTTATTTTGGTACCGTTGATAGCAGTCAGCGTAATAGGTCTTTTAATAGACTGCAGCTCTAAACCCAGCCTCTGAACACAAGAAAGAGAAACAAAATTCCCTGCAGCCCCAGAGTCCAGTAGGGCATTAAGAGGTTTGGCAACTGACTCAGGAAACAGAGACACGGAGAGTAAACAATCCACAGTCGGAGAAGATTTGGTCGTGACCCCCAACTTGACTCCTCCAGAACAAGCTAGGCCTGCCCGTTTCCCGGACGGGATTTACAGAACTTGATAAAGTGATCTGCGGCTCCACAGTACAGGCACAGTTTACCATCACGACGGCGCTGTCGTTCCTCCGGAGACAGTCGAGATCGGTTAATTTGCATGGGCTCGTCCGGACATGGTACAACCGCTTGCCTAGGAGGAGGAAGCCGAAACCTGGACCGATCCGGCCGACTACGTTCACCACCACGCTCCTGCATGCGGAGGTCCACCTTGACGCAGAGTGAGATCAACTCTTCTAGTGGATCCGGCAGATCCCTAGTGACCAGCTCGTCTTTCAGATGGTCAGAGAGCCCGTTCCAAAAGGCGGCCCTGAGAGCGTCATTATTCCAGCGTAGTTCTGAGGCAATGGTCTGGAAAATGAACAACGTACTGCCCCACAGAACGGGAGCCTTGACGAACACGAAGCAAATCAGAGGAAGCGGCGGTTGACCTACCGGGCTCGTCAAAGATTCTTCGGAAGGACGTGATGAAATTGGTGTAATTGGAAACCAAAGGATCAGATCGTTCCCATAACGGAGACACCCAATCCAACGCTGAACCTTCTAGCAAGGAAATAATATAAGCCACTGTAGACCGATCCGTGGCGAAATTGTGTGAAAGAAGTTCAAAGTGCACCTCGCACTGGTTTAGAAAACCGCGGCAATTCTTTGGATTCCCATTATAGCGGGAAGGAGTAGGAAGCTGAAGGCGGGCCCTGGTACCGGCCGAAGGTTGGACATTACTGGAAACGGCAACTGGAGCGGTTACGGGAACTGGAACCGGAATTACCGAAGCTAAAGATGCTTGAATTTGATCCAATCGACCGGACAATTCCTGGAGATACTGCATCACCTGGCCCTGTGTCGCCTCCTGACTCTGAACTCGGGAAGCCAAATTTTGGATGGCGCTCGACTCTGTGTTCCGTTCCCCCGGGTGCATGTGGCCTGAGTACACTATCACTGACCTGGGTTGAGAGTGTTGTGAACTCGGGGGTTCTTCCGGTGACCGGGAAGGGGAACCGCAGCTGGGCCGAAGTAGAGATGGCCGAATATAGGTTTTCTTCATGCAGGACTTTAGCGGTAGGCAGAGCTCGTGACGGATACTGGAATTCTCCTGAAAGACAGGAATTGAGAAAGGTGCTGGTGATTACTGTGAGATATGCTAAAGAATCCCTGTAGCGATGCTGAAGCACACTGAGTGATGAGACATTTGTGAGCGATGCTGAAGCACACTGAGTGGTGAGAAACTTGTGAGCGATGCTGAAGCACACTGAGTAGTGAGAAACTTATGAGCGATGCTGAAGCACACTGAGTGGTGAGAAACTTGTGAGCGATGCTGAAAGCACTGGCGACTGTGTGACAGAAGAACACGTTGAATGCTGAGAACACTGGAGACTGTGAGACGGAGGACACGCTGAATGCTGAGAACACTGGAGACTGTGAGACGGAGGACACGCTGAATGCTGGGAACACTGGAGACTGTGAGACGGAGGACACGCTGAATGCTGGGGACACTGGAGACTGTGAGACGGAGGACACGCTAAAGGCTGGGAACACTGGAGACTGTGAGACGGAGGCCACGCTGAATGCTGGGGACACTGGAGACTGTGAGACGGAGGACACACTGGAGGCTGGTAACACTGGAGACTGTGAAACAGGGAACACGCTTGCACAAAGGGAGCACTGGAGTCTATCACTAAGGAGAGACGATACTCTGTCCGGCATTCACCTTTGAATTCCCCGCCTTCCTCCGATTGGTGGAGGGGAGCCAGCGACGTCACCCGCCCACCACCCACGTGACAGCCGGGCGCAATGGCGGCGCCCACGCTCCGGGGAACCGCCGGGAGCAGCGCCGCCAGACGCCGGGACCCAGCGACCACCGGAGGCGGAGACCGCCAGGAGGACCAGCGAACACGCAGGGGTAAGCGCGGCGGCCGCTGCCCCTGGCGTGTGACACCCTCTTTTTGTCAATCTCCTTGCGATTGGCTGTGCTAATGGATTCTTTGTTAAATCCATTGCCCAGCACTGATCCTCTTTGTACACGTACGATGCGCCTGCGCATTGCGGTGCATATGCAGTTTTGCCAAGATTTAACCTGATCGCAGCTCTGCAAAAAATTGCTAGCGAGCGATCAACTCGGAATGACCCCCATTGTCTGCAAGCCTCGTTATGTACCACGAAGTAGATGAGAAACATTGAGTAAGCAGTTGTGTCTGTGTAGAGACCCTGTCACCTTCACTACCACACAGATTGATATGCCCCGCCTTCGAGTTAAATTTTTGTGTCATTGGAGCTTTTTAAGAAATTGCTAACCTGGGCTCATACTTCTAAATTATTTGAGCATCCTGGTGTTCTAAAGACTTAGCAAATTTTGCAGCATATCTACTGGTGGCCTAATATGAAGACCGATGTCCAAAATTTTGTTGCCTCCTGTTCCAAGTGTGCCCAGCACAATGTTTTCAATCAAGCTCCAGCTGGGGTCCTCCAACTGCTGCCTGTTCCCAGCTATCCATGATCTCACCTCTCAGTGGACATTGGCCCTCATTCCGAGTTGATCGCTCGCAAGGCGATTTTAGCAGAGTTACACACGCTAAGCCGCCGCCTACTGGGAGTGAATCTTAGCTTCTTAAAATTGCGACCGATGTATTCGCAATATTGCGATTACAAACTACTTAGCAGTTTCAGAGTAGCTTCAGACTAACTTGGCATCTGCGATCAGTTCAGTGCTTGTCGTTCCTGGTTTGACGTCACAAACACACCCAGCGTTCGCTCAGACACTCCCCCGTTTCTCCGGCCACTCCTGCGTTTTTTCCGGAAATGGTAGCGTTTTTATCCACACGCCCATAAAACGCTGTGTTTCCGCCCAGTAACACCCATTTCCTGTCAATCACACTACGATCGCCAGAGCGAAGAAAAAGCCGTGAGTAAAAATACTATCTTCATTGTTAAATTACTTGGCGCAGTCGCAGTGCGAATATTGCGCATGCGTACTAAGCGGAATTTCACTGCGATGCAATGAAAATTACCGAGCGAACGACTCGGAATGAGGGCCATTGTTACTGACCTTCCTCCATGGACTACAATACAATCTGGATATTGGTGGACAGGTTTTCATAAATAGCCCATTTCATTCCTCTCATGGCTTACCATCCACTCCGAAGCTGGCTCAAATATTTTTCCACCTGCATGGTTTACCAACTGAAATGGTCTCCAGTTGAGAGGTGCAATTTTTGGCAAGGTTCTGGAGAGCTCTACTTTCTGCCCTTCAAGTAAAGCTGAAATTATTGTCTGCCTATCATCCACAGACAAATGGCCAAGCTGGAAGAGTTAACTAGGAACTAGAAACCTTTTTCAGACTAAAGTGTATAGTGGGAACAGGCGGTCTGCGATAGACCACAAGGTTGTTTGAAGTCAATCACAAGATTGACGTCAAATAACCTTGTGGTCTACCGCAGACCACCGATTCCCACCATATACGTTTATAGGGATTTTTCCCCATAGAAGTGTTTTGGCCAGGCTTGAGTGACAGCGCAGCAGCCCTAAGCTGATCGGTACAGTGCTACTTTGTGGTGCTTCCTGATTGGCCGGCCGGTCTCCAAGTGACAGAGGTCACATGGAGGCCTGCCATTTGGGAAAGGGAAAGGGAAAGGCGTTGGCTGGATCGGGTTTTCCGATTTTTTTATTTTAACCCCTGGGATGCCTACATGGACAGAATGACCAATCTACACTGGAATTCGTTTTTTTTTTTTTTTTTACAGGTTAAATATGGATTACTTTTGGAGAAGGGGACCAATAACACTATGGGGTATGGTAGGTAAGTATGCAAGGGTGTTTGATTAAAGCTATACTATCTAAGGTGTGTCTGTCCTGTCTTTTTTGCAATATTTGTTTTACTGGTGGGACTACAGGTACCAGCGGGTCCTTTAATGCCCCGCATGCTGATACTTGAGGTTCTCCAAGTACCAGCATGCGGGGAGGCTTGCTGGGACCTGTAGTTCCACTAGTAACACACTATAATAATTATTTTTTTTACAAACAATTGAAGGAATATCAACTTAGCATCCACAGCCCAGGGATGCCGTGTACAGTCCAGGCTACAGCCCTGGCCCTCGGGTGCCCTGGAGGAGGGGAACCCTTTATTGTAGCCAAACACTCACTTTCTTACACTTTTACACAGAGAAGCACTGCATGGATCTCACTAAACACACTGCTCAAGGGGATGTCTATTTCAAAAGTGCATTTTGAGCTGATTCGCGGTTGTGTTAACAGAAACTAATCTTGGTAAATTTCCGTGTTGTAGTGGTGCCTATGGAAAGACCTTCCTAGTTTAGCTACTATTGCATTTATTCATACATGTCTGTTCTACCGTGTTTTTCATATCTATTTTAGCAAACACTGCCCTGTTTAGCCTTTACTAAATTACCGAGATGGAACTTACTTCAGTGTTTGCCAAATTGAATGAAAACGGTGCTTAGTAAATTTACCCCTCAGATTCCTGGTGTCACTTTGTTCGTCTGCAATACCTGATATACAGAAAAGGTAATAGTCCTGAGGAAAGAACATTGGATTAATGTCACAATATCTATGCTCCACACTCAGGGCCTGATTCATACCTGATTGCTGCTGTGCAGGCAACAAGGTCTTAACTGCGCCGCAATGCAAGGTCTTTAATGCACCGCAATGCACATGTGCGTTGGACAACAACAAAGGGGATCACTGGTCAGCGACAGGATGGTGCTAAAAATCCGATCACACGGGCGTTCGCAAGGTGATTGACAGGAAGAGACCATTTGTGGGAGGGTGTCTGACATCAGCTCTGGCCCCGATCAGCCTGTTATGATCGCATACAGTGGATTTTTGCAGCTTGGTGTACACATGGGATCGCACACTTGCACAGCGAATTTACACTCCCCCTGGGGGCGGCGACTATCTGAATGCAGAACAGCAAAGTTAGCAGCCTAGCGATCAGGTCTGAATCACCCCCTTAGTTCATAAAATTCCACTGTAAAAACCCTCAAAAGCCACGTGGGTATCCGGTGGTTACATTGAAGAGGTAGAGCACATCGAGACTTGAAAGCATGGTGGTGCACAGATCTTCCGAGGTCCTGCGGATCACTCCATTGCCGCTTCCGTGGTGGGCGCTGCTGCCCACATTGCTCCCCAATTTTCCCAGCAGGTGCTCCACAGTCTTTCTTACCATCTCCAGTCCCTGAGCGATGCCATGTTACTTACGGTCAGCTGACTGCAACTCCATCAAACATAAGCCTTGTACTGGTCAGCTAATTCTTCCCTCCAACCACCGCTCAGCAGGCGGGATAAAAAGACTGGCCAGTAAGTCAGGAGTAGGGGTGGATATTGGAAGCCCACCATCAAATGGTTGGGTTTCCAGCATCAAAACTTTTAATGCAATGATTATTAACTATTGCATCAAAGGAATTTGATGGAAAAAAAACATTCATATTACTTGCGCATGTGCAAAAATCCTGCAGCGGGACCAGCCGGGGGTGGGAGTGGGGATAAGGCTCAGAGCAGTGATTGTGTACATGCTGCTCTAGAGATGATGTCCATCACTAGTCAGCAGATGCCATGAACAACGTGGCTGATCCTAGCTGCATCTGTAGGTTCCACACTCCTGTGCCTCAGATTCTGGTTCACAGCTGTTCTGTCTCCAATATTGCAGTTCTGTAGGTTCTAATCTGCTGCAATACTAAAAATGACTGACATCACTGACTTATACACACACACACATACACACACACACACACACACACACACACACACACGCACGCACGCACACACACACACACACACACTAGAGATGAGCGGGTTCGGTTCCTCGGAATCCGAACCCGCCCGAACTTCAGGTTTTTTTACACGGGTCCGAGCGACTCGGATCTTCCCGCCTTGCTCGGTTAACCCGAGCGCGCCCGAACGTCATCATCCCGCTGTCGGATTCTCGCGAGGCTCGGATTCTATCGCGAGACTCGGATTCTATATAAGGAGCCGCGCGTCGCCGCCATTTTCACACGTGCATTGAGATTGATAGGGAGAGGACGTGGCTGGCGTCCTCTCCGTTTAGAGTGACTAGAGTACTAGAGAGAGACACAAATTTTGTGGAGCATATAGGAGGAGTACTACTTGCTGCTGATAGTATGACCAGTGACCAGTGCCACCAGTTTAATTAATCCGTTCTCTGCCTGAAAAAAAACGATACACAGTGTGACACAGTCACACATACCATATCTGTGCTCAGCCCAGTGTGCTGCATCATATACTGTATATCATTATCTGACTGCTGAGTGCTCACTGCTCACTGCTCACACAGCTTAATTGTGGGGGAGACTGGGGAGCAGTTATAGCAGGAGTACATTTAAGTACAGTGCACACTTTTGCTGCCAGAGTGCCACTGCCAGTGTGACTGACCAGTGACCAGTGACCACCAGTATTGTGATTGTCTGCTGACCACCAGTATATTGTGATTGTCTGCCTGAAAAAGTTAAACACTCGTCATGTGGTGTTTTTATAAACGCATTCTGCAGACAGTGTCCAGCTGGTCCGTCATTACATAATATATATATACCTGTCCGGCTGCAGTACTAGTGTGATATATATATATATTTTATTTTTATCTCATTATCATCCAGTCTATATTAGCAGCAGACACAGTACGGTAGTCCACGGCTGTAGCTACCTCTGTGTCGGCAGTCGCTGGTCCATCCATAATTGTATACCACCTACCCGTGTTTTTTTTTCTATCTTCTTGATACTAGTAGCTTACTTTAGGAGTCTGCAGTGCTGACAGACAGTGTCCAGCAGGTCCGTCATTACATAATATATATATACCTGTCCGGCTGCAGTACTAGTGTGATATATATATATATATATATATATATTTTAATTTTATCTCATTATCATCCAGTCTATATTAGCAGCAGACACAGTACGGTAGTCCACGGCTGTAGCTACCTCTGTGTCGGCAGTCGCTGGTCCATCCATAATTGTATACCACCTACCCGTGGTTTTTTTTTCTATCTTCTTGATACTAGTAGCTTACTTTAGGAGTCTGCAGTACTGACAGACAGTGTCCAGCAGGTCCGTCATTACATAATATATACCTGTCCGGCTGCAGTACTAGTGTGATATATATATATATTTTAATTTTATCTCATTATCATCCAGTCTATATTAGCAGCAGACACAGTACGGTAGTCCACGGCTGTAGCTACCTCTGTGTTGGCAGTCGCTGGTCCATCCATAATTGTATACCACCTACCCGTGGTTTTTTTTTTTCTATCTTCTTGATACTAGTAGCTTACTTTAGTAGTCTGCAGTGCTGACAGACAGTGTCCAGCAGGTCCGTCATTACATAATATATATATATATATACCTGTCCGGCTGCAGTACTAGTGTGATATATATATATATATTTTATTTTTATCTCATTATCATCCAGTCTATATTAGCAGCAGACACAGTACGGTAGTCCACGGCTGTAGCTACCTCTGTGTCGGCAGTCGCTGGTCCATCCATAATTGTATACCACCTACCCGTGGTTTTTTTTCTATCTTCTTGATACTAGTAGCTTACTTTAGGAGTCTGCAGTGCTGACAGACAGTGTCCAGCAGGTCCGTCATTACATAATATATATATACCTGTCCGGCTGCAGTACTAGTGTGATATATATATATATATTTTAATTTTATCTCATTATCATCCAGTCTATATTAGCAGCAGACACAGTACGGTAGTCCACGGCTGTAGCTACCTCTGTGTCGGCAGTCGCTCGTCATCCATAAGTATACTAGTATCCATCCATCTCCATTGTTTACCTGAGGTGCCTTTTAGTTGTGCCTATTAAAATATGGAGAACAAAAATGTTGAGGTTCCAAAAATAGGGAAAGATCAAGATCCACTTCCACCTCGTGCTGAAGCTGCTGCCACTAGTCATGGCCGAGACGATGAAATGCCAGCAACGTCGTCTGCCAAGGCCGATGCCCAATGTCATAGTACAGAGCATGTAAAATCCAAAACACCAAATATCAGTAAAAAAAGGACTCAAAAATCTAAAATAAAATCGTCGGAGGAGAAGCGTAAACTTGCCAATATGCCATTTACCACACTGCAGTGCCACTCCTAGATGGGCCAGGTGTTTGTGTCGGCCACTAGGGTCGCTTAGCTTACTCACACAGCTACCTCATTGCGCCTCTTTTTTTCTTTGCGTCATGTGCTGTTTGGGGAGGGTTTTTTTTGGAAGGGCCATCCTGCGTGACACTGCAGTGCCACTCCTAGATGGGCCAGGTGTTTGTGTCGGCCACTAGGGTCGCTTAGCTTACTCACACAGCTACCTCATTGCGCCTCTTTTTTTCTTTGCGTCATGTGCTGTTTGGGGAGTGTTTTTTGGAAGGGCCATCCTGCGTGACACTGCAGTGCCACTCCTAGATGGGCCAGGTGTTTGTGTCGGCCACTAGGGTCGCTTAGCTTACTCACACAGCTACCTCATTGCGCCTCTTTTTTTCTTTGCGTCATGTGCTGTTTGGGGAGTGTTTTTTTTGGAAGGGCCATCCTGCGTGACACTGCAGTGCCACTCCTAGATGGGCCAGGTGTTTGTGTCGGCCACTAGGGTCGCTTAGCTTACTCACACAGCTACCTCATTGCGCCTCTTTTTTTCTTTGCGTCATGTGCTGTTTGGGGAGTGTTTTTTGGAAGGGCCATCCTGCGTGACACTGCAGTGCCACTCCTAGATGGGCCAGGTGTTTGTGTCAGCCACTAGGGTCGCTTAGCTTACTCACACAGCTACCTCATTGCGCCTCTTTTTTTCTTTGCGTCATGTGCTGTTTGGGGAGTGTTTTTTTTGGAAGGGCCATCCTGCGTGACACTGCAGTGCCACTCCTAGATGGGCCAGGTGTTTGTGTCGGCCACTAGGGTCGCTTAGCTTAGTCATCCAGCGACCTCGGTGCAAATTTTAGGACTAAAAATAATATTGTGAGGTGTGAGGTGTTCAGAATAGACTGAAAATGAGTGGAAATTATGGTTTTTGAGGTTAATAATACTTTGGGATCAAAATGACCCCCAAATTCTATGATTTAAGCTGTTTTTTAGTGTTTTTTGAAAAAAAACACCCGAATCCAAAACACACCCGAATCCGACAAAAAAAATTCGGTGAGGTTTTGCCAAAACGCGGTCGAACCCAAAACACGGCCGCGGAACCGAACCCAAAACCAAAACACAAAACCCGAAAAATTTCAAGTGCACATCCCTAACACACACACGCCTGTATGTGGTGAAAAATAAAGTTTTACATTTATCCCATCATGGAGAGCGCATGTAGCATACCATACCTTGGGTTGCGTCTTTTAAGAGGTCATTTGCATGCGAGACAGCTATGCATAGTACAACAAGGTGGCAAGGAATCAGAGGAATCAACAGAGCCTGCAATGGGGACTGTGCAGCTTATGCCATCTATAGATGGTGTAAACAATACAGTGTTAAATTGAGCTCCCGGCTGTTTGCTACATTTGGCACAGATTCTATAACCCCTGCAGTGAGTGCTAAAGGGGTTATGACTCATTCTTAACTCTTAGTCAGTGATATCCAAACATGGTTCTCAAGGACCTTTAACAAATCATGTTTTCTCTTACGTCCTAGAGGATGCTGGGGTCCATTTCAGTACCATGGGGTATAGACGGTTCCGCAGGAACCTTCGGCACTTTAATACTTTTCAACAGTGTGAACTGGCTCCTCCCTCTATGCCCCTCCTCCAGACCTCAGTTTAGAAAATGTGCCCAGGAGACAGAATACACACTAGTGGAGCTCTACAGAGCTTCGCTGGAAAAATACTTTCTTAGGTTTTTTATTTTACAGGGAAGCTGCTGGCAACAGCTTCCCTGCTTCGTGGGACTTAGGGGGGGGGAGTAGGAACCAACTTCTCAATTAGTTAATGGTTTTGCTTCCGCTGACAGGACACCATTAGCTCCAGAAGGGTACTGAACACAGCCCAAGCCTGGCCAGCGTTCACTCCCACAGCACTGACGCCACCCCCTAACAGAGCCAGAAGTCAGGAGGCTGGTGAGTATATTACCGGAGTCCTGCAGACAGGGGATCCTCCGGTCATCGTTGGCGGCATACAGGTACACACGCAGCACGCGCCATGTCTCTCAGCACAAGGGTGCTAAGAGCGGGGGGGAGGTGGAGGGGGGGCGCCCTGAGGGCATGTTTTAAAACCTTACTCTCACTGGCAAAAAGGATACATACATGTACAGCCGCTGATGTGCCATCCCCAGCCAGTATAAATATTACATTGCTGAGGCTGAGGGGAGGGGCTTCTCCTCAGACTTGCCAGAACACTCACTGGGTGCCATTTTCTCCTGCAGAAACTCCAATGTGAAGCTCCTGAACGCTGTTTCTCCTCATGACAACGCTGATACAAGTACAGGGTGTTATAGAAGGGGTAGATAGTGTTCATTATAATTAGGTCTGTTAGCCTATTATTGGTATATGCGCTGTAAGTGGGTAATATTTCCACAATTCACAATAAGGCGCAGTGTGTGGACTGGCAATTCCCTCTGTGTCTCTCTGACAGTCTTTAGTGTGGGTCTGTCCCCAATAGCTCCCTTGTGTGATAGGTGTGTGTGTGTGTGTGTGTGTGTGTGTGTGTACAAGTGTGTAACATGTCAGACATTGGGGAGGGTTCTTCCCAGGAAGAACCCATTTTAGATACACAAGAGGGTAATGTGGTGGCCCTTCCCTCTCAGAAGGAGCCGGAGTGGGTGAGAATGTTGCAAAAGAATATGTCAATGCTTGCAAAGAAATTCTCTGAGCCTGAACAACAGACTAAATATTGGAGGCAGTCTGTGGAGGATGCACTGTTTACTGACCCCTCCATATCATCCACTAAGGTCCCATCCAGTTCCCAGAAAAGGTCTCTGGCCCAGATAATGCAAGGGGACACAGACACAGATTCTGACCATGACATCAACACTGGAGATTTGAGAGGGGTAGACCCCAAATTAGCCAAAAGCATACAATGTATGATAGTTGCTATAAAGGAATTGTTGGAGTTTCCTGAAACAACACTGGTCCCTGAGGAAAAGGATTATTTTAAATTAAATAAAAAGCAGGTTGTGACTTTTCCTCCTTCAAAGGATTTGAATGCGTTCTTTGAAGAATCCTGGCTAACCCAGAGAAGAAATGTACCCTTCCCAGAAGTATACATGTAGCATATCCTTTCCCTGAGGAAGACAGGTACAAATGGGAGACACCCCCAATGATAGACACCTCAGTTTCTTGGCTGTCTAAGAAAATAGTTTTGCCTGCCCCTGGTTCAGCCTCTTTGAAAGATCCAGCTGACCATAAATTAGAAACAACCCTAAAATCCATATATATGGCTAACGGAACGTTGCTCAGGCCTACCATTGCTTGTGCGTGGGTAGGTAACGCTGTGGAAAATGGTCTGACAACGTGCTTGTTAACATAGACACAGTTGACAGGGATGAAATAGTCCTTACTCTCGGCCATATCAAAGATGCTGCAGGTTACTTAGTTGAAGCTATAAAGGATATTGGGTTGCTGAGTTCAAGATCCTCCACAATGGCGATTTCAGCCCGCAGGGCGCTGTGGATCCGCCAATGGAATGCTGATGCGGAATCAAAAAAGAATATTGAGGCACTTCCTTATAATGGAGAAACCCTCTTTGGAGACAAGCTGGATGCCATAATTTCACAACTACATCAGGCAAGTCAGCATTTCTGCCTTCCGCAGCTGCTCCACCTAGGAAAGGATTTCATTCTCATACGATGTAATCCTTTCGGCCCAACAAGTCCAAAAAGGCAAAGGGTACCCCCTTCTTTGCAGGAAGAGGTCTAGGAAGAGGTAAAAAATCTACAACACCATCAGGCTTGCAGGAGCAGAAGTCAACAGCTACTTCTGCTAAAACCTCAGCATGACGCTGGGGCTCCCCTGCGGGAGTACGATTGGGTGGGGGCATGTCTACTGTCTTTCAGCCAGATCTGAGTTCACTCAGATCTGGATCCTTGGGTATTGCAGATAGTATCCTAAGGGTACAAATTGGAATTTCAGGACCTTCCCCTGTGCCGATTTTTCAAATCAGCATTACCAGCTTCTGTTCAGGACAGAGCAAAAGTGCTGAACGCAATACAGAAATTATGTCAAGACAACATAATTTCCTTAGTTCCTGTGTCACAACAGGAAAAAGGGTTTTATTCAAGCCTGTCTGTAGTGACGAAACCAGATGGCTCGGTCAGACCGATTTTAAACCTAAAGACTCTGAACCTTTATTTGAAAAGGTACAAATTCAAGATGGAATCCCTGAGAGCGGTGATCTCCAGTTTGGAGGAAAAGGAATTTCTGGTATCGATGGACATCAAAGATGCTTATTTACATGTTCCCATCTACCTGCCGCATCAGGCATACCTGAGGTTTGCGGTGCAGGACTGCCACTACTAGCTCCAAACATTGCCTTTTGGGCTCTCCACGGCTCAGAGAATATTCACCAAGGTGATGGCGGAGATGATGGTTCTTCTTCGCAAGAAAGGAGACAAAGTCATCCCATACTTGGATGATCTCCTCATATAAGCGAGATCCATGGAGAAACTAGTGCAGAACATTGCACTTTCCCTGACGGTGCTTCAACAGCACGGTTGGATCATAAACCTTCCAAAATCACAATTGGAACCCACAAGGAGGTTATCATTTCTGGGAATGATATTGGACACGGAAGCACAGAAAGTATTCCTACCGGTGGAAAAGGCTCTGGAGATCCAGAGGATGGTCAAACAAGTTTTAAAACCAGCACGCGTATCGATTCATCAGTGCATCCGCCTGCTGGGGAATATGGTAGCAGCCTAGAGGCTCTACAATTTGGCCGATTCCACACCAGGGTGTTCCAATGGGACCTACTGGACAAGTGGTCCGGATCGCACCTACACATGCACCGGAGGATAATCCGGTCAACAAAAGCCAGTATTTCACTCAGGCTTCAAAGTTCTCACCTCCTGGAGGCACGCAGGTTCGGGATTCAGACTTGGATCCTGGTGAACACAGATGCAAGCCTCCAAGTTTGGGGAGCAGTCACGCAAGGGAAAAGCTTCCAAGGATGATGGTCAAGTCAAGAAGTACTCCTTCACATAAACATTCTGGAATTGAGAGCTGTGTACAACAGCCTTAATCAAGCGGCACACCTTCTTCAAGGACGTCCCATACAGATCCAGTCAGACAATGTAATGGCAGTAGCTTACATAAACCGCCAGGGCGGAACAAAAAGCAGATCGGCAATGGCAGAGGTATCAAAGATACTCCTCTGGGCAGAAAGACATGCAAAAGCTCTGTCGGCAATTTTCATTCCGGGAGTGGACAACTGGGAAGCAGACTTCCTCAGCAGACACGATCTCCATCCAGGAGAATGGGGCCTCCATCCAGAAGCCTTTGCAGGGGTAGCAGATCGTTGGGGCGTTCCTCAAGTAGATATGATGGCATCACGTCTCAACAAGAAGCTTCAGAAATATTGTTCCAGGTCAAGAGACCCACAAGCAATAGCAGTGGATGCACTGGTGACCCAGTGGGTGTTTTCAGTCAGTGTATCTGTTCCCTCCACTTCCACTAATACCAAAAGTTCTCAAGATCATCAGAAGAACAAGGGTTCGAGCAATTCTCATTGCTCCAGACTGGTCAAGGAGGGCTTGGTATCCAGATCTTCAGGAATTATTAGATCCTCAGCCTCCTCTTCACGAGGACCTGCTTCAGCAGGGGCCATTTGTTTATCAATACTTACCACGGCTGCGTTTGACAGCATGGCTGTTGAGCACCAGATCCTAGCCCATAAGGGTATTCCCAATGAAGTCATTCCCACACTTATTCTGGCCAGGAAAGGGGTAACGTCCAAACAATACCATCGTATTTGTAGAAAATATGTATCTTGGTGTGAATCCAAGAGGTCTCCTGCGGTGGAGTTTCAATTAGGATGTCTTCTCCTATTTCTACAGGTGGGTGTGGATGCTGGCTTGAGATTAGGGTCTATCAAGGTCCAAATTTTGGCCTTGTCCATTTTCTTTCAGAAACAGTTGGCTTCCCTTCCTGAGGACCAGATATTCGTGAAGGGGGTGTTGCGCATCCAACCTCCCTTTGTGCCTCCTGCGGAGCCATGGGATCTTAATGTGGTGTTGCAGTTCCTTAAATCGGACTAGTTTGAGCCTCTACAAGAGGTAGAGTTGAAGTTTCTCACTTGGAAAATGGCCATGCTGTTGGCCTTGACCTCAGGCAGGCGAGTGTCTGAATTAGGGGCTCTGTCACACAAGAGTCCTTATTTGATTTTTCATGAAGATAGAGCTGAACTGCGGACATGTCAGCATTTTCTTCCAAAGGTTGTGTCTTATTTACATAACAACCAACCTGTGGTGGTGCCAGTGGCTTCTGACACCTCAGCCATTTCAAAAGTCATTGGATGTCGTCAGAGTGTTGAGGACTTATGTTGCAAAAACGGCTCGGATAAGGAAAACAGAATCTTTGTTTGTCCCCTATGAGCCCAACAAGATTGGGGGTCCTGCTTCTAGGCAGACTATTGCGCGCTGGATCGGAGGTACCATTCAGCACGCTTAATCCACGGTAGGATTGCCGTTACCGAGTTCTACTAGGAAAGTGGGTGCTTCCTGGGCGGCTACCCGGGGTGTCTCGGCATTGCTAATTTGCCGAGTAGCTACTTGGTCAGGGGCAAACACGTTTGCTAAGTTTTACAGGTTTTACTCCTTGGCTGCTGACGACCTTCAGTTTGGTCAGTCAGTTCTGCAGGAACATTACCAATTTCCCGCCCGTACTGGGAGCTTTGGTACATCCCCATGGTACTACAATGGACCCCAGCATCCTCTAGGACGTAAGAGAAAATAGGATTTTAATTACCTACCGGTAAATCCTTTTCTCGTAGTCCGTAGAGGATGCTGGGCGCCCGCCCAGTGCTAATTTTTCCTGCAGAATTACATTTTATCTTTTTACACAGGTTCTCATGTTTTAAGATGTTCACAGCTGTTGCTGTTGCGTTATGCATGCACGTTAGCATGGGTTATGTTGAAAGCCATGTTAGGCGGCATGTTTTGTATGGTGTGAGCTGGTGTGAATCTCGCCACTAGTTTAATGTAAATTCTTCTCTCAAAGTTGTCCGTCTCCTCGGGCACAGTTCCTATACTGAGGTCCGGAGGAGGGGCATAGAGGAAGGAGCCAGTTCACACTGTTGAAAAGTCTTAAAGTGCCGGAGGCTCCTGCGGAACCGTCTATACCCCATGGTACTAAAATGTAGCCCAGCATCCACTACGGACTACGAGAAAAGAATTTACCGGTAGGTAATTCAAATCCTATTTTCTAGAACATCTGTGGATCTTTTAAAAAGTGCCATCAAAGGAGTGCCAAGTTTACAAGCCTGCCAATGTAAGCAACATGTCTTCATGAACCAGCTATGACCCAATGGATGCAAAAGACATTGCTTAAATTGTCCGAATGCTGCATCCTTCTACCTGTGATCTGGACCCTGCCTCAATCAAGCTTCTAACAGGGTGTATGAACATAATTAGCCCTGTATTTTCAAAAATAGTTCAATGCTCTTAGCAGACAAAGGAAGCAATTGTTAGACTTCTAATTGAAAAAACTAATTTAGATCCCAACTGCATGACCAACTACAGACCTGTATCATACCTTCCAGTAGCAAAGGTTATTGAGAAGTGGTTGCAACTCAACGGGAAACCCACCAGACAACCCATGGTATTCATTATCCATTCCAGTCCTGATTTAGGAGAAGACATAGCACTGAAACATTAGCATGTGAGCTTAATCTTCTGATGGCAAGAGACAAAGGACTATTCAATCTTAATCCTTCTAATGGGCCCTACACACATGCCGACTTCACTGCACGATATGAACAATCTCGTTCATTAATGAACGAGATAACGTTCATATCGTGCAGTGTGGAGTCACCAGCGATGAACGATGCGCGGCCCCGTGCTCGTTCATCGCTGGTGACATGTCGGCTGTACATGCAGGTCAATATGGACGAGATCGTCCATATTTGCCTGCAAGTCTACGGAGTCGGGTGACGGGGGGAGTGAAGAAACTTCACTCCCCCCGGCACTGCCCCCCCCCCGCCGCCGGGTTCCCCGTCGGCCGTTTCGGCCGTCGGGCACCTCAGCGGCACATCACGAGATGTGTAGGGCCTATAAATCTCTCTGCAGCATTTGATACAATGCACCATGGGATTCTGATAGAGCGCCTGAAAAATGTTTGTGGACTGCATGTGTGCTGGCTCAATTAGGTTTACTCGTTTACACGGCACCGCGATCCTGGTCTTTCCCAGAACCAACCCTGCAAGCTAGCAGGGTTGGATTCCCAGGTCACTGGACCCAGGTTAACTCTTTTCCACTGAACTGCTTCCAAGTTATCACAGCAATAACCCAGGTTTTAGTGGCAGTGGAAAAGTGGGATACGTGTGCCTTGAGGACCGAGGTTGGGAAACACTGTACTAAGCAGTGGATTTCCAAATACTCCAACTATTGCAGATTTTGCTTGCCAGATTTAAAAAAGAAATATTATTAAATGGAAAATAAGCCTGATTTTGAATGAACTTTTATTGCCCTATTAAATACAGCAAGCAAAAATAAAATAAAAAATAAAATATATATATATATATATATATATATACAGTAGACCACAGCTTCTCAAACTCGGTCCTCAGGACCCCACATAGTGCATGTTTTGCAGGTCTCCTCACAGAATCGCAAGTGACATAATTAGCTCCACCTGTGGACCTTTTAAAATGTGTTAGTGAGTAATTAATACACCTGTACACCTGCTGGGTTACCTGCAAAACGTGCACTGTGTGGGGTCCTGAGGACTGAGTTTGAGAACCACTGCAGTAGATTAATACTATCCCTTTAAAGTGGGACACCCATGAATAACACAGCCAGAAGCTGGCTGACGTAAAGCCTGCATTTCACCTGGTTTTACTTTTAATAAGCCACAGAACCTGTATGATTCATGTGTGTTTTCCTGGATTAAAAGGATAGTATGGTAAGCCTAATTATATACCTTTGCTAATAAAAGGTAGCATGCCTATCAACTTGACTTTTTCCACAGGGTGTTAATATTCTAGTACTTCTTTTCTCATTTATTTTTCAATTGCATTAACCTGTGTGGCTTTGCTTATTGGTTAATAAAATGCTTTTTCAATATTAACTAATTCACAACAGGTTATTGCAAGTGGAAATGGCAAACACAATTATCACATTGAAAAAAGAGTCAGGTTTGCTAATGCCAGTGAAAGGCTTGTAGCATGATGCTTGTGGCTAGTTACTGAAACTAATGACATTTAGGTATGGTAAAAACACATAAAATAAATTTAAAATGCAGGTGTAGTTAAAGTGATTAATTTATGAGCTGGACAAAAATAAGACATTAGTTAATATAAAACCTGTTTTTCATTATACTTTGGTATGACTAATTGGTATTTGACTATTTTCAACAAGATTAAGCTGTTCTCCACCCCCTTTTGGGTAATAAGGTCTGCACCAGCTATAAAAGGGGTCATGCAGCTCAGATAATCTGACATCCAGTTTAGGTTGCTGTGATATAGTAATTAAAATATTTTTTTTTAGGCTCAGGGGGGAAAATGCAGTCTCCTGCAAAGGTGGTAAACACTAAGCCGTTCAAACTAAGGAAAAGCTTAGGTAAAATATGGGACACATTAAATAATAAATCATATGAAGTTTGATTAAAAAAAAAAAAAAAATTCTGACACTTAATTTTTTTCCTCCCCTCTTAACAGAAACCCGAAAATCTGAGGTCATTCGGATAAAGGCAAAGTTTCCAACTAAAATTCCGGTAAAAAAAAATAACTTACTCTCCTATCTTACTAAAACTATATGTACACAATACCATACAACTAAATGCATTGTATTTCTTACAATTTTGTTATTGCTTAATTTAACAAATCAAAATGGAGTTTCTTTTAAGTATGTAAATGTTCCCTAGATCAGTACCCAGAGAAACGTATTATTTTAGGTCGATCTGTCCAGCAAACTATTCTAATAATAATCTTTTTTTTTTTTTTTCCCCTGCAGGTCATTGTAGAAAGGTACACCAAAGAAAAATATTTACCGCGCCTCGACAAAACAAAGTTTCTTGTTCCTCAGGATATTTCCATGTCCCAGTTTATAAATATTATCAGGTATGTATCTTATTTGTTTATATTTGGGTTTGCCATAATATGACTTTAATCCAGGACACCTATAATTTACCAATGTCAAGGCTGCATTTCACCTGCTTTTAATCAACCACAGAACCTGTGTAAATCTTAGGTGTCCTGAAATGAAGGGTTGTTATCGCAAGCCTATTTATATTATGTACAGTACTGAATGAATTTATAGAGGGTGTCTCTGATAAAGATAATTTAAATTATTAAACTAAGTTATGAAATACATTCATGCCCAAATTCTGTGTCCGTAACATAGGCTGCCTGCCCCATCTAACACCGATGTGGCTTGTAAAGAATATGAATAGTCATGTGATTCCTGTTATCCTATATGGGAGATCTATTCCTTTCTATTCTGATTGTATGTCTCATCCAGGTTTTGGATTATATACTGTGCATTTTTCTATGCTCAATAAATATGATTAATTAAAAAATAAACAACATAAAAAACCAGGATGGGTCCAAATGTAGAAGACTTGGTACATTTACAGCCTAATTTACAGTTGGACTTTAGTCCCTTTGCATCATACAGATGGTATATATGTTCACCACAACACTACTAAATTACATACTGTAGGTTCTGTGGCTGGCTGGCTGACTTCAAACCTGCATTTCATCTGGTTTTAATCAGCCATAGAACCTGTGTAATTTAGTAGTATTCTGGTGAAGAGAGATTCTATCTGATGCAAAGAGACTAAAGTCCAACTCAATGAGCCACCCGGTTTAAAAGGATGGTATTTTAAGCCTACATATACAGTGTGTGTATATCTACGCAATATAACTTTATCCCCATGGGATTCCTAGCTGGGTACAGGGAATGCTACTGTAATACTGTACAACTGAAATATAAACTGCATTCATTTATAAGTGTCAGACTGGTCCATGAAGGGCCCACCAGGGGGGAATGCAGTGGTAGGGGCTCATGCTTAGGAGTGTGGCCAGCCACCACAGATGCTTTGCTGAACACTAGAGAGTGCATGTCTGGGCCTAGTGCATGCATGATAATGTACAACATCCATAACTGCAATTGTAGAGAATACACAATATTCCTGTGCAGCATAAGGTACTGTAACATGTACTGTATAATTCAAATCCACAGTCTAGAACCTGATCCCTAGAGGAGGGAGTGGGCTATTACGACCCTGAATCCCTGTAAATCTATAAAAACGGTACATCATGCCAATATACAATTCTACGCACATTCAGTCAAAATAATTTTCATTACAGTGTCCTTATTATCCAGGGACAGACCCCATTTTGCCTATGCAATAAAAATTAAAAAGTCTATGTGGAGTGGAATGTACTAAGCCTTGGAGAATGTTAAAGCCATAATATTGGTATGGAGTAGAAGTAGACCAACCATACCATGCCTCTAAGGGGCATGGGCAGGATTTTTAGGCGGGGTTCCCAGATGTATGTATATGTATGTATGTATGTATGTATGTATATATATATATATATATATATATATATATATATCATATTTTTTTCTATCCACGTGTGCACATGCATACTGAGCCAAGGAAGGCATGGAAAGGGAGAGAGAGGGGGTGGCATGGAAGGGAGTTAGAGAGAGAGGCAGGTAGCAGCAGTACAATTAGTACTTCAGGAGAGGTGTCTTGAGGTCGGGAGGAGGCCCCATTGTCCCTCCAGCCAGGTGTTCCTGGATGTGTAGTGGCTCTGGTGGTCTCACTTCACCGCAGCCAACAAGACTTTGGCGGCTGGGGGCAATATCAGAGCTGTTGGGGGGGGGGGGGGGGACAGGTAGAGGAAGGGGGATAGGTGGAGATGCTGCAGACGCAGGATGGCGTGTGAGCAAAAGAGAGGAGTCTGCTAGCCTGTTAAAAAGGAGGCGGACTCATTACAGGCTAGTGAAACAAACCTAAAACAGAGTGGGAAGAGATACTTGCGAGCCACCGAGCCTGCAAGGGGCCTCTTAGTGCTTGCCCTGCTGCCAGCATTATGGCGGGCGGGATGCCGCTGATTGGCTATAGACAGCCTGCATCTCAACCGGCAGTAAAGCATACTGAATCCCTTTAAACGAGTATGATATACAGATGTAGCCATGCTCCTCTTGCTGCAGTGCGGCATGCTGCATCGTGGGCTGGGCTGTGACTAATCGCAGCCGGCGATAGCTCCATTAAGTCCATTAGTTGCAGCCCAGCATGTTTTGCAGCATGCCGCATCGCAGCATAGATGAGCATGGCTACATCTGCACAAGATCTACAGTTATTAGACAGTCAGTCAATAAGTCAACACCATATAGTTGACAGGGTCAAAAGATTGACCTGGAAATAGTTGATATATATTTTTTTGTATTGTGTTTTTTTTTGGTGTCATTCTATGTTTCTTCACCTGTGATCACAATTAGGGGTACGATAGATCCTTGCAGGCTTGCTTTGCTTGCCACACTTCAGGCAACGTTCCTTGCTGTGCTCGGCACAGGTAATATTCTCCCATCTTAGTCCATGTGCAGAGCCGGCGCAAGCCGCTCAGCAAAGGGATGCAGTGCAGGGAAGCGCCAGGAATGGAGAGGCACTCTCCCTGCACTGCATCCCTGTATTGAGCTGATATCTCCCCTGCTGCTGCGTCTGTCACACTGACAGGCAGCGGCGCCGGTAGCATGAAGCCTCCTCTCCCCTCCCCTGTGTTAGTGCAGTGTGTTGACCTAAAAGGCGGCGGGCTACACAGAACTGGGGGCTGAGCTACACGGGACCAGGCTGAACAGGAGGATGATCTGCTCCGGCCTGCCAGACTTCCCTAGGTAAGAGGATGGAAAGAGAGTGAGTGAGTGAAAGTGTGTGTATGTGAAATATATGTGTGACTGTATATGTTTGTAATGAATGTACAGTATGTATCTGTGTGTGTATCTGTGCGGCATAATGTGTGTAAGCGTCACTGCTACTGGGGGCATTGCGTGTGTAAGCATCACTGCTACAGGGGGTGTTGCGTGTATAAGCGTCACTGC